>NC_064560.1:136862962-137499003 GCF_937001465.1 Orcinus orca | reverse complement strand
CAGATTGCTTTGGCTATTTCGGGTCTTTTGTGTTTTCATACAAAGTTTAGAATTATTTGCTCTAGTTCTGTGAAAAATGCCTTTAGAATTTTGATAGGGATTGCATCAAATCTGTAGATTGCCTTGGGTAGTATGGTCATTTTAACAATTTTAATTCTTCCAATCCATGAGCATGGTATATTTTTCTATTTGTTTGTGTTGTCTTCAGTTTCTTTCATCAATGTCTTTGGTTAGATTCATTTCCAGGTATTTTATTATTTTTGATGCAATTGTAAATGGGATTGTTTTCTTAGTTTCCCTTTCTGATAGTTTATTAGCATATAGAAATGCAACAGTGTATTCTGTGTATTAACTTTGTAACCTGAATTTTACTGAATTAATTTTTTAGCTCTAATTATTTTGTAGTGTTTTTACGATTTTCTATATATAGTATCATGTCATCTGCAAACAGTGACAGTTTTACTTCTTCTTTTCCAATTTGAATTTCTTTTATTTCTTTTTTTTTGTCTGTTTGCTGTGGGCTAAGATCATTCTTAATGTAAAATACTAAAGGCATCCCCATTAAAGCCAGGAACAAGGTAGGAATGACTACTGTCACCATTATGTTTAATTTTGTATATTCTAGAAAATGCATTAAGACAAGAAAAATAAATAGAAGTTATAATTTTTAGAAAGGGAAAATAGAAAATTCTTATTATTTACAGTTAGAGTAATTGTTCTAAAAACCCATGACTATTAGCTGAAAAACTATTAAAACTAGTAATAGAGTTTACAAAGGTGACCACTAACAAAATCTTTTCCATGGGCTTAGTTGTATGTTAATAAGAAGTGTAAAGGACCTTTATGATGTTATAATGAGAAACCTAGCCATATTTTGATACTGTTTAACTTCTGACAGCTTTTTAGCCTTACCTGTCCCTCTTCCCTTTATGCCAGACATCTGGGCAAGTTGATAAGAAAGTGCATACTCGTTTGGTGCTGGTGGGAGACTGTCCCTTTTCCCATATGGGAATACACATCCTAGGCTGCCCCACCCCTCTCTAAACACGATAAAAACCCAGACTTGTTTCCTTTCCTTGTTCTCTCAAGTAATTTTGGACCTGCTTAAGAGCCCTACCATGTGCTGTCCCCCTACCAAGACCTCAGTTATGTGAGCAATAAACCTGTTCATACCCTCTTGATGTGTGGCATCATAGTCTTGACACTGGAACTGAACTTTGGGTGGGGATACCTCCTACTTTTTTTTTGCGGTATGCGGGCCTCTCACTGTTGTGGCCTCTCCCGCTGCAGAGCACAGGCTCCGGACGCGCAGGCTCAGCGGCCATGGCTCCCGGGCCCAGTCGCTCCGCAGCATGTGGGATCTTCCCGGACCAGGGCACGAACCCGTGTCCCCTGCATCTGCAGGTGGACTCTCAACCACTGCGCCACCAGGGAAGCCCTACTTTTTTATATATAACAGATACGTAGCAGACATAAAAAGACTGAGATGAATACTAATAGCTAGCATTTACTTATACTTACTGTATTTTTACATACTGTTTTCAGAGCAGTGAGTCATTTAATCTTTATAACAACCCTATGAGGTAGGTGATATTATTTTCATTTTATAGATGAGGAAATAGAGGGCAGAAGTTAGGTATTCTGCACTAGATCACGCAGTTGTTCAAAGCTGAGGTCAGGATCTAAATCCAGAAGTCTGGTTCCAGGGCCCTCTCTAAGCCACTGTATGGGAGATATATTTTACTCCATTAGCCATCCCATGTGTGGCTTAATATTTTAAATGAAAACCCACACCAGTAAGTCTACCCTATGGTGCCTACAACATGCATTAATTTTCTCTTGGTGCATGGTTTGGCATTTTTTCATTTAACTGCTGATTTGTGATACGTTTTAAAAATCTGGCATGCCAAACCAGACTTTGAAGATGAAATGGAGGCACGGAATGTTAAAGTAAACTTGCTTAAGAGTCACATATCCATGAAGAGGCAAAGCCAGCATCTGCCTCTATTACCTTTCTGATTTAATAATTGACATTCACTTAGTGCTTCGTAACTAAAAAAGCATGTTATATACATTATTTCATTTGGTAACCTCAGCAATTGTGGAAAGGTAAACTAGTAGAGGTATAAATCCCCCATTGTCCAGATGAGGAAACTGAGACCCAGAGAGGTTGTCTAATTAATCCAAGATGACACACATGTTAAATGTGTGGAGCAAGACCAGAGTGTGGCCTTTGATATCACATTTTTCATTGTATCAGGCTGGTTTCTGTGTTGAAGGTACTCCTAGACATGTGCTTATATGTGGAGAGGCCTGGGGTACCACATTTTCTTCCAAATGTGAATGATCCAAACTGGAGTTTCCTGGGAACCTGAATCTGATCTGTAGGTGCTCCTTTGGCTTCTGGAAAGCACCAAGCTCTGATAATAATGTCTGAGAGTGGTCAGAGTCTCAGTAGGTGCTTTATTAATCTGTTACTTTTAATCCTGGTGTGGCGGAACTAGGGGATACCTTGCTAGGGATGACAAATGCCAAGGGAGATATGGCAGAGTCTCCCAGAGATGGCTGCAACATTATCTCGCACTCCACGTGCTCTTCTGCAATGTGACTTTGCCATTCTCCCATCAAGAGATGCAGTCTGGGGACTTCCCGGTGGCACAGTGGTTAAGAATCCACCTGCCAATGCAGGGGGACAGGGGTTCAATCCCTGGTCTAGGAAGATCCCACATGCTGCGAAGCAACTGAGCCCATGCACCACAACTACTGAGCCTGCACTCTAGAGCCCGCGAGCCACAACTACTGAAACCCATGCGCCCTAGAGCCCATGCATTGCAACTACTGAGCCCATGCACCGCAACTACTGAAGCCCGTGAGCTCTAGGGCCCACATGCTGCAACTACTGAGCCTGCATGCTGCAACTACTGAAGCCCGTGCTCCTAGAGCCTGTGCTCCACAACAAGAGAAGCCACCGCAATGAGAAACGCACACACCACAACCAAGAGTAGCCCCTGCTCGCCGCAACTAGAGAAAGCCTGCACACAGCAGCAGTGAAGACCCAATGCAGCCAAAAAAAAAAAGATACATTCTGTTTCTCCATTCCCTCGAATCTGGACAGGCCCTGTTTCTGCTTTGACCAGTAGGACATGGCAGAAGTGATGCCGTGCCATTTCCAGGTGTAGCCCTTAACTGACCCAGCAGCTTCTGCTTCCTGCCTCTTGGAAACCAGGCAACATGTAATAAAAGCACCTATCCTGAGACCACAGTGCTGTGAGAGCCCTCAGACATGTGGAAAGGTGTTGGAGTTTGAGACACCAAGTGGAGAGTGACAGAAGTCAAGGAGCATTGAGGTGTCAGACATGTAGTGAAGAAGCCATCTTGGAAGTGGATCCTCCAGCCCTAGCTGCCTGGATGTAGCACAGATGAACTGCCCCAGGCAAGACCTTCTTGAATTTCTGATTCATAAAATGTGAGCAAAAGAAAAGGATTGCTTGAAGCCACTAAGTACTGGAGTAGAGTGGTTTATTATGCAGCCAGGGATGACTAAAACAGAAGTACTACACCCTGAGCAGTCAACAGCAGCAGGCGTAGCTCTCCTGTCTGCGTGGAGTTACTTTTCATTTAGCAGAATGGACCACAATGGGAGTAACCACTGGTCACTGATGATCATTTTCAGCTCTTAGGTGCTTAGGTCTGTTTTCTCATTAGGACAAGATAATAATCAGAGAACTTACTTATACATATCTGAGCTAAAATTTCATGATGCATTTTGAGCAAGAGGAAAATGATAATTCAAGTATGTGATTACATTTGCCTAGCTTTTTGCAGTTTCCAAAGTGCTTTTTCATGTCTATCTCCTCTTTCGATCTTCCCAATGAGTCTGAGATAGATAGAAGAGGTTTTATTATTCCCATTTTTTTCATAAGGAAATAGAGGCTCCAAAAGGTTATTTGACTTGCCTAAAGCCATGTGGATAGGTTCGGAGGTAAGGCTAGAATCCAGATGTCTTCACTCACAGCCCATTTCTACGCCAGCAGCCAACCAGCCTGTGAGATGGGCAAAACAGAGAATGGATTGTGTGGGGGGGTCATGCCTCTAGCTAATGTTTTAACCATTACGGTAGGTGTATGTTCAATGAAACTTGCTTGTTTCCAAGACAACTGGATTCAAAGGAAAAAACCTCGATTGCTGGGAAGAGGCAGATTCACTGTCATTTCCATCCCTTTGAAGAATTGCACATTTTGATGGGCAAAGTGCCAGAAGTAATTAAACCAGATAGCTCCACAGAGCCCTGATGGAGCAAGAAAGCAGAAGAAAAGAAACATATTTATATGTATATAAGTGCGGGTGGTGTTTCTGCTGTGAGAGTCTTTCAACAGAAATCATGACAATCCAGGAAAATCCAGGGATCAACATTCTATAGAGAATAGCAACAATCTGGAAAGAAAAAGAAGAGAGCATCTTGAAATGGAGAGATGGAGGTGGGGAGAGGACAGAGGAAGAGATGGGCAAGGGGGAGGAGCAGTTCTGGCCCCTCAGTCTTTTCCCTGGTCCCCAGGGGAAGAAGCAGTGGACGAAGCAGTCAGATTTTACCATGAATTCCCTAAGTTGAGTCTAATGGCTTGAAGCATTCATTTTGTCTTTATTTGCTTTTCTTGTGAGGTATCCACTTGGCTCTAATTTCCCATTTTTGCTGTGGAGATCAAGAGATTTGGAACAGAGCAGATATGGAATACATTCTTCTGTACTGGCTGCATGCCAGATTTTATTATAATTTTTTGTTAGCTTATTATGGGATGGAAAATCTGGTCTCTCAGGCATGTGAGAGGGAGGAGGCTCTTTTTTTTTATTGAGGTATAGTTGATGTACAATATTATAAAAGTTACAGGTGTACAACATAGTAATTCACAATTTTTAGAGGTTATATATACTCCATGTATAGTTATCATAAAATATTGGCTATGTTCCTTGTATTGTATAATATATCCTGGTAGCTTATTTATTTTGTATATAATAGTTTGTACTTCTTTTTTTTTTTTTGGTACGCGGGCCTCTCACTGCTGTGGCCTCTCCCGTTGCGGAGCACAGGCTCCGGACGCGCAGGCTCAGCGGCCATGGCTCATGGGCCCAGCTGCTCCGCGGCATGTGGGATCTTCCCGGACCGGGGCACGAACCCGCGTCCCCTGCATCGGCAGGCGGACTCTCAACCACTGCGCCACCAGGGAAGCCCAGTTTGTACTTCTTAATCCTCTATCCCTATCAAGGAGGAGGTGCTTTTGCTTTCTTCTATTTTGGTCTTTGATTTGTTCAACATTTATTGAGCTGTCATTCTGTAAAAGGCCCTGCTCTGAGAATTGGGGATTCAGAAATGAGTAGGGCACACCACTTAGTGGCTCATATTTAATGTACCCACTTGCCTGGTCTTCACAGCTAAATAAAGAAAGTGCCATAGCCCTGTTGCGAGCTACAAAGTGACTGTCTTAATACGTGGTTTTTAGGCAGCATTCATTTATTCATGGAATCAACAAATAATTATTACCTCTTAGTAAGAGTCAGATGCTCTGCTATGTGTTGGAGTTTCAGAAAATGAACAAAAGCAACATGTACAACAAAGAATTGGTGTCCAGAATTTATGAAGAACTCTATAAATTGATAAGAACAAATAAACCAACAGACAAATGAGTAAATGATATAAACATGGGATTCACAGAAGGGAAAAACATAAAAGGCTAAAGAACATTTGAGAAGATGTTCGCCCTCACTAAGCTAGCGAGGAAAAGCAAATTAAAATCACCACAAGATACTACTTTATTTTTATCTTCTAGTGTGGCAAATATGAAGTTTATTAATATCCAGCGTTGTTGAGTTGTGGGGAAAGGACTACTTTGCTGCACTTCTGGTGGGAATGCTAAATGATTTCTGACTTTGGAGGGCAATTTGACAGTGTCTATTAAAATTGTTTCTATCAAGAACAATTGGAAACAATCTAAATGTCCCCAGAGTGGATATATAGGACATGGTATATTCAGATGGTGAATAAAGAGTAAAGAGTTAGAGCTATCCATATCAACTTGGATTGATCTCAAAAATATATCATAGAGTGAAAAGAGCAAGCTGCAGAGTTTTATGTATTTTATGACCACTTATGTGAAAAAAAAACCCCACAAAAATTAACACTATATTTACTATGGCATAGCCTAGTAAAGATACATATCAGATTTTAGTAGAGGTTATCGCTTGGTTTTTGGTGGGGGAAAGGATTGAAGAGGTCCAGGGGACTTCATCTATACTTATAATATATTTTAGGCAAATAAATCGTATATAATTATCCTTTATTTGTTAACAATTAACTAAAGGGAAACAGTGTACAGAACACAATTCTTGTCTTGGAGGAACTTTTGACTAATGACCTTATCTATGGGGCAAACCTGGGATTAGAACTCAGATCTCCAATTTTCTAGTGCAATGATCTGTCTCTTGGATGTATGATAAATTTAACCACCTGACTTGCTTTCTGCGAAGTGAGACCTTTTCCAGTTGGCATAAAAGTTAAAACATTTTATTTCTTTCTTTGTGTATGGGAGATGGATTTTTCATTAAAAATTTTTTTTAATTAAAAAATGAATAGATGTCAAGAATATTTATAATTTCTGTGTAAGGTATAGAGACTCATTAACCTACCACTCAGTTGAAGGAATAGAAGACATGCATTTTTCAAAATGGAAATGGTGAGAATATTTGGACTCTCCCATCAGAGACAAAACCTGAAGGGCTTTGATGGTTTTATCAGCACCATTCCCACAACTCCCTAGCAGCCAAATAAATTAAACAAATGGCCCTATTTGGAAAATTGGACTCTTCTCCTCTGTGTGTGCTAAATTGCTATGCAGTGATTTATCTGGGCTGTTCCTAGAGGGTGAGAAGTCGCACAAAGCTCTGAGAGATGGGTCCAGAGGTAAAAAGAGTGTCCAAGTGTATTTAGCAAATGATGATGCAAACCACGCAAAATATACGGCACAAAGGAAGAAAAATGTGCATTTGCTGTCTGGGAAGTAATTGAACATTTATAGTTTGGGAATAGCTACTTCAGAGCTGGAAGAAGTGAGAGTCTTGTTTCAGTCAATGAAAGAATCAGTGTTCTTTGGAACTCAGTGGGGACATAAAAGGAATTTACCCGTCTAAGTAGTCCAATTTTCAGATTCTTCAAGTCTTTGAGGAGTGATTTAAGCAGGAACTAGTTAAGATTGTATCCAAAATGCAGAGAGAGAGAGACAGACAGAGAGAGAGAGAGAGAGACAGCCCCACACCCCCACTTCCATAGACACATACGTGCAGGGAGTGAGAGGGGAGGGTGAGGAGGACAGAGACAGAGGGAATCAGTGGAGTTTAAGGCCACAGTCTTCCATGCTCTTTAAGGTATTGGGGGCCACAAGCTTTTATACACATGGCATAAAAGTCTTATAGTAACATGTTGCCTTTACAAAATGACAGACATTTATTCCAAATGAAGGTTAGAAAATTGCTTGGTAGTGTAAGAGATCAGAACTAAAAATGGATGATTAATGAGCCCCCAGAAGCCCCTGACAGCCATTTGGGGCCCCCAGAAGCCATTGCTTCCTAAAGTCCCAGTTCCCTCTTTGCAGACAGTGCTGTAGCCCTCAGTTCCTTCTCTCACCACAGCCTGAAGCGCTGACAGATAGAATACAGGATGCAATATTTGGGACGTAGTCACACACAAAACTGATGTATTGTTTATCTGAAATTCAAATTTAACTGGGTGTATTTTTATTTTCTAAATCTGGCAACTTGATGTTTGGGAAATATGCTTGCCCTTTTTCCTTCCCCAATTCCTTTTTTAATTTTGATCAACAAAGTTCTCCAACCCCCAAAGACCCCTCACTGCTTCAGAAGGGCCTGTGTTAGGTAATAATTTTCCTTCTTCAGGAGCCATAGTCTAATTCTAGGGAGGGAAAGAGTGTACCATTCCCATTTCTATACGTACACTGAGACTTTTCCCCCCTCTGCTTTAAGACCATCCCACCATTTCAGAGAATTTCTACTGTGTACTAGCCAAGAAGGTCTTTCCCTGCAATGTCTTCACAGAGTGGAGAGATTGGAATGGATCTCATTGTACAAGAATGTTCAGGATTAAGAAAGAATTATAATCTTACCTCTAAATCCTACAGTGTCTGGAGGCATGTGGCAGGAGGAGTCTGTTATTAGAAAGAGCATAAGCTTACTTGTTGTAGCCAGTCACAAACACACTTGAAGTTCAGAAGGTGGGCAAGCATTTCTTTACTGTTGCCATTGGGCTGTTCTCTCATCCAAGCACAGTTAGCCTTGGAGGAAGTCTAATAAAAAGTCCCTTCCACTTTGAGCCAGGGACACCTCTTACTTTTCCAGCCCTGGGAGGGGATAGAGGGCCATCACCTCATCTAGCGAGGGGGATCTGAGCCAGGGGTTGGCAAATTACAAACTGTAGGGCAGATCCTGCTTACTGCTGTTTTTCTACACTAATGAGTTAAGAATGGGTTTTACATTTAAAAATGGTTAAAACGATCAAATGAAGAATAATATTAAGTGACGTGGAAATGACACAAAATTCAAATTTCAGTGTTCATAGTTTATTGGAACATAGCCATGCTCATTCTTTTATGCATTGTCTATGGCTGCTTTCATGCTATAAGGGCAGAGTTGACTATTTCAACAAAGGCCATGTGGCCCACAAAGCTTAAAATATTCACGATCAGGCACTTCACTTTTGGTATAAAGTTGCCTGACCCCTGATTTAAGCAATAAACTTTTCCTACTAATAGTAGCTGCCCCTCTGAGAGTGTAACTTTTTTTTTGCGGTACGCGGGCCTCTCACTGTTGTGGCCTCTCCCGTTGCTGAGCACAGGCTCCGGCCGCGCAGGCTCAGCGTCCATGGCTCACGGGCCCAGCCGCTCCGCGGCATGTGGCATCCTCCCGGACCGGGGCATGAACCCGTGTCCCCTGCATCGGCAGGCGGACTCTCAACCGCTGCGCCACCAGGGAAGCCCTAAGAGTGTAACTTTCAAGTATATCTACTTTCTAGGTTACAAGATCCCCTTCCTACCAGGAATGGATCATTTAGTATTCTTTTGGTTGCCAGGGACAAAAACCCAACCCAAAGTGCCCTTGCAGTTGTGTGGAAGCTGCCTGCAGTGTGACTGCTCTAACAGTGCATTCATGTCGATATGGAAACTTTCTTTCGGATTAGAAATACATTAACATTATCAAAACATTTTCACATGATCTAGATTTCTCTCTGTCTCCTGACCTGCCTTCCAGTGTGTGACCTTTGTCCTTTATTCCTTCTCCAGAGCTTCTCCTATTAGTAATCCAATGGCTATAGTAGTTTCAGACTTGACAGCCTCAGTTTACACTGGTTCCCAACTTTTGTCACATCATGGCAAACACAGAAAATGTTATTTGTACAGCACATTGAGATGAACTATGGAGGTTTGTGAGTGTCTACATAGGGCTTGGTGAAAAAATCTATTATATATTTTTGTAATTATCATATGAAAAAATCAGAAGTATTAGGGAAGATATCAAATGTAAGACTAGTATTGATATAAGTGTTACAAATAAAATCTTTCCAAAAATGTAATAAATAAATTCTCATTTGCTTTAAATGAGAAGCTTGATTAAAATTAACATTTTTAATTTCATATTTTATATTTGAAGTGGTTACATGCAATTCCTAACCAAGGCTTTACAAATTCTGATCTCTTCAATTATGAGTTACTTGACAAAAAATTTGCTTACACAATTCAGTGCTAAAACATTAAAAAAAATTTTAAACAACCTTTTTAACACAGCTTAAATTATGTTTACAAGATTTGACAGTTCTTCTTTTATTTTTGTTGACAAATGCATTATTAAAATATCTTATAATTGTAATGGACTTTTAATCCAATAGAACTTTTGCATATCAACTGCATACATGGTTTGAGCAATCACTTGCTGGTAACTTGGACACTACTAAAATGGCACATAAGCCACAAGTGGGGAGAAATAGCTCGTTATATATACAAAGACAGAGATTTGGGGCCACTGCCTGAAGTGTGTCTCTGAGGAGCCTCCCCCCCCATCTCCCAGCCCTGACAGTGACCCTCACTGCCCAGCTGCATCATGGGCTGCATGCTTGCATGCTGCAGTCCCTGGACATCTGGAACAAGAAATTCCCTAGTAGCTGTAAAAGCCCCACATTCACTGTGACAGAGTGTGCTTTGCAGTGAATGTGTGCTCTGTAGATGGCCGGGGTAGAGCACTTCCTTTGTTGTACTCAGCACATCTTATCAGGTGATGAGGCCTAGATGGTGCTCATTGAGACTGCTGCCTGCAGGGACCGTGTAGCGTGCCATTGGATTCTGCTCAACTCTGGCCACTTTCTAGGGAGCATCAGATGAGGCTATCTGAGGATAGAGGTGACCTGCCTGTGGGCATGGGTCACCCCACATACCCTCTTGTCACCTCCAAGGCTGAGGGGATTAATATCTTGTAGAATATCTATAACCCATTTGTGGCATACCAATGAGCTCTGGCTGGGAAGCTCTGCCTTCACAGATGGCACTGCAGTGTTTCCTGAACAATTGAAGGAGGTGATTCAGGAGAAAATTACCTTAGGGAACAAAGTTTAACTACCATGAACCTGGGTTGTTTTGGAAATGGATTTTTCCATCACTTTTGTTTACTTCTTTGTTTTTGTTGTTGTCAGCTATGCCTTACGTATATATGTATGTATGTACGTTACTGATTGCACCAAGGATTACGATATACCTCCTTAAGTTATCACAGTCTGCCTTCAATTAATATTATTCTACTTTACATAAATGTAAGACTCCTACAGTAGTAAGCTTCCATTTATCTCCCTCCCATCATTCGTGTTTTTGTTGTATTACATTTTACTTCTACACCTGTTGTAAACACCACAATACATTGTTATCTTTGTTTTATACAATTAATTGTGTTTTTAAAAAAGCAGCTTAATTGAGATATAAATTCACATACCATAAAATTCACCCACATAAAGTACATGGTTCATTAGTTTTTGGTATATTACATGATTACTTAAAAAAATTGTGGTAAAACATATATAACAAAATTTGCCATTTTAACTTTTTCCTAACCATTAGGCCACCAAGGAACTTAACTGTTTTTAAATGTACATTTCAGTGACATTAATTACATTCAAAATGTTGTGCAACCATCAGTACTATTTCCAAAATTTTTGTTATCCCAAACAGAAACTCTGTGGCTATTAAGCAATAACTCCCTATACCCTCCTTCCTACAGCCCCTGGTAACTTCTAGTTTTTCTTTCTGTACGGATTTGCCTAAGTATCTCACATAAGAGGAATCATACAATTTGTCCTTCTGGGTCTGGCTTATCTCACTTAGCGTAATGTTTTCAAGATTCATCCATGTTGTAGTATGTATGAGAATTTCATTTCCTTTTAAAGCTAAATAATATTCCGTCGTATATATATAACACATTTTCTTTAACCATTCATCTGTTGATGGACTAGTTAATTATCTTTCTTTTTAAAATTTATTTTATTTTTGGCTGCGTTTGGTCTTCATTGTTGCACACGGGCTTTCTCTAGTTGCGGCGAGCGAGGGCTATTCTTTGTTGTGGTGCTTGAGCTTCTCATTGCGGTGGCTTCTCTTGTTGCAGAGCATGGGCTCTAGGCACGTGGGCTTCAGTAGTTGTGGCATGCAGGCTAAGTAGTTGTGGCTCGCGGGCTCTAGAGCGCAGGCTCAGTAGCTGTGGCGCACGGGCTTAGTTGCTCCATGGCATGTGGGATCTTCCTGGACCAGGGCTTGAACCCGTGTCCCCTGCATTGGCAGGCGGATTCTTAACCACTGCGCCACTAGGGAAGTCCTGACTAGTTAATTATATTTTAAGGAAATTAAGAAACAAGAAAAAAAATGCTCCTTATATACTTACCCCTGTGTTTTTTATTTGTGAAACTTTTCATTTGTTTACATATAACCAAATTTTTATCTGGTATAATTCCTTTCATCCTCAAGAATGTCACTTTAATATTTCTAAATGCAGCACGTATCTTCTGGGGACCAATTCTCCCAAATTTGAAAATATCTTGATTTTTTTCCCTTCATTTTGGAAAAATATTTTTGCAGGATATAGAATTCTAGGTTGACAGTTATTTACTTTGAGCACTTTAGAAATGTCATTCCATTGTCTTCTATAGTCCACCTTTTCTGATGATAAGTCAGTAGTAATCTTTATTGTTTTTCTCTTATATGTAATGTATCTTCTTTTCTCTAGCTTCTTAAAATGTTTTGTCTTTCACTTTGGTTTTCAGCTCTTTGCTGGGATGTGAATAGGTGTTGTTTTCTTTGTTTTTATTCTGCTTGGAGTCTGTAGAACTTACTGGATCTGTGGGTTGATATATTGTTTTTATCAAGTTTGGAGAATTATATCTTCATTATATTATTTCACTGCATTACTCAAATATATTTCATTATATCACCCCATTCTCTTTCCTCTCTTTTCATGACTCTAATAACAAGTATGTTGGACTACTTGATATTGTCACTGAGGCTCTGTTGATATTTTTCAGCTTTCTGTTTCTCTGTGCTTCAGTCTGTAGTGTCTATTGCTGCATCTTTAAGTTCATTGACCTTTTCTTCTATAGTGACCAATATGCTGAAAAATTCACCAAGTGAATTATTCATTTCAAATATTGTATTTTCCAGTTTTTGACTTTCCATCGTTTTATTCAATAGTATCTATTTATCTCCTGAGATCATCCACTGGTTCACTTGTTATGTCCATCTTCACCTTTAAATTCTTGAACATATTTGAAGTAGTTTTATTTTATTTATTTTTTGGTTTGGTTTTTATTGAGGTATATAGTACAATATATATATGTTTCAGGTGTACAACATAGTGATTCACAATTTTTAAAGGTTATACTCCATTTATAGTTATTTATAAAATATTGACTATATTACCTGTGTTGTACAATATATCCTTGTACCTTATTTAATTTATACATAAAAGTTTGTACCTCTTAATCCCTTAACCCTGTCTTGCCCCTTTCACCTTCCATCTCCCCACTGGTAACCACTAGTTTGTTCTCTATATCTGTGAGTCTTTTTGTTATATTCACTAGTTTTACTTTTTAGATTCCACATTTAAGTGATATCTGACTTATTTCATGTAGCATAATTACCCTCTAGGTCCATCCATGTTGTCGCAAATGGCAAAATTTCATTCTTTTTTATGGCTGAGTAGTATTCCATTATATATATATATATATATATATATATATATATATACCACATCTTCTTTATCCATCCATTTGTTGGTGGACATTTAGGTTGCTTCCATTGGTAATTGTAAATAATGTTGCTATGAACATTGGGGTGCATGTATCTTTTCGAATTAGTGTTTTTATTTTTTTTCAGAAATATACCCAGAAGTGGAATTGCTGGGTCATATGATAGTTCTGTTTTTAGTTTTCTGAGGAACCTCCATACTGTTTTCCACAGTGGCTGCACCAATTTACATTCCCACCAACAGTGTATGAAGGGTCCCTTTTCTTCACATCCTCTCCAACGTTTATTATTTGTGTTCTTTTTGATAATAGTCATTCTGACAGGTGTGAGGTGGTATTTCCTTGTGGTTTTAACTTGCATTTCTCTGATGATTAACAGTGTTGAGCATTTTTTTCATGTGCCTATTGGCCACCTATGTCTTCTTTGGTGAAATGTCTATTCAGATTGAAGTAGTTGTTTTAAAGTCCTTGTTGGCTAATTCCAATATCTGCGTTATCCCTGGGTCTATTTCTATTGCCTCCACCCAATGCACTTATGGAAAGGACACATCCATGATACAGCTACCTTTCAAAATTCTGAACAGCAATCAAAGCACAGATCAGCTATCCTGGGATCTTCAAACTTAAGTTAGATTCCATAACTCCCTCTGATCCCCTCTGATACTCATGTGTAACTTTCTATAACCCCCTTTCCAAACTTTGCTTCCTTAATTTAACTCAACTCAAAGGGTTTTTTTTTGTTTTTTTTTTTGCTGTACGTGGGCCTCTCACTGTTGTGGCCTCTCCCGTTGCGGAGCACAGGCTCCAGATGCACAGGCTCAGCGGCCATGGCTCACGGGCCCAGCTGCTCTGCAGCATGTGAGATCTTCCCGGACCGGGGCATGAACCCGTGTCCCCTGCATAGGCAGGCGGACGCCCAACCACTGCACCACCAGGGAAGCCCCAAAGTGTTTTTTTTTTTTGTTTGTTTTTGTTTTTTCTTCAGTCTGGAATGAAGGGCTGGAGCAGAAAGTGGAAAAACTTGACTCAGTTAGAACTCATTGACTCCTAGCCATCATCAGTGTTTTACCTGTAATAAGGCTTTTTGAACTTAGAAGTTGAGAATTTAGTGTATTGGTCCTCTGACCTCAACATGCTAACTAATACCACCCTCACTTCTTCATACCCCTAAGGATGGCAGTCAATTCAAACAGGTTAGAAGTGTGAGGTGGGGGAGGGGTAAGATGGGGCAAATACTGCTTTGCCACACATTTTGTTCAGTGAGATCATTGTCATGTTAACCAGAGTTTTACCAATGATAGAAATGTGTTACATGTTCAATGTGTGGTACTGACTGTAGACCTCTGGGAGTGCACAGCTATATTTTAGATAATAATTTTTAAAGGCTGATTTTCATTTCAAAGGCAATCTAAAAACAGTAATATAAGGCTATTTTGGATCCTCTGACCACTACCACCTTATAATAGTACTGATAATTTATTTTGTATATTCATCTGCGTTGGTGATATGGGATTCCTCAGAGTCACAGATTTAATTTTAATGCGGTCCTCAGTTCGGGATTTGTGGTACCCAGGGGTCTGCGGATGTACACTTAAAAGACAATGAGGGGCTTCCTTGGTGGTGCAGTGGTTAAGAATCTGCCTGCCAATGCGGGGGACAGGGGTTCGAGCCCTGGTCCAGGAAGATCCCACCTGCCGCAGAGCAACTAAGTCCGTGTGCCACAACTACTGAGCCTGCGCTCTAGAGCCTGTGAGCCACAACTACTGAGCCCACATGCCACAGCTCCTGAAGCCCATGCACCTAGAGCCTGTGCTCCGCAACAAGAGAAGCCACTGCAACGAGAAGCCTGTGCACCACAACGAAGAGCAGCCTCCACTCACCACAACTAGAGAAAGCCCACGCACAGCAACAAAGACCAAATGCAGCCAAAAATAAATAAAATAAATTTATATTAAAAAAAAAGACAGTGAGGATTCTTTTTTCTTTAAAAGGAGTTTGTATTTTACATGAATTGAAGAACTCATACTTTTTTTACTTCGTATTTTATAATAAGATAGAGGTTGTCAAACTATGGATCATGAGCCAGATCTGGCCTGTGGTCTGTTTTTTATGGACCACCAGCTAAGAGTGGATTTTACATTTTTAAAAGTTGGAAAAAGAAGAAGAAGTAAAAGAATATACAACAGAGATTTTATGTTGCCCTCAAAGCCTACAATATTTACTATCTGGCTTTTTATAGAAAAGTTTGTCAAGCTTTGTGATAAAGGCTGGAGGGGATAAGGAAGGCTCTGTTGTGTGGAACTGTGACACCAAGTGTTTATATTACGTTTTCTTGGGCTAAATGAAGGTGAGGTGGTACTACAGACTGTCTTTATCTTTGTGGAGCCTTCACTTATACCCTGATGCAAAGGGTAATTGTTTGGGCCTGTGGTGACACATTCCCTTTCTCTTTTGACATGGACATGGAGGCGTGGACGTCCTCACATGGGCCAGACACATCTGAAGGACCAGTGTAAGTCCTCGAGAGACCATCCCTCCAGCTGAGAAAGGTAGGTCAGAACAGAGACACCTCTGAGCAGAACACAGCTGCCTGGAGGCAGAGCTCTTCTCTCTTTTCTGCTGTTTCCCTGCTTTGAGGACTTGTGTTAGTGAGAAGAGAGAATGTGAATATCATTTCTGCTGGGTGATACTTTGAATCCTCTCCCAGGCCTTCAGGACACTCCTGTGGGGTGGTAGCGTGTTTTATGTTAGGTGCTGATCGTGAACAACCCCGTGTATTATCTGTGTGGCTTTTAGACTGTCAGCCTTATTAGGGCAATAAGTGACTGTGGGTCTCCAGAGACTGCAAGTCTTCTCTTCTTGTGTAATGTCCTGGTGAAAAGGGGCTGAACTATAGCTTTCCCCCAGAATTTCTTTATCATCCTTCTATTCCCTATTTAAGTGCTATTATGTGGAAGTCATTCTTCTTAGCAATTTTGAAAGAAAGTTGCTTATGAAGCCATCAAGCAGAGGGTACAACTTGGGTAGAATTGAAATAAGAGAGATTGAATTCCAGGTTAAATCTCCAGTCTGTCCCTTGAAATTGAGGCATATAGATGACAAAGCAAATAGAAAACTGTGGGTAAACATGCTGGAATATACAGTGGGTAATGGATATTGAAGGACGATCTTGTCATGCATGCTAAACAGATACTTTTATGAGTTTAAATTTAATTAGCATCTGGAAATTAACAAGGCTAGAAAGAAGGGCAATGGGTTTTTAAGTGATGGCGATGGATAGGTACTGTTTGCAGCCTATAGATAAATGAAGATTTAATTTGTAATACATAATGAGCCAGGTGCCTATAAAATAATTTGTTTTTCAAGTGGCTATCACAGAACAAAACAATGGAGCCGTCTGAGGTGTGGCAATGACTATTATTACAGTTTTTCTTCGGTTAAAGTCAGTTTTGTAGATGGATATGGATTTGCATTGTTCAAGTTGGATAATGTAAATATTTTCACTGTCTCTATTCCTTCTTTGAGGGATGGCACATAAAAATAACTTTTGGTTATTTTGGTTATATCTTTTGCACGTTTACCTTTAGTATGTGTGTGTTGGGTCAGGGTACGTTCCTGGAGGAGAGGGGAATGGACTTCTGTACCTTCTCTTCTAGAACCTTTTGATGTTCACAGCATTTGTTTTTTGATGATCTTTTTGGAGGAGGGCCTGAGAAATGAACTTGAGCTAGAGGGTAGAAGAAGGGATCCAGTTCAGTTTGAAAATGGTATCATTTCTATTCTTCCTTTGGTCATAAACTGTATGGCCCTCTCTAAAGCATGAATCGAGGCTGCCCTTTGTATCACGAACGGTACAGAATTGGGGTTGAGGTCCGGCGCTGTGGCAGGAGAACCACTTGGGTTTGGGTTAAAGGCAGAGGCAGTCCCACCAGGAGAGTTTGTTCTCCCGAGAAGGGTAGCCCCTTGTGCTGAGCTCTGCATGTGTGTATAGGCATGGGCGTGTAGATTCTCCATGCACTGCAGGAGGTGGGAAGGCAGTGCTGTTTCTTGAGGAATTACTCAAGAGTTAAGTAGCTCAAGAGTTATGTGGGATACCCATGCGGACAGTGGCTCATACAAAGTGGGTGCATGGCTGTGGCACGGGTCTACAGAGAGGAACCCACTTCAAGCTTCAAGCATCAGCCTTGCAACTAACTGCCTCTCTCTCTCTCTCCCTCCTCAAAGTTGTGCCCTGTGAGCTGGGGAAGAGTCATCTTGGGCAGAAGTG
Source organism: Orcinus orca (assembly GCF_937001465.1). Taxonomy (NCBI): domain Eukaryota; kingdom Metazoa; phylum Chordata; class Mammalia; order Artiodactyla; family Delphinidae; genus Orcinus; species Orcinus orca. Next base: position 137,481,406 of record NC_064560.1, on the reverse strand, counting down.
GAGGACCGGGCTGCAATGTTTTTGTTTATGCTAGGAATGAATTTGTGTTTCTGTTTTTCATTTTCTTTCTCTTGTTTCTTCCCAAGGAAGTGCATTTTAGCGGTGTATCTGGGAGCGTGTGGGCAGGCCACGAATTCCAGGGAAACTCAGTAACATGTCCAGGTCTCTAGGCTTGGGGAAGGGGGCACAGAAAGCCATCTCACGCAGCCATTCTCAGACCTGACTCTGCAACTAGGCCCCTCCAGGGCCTGAAAAATTCAGTTTCCAGGCCCCACTTCTAGAAATTCTGACTTAGTCATTCTGAGGACCTAGGAATTTATGTTTCAGTAAAAAAAGTACCCTGGTGGGTTCTGTTGGGCAGCTGGGTTTGGGAACCTTGGAGCTAGTATCTCTGCAGCCTGTAAGTGGGAGCACACTTCAATCTTCCCAGTATGTGGAGACTGTAAATGTCGGATGACACATACAGTCATGAATTTTGGCATCAGAACCACTTTGCCATCTTTGGGCCCTCATTGTCTCTTTGATCTTTTGAAAGCACAAACTCCAGCCTCCCTCTGCTTCCTGCCCCTGGGAGCCTTACCCATGACCCAGGTATTGGGGGGTGGGAGTCGCCCTGAGACCCAGGCTCTGGGACCAGTTTCCTGTAACATTGCCTATTAGAGAGGGAGTGTGAAGTGTGAGTAATCCAGACCAGGCCAGGCTTTACAGGGGCAGCACCTTGTGTGGCTTCCTCACTGGGCCCTGCTGTGCCCCAGGGAATCTGGCTGCTTTCCTGCCAGTGGGAGATGATGAGGTCAGTGCGCTGAAGGTTCCACCCTGGAAAGGGCGAAGCAGGAAGGTGACTGGAAAATGCTGTTTTAAAATGTGTTGGACCCTCACAGAACCATAGAGGGAAATAAATTTAGTAACTTAGTTTTTATCATTGTTCCTAAATTTCCATAGTGGAGAATTAGGGACTAGTTTCCAAGGTGGGGATGCTTTTCAGCCTTTGTGTATTTTGAAGTGAGGTCTCTGGGGGCTCACGGCGCACTAAGGGAAGGGCAGGGAGGAGACGTCGCTGTCACTCGGGGAGCACCCAGAATAAGGGCTGGGAGATTTACGAGGTGTCTGCGTGTGGTTAAACCCAGGGCGGGGAAGCAGTCCAACTCTTCATTGACAACCCTTTGTTTTGAGGTAAATTTAAACAGGGCTGTTAAGAGAGTTTCACGTTTGTACAAGTTCCTTTTATGAACAATAGTTTCCAACCATTTACTAATGACCTTGGCACTTTCAGCAGAACAGCACAGTTCTCAGTCTGTCCCCAGCTTTGCAGAGAACACTTCCTGTTCTCCTTAATCGCTTCTCCCATCTGGAAAGCACCAGGCTCTGCGGAAGACACCTGTTTTCTCGCCTGTTATTGTCAAAGCTTGGCTCCCTGGCTGGTCCTGAATAGTTGTGAGTGTGCAGGTGGGGGCCAGAGGGTCAGGCTGTCTGTCCCGTGGGACAGAAAATCACCAAGTGTCTGTGAAAGACTCCCATCATCTCAGTGCCTGCTTGTGAATTCATGTGAGGCTACGCATGGTTCATGGACTTTTTTCTTAGTAAAGGTGTCTTCTGTTCATTTCGTGAAAGAGGAATTCATGGAGAATGAGAAAAGTAAGGTTTTGAAGAAAAATTAAAATCAGAATTAGAAGGAAAAGAAACACATACAGAGGTAGAGGAGGAAAAAAATCTTACTTAGTTTAGAAAAATCCTCTGTGTCCTTAGGAGACCAGCACCTGTGTTTTGGAAGATTGTCCTGTGTGTCCATGAGTAGATTTCTCGGTACTTGGTAAAGACAGTGAGGCTTAAATGAACAAGGGCATAGCCATGTTTTCAATAAAGGTTCCCTTGTTTGTGGGCTCTGAGGACTCAACATTATAAAGGCTGAGGTGGAGGCCAAGGATAGGGTGGGGTTGTGTTAATTTTTTGGCCATTTCTCAGTCCTTGTGTTGCAGCAGGGGTTACTGATGAAATGGCCTCAGGCAACCTTCAGCAAGGGCTTACTGGCTTCAGCAATCTTTCCTGGCAGCATAATTCACTTCCCAGCATTGACAATTCCCATCTGGACAACCTCCCACGAGAATCTCAGTGGCCCACACCTCCCATTCCTCTACAAAGGGAAGCTTGTGGGATGACAGTGTCTCCCCTACATGGAGAAGCCACCATGGACTTGGACATTGTAAATATCACTGTGATGTGGGCTTGGGGGGTAACAGAGAGATGGTGCAGGAAATACCAATACAAGGTAAAACCCAACCCCTACCACGCTGTCCACATGGGAATTTACCAAAAAATTCCATGGAAAAGGCTTAAGAATGTTTATTCAAGTAAGTTAGAATTGACAAATTTTAAAACAACAACAGCAGAGTCCAGGAGTGATTAGGGTGCCATAGGGCTAATCAGCAGAGATATTCTAAAAAAGAGTGCTTAAAATTCAAAGCCGGGTAATTGAATAATAATAATACCAATAGCGAGCAGGCAGCAACATAATAAAATACTATGCCGCTATTTTTCCAAAACTGAAAGCTCATTTAAAAGTTGACCCCATCTGTTAGAGTATTTGTGAGATACAAACATTGTTATCCTCATGTGGTGGGCAAGGAAATGAAGGCTCAGAGGGACTGAGCCTTTGTTTCTAGCATGTTCCATGCAGCACAGTACTGAACTCCAACTGTGGGATGAAGCCTTGATCTGTCACAGGGGTCCAGGAGTTCACACCTCCCTTCTTCAAGCTCTTTCTGAGGATAAGCTATTAACATTAATTATGTCACCACGTTAGGGTCTTTTTTGGAGGGAGAAGTGGGAAAGTAGTTTTTGGAGGGTAATAAAACAATATGTTTGAAATCATTTCATTTTTGCACATAGATACATGAAAAAATGATATATACCAGTTTGTTAACAGTGGTTATTTCTGATATATGTAATTATGGGTTATCTTTACATTTTTTTATCCTCTTGTAAATTATAGAAATGAGTGTACATTGTTTTTGTATTAAAGAAAAAAATCCCTAAAATAGTAAAACAAAAGAAAAGGTTCTAGGATTTAAAAAAACTTTCTAATTTTTTCTTAGGTTATTTTACCTGGTTTATTTTCATGCAATAAAATATTTTGCTAAATACTAGAAAATTCGATTTACAGTAATCAGTTTATGTTGTAACTTTTGTATGTATTATACGTACTATTTTGTAACATTATACTTTCTTTAATCAATCCCTTCTGTTAGACATCTACTTTTTCAACTAATCATTACTATAAGAAAACTAGAGCAAACACAATTGGCTAAAATTAATTAAAATCAAGTAGAAACATCCTGCCCTTCCCCCACCCCCCAAATTTTGAAAAATGGGCAAAAATCCTTTCTGCGAAATTTTATTCATTTCCAACCCAGTTGTTTTTTTGACCAGATTGTGATCTTGACTAAGGAACGGAAAGAAAGTAACCTATATCAAGTACCTACAGCCACCCACAAACAAGTCTTTATAATACTTTTTGTTTTTGTATTTTAGTAGGTTTTAAAATCAGGAATGAATTAGAGTTACAGTAGGAGAGACAAAGTTCATTTTAGACGGATATTCTTATTTACTATAAGGGTAATCAAGCACAATAGCACATGATTTTACAGAATCTTTAAATAGAACAAAGAAACGTGTGTGTGTGTGTATGTGTGTGCGTCTCTGTGTGTGTCTGTGTATGTGTGTCTCTGTGTGCGCACGTCTGTGTGTGTGTCTGTGTGCATCTGTGTGTGTATGTGTGTGTCTGTGTGTGTCTTTGTGTGTGTGCGTCTGTGTGTATGTGTCTGTGTGTATGTGTGTGTGTATGTGTGTGTCTCTGTGTGTGCATCTGTGTGTGTATGTCTGTGTGTGTGTCTGTGTCTGTGTGTGTCTCTGTGTGTGCATCTCTATGTGTATACGTGTGTGTGTGTATGTGTATGTGTATGTGTCTCTGTGTGTGCATCTCTATGTGTATACGTGTGTGTGTATGTGTGCGTCTGTATGTGTGTGCCTGTGTGTGTGTGTGTGTGTGTGTGTGTGTGTGTGTGTTGGGGGTCGGGGGTAATAACTTACTGTTCATCTGTCTGAACATCTCCGGAAAGGGTTGCTGCATTTCTTGCTGGGCACTTCTGTAGAACAATAGAACAGTCACATTCTCATCATAAAGATTATGAGAACCAAGTGTCTGAGGATAGTGACATTTTTTATTCAGAAAATGGTGTTGTGTTTGTGGCACCGTGCTGGGGATACAGGGGTGGGGATGCTTCAGAGATGAATCAGAGACCACCTCATACGCCACCTCTCACAAGATATCTCCTGGAGATCCTCTAGGTCCCTACAGAGCTTTTTTATTCCTCTAGATAGCACTTACCACATGATTCCACAATGATTTGTTCAGGGGTTTGTCCCATCCAGTGGACGATGAACTTCCCTAAAGGAGTCCCTGGAAAATGCTTCTGTTTATTGGACGAATAAATGAATGAATGAGCTAGCTCGTAAAGGATGAAATGACTCGTACAAAAAATGGAGAAAAAGGAAGGGAAAGGCCAGGGGAAATCGTTTCATGGAGATGAAATAATGGCTCTGAGATCCTATGATGTGTTTGTTATCTCTGCCCTGTTCTTGGCTCTGTCACTGAGATAACCACCCTGCTTGTCCCATGCTCTCAGCAGGAAGCCTGTGTCTAAGATTTGGCGGGAACCTTCAATGCAAGTCCTGCACAGAGGCTGGAGTCATATTAAAGAGAGGATATCCTGAAAAGCTGAAAATGTAATGAGTAGGTAGTTGGGAAAGTTGAGTTGGTGACAGAGGAGCTGCCAGATTTTTATCTTCTGACCTAATATTAATAAGCCTTCATATCCCCACTTCTTCAAGCTTTGACCTTTTTTTCTTAGAAACAAACACATTTCTTATTTCCTCCACAAAACAAGCCATGGAAGCAACCTAAATGCCCATCGACAGACGAATGGATAAAGAAGATGTGGCACATATATACTAATGGAATATTACTCAGCCATAAAAGGGAACGAGATTGGGTCATTTGTAGAGACGTGGATGAACCTAGACTGTCATACAGAGTGAAGTAAGTCAGAACGAGAAAAACAAATATCATATATTAACACATGTATGTGGAATCCAGAAAAATGGTACAGATGAACCGGTTTGCAGGTCAGAAGGAGAGACACAGATGTAGAGAACAAACGTATGGACACCAAGGGGGAAAAGTGGCAGGGGGTGGTGGTGGTGTGATGAATTGGGAGATTGGGATTGGCATATTTACACTAATATGTATAAAATGGATAACTAGTAATGTGCTGTATAAAAAAAATTAAATTAAATTAAAAAAAAAAAGCAAAAATTGTTTATCAAAGCAACGTAGACCATTATATCAAAGACTCTGCTTGCAGAGTTTGCAGAGTTTGATACCTGTTCCTCCCTTTTGGCTTGGCACAAGGATCCGCCCCCATCCGAAGACTGTACTTCCCAGCTTTCCTTCCCGCTATGGAACTCGTCTTAGCTGAGCTCTGGCTGGTGGATATTAGAGGAAAGTGGTGAGTGCAACATACAGGAGACGTCCTTAAAGGAAAGGGACTGCGTGCTTTTCTTCCTGTTGGCAGAGTGTAGATGTGCAGCTTAACTCCATCAGCCTTTTGGGCCATGCAGTCGCCTTGGGAATGGAAGCCATCTGCAGTGGAGAAGGAAGATAGGAGAAGCCTGGGTTCCTGAGTGTGAAGGCCTTTTCCAGCCCTGGACTAACCAGCCTCTATATTTTTGGAAAGAGATCAACTAACTTAAGCTATAGTTATGTTGGATGATTCTGTTACAGCAGAACCTAATTCTGATTAATACAGCAGCTGTGAGCTGAGGGGAATATTTTGCTGATTTACTTCAACTAGGCAGACCATGCATCTGTCTCTGAGGACTTAGCACGTGTGTTTCCTGAGCCCAGAACTTCCCCTGGGAGCTCAGCTGATAGTGTGACGTGAACCGGAGGCCAGAGGGCCAGAGCCCTGAGGAGAAGTGTGTGGCTCAGATTATAGCAGGGCCTTTGGTCAGAGAGGAACATAGCATAGGGGAGAGAGCGTGGGCCTGGGGTCAGAAAAACTTGAGTTAAAACACTGAACCAATCAGTTACAATGTGTGTGATTTGAACTTCAGTTTCTGTGGTTGTAAGGAGTAATCAGATATCATACTGAGAAAAGATCAATAACTGATACATGATAGGCACTAAAAATGTAGCTATTATTATTAAAATACATGAAGTATTAACAGGACTTTACATATTCAAGGTTTGTAAAACTCTTGCCTTTATGATTAATAGCAAGGCATTGATTCATGCTGTCTAAATGAACCCTCATAGGTAGAAATATAAGAGCTAAAAACAAAATCTCCTAGTGTAAAAATTTCTTTTGATACATGATATTTTTGCTCAATACTAAGTGTAAAGGGATGGCTTCTCCCTTATATAACAAAACCCAATATCATTGAATAAGACTTTGAATAACTGCATTGGATCTGATTCCTAATCTCAGAAAACAGAATCATAGAGGCTGATTTTAATAGAAAGGGACTTGTTACAACAGTAGCTTCTGGAATTTCCAGGAAGACCAGAGAACTGAGAATGGAAGGTATCCAGCCGGGAGCAGCATAGCCTGGAGAAGCTCTAACCAGGTGATGGGTCTTGCAGAGACCCCACTGGAGCCCCTGCCCACTGCTTGGCACCTGTGAGCTGAGGAGGGACACTGGAACCTCAGCCACAGCTGCCACAGAACAGAGCCTCGGCAGCCACACTGGTCCATCTCCTTGTGTCACCACCACCTGCATGGCCCCTTAGGGCCCTTAGAGTCTATGTGATGCTTGGTAGAGCCTAGATCACACGCAGCACACTAGGTGCAAAGGAGGAGAAATGTAGCCTTGAAGCTTTTTAGACCGTAGGACTGGAAGGTGTAGCCTGCGCTCCCCCAGAAGGCAGGGTCTAAGATGAGGGCTCGGATGTGGGAAGTTTGTTTTGGGAAGGGATCCTAGGGAATAGAAGTGGGGGATTTGGAAGAGCTTTAGGTCAGAGATGATGGCATACGTTTATTAAAGTGACAAGTTCAACGCTTCTCACCATCAGTAAAAATAAAGGCTCACGAGCCGTATACAGTTCAGTATGGAAATAATTTCGCCTGAGTCGTGAGGATTCACTGTAAAAGTCACACCTACCACATGTTGCAGGTCGAACTACTGCAGTTAGGGGATAATTGCAGCAGTATTATGAGAGACTGTAGGACCCGAGATAGGACAGGGACTGTGAGAAACAAGAGAATGGGGCACCTGGTATCTAACCGATGGGCCTTGATGGCTGATGGCTTATGGAGAAGGGGAGGACAGTTTGAAATTGGTAGCCTTGGTGCTTGGGAGATTTGTAATGTCTTCCACCGAGATCAAGGATACCGGAGAAGAGACAGATTCGGGCTGGGAATGGAGAGGGTGATGGTTCATTTTGCATATGCTCAGCGGGGGGTGTGGCAGTGTACGTGGTACGTGGGTCTGGAGCAGGAGAGAGGGCGTGGCTGGGGTTATGGATTTAAGAATCTTAAGTGTTTAGGGGAAGGTAAAGGAAAAGGAACTGGCGGAGGAGACGGAGAAGCTCTGCACACTCCTGCCAGGCTGGATGTGTTTGTTATTTTCTCCTGTGCTCCTCGCAATAGGTCTTGGGCACGCGACCTTCTTCCTCTCCTCCCGGGTGCTGGCATGGCCAGTTCTGACTCCTCTGAGGTTCTCTCCCCCGGAGGGATGTGGTTCTCCCTGGCTCCTTCTAATTCCTCTTCAGATCCCTGAAAACAACCTACCAGCTCCTCTTATTTACTTGTCTGTTTATTTATTTATTTATTTATTTATTTATTTATTTATTGCGGTACACGGGCCTCTCACTGTTGTGGCCTCTCCTGTTGCAGAGCACAGGCTCCGGACGCGCAGGCTCAGCGGCCATGGCTCACGGGCCCAGCCGCTCCGCGGCATGTGGGATCCTCCTGGACCGGGGCACGAACCCGTGTCCCCTGCATCGGCAGGCGGACTCTCAACCACTGTGCCACCAGGGAAGCCCTTGTCTATTTATTTTTGAAATAAATTTTACTCCTAATCACCACCGCTTAATATAACGGGAATAATAAAATTCACAAACCCATGAGATTTAGAGAATCTTAAAAAATTCTTATGGTTTTGATTCCCAGTCTGTGTTCCTGACTCTCTTGCTGGGACAGTAACTGGAATTCCCTTTGATCTCTGCCCTCTGCTTTCATTCCTGAAGATGAGAATATTAACCCTTCTCTCTTTCTGAGTCACTCTTCTCTGGGGAAGGACTCCATCATGACCCGCTTGCTGGCACAGGCTCAAGGATGCAATCTGCACAAAAGGATACGTCTCTTATTTCCACCTGGACAATTTCAGGTTCAGGACCCTCCAGACCCAGTGCCATCTGTATTCTCTTGCCTTCTGCTGGAATAGGACTCTCTGAGTGGTGCCGCCCAAGACAGAAATCAAGGGGCCTTCAAGAAAGAGGTACTTGTCAGCGGTGTCAGGGGCTATGTGGAGGTTGATGAAGGTGAGGACCGTGAAGAGGCTGTTAAAACTGGCAGCCGTGGGCTTCCCTGGTGGCGCAGTGGTTGAGAGTCTGCCTGCCGATGCAGGGGACACAGGTTCGTGCCCCGGTCCGGGAGGATCCCACATGCCGCGGAGCAGCTGGGTCCGTAAGCCATGGCTGCTGAGCCTGTGTGTCCGGAGCCTGTGCTCCGCAACGGGAGAGGCCACAACAGTGAGAGGCCCGCGTACCGCAAAAAAACAAAAACAAAAAAAGACTGGCAGCCGTGTGGTGACTGGTGATTTCCATAGAGTGATGGGTTTCGACATCTCATCCAGCAAGTACATTTAGGCAAGTTCATACTTGTTAGAATAACCTAAACCATTGAAAAGTAGTCTGTGCTCAAGATCCTATTGATGGTAAACCTCTAGTAAGAAAATATCTCAATTTCCATGAGCAATGAAGCATTGTGTATGTGTGTGTGTGTGTGTATGTGTGTGTGTGTGTGTGTGTAAGAGTAAGGACAGATCTAAACTAGGTCACCATTCTGTAATCACAAGGGGCAAAAGGGATTCCATGGGATCTCAGAGGAAATATTGAGATAATGTCTAAAGCACAAAAGTGTGTGCACTGAAATGTTGATATTGCTCGTGCTGGCATATTTGGAAGCAAAGTGCTTTTCTTCCTTAGACAGTTCTGTTATATGTGATAAAGTCTCTCTTTACCATTGTAAGTTTCAGTTTTTATAAGGATAGCACCATTGTGCAAATTGCCTGCTGAAAGAATCACAATATATACCAACTTCACCTAAAGCTACCTCCCAAATCTCTGACAAATGGGCATTGGCATTTTATGTACCTCACTGGGTGAACATTGTATGCTTTTTTTTTTAATTCTGATTTGTTCAAATATTATTAAAGTGTTCAAAAGAAAGAGCTAAAGTCCCTTTAATAAATAGTTTGAGAGCAGTTGGATATGTACTAGACAGGTTAAGGAGAAATTTTAAGCCATTCACTGGAGAATAATCTTAATATGAAAGGCAAGAAGATGTACTGGGAGATGAGGAAGCGCTGGATGCAGGGACAGAGAATTAGGATTCCCAGGGACACTCATATCGTGTGCCCGCCCTAGTGTCTTCGGATACTCTCTCTTTCTGTCTTTCCATTGATGGCGTTCTCTCCACTATTCCAGGTGAAATCATTCTAAACACTAACCTCCCTTCCTTCCTGCCTCCTGTCCTTCATTTAGACTCTTCCCTGTGGAGAAATAAGAAACCAAGAGGAAGCAAATGGCCAGGACTAGAAGCTTGGAGAAGGCCAGTAAAACCTGAAGAAATTAAACATGATGCCTTAAAGGAGAAGTTAGAGTAGGAAGTACATAGGGTAAAGCGAGAAGCATTAAGAGACAATTATTACCTTCTCTCCATAAGTTGTAAATGACTGCAGGATTTCACACTACTCTGAAGCCCTGATCCGCAGAGCAAGCTGAGCCCGACAGAAGAGGCAGAGAGTATGTATAGACCTGAGTATTTGATACCCAAAATATAAGTTCATAAATAGTCCTCAAAAGAAAAAGTTGTAAGATTAGTAATTGACTTTGATTTCTCTTTCCCCTCCCTCCTTCCTTCTCTCCCTCCCTCCCTCCTTCCCTCCCTCCTTCCTTCCTTCCTTCCTTCCTTTCTTTCTTCCATCTTCCCTTCTTTTAGCAGGTATTTATTGCACACTTACTAGATGCCAGGCCTTCTTCTAGGCACTGAAAGCATCAAGATGTTATGTTTGAGGCCCCACAAGTACTCCACAGCCTGATAATACCAGCATAGAGAGAAGTACAGACTGCTATAGTGACTCAGGGGAGGGTCATCTAATTCAGAAATGAATTGGTGTAGGCCATGACTCAGAATGTGATCTGGGTTATGAGTAGTTGCAGGGGTGATGAAGAGTAGGTGATATGGTGATATTTAGGAGGTAAAAGTGGATAAGGGGGATAAGGGATAAGAAAGCAGCTGGGACAGAGAACCAGGGACAGGTTCCTGGCTTGTACCTCTGGGTAGGTGGTGAATACAATAGGAAGAATAGTTTTGGGAGAAAAAAATATTTAATTTAGTATTAGGCATATTGAGTTCAAGGTATAATAAGATGCTTTAGTGCCTGTTAAATATTTTATATTCTGGTTTGAATACAATCTAGTACAGGTGAATGTCAGGTCGAAATACAGGTCTCTGGACATATATTATAAAATTTATTAATTATGAAAAATAATAGTAATGTGGTGGCAGAATAAGTCTCTCTGTCCTGTTCCCCCTCTTTGTCCCTTCAATTCTCATCCCAGGTGCAGAGAGAATCTTACAGCATGAAAAAACATCAAACTGCTGTGAGAGGCAGTCATTATTAACTAGAGATAGGTTTGTGGGACCCCTTGGAAGACTCTGAAAATCCAGTCCTGCTCCTGTGGGGGGTTGTAGGGAGGTGCCCACTTAGGAGAGAGGCAGTAGCAATCCAGCCTGCGTGGTGTGATGCTAGCAGAGTGGAGCTGGGGCTCCAACAGAGGGGTGGAAAAGGGAAGAGGACTGGAGATGGGGCAAAGAAATATATCGTGTGTGTCCAAAGAAGAACATCCAAGGTGGACTGTGTACCACCTGGAAGGCAATCTGGAGAGAAAAGAGATGCTTTGCATCATCTTCTGGCCTCAGTGATCCATGAGTAGATGGCGTCATTTCTGGTATTGAGTTATGTCTTTTTAGCGAACCAGATGTTTTGGAGCTTAAGGCAAGATAAATAATAATAGATAACATTAACTGAGCCATTTGTTTTTGTTTTTGTTTTCTTTTTGCGGTACGCGGGCCTCTCACTGTTGTGGCCTCTCCCGTTGCGGAGCACAGGCTCCGGACGTGCAGGCTCAGCGGCCATGGCTCACGGGCCCAGCCGCTCCGCGGCGTGTGGGATCTTCCCGGACCGGGGCACGCACCCGTGTCCCCTGCATCGGCAGGCGGACTCTCAACCACTGCGCCACCAGGGAAGCCCTAACCGAGCCATTTATTAGTGCATTGCATAATAACAATTATGCTAATTGTTTTATATGCATTATAATATTTGATCCTCACAATAACTTTATGGCAAAGGTGTTGTTACTCCATTTCAAAGCTGAGGAAGCTGAGGCTTAGAGAGTAGCTTGGTGAAGGGAAAATGACCAGTGAGTGATGGAACTAGGAATTCAAACTCAGAGTCCACATCTTCAACCACTGTGCTCTACTGAAGGTCCTCAGGATAAATGTGGTCTGAGGAGGTCCAGGGAGAGGAGGTGGAGGGACAAGAACAGAAGTTTGAACAAAGGGGCTTGGGAAATGGTGGTCCTTAAAAGGTGAGTGGGAAAAGAACCCCAGAGGAGACTGAGGAGGAAAAGAAAAGTCATAGAAAGAAAAGAAGGAATAGAGAAGTCCATAGAAGGCCATAGAAGGAAAAGAAAAGTCAGAAAGGAGAGTTGTCATGGCAGCCAAGGGAATGGAATTTTGGTGAAGGAGGGAAAAGTTGGCATCCAATACTGCAGAGAGGTCAAGCAAGACAAACACAGACACATGTCCATTGAAGTTGACAATCTGCTGGCCATTGGCATTGGTGATCTTAGCCGAAGCCAGATTGAGGCAGGTTGAAGAGAGAATGGAAAGAGAGCAGGTAGAACCAGAAAGAGCTGATGACCCCATGTGGAGTTGGGTCTGAAGGGGAGGAAGGAAAGAAGAGTGGAGCGAAGTGTCAGGTGAGAGTCTTTATTGTTTTTTAGGATGAAGGTGAAGAGACTTGTGACTGTTTACATGCTGACTGAGTAAAGAAGAGATTGATGGTACAGGATAGAGAGAGTGTGATGGGGGGAGGAGAGAGAGAGTGAGAGGGAGGGGGGAGGGGAGAGAGGCTCTAGAGTACAGAGCACAAGTCCCAGAGCACAGAAGGATTAACTGGCTAAAGGCAGGATCCCTCCATCACTAAGACAGAAGAGTGGAGGTAAGTTTGCAGATGGCCAGGGAGGAACGTGAGGCTTCATATCTGGTGTTTTCTAGTTGCTCTATATTGAAGGAGGCAAGGCCATCTGTTGAAAGTGAGGGTATAGGTGGTGGGGTTAGAGTGGATTGAAGACAAGGTGAAAGTTTGTTAGCTAAGGATGGAGATCATGGATTTTAGTAGCAGCTCAGATGTGGGACTCATCTCCTGTCATTAGAGAGTTAGGTTGTTCCAAATTTTCACTATCATACACAGAACAGAGAAGGAATGATTCACTAAAAATGCACTTGAAATTTTTTAAGGTTAAAAAAAAGACCCTTCAATAATTCTCAAGAGAGAGATCCATGGAGGGTAGCTTCAAAGTTAGTAATATTTGAAAAAAATATTGGTAACTCGTGTCAGTATTTTCCAATCAAATTTTTATATCAACTAAATTTTTCACATTGATTAATTTGCTTTTAGTCAAAGTACTTTTGGTTAAGTTGCTTTCCACCAAATAAACTTTTGGTTAAGTCACCTGCAGTTGGGTTTTATATATAGAACAGATGCAAAGTCTGGACAAAGTAAACAAGAGAGCGTATTGGCCGATCATATATCTCTCCCTTAGATTTCAAGCCATAGCATTTATCTTACGGTGTGACATAGAAGACTTTTGATAGTTGGAAAACCTTAGGTAGCTCTTTAGGTAACCGTTTCTTAGTTAGAAGCAGAAGTGCCAGTTTATCCATCTAGATAGCTCAGAGAGGGACACCAGCATCACACAGCTATTGACCGTTCAGTGGGTCTGATTTCTAGAAATCTCTCAGAATTCCCAAACTCAGTTGTGAGAAATACTATTGTAAATGAGTTATCTACATTATAAAACTGGAACAGTAAATAATTCAGCCAGTAAATAAGTGGGAACAAAAACATATTCACAGATATTAAAATACAAAATTTTAATAAACACTGTGGACTTCTAAAAGAGCAGTTGTTTAAGTAGGAGTCTACATTTTAAAAAATTCTAAAAAATAGAAAGAAAAGTGGCTTAGTCCAGTAACAAGCATATAAAATTTTCTGTTCTTTGAAAATTTGTTATTTGAGCCCAGTGAGCTTAGAATCGATTTCCTTTCACCCCTCCCCCTCCAAAATGGCAGAAGAATCATAAGAAACAGAAACAAAATACAAATTCATAATCCATGAATAAAGGGGCAAAAAAGAGTTAAGTCCTAGTTCACACTGCAACCTAGGATGGCACATAAAGTTCAAAGTTAAGTCCAGGATCCTGCGGACAGTGGACCTTGAGGATGTCTCTCTCCTCTCCCACCAAGAAGCAACACTCGGCTCCTGTTGTCAGCTTCCACCCCAGTTCAGATGGAGGGTCCCTCCCTTCAGTCAGCTGGTCCTTGATTTCCACTAAATCCAAACAAGTTAAAAAAAAAAAATCTTTCTCTGCTTGTCCTCTGCCTCTTATCCAGGTACTTGAATTGCCTGTGGATCTGTTTTTCTCTAAATTCAGAGTCATTTGTCCTTTGCTGGAGAGATCCAGAAGCCACCCTATTTACCTACTCACAACATTGCCCATGCAGGGAGGACATCCAAGATTACCCAAATACGCAGCATGCTGGGATGGGCTCTGTGGGAACCAAGGCTGCAGGTGTAGGGACTCCAGAATGATGGGAACCCGCAGAGGCTCCTTGGAATCCAGGGAGAGTTGGCTTTCTGTTCTTTCCACAACCCTGGAGTCTTTCTGTTTCTCACATTCATATCCTTCAAAAAGCCTCCTTTAGCACTTGGAATGGAAGCAGGACATGCACTTTCCACCATTGCTTAAGATTTGTGTAAAGATTTTATGATGGAAATTTCTTCTCCATGCCTATACATTCTTTTATTTAAAGGACCTGTTCTAAACATTCAGAAATTGTTTTATTTCCAAATCAAAGAATGTGTGGCAACTATAGCCTTTATGCTCATATTTAATACCTGCAGAGTCCAGATACATTCCTTTAACAACAGTTTTTATTTAAACTTCTTATTACTCTGACTCGATTGGCTCCTACTTTGCTTCTTGGCGACTTCTGCCCCTAAGTCCTATCCAGAAACCTCCATTTGAAGGCCACACCTTTTCGGGGGGTAAATTTTCAATAATGTTGCATTTACTATAGTTCATTATTATAGACTTTCCCTCTAATATTTGCTGTTCTTTGAGTAACTGTGCCAGCAAAGTATGTTATGTACTGTTAATAAGAATGACACAAGATTAAATGTAGTGCACTCTACTGATCACAGGACTCTAATGATAGAGCTAACTCTTCCTCAACAAGTGGGCCTCAACTCAACCTTGTACATCATGACTGCAAGGAAGCATTTGAATTACGTATCCTCCCGGCAAGGGTGAAAAGTCAGAGTGAGATTGATATTGGATTGTCTACCTTAATGTTGTTCTCCGTCGAGTGTGAATTGGCCATCAATCTCAAGTGATGATCTTTCTTGTAAAAAATTCTGCAAAGTAATTCGAGAGACTTCATGGTGGTTCTTTATTATTTAATCAATACTTGACAAATAGTTATAGGACAAACCCAATATTCAACAAGTACCAAAAGTTATAATATGCCAGGAATTAAACTAGTCTTTGAGACAGAGACAAACAAGATAAGGTTCTTGCCCATGAGGAGGTAATAGTTTGTTGGAGAAGACAAATATGTCTCAAGTGCCATAGTAGTGCTAACTGAGGAGTCCCCCAGGCCTTCACAATGGGGATGGCATCTTAGTAGATTAGGCATGGAAGAATGACTAGGACTTTTTTGGGCAATGTGGAAAATTGTGTTTGAATATTGGTAAGATCTGTTCATTTAATAATAAGCAACCTAGTAATGTTCCAAGTTAATTGCTTAAAATGTTAAGTGTTAAATTGGTAGAGCCAGATTACATGATACATGGACACATGAGGCTATCTTTCCAGTCTGTAATAAATCCCTGCTCTCTGGTTACTGATCTGCCCTTTTCCCAACCACATGGGTCCTGGTGGCAGCTATATTTTGCGCTGGAGCTCTGGATCCTGTTGATTAGACCAGAGCAGGCACGTGATCAAGCTGGGGAGATCGGAGAGTTTCCCTGGCTCTGGCCATATAGATTGGTTTAGGAATGGACATCAAAGCAGGATTCGGAGAGCGATTTCTAAAGCGGTTTGAATCCCTGGTTCCAGCTCATCCCTGGGGCCCAGCTGCATTCCTGGCATGGGATTCATTCCTGCTGTGTGTTCCCTTAGCCCCTTGTAGTAGAGTTGCTCCTTTTGGCCAAAGTCGTCTCCGTGGATTTCTGTTGCTCGCAACCAAAGGAGCCCTAATTCATGAGGAAATAGCCAGCTCTGCACAACACTGAAAACATTTTCCATGATGTAATCTTCAGGGGTGGAGAGTTTCTAGGCACTTTCCGCGAGGAACATGTGTTTTAGAAACTATTCTTGTTAGAATTTCCTGAGGATCTGAAGGTCTAGGCCTGTCTCCTGGTGTACTAGCTGTGCAGTCTTGGGGCAATTCCCCTTCTCTCACTGAACTGCTTTCTCACATATAAAGGGAAGAATTAAGCAAGATTCATGGTTTGCAAACTTTTCATCCATATTAGATAAACAGCCCAATATATAAAACAGGAATGAGTGGAACTGCTCTGGCCAGTGTGGAGGGAGGCCTCAGTCTACCTAGTTAGGGTTCAGGAGTGCAGCAGAAATGCAGTTTCTCTGAATGGATTGTAGTGTTTGAAGATTAAAGACAGGGAAGTCATCTGTGTTGGGTGGAATATAAATATAGGAGCTAAGAATGTAAGCACACCTCCAAGATAATGACAGAAGGAGATTGGCCTAAAAATAAGTGTTTGGAGCTGAAATGTCAGTGGGGAGGCTGAGATACTGCCCAGAGCAAGACTGTCTGTTTTCCTTCATCCTGGGGCTCCATTTCTTTGATCCCGAGCACTTACTGTGCAACTCCTAATAAAGCAGAATCACGTGCTCCACAGCACGGAAGCCAATTCTGTCTTGTGTACCAATTCCTTCACGCTTCAATACCCCAGTTCACCCCAAAGTTCCATGAGGGCATTCTGGTCATCAACAGCTTGTTTAAGGATCCAGGAATCTCTGGACATTCTGCCCCTTCCTCTCAGGAGAACCAAGCAGCTGCTGTTGGTTCCTCCTCTTCCTACCAGTGCTCTAGGTCTAAGGGATGGCATGAGAAGGGAGAAGTAGTAATGCTGCCCAGAGAGTCACCAGGGTCTTTTTCCTGTGGTTGTGTCCCTCATGAACCTCATGTGAAAATGGAGCCGCTGGGCGGGTTGAAAAGTTATTCCAACCTAACTGTGGCAGAGATGGCCAACTGCCCACTATATTATGTTACTGGTAAGTGGATGTCCAGCCCAGGACTACACTTCCGGGTGCTACATTTCCCAGGACTACATTTCCCAGCAGCCCTTGCTTCTTGACGTGGGCCTGTAACTACCCCTTAACAATGAGCTGGGAGTGAAAGTGATTTGTGTCACTTATGGATCATGTTTGTCACTAGCCTGTTTGCCCTCAGATCCACTTCCTTGCCCTTTCCCTACGCTGCTCATTCTGTACAGGACTGGTTCCTACAAACTACAGTTGTCCAGGCTTCCTTCCTTGGCTCTGGCTAGGTTCAGCCAGCCCGGGGAATGGCAGGAGACCGGAGGGAGGGAGAAAGGGAGAAGACAAGGTATTTCAGCCCTGATCCTTTTGCTTCAGGTGACATCACTGTAGTCTCAGCTCTTAACTAACAGCCCCTCTTCCATGTCTTAGTTGCCCAGCAGCTTTCTCTGTCGTTCAGAGGGGTAAGTGGTGAGTGAGATGGTTCCTCCAGTCCTAGGAGTGGAAGTGACTTCTTGCTGATGCTAATCTCTGGATTTTCTCATGTTCCCTGTCTGGCTTTTAAGCTCTTGTCATTGCCCATGTTAAAGGGTGTCTATTGGATTGCCTGGCCTGGGTCCTGTTTTTCTGATTACCTGGCCTGGGCTTTGTTCTCCTGAAAAGTCCCTGACTAATACACAGGCCACGGTGGGAAAGAAGCAGGTGTGCTCTCTCTCCTCTTCCTTCCCCTGTCTCCTGGCTGCAGCCCTAGGGGGATAATGGAACCACAAGATGGGAGGAGCCTGGGCTCCCGTGCAGGAGAGCCACCTGCAGGCCAGAAACTCCCACATCAAATTGTTATGTGAGTGAAAAATAAAGTTCTATGTTGCCAAGCCATTGAAATGTTGAGGTTTATTTATTCTAGCAGGTAGCCTTATCTTAATATACTAACAAAAATGGGAATGGAGATCCCAAATGCCTTTCTTCTCAGCCTCCTACTTGTCCCCTTAGGTGGCCTCTGGGACATTGTTTAGGCAAGAGTTTGGAATTAATCAGAGTGGGTAGTGTCTCCTGTCCCTTCCAAGCTCTATGATGCTGGGACTAGTTCACTTTAAGAAGGTCCTAAATAGGTGATGGAGAAATTATAAAAATTGGGATGACTAAACTGTAATACTTAAAAAAATTTTTTTTATTGAGGTATAGTTGATTTACAATGTTGTGTTAGCTTTAGGTGTATGGCAAAGTGAATCAGTTATACACATACATATATCCACTCTTTTTTAGATTCTTTTCCCATATAGGTCATTACAAAGTATTGAGTAGAGGTCCCTGTGCTATAAAATAGGTCCTTATTGGGGCTTCCCTGGTGGCGCAGTGGTTGAGAGTCCGCCTGCCGATGCAGGGGACACGGGTTCGTGCCCCGGTCCGGGAAGATCCCACATGCCGCGGAGCGGCTGGGCCCGTGATCCATGGCCGCTGAGCCTGCGCGTCTGGAGCCTGTGCTCCGCAACGGGAGAGGCCACAACAGTGAGAGGCCCGTGTACTGCAAAAAAACAAAAACTACAACAACAACAACAAAAAAGGTCCTTATTAGTTATCTATTTTATATGTAGCAGTGTGTAATACTTTTGACTTTAAAGCAGTTTTACTTCCGAAATCATTAATTAATTCACTCATGAACTTACTCATCAATTTCTTGAGGCATTTACCAAAGTGCCTGCTGTTTGTAAAAACCTCTGCTAGGTGATATTACCCATTCTAGCTTTTAGTAAGGCAGGCTCAGAGAAAGGGCTTCACAGTAACTGGGCTCTGGGTGAGAGAGAATTCAAATTAAAAAAA
Organism: Orcinus orca; assembly: GCF_937001465.1. Taxonomy (NCBI): domain Eukaryota; kingdom Metazoa; phylum Chordata; class Mammalia; order Artiodactyla; family Delphinidae; genus Orcinus; species Orcinus orca. The sequence goes on along the minus strand of NC_064560.1, from coordinate 137,462,673 downwards.
TGTAAATAGAAACTGCGGACCTCCCAGGTTCTGACCCTCTGAGACTTTTGATGCTACCTTGGTCAAGTTCATCATTCTGGGGCTTCGTAAAGTTCAAGAAACTGATAGATGTTTTCCTAGGTAGTGTCGTGTGTGGTTTAGAGCAGCTAGCATCATGTAACAGTTTCAGCTCTTTGGCTGGAAGTCTGGGGATTTGGCTGGGCCTTATTTTGGGGGGAGGGGCAAGGAAATATGGCTGCTGCGATGGACCAACTTAGCTGTGTTTTACTTCTGACCCCTTTCCTGGCCTACTTATGTAAACACATTGTCGACGATCATGTGCTAGAGAGAGAGGCTCGTTCAGGGCCTGACTCAGGAGACTTTCCTGGTGACCCGTGTGCTGGGGCACGTGTTTGCCATGGGCTCCTTGTTGCTCTGGGTCAGCGGACTATGCCTCAGGCAGGATCGTAGAGCATCGTAGGGGACGTCAGATCTGGCGGGGCCTTGAGAATGGCCTATGGATGATGTCCAGAGGTGGAGGGAGGCAGCTAAGAGCCTGTGAAGGGCTCTCTGGAACTCACTGAAGGGGAACGTGGGCCTCGTGGTGCTGTAATGTTTTGGGAAAGCTCAGTCAAACGTCAGTTGTCCAGAAACCTCAGGGTTGAGTTTTTCTGGATAATTTTTTCTTTGTGAATGGCTAAGGGTTTATCTTTTAAACCCCCAAACATTGTATTTAACCATGTGAAGTGAGAATTTCTCTAAAAGCTATGGTATACCCAGCGCCCCTCTCACGGCCCCTCCCTTCCTCTTGGTTCCAACTTGATAGCCCTGGAAGGGCTCCACGGAACACAAAGAGATCCAGTAGAAGAGATTGTCCTAAGCCTCAATTGTTCCTAAACCTCGAATGTTCTAAGTTATGATTATAATCCAAAATCATAAACATCTCTAGAAGGGTTACACTGTAAGCTCTTGCCAGCCCTTTCCATTACGAAAACAGGGGAAAAGAGAGGGGCTCCTTTCCAGGACCCCCTGGATGAAGCCTTGTAACAGGAGCCTTGAGGGCAACAGTGAGGATCCAAAGGAGAGCGAAGAAAAAAAACAAAAACAAAAAAAGCCCAAAGGAGAGCGAAGAAGTACTTCAAGATCTAGCATCCTCTCCTAACCCTTTCCTTGCCAGAAGGGATCGATGAAATCCACCAGACATACCTCACCTTTCTTATCTCTGCTTGGAAAATGATGTCTCTGTTTTTTGTTTTCTTTATAGCTTTCTTTACATGGACATATTCCATAGAATTCACCCATTTAAAGTGTATGATTCTGTAGCTTTTAGTATATTTACAGAGCTGAACAATCATCATTACAATTTTAGAAAGTTTTTGTTATCCTCAAAAGTAATCCTATACCCCTTAGCTACCATCCCCCAATCCTGCCACCCCCTTACCCATCCCCGCCGTTGGCAACCACTAATCTAATTTCTGTCTCTACAGATTTATCTTTTCTGGACACTTCATATAAATGGAATCATACAACATGGGATCCTTTGTGACCGGCTTCTTTCACTTAATGTTTTGCACAATGTTTTCAAGTTTCATGCAAGTTGTAGCATGTATGAAACCTTCATTCCTTTTAATGGCCAAATAATATACCAATATATAGAGATATCACATTTTATTTATTCATTCACCAGTGGACATTTGGGTTGTTTCTGCTTCTTGGCTATTGTGAATAATACTGCTATAAGCATTCATATACAAATTTTCATGCAGACATCTATGTTTTCATTTCTCTTGGGTATGTACTCTACCTAGGAGTGGAATTGCTGGATCACATGGTAACTCTATGTTTAACTCTTGGTCCAGGGCTACTTATAAACTCCTATTTGTTGGAGATACTCCTTCATGCTTCAATGCTCTTCGATTCCACTTTACTCTTAGAAACTTGGATTAAAAAGATATGTGTGTGCAGGGAACTATATTTAGTATCCTGTAAAAAAAAACATAATGGAAGAGAATATGAAAAAGAATATGTATATATTTGTATAACTGAATCACTTTGCTGTACAGCAGAAACTAACACAACATTGCAAATCAACTATACTTCAGAAAAAAAATGTGTATGTACTGATTTTTATTGATGAACTTTTTATTCAATTCTATCAGTGTTCACATATTTGTTTTTGCTTGGCAAGGTAAAGTCCATCCTGTTTTTGTCTGTTGTTATCAAGCAGTCCTATTTATGCTTCCTTGCTTCCATTTTGTTCACTGCATGTTAACTTCTCTCTTTGTGACAGTGGTTTGTTTTCATCATACGAATTACAGAACTAACAAGAGTGAAAACTCAATTCCTGTTGTACAAAAGACTGGGGGCTGGAAGTGAGGTGAGCAAGGGGGCAGGGAGAGGCGTGTGGGAAGGAGTCTAACTCCTGGAATGCAGGGGTTGCTCCAGGGCTCGGGCTGCCCCCCTGTGCTCCCCGGGCCTCGGTGCCCTACGTGCTGCCCGGCACTTGCAAGAAACACCTGCGCACAACGGTTGCCAAGGGCCAAGGAGCTGTTTGAGCGTCCATATCCTGTTTGGGAATAGTTTCAAATGAAATCAATGACTCTTCCCTGCATTAGAACATTTTTTTTTTTAAGGAGAAAGAGAGAAGGAGAGCAGCGAGGAGTCTTGTTCAGAGAGGCAGTCTTGTGCAGCCACCACCCTGCCGGCGGCCCTCGGCCCTGCCTGCTGCCTCCCCGGGGCTGCTGCCTGCTGTGTGGGCCCCTTCGGCCTCCTTGCTCCTGGGTCGGCTTTCCCGGCTTTTCTTCATTCACTCAGCAAACATTTGTTGAGAGCCCTTGTGCGCCTGCCCTGTGCTAGGCCCAGGGACACAGGCCTGGCTCCTGCCCTCATGGAATTGTAGCCCTTTATTCCCTCCATCTTTTGCTTCCTCCTTTTCCATCTCACTCGCCTTCTTTCTCCTTACACTTCTCTATTTTTACATGGTAAAGGGACACTAGTTAAAAAAAAAAAAAAAAAGGCCTTTCCATGTCCATGTTTCATTTTCTAGACCCACACGGAGAGAATTGAGAGTTGGGAGGGTTCGGCACAGCCCAAGGGCCCACCCTACATCCCCAGTGGCCTCGCCTCTTCCTTGGAGAGGATAAGGGGAGACCCAGGCTAAGTCTATGCACAGAAAGGAGGGGTGGTGGGAGCTGTGCACTTCATCCCTGTCTATGCTTCTGTCCTGGCTCTGCGGGAGAGGGTGGGGCTGCCCAGAGAAGTAGATAGGCTCCAGGAAGGGACGGGGTGTGTGTGTGTGTGTGTGTGTGTGTGTGTGTGTGTGTGTGCGCGCGCGCGCACGCGCGCGTAGGGAGGTGGCACAGAGAGGCACTGACTGGGCGTTAGAAACCCCCCAAGCCCAGTTGAGCCACTTGACTCGCATCTGGGTGCAGCTCCCAAGTTTGCTCTTGATAGCGCTTCCGGCCCCCTTGGAATACTTTGTCTAAACTCCATCTGGGTGCTTTGGGTCTTGCTTCTGACCTGCTGATCCAAGGATGGGCCCTCCTCACTAACAGTTGTGAGCAATAGGCTTTGCCTCTGCCTGCGACTCATTACTTTTCCTTGGAGAGAAGGCACAGCTGTAGTCCTGTCTCTTCTAGGTGAAATGCTGCAGCTGAGTGGCCCAGGGGCCTGGATCAGAGTGTGGCGGGGGATTTTTTTTTTAATTTAATTTTTATTTATTAATTTTTATTTTTTTGGTTGCATTGGTCTTTGTTGTTGCTCACGGACTTTCTCTAGTTGCGTTGAGCGGGGGCTACTCTTTGTTGTGGTGCGTGGGCTTCTCATTTTTGTGACTTGTTGCAGAGCATGGGCTCTAGTCACACAGGCTTCAGTAGTTGTGGCATGTGAGCTCAGTAGTTGTGGCACACGGGCTTAGTTCCTCCGCGGCATGCGGGATCTTCCCGGACCAGGGCTTGAACCCGTGTCCCCTGCATTGGCAGGCGGATTCTTAACCACTGCGCCACCAGGGAAGTCCCTGGAGGGGGATTTTAAGTAGCACTCTTCAAACTCTTGGCAGTGAAAGACCTGTTTGTTTTTATTTCCAATCATTTGTGAACTGATTTTTTGGGTAAAATACAATAAATATAAAATACTAGAAAAATGAATGGAAAAAAACAAAGATAATCAAAATACAAGCTCTGTTTTTTAAAAATGAGGTTCGACAGACATCAGATTGCTGTGGAAAATTGTCACGAAAGCTCTCAGTGTTTCTCAGTTTCTGTACTTTTCTTGTTGCAGACCCGTAACAGATGGTGGGCTGGCAGCAGTCTGCAGACCACACTCTGGCCCCCACTGCCCCCCTCTCCCCGGCCTCCTGCCCACGGGGGTGGCCAGCTCCCGCCCGGGCCTGTATGACAGGAGCGTGGCCGGGCTGAGTGTGGCTCTGGAGTAGGCAACAGAAGTCCCAGTCTGAGTTGGATCAGTGTTCTCCCTAAGATTCAGGGTTTCTTAGAAGCAATTTTAGTAATAAGGAGCTGAATCCACTCAAGTTGGTTTTAGGTACAGAACTCACGGAACCTGCAGAAAGGCCACGGTGGCAGGCCCAGGAAGGGCGGAAGCCAGGGCCGTTCCCAGGACCTCAGCAGCCTAAGTTCATGGACCTTCGCTGAGGGACCCACCGTTAACATGGCTCAGCTCCCCGGCCCCCCCTCTGTCTCTGTGCCTCTTGGCATAAATTATCAAGAGAAAGAGATTTTGTGGATTGAGTAGGGCAAATGGTCCACCTCAGTCCAATTAGTGGGGGCCAAAAGATGGGCTCTCATAGCCTGGTCTCCACTCAGTAAGGCTTGTGGAAACCAACTCCCAGAGAAAGAAGTTAATGGTAGGACGGGGACCGAGGGTGGGGCTGTGATGTGAGCTGCTGCTCGTGGAAGGTCCTGAATGATGTGCCAGTTCTCAAGCACGAGAGAGGTTTTAATCGTTAAATTGTAGGGAGAAATTCCTGGTCTTGCCCTGTGCAATCAGCTCATCCCCCTGGGTCTCTTAGTGCGCTGAAGTGTTACTTCCCTGCTCCTGGTCTCGCTACTCACTTAGCAAACAGGAATCTCCATGGAAGGCACTGACCTGTGATTTATGTGTCATAAAAGGGCTGGGGTGTCTGATGCCTGTACTTATCTGCTTGAGAAGAAACATTAAATGAGAGCTAATGGACCCTCGGCTTCTAATGCGGCTGCTGCTTACTTAATGCGCGGCGCACAAAGGCTCCATTTCAATCCATCTCCCTGGTCAGGCCAAGCTGATTTTCATCCTGCAGACCTCAGGGAAGCTCAGCCACAGCCACGAGAAGCAGAACCCAAAGGCCCAGAAGCTGCAGTTTTCTCCTTTCCATATCTTCGCCGCCGAAGGTCTCTTGCCAGGAAGATGTTTTATATACAAACCTTCAGAGTTAAAACCCTAATGTGAAGCAAAAATTTAAGCTGATGACACTATTTCAAATGACGGTTTAACAATCCGTAGTTCCAGATGGAAGTTCCAGACAGGAGGCCTCCTTGACTGAACAGTTTCTTGAGGCAGGGTTCATTTGAAGCCAGAATGACTACATATAGTCCTTTAAGTAGCCAGCTGGTGGTGAGTACCCGGAATTGGTTAGCTCTGGGTCTTTACTAGCAGCAGACTCTAGGTGGCACTACAACGCAACGTTAGTGCACTGCCATGCCTGTTAGTCTGGAAACGGGGAAGATTTAGTGCTCAGAAAAGTTAGACATGTTAAGGAAAGGAGTACAGAAATCACCACTTAGAAGTTCCTCTAGAAGCCTTGGGACCACAGACCATCCTCTTCTGGAACTAACTGGCTAAATGGCAAGGATGGTGTAGAAAGGGATATGTACCTACTGGTGGTTTGCAGTCTTGATACAAGTAAGAATTAAAACCATCTTGTGTGCCTGGAAGATAAGGAGGCCGAGGAAATGAAAAGCCCAAGAAAACAGAATAGGGCGAGAGAAGAGTGGATTTTTTGTTTTGTTTTGTTTTGGGCCGCGTCGGGTCTTAGTCGTGGCACACGGGGTCTTCACTGAGGCCCGCTGGCTTCTTCATAGTTGTGGCACGCGGGCTCCAGAGGGTGTGGGCTCTGTAGTTTACGGCACGCGGGCTCTCTCCTTGAGGTGTGCGTGCTCAGTAGTTGTGGCACGTGGGCTTAGTTGCCTTGCGGCATGTGGGATCTCAGTTCCCTGACCAGAGATCGAACCCGCGTCCCCTGCATTGGAAGGCGGATTCCTTACTACTGGACCACCAGGGAAGTCCCAAGAATGGAATTTTATTTATTTATTTATTTTTCATGTTGAATTTTATTTTATTTATTTTTATACAGCAGGTTCTTATTAGTTATCTATTTTATACATATTAGTGTATATATGTCATTCCCAGAATGGATTTTTAAATTATAATTATTATTTTATTCTGAGGGAGAATTTTGTTTGAAGTCCATGAAGCTCCTCTGGATTTATACTCGCTCCCGACCCCTGAATTGAATTGTTAGTATAGTTAATAGTTATAGGATAATAGTTGGAGAGTCTTAGTAAGTAACACTGATTAAGGTACTTATTTATGAGTGATCAAATGAATCAAGAAAGAGAAACTAAGTGAAACATCATAAAATGCCTTTTCTCATGGACCACATGCTCTAACACTTGGGCTTATGTTGGGCTTATGATATAAGGCATAATTTAGCCCACCAGATTTTGATGGTTTGGGAGGTATGCATAAGCTTATTATCTGAACCTTATTTGTTCCTTGTTTGCAAGGATTTGTTCAATGTATTTCTGTTTCTAATCGTGCTCTAAATCAATGGTTCTTAAAGTGTAGCTCTTGGACCAAGAGCACCAGTATCACCTGGGAACTTATTAGACATGCAGATTCTTGAGACCTACCCCAGGCTTCCTGAGTCACAAACTCGGATGGGGCCCAGCAATCTGTGTTTTAACCGGTCCCCTCCCTGTGATTGTGGTGTGTGCTTAAGTTTGAACACAACTGCTCCAAAGAGTCCCTCAGAGAGGTGTGGGGAAAAGTGGGAATAGGTAGATTATCCAATCAGCATCTGTGCCCGCCCTGTCTTTTAGCAGTGTGATGAGTGCTGGGGTTACAATGAGGAAAACGTGTTTCTTCTTTCAAGCTCTTTATAGTTTAGTGGGGAAACATGCTTGCCTACAACTATACATGTAATAACTGCAAAAATATAGTAATTCTGCCTAGGAAAGAGGGAGGGGAAGTATTTAAAGGGTAGTGGACAACACTTGAGCACAGTGATTTGAAAGATGAGATTTAATGAGGCAGAGAAGGGCTTGTAGCTTTTAACGTCGCCTTTATTATTGCTGAAGAAGAGCTTCGTCCGCCTCAAAAGATGGAGGAGCCAAGCATGTTAAGAGAGACTATTTGAGTCTTCCTTTCCCTGCCGTTTATTTGGTTAATGGCATGGGCTTCGCAAGTCATTTATTAAGAGGGAAAATATGCCTGGCTTTGGGCCTTCACTCAATGCCAGAAGTCAATAAGATTCTGAGGGAAGCAGTGACTCAAGAATATTATATCCAGCCAAGGTGTTGGTAAAATGTAAAGACTACAGGTAAAGATGATCACACATCAACAAACTCAAGAAATACACAAGGCATGAAAACTTCTTGGGAAAGAAATTACTCGGTGTTAAGATTCATCCATGTCAAGGGTAAATCAAAATAAAGGGCTCGGGGTGGAGTAGTCACAATTAAAGACCAGTGGTAATCCTTACCAGGGGATGTGGGTGGAGGTGTGAGAGTACTAATTTCCTCATTTTAGCAGAAAGTTGATTTTTCAAAACGACTCTAAACACTTTATGCTATTTTATAATCTTTCTTGTTTTTTTTCTAGTGGGCTCTTTTAAGAAATATTACCATTTGTGGCAAAGAACATTTATCTGAAGTTTATTTTCTTCACTTTCTAATCTTTTTTCATCTGAGTTCAAGTAAAATTAAGTTTAAAAGCTTTATAAAAATTAAAGCTAGTTAATTTTTTTTTTTGTGGTACGCGGGCCTCTCACTGCTGTGGCCTCTCCCGTTGCGGAGCACAGGCTCCAGACGCGCAGGCTCAGTGGCCATGGCTCACGGGCCCAGCTGCTCTGCGGCATGTGGGACCTTCCCGGACCGGGGCACGAACCCGCGTCCCCTGCATCGGCAGGCGGACTCTCAACCACTGCGCCGCCAGGGAAGCCCCTTAAAGCTAGTTAATATTTTAATTAGCTCATTTTTCCATCCATCCATTCATCCATCCATTTTTTTCCATCCATCCTTGGTTAATCCCTTCACTCTCATAGTTTTAAGTATCACCTATTTGCTCATGATGTTCAAATATTTACCTTCAGCCCTGATGACTTCTGATTTTCAGAACTATATGTCCAGTAGCCCACTGGACAGCTCCACTTGGATGTCCAGTGGGCACTGAAAGCTCCACATGTTCGAAACCAAACTAATTTCCTTCATCTTCCAAAGGCAAATTTGCCATCCCTTCTATATTTCTGCATTTCCTATCTCAGTTCATGATAGCACCATTAACTTGGTCATCCAAACCAGAAACTTGGAGTTATCCTAGATTGCTTCTCTCTCCTTCATCCTTCCCAACTAACCAGTTGATAACATCACTAGCTAAATGTTCAGTTTTCTCTCTCCTCTTCATTCTAGCTACCATTAATCTAGGACATATCCTCACCTGGGACTTTGACAGTAGCTTTTTTTTTTTTTAATAAATTTATTTATTTTTGGCTGCATTGGGTTTTCATTGCTGCACGTGGGCTTTCTCCAGTTGTGGTGAGTGGGGGCTACTCTTCGATGCACAGGCTTCTCATTGCAGTGGCTTCTCTTGTTGCGGAGCACAGGCTCTAGGTGCACGGGCTTCGGTAGTTGTGGCTCGCGGGCTCTAGAGTGCAGGCTCAGTAGTTGTGGCGTACGGGCTTAGTCGCTCCGCGGCATGTGCGATCTTCCTGGACCAGGGCTCAAACCCGTGTCCCCTGCATTGGCAGGCGGATTCTCAACCACTGTGCCACCAGGGAAGCCTGACAGTAGCTTTTAACTGGTCTCTGGGCTTCCTTGGTTTTCTCCATTTACCTCCCTTGTTTATATTCCTGCCAGAATGATCTTTCTAAATGCAAGTTGATCTTGTTCCTCTCCAGCTAACACCCTTCAGTGTTTCTCCATTTCCCTGGGGATGAATCTCAGGCTACTGAACATATAACCACCCTCAGTTTCTGGACTAATTCTTTTATCCCCAACCTGCTGTGATATAGGTAACTTCTGGTCCTTCTGCCTGGAATTCTTGTGTGTGTGTGTCCTTTATAGCCTAGATGATGCCTGCTTATTCATTGAAACACAGCTCAAGGGTCATTTCAGGAAGTTTTCCTAGACCTGAGACTAAGTAAGTCTATCTCCTCTGTGCTCCATGGTCCATTCACATACCACTACTGTAGCACTTAGCGTTCAAGAGATGTTTATATATTGGTGTCTACCATTATCATTTCTGGTTCCTCCATGTTAGGAACTGTGTGTGTGTGCACACACGTGCGAGCTTCATCATAGTGCCTGTTATACACCATGGCACATAGTAGGCACACAAATTCTACTGAAGTGAACTAAACAATCTTGGTACATCTTTCTATCAACTACCAGATACACTCCTTCTCTCCCTTGGGTACAATTGGATAAACACTGCCAAATGCAATAGTGCTGTATTTTTCTGAACTCAGGGCAGACCGCCTTCCTTCTGTGGATACATTCTTTCTTCAGATATGTTAATACTATTGATTAAGTTATAGCTTTCTTGTAGAGCAATCATATTCCAGTCATGTCTTTCTAGATGCATCCTGGGCTCCTTAATTGGGTTCTTCATTCCTTCATTTATTAGTTCGCTTATTCTGTTCATGCAAGGCTGTGTGTTTAAGGGGTATATACTAGGTTTTCAGTAACATGGTGCCCTTTGTATTACCTTCATGAAGTAGGGCCATCATTGTGCAGCACAAGGTGTGAGGCCAGGGGATGCTTCATTGGGTGAGGTGTGTATGTAAGGTGGGAGCCGATGGCAGGGGTGGGCAGGAGTCCTATATGCCAAGTCCAACCTCAGGCGAGTCCTTCAGGTTCTTGAGAAGCGTCTAGTATAAGGTTAAGAGCTCTGGTTTTGGAGGGAGGCAGCCCAGTTTCCAATCTCAAGGTAGCAGCTTAGTGGACAAATTCCTTGCTATAAGTCTCTGTAACTGTTAAATGGGGATAATAGTAGGACTAACCTTATAGGGTTGTTTTGATAATTAAAAGAGATAATTTGAAAAGTGCAATGGAAGATGAGAGGCATGTGACAAATGCTAGTCTGCCTCATCACCATTGTCATCATCACTGTCATCATCATCATATTTTAACGAGTGCTCTGAGTCTGGATTCAGCCTGACTGGTCTTTGGGTCCTCCTCACCCCTCTTCCCCTTGGCATGTTTTGGTCAATAGTAATGCGAGCCTGGGAAAGACCTTGTGGACATCCCATCTGCCAATTTCCTTTTTCTGCTTCCTCTGTTAGGAAATGCTTTGGGTTTTTAGGGACTCTGTTTATACAGGGATTATTTAGCATTTTTATTCTCTGAAGGTGCTGGCATAGCTTCAGTCTGTAATTCTAAGGAAAAGGCGTTTAGCTGTGCCTTTCTTTGTCTGTCGGGAACATTTCTGTAGATAAGCACCCTGCACAGTAAATAAACTGCATTGTTATTACATTGCCTAGCAATTTACCTGTAACAGACGGCTATGCCTGCTATAATGACATGATAGCTAATCCATACCCTGCATGATTTTATCTTCTACTGGAAGAGCTGGCAAGTTTAAAGGGGACGCCCTCAAGGATCAGCTGGCGGAACCAGTTCTGGTTTTTGTGAGTGAGGTTTTTGCAGGGGGTACACCAAGAATCCAGGGCCTGAATTTTGAGCAAGTGCTTAATTTCAGGATCAATTACCTTAAGCTTCCTACAAGTAGCTTCTACCTAAAGCTTCTATTTGATTTAATTAAGGAAGTCTTTCAGTCCTCAAGTCTGTGGTTAATACAGAGGATAATGTTTTTTCTTACTGCATTAGAAGTTTTGGATATGTAAATATCGTATCAGCCAACTTGTTTTAAAAGTAAATAACAATTGCCTTTGGCAATTGGTAAATAATGCTGCTTTCTTTATTATTATTATTTTTATTGAAGTATAGTTGATTTACAATGTTGTGTTATTTACTGGTGTACAGCAAAGTGGTTCAGTCATATATATATATATTTCCATATATATACACATACATATATATATTCTTCTTCGTATTCTTTTCCATTATGGTTTGTTACAGAATATTGAATATAGTTCCCTGTACTATACAGTAAGACCTTGTTTATCTATTTTATGTATATTAACTGTATGCTTTTTGATAGAGCCCTCCAAGTGATGTTATTAGATCCGAAGGCAAGAACTATTTTATAGCACCATTAGTTAGACATTGCTTACTGAAACATCAAAACAATTTATATTGTCACCATAATTTTCTTTTTATTAAAAATTGTTTAATTTATTTCTGTTTATTTTTGGCTTCATTGGATCTTTGTTGCTGCGCGCAGGCTTTCTCTAGTTGTGGCGAGCGGGGGCTACTCTTCTTTGCGGTGCGCGGGCTTATTGCGGTGGCTTCTCTTGTTGCGCACGGGCTTCAGTAGTTGTGGCACGTGGGCCCAGTAGTTGTGGCTCTCAGGCTGTTGAGCGCAGGCTCAGTAGTTGTGGTGCATGGGCTTAGTTGCTCCGCGGCATGTGGGAGCTTCCCGGACCAGGGCTCGAACCCATTTCCCCTGCATTGGCAGGCGAATTCCCAACCACTGTGCCACCAGGGATGTCCACCATAATTTTCAATATAAATGACAGAGCTGGACTTTTACTTGTACCTTGTTTCTTGTAGCTTGCCATTTGTTTTTCTGACTAGACTGAAAGCTTCTGGAAGGAGGGGGTTGGGTTTGGACTTCTCTGGAGGCTGTGCCCCCTCCTGGAAAAAGCACAAACTTGGAGTGCAACCTGGGTTCCACTCCTGGCAGTAGCCAGTAACAGCCCATGACCCTGGGCAAGTTATTGGCCTTTCTGTACTCTTTTTGTTACTGTTGTCCCAAAGGTTTTTTAAAATATTACTCGAGCACTTTTTAGTAATTAATTTTGTAAATGGTCTCAGATACCTTTCATGGCGTAAATATTACCTGCAGTGCTATTATAAGGAACAAAAGTTGTTTCAAATTTAAGAAACTGATCACAGTGGTACCAATCACTTTTCCTTCATTCATCCCTCCCCGATCTTTCTCCTAGGAGAGAAGACTTGTCCTCCTAGTGATGAATTAGGTAGGGTGATTGCTGCCTGGTGGACTATTTATATCTCTCTAATCTGTCTATTTCTTTCCATCTCCAACACCACCAATTGCTAACATTTATTGAAGGCTTACAGTGGGCCGGGTGTTCTGCAGGCATGATCTCATTTAATCCCCACCAAAACCATTATTATTGCCATTTTACAGGTGGGGAATTTGAGGCTTAAAGGGGTGAAGCAAATTATCCAAGGTCAAATAGCTGATTAGCGTTAGACTCAGATCCAGTCTCCCACCTAGACTCATGTGGAGGCCGTGGGAAGACTGATACCTGTTTTCCCAGTATCTTGCTTCCCTCAGGTCAACCCCTTCTCCACATGGAAACAATGTAAGCTTTTGCATAAGAAAACCCAAGACCCCCTTCCATCACCGCTCCCCTCCCCCGCCATGCCGTACCATCTGGCTTCTACCCACCTCCTGTGTCTCCTCCGGCGCCATCCTGCCTCCTCCAGTACCATCCTTGCTCTCTGCATTTTGTGACCTTCTTCCAGTTCTGGGTTGTGCCATCTCTCCTCTGTCCTCTGAGTCTTTGTAGATGTGGTTCCCTCTGATGGGAGCGGCCCCTTCCTCTCTTCGCCTGGGGCCTCAATCATGTTTCCTTATCTTTTCCATCTCGGTTTTCTCCTATGAAAGAAAGAGTGTTTCACACCTCCTACTGATGTAGGATGTTGCTTGTTTGTTGACTATTTATATCTTTCTAGACCCTACTTATTCTGCAACTTGAACATCTGTTTGTTCCTGACCTCACATTGGGTTAGGGTCCCCTGGTCTCTGCTCTCAGAGCAGCTGTGCCTTTTCTCAATGGCAGGTATCAGGAGTTTTAGTTTCAGAAATTTTATTTGTGTAGTTATTTGGTTAATGTTTATCTATCCTGCCCTGCCTGGACATTTTATAAGGACAAGCCTTGTGTCCCCTTTATCTCATTTTGTATCCTCAGGGTCTAACACAATACTTAGCACATGGTATTTTCATTTACCATGTTGAATAAAAACCGAGCTTTAGAAGCTGGGAAATACTAATGATCAATCCTGGGGTTTCTTAGCCCTCTCCTGCTCCTGGGGGGGCAAGAAGTATGTATAAACTGCATGGCCCCTGGGTCTCTTCACAAGTGTGTGTGTGTGTGTGGGGGGGTCTATGTGTGCATCTCTGAATGTGTGTGTCCCATGTACACATACACAGAGACACACACATGCCTTCCCTCTCTCCATTACAGATGGCTGAACCAGGAAGGTGAAGAATATTTTTCACGGCGTTATTTTTATGATAATCTATTTCGATGGTTAATTTGGTTTAGGACACTGATTTATCACCAGTTTATAGATCTCTCTCTCTTTTTATTGTCCTATTTGAATTATAAGGATGGCATGTGTGAAATGGAACTCCTTGGCCTATTGTTCTGCTTCTCACACAACCAGTGTAGTTCAGACAATAAAAAGATCTATAAAATTAATATATACACAGAGTAGAGAGAGGAAAGAGAGGGACAGAGACAGGGAAAATGGGTAATGCTTTGGAATTAGATACACATTTATCTCTCTCCGGTGAAGTTCAGAATCAGAATTTACATGCGGAAGAGGCATAAATGAGGTATGAAGGTGTTGTCCTCTGGTGTGGAAAGAGGTCTAGTAATTCCAGCTTACCTATGTGACACAGAAAACAGATTTTCCTCTTGTTTTTATCAGTTTTAAGGGCTTACAACTGCTGGGCTAACTTTAGAAATATGTGCTCCAAAAATATGACGTTAAAGAAAATAAATACCAGACCACTTGCATTGTGTAATTACTTAGTCAATTAGGTATGTCTCAGTTGTATCACCAACAGACATCTAAAGTGGACATTTGCTTGTGAATTTTCTCCAGCACCTGGTACACACCTGACACATAGTAGGTATTGAATAAATATTTGTAGACTAATAAATAACTGAATGAGTGCTGAGGAGGTGTGGCTGGTTAACTGGTACCCTGACCTACAATCCTGACTTCACCAGTCCTTCACCAGAGGAAGGACTGGGCCCCTTCCCCATCACCCCCTCTGACAGCTCTCTCACATCATGTCCTTTTCTGGACCACTCTTCCACTTCTTTTGGCTTTTGGAGTCTCTCTTGGTTTTGTTCCTCTTCTTGCACTAGCTATTCACCTGTTCCTTTCAAAAATTGAGATGGGAGCAATTCTAGTGGAACAGTTGATGCTGATAAGTGCCTTCTGAGTGGAAAACAAACAACAGTCCTCCTACCTTGTGAAGAAGTATTTTGACCAGGTGGCAGTTCCCAGATGTGATTTCACTTGAGGTTCTTGGACTGACTATTTATTGCTAGGCTTGAAATGATGGTTATTATTGTTACAAATATTATGATGTTGAAGAAGCCATCTTGCAAAGCACAGACAGCTGCATTGTTTACAAACATAATTAATGAGGTGATTTTTAATATCAACAGCTCAGAACCAGGCTTCCTGAAGACTGTTTAGGGCCTAGGCCACAGAGCCATTCGTAACTTCTACAGCACTTCTACGACGGGGCCGCCTCCAAGATTCATTTCCTTCGGCTTGGCCCTGGTTTATTTTATGAATGACAAAAATAGACCCCTACTTGTTGCTGGTGAGGAATGGTTTATGTCTAGCAAGCCCAGCTCCACCAGAAGATAAACACAGGAATACTTTTCTAAGAAGTAGAGGTGCGTTTCTTAGTAGCTAACTTCTGTATTTATACACTAGTCATCCAACTGAGGTGACTGTCCTGGGGGACTGGGATGGAAAGGCACATTCCTTTCTAAACATGGAAATGTTTTGTGTGATATAATGTTCCATAAATACCTGCAGTATATCAATACTCAGAAAAATGGCTTATACTTCAAATAGGCTTTTCACAGCCTAACGATTGAGGCCTTTCACATGACCTCAGATTTTTAGTCCATTTCATTATATTTGGGTGAGGGATTTGAATTAAAGACTTTTCTCTCCTCTAAACCTGGCCTGACACACAGCCTTTCAAACTGGACTCAAAAGCAAATCATTCTTTTTGTTTTTTTTTTAACATCTTTATTGCAGTATAATTGCTTTACAGTGGTGTGTTAGTTTCTGCTTTATAACAAAGTGAATCAGCTATATGTAAACATATATCCCCATATCCCATCCCTCTTGCGTCTCCCTCCCACCGTCCCTATCCCACCCATCTAGGTGGTCACAAAGCACTGAGCTGATCTCCCTGTGCTATGCGGCTGCTTCTCACTAGCTATTTTACATTTGGTAGTGTATATATGTCCATGCCACTCTCTCACTTCGTCCCACCTTATCCTTCCCCCTCCCCGTGTCCTCAAGTCCATTCTCTATGTCTGCATCTTTATTCCTGTCCTGCCCCTAGGTTCTTCAGAACCATTTTTTTTTTAGATTCATATATATGTGTTAGCATACAGTATTTGTTTTTCTCTTTCTGACTTAACTTCACTCTGTATGAAAGACTCTGGGTCCATTCACCTCGCTACAAATAACTCAATTTTGTTTCTTTTTATGGCTGAGTAATATTCCATTGTATAAATGTGCCACATCTTCTTTATCCATTCATCTGTCGATGGACACTTAGGTTGCTTCCCTGTCCTGGCTTTTGTAAATAGTGCTGCAGTGAACATTGTGATATATGACTCTTTTTGAATTATGGTTTTCTCAGGGTATATGCCCAGTAGTGGGATTGTTGGGTCATATGGTAGTTCTATTTTTAGTTTTTTAAGGAACCTCCATACTGTTCTCCATAGTGGCTGTATCAATTTACATTCCCACCAACTGTGCAAGAGGGTTCCCTTTTCTCCACACCCTCTCCAGCATTTATTGTTTGTAGATTTTTTGATGATGGCCATTCTGACTGGTGTGAGGTGATACCTCACTGTGGTTTTGATTTGCATTTCTCTAATGATTAGTGATGTTGAGCATCCTTTCCTGTGTTTGTTGGCAATCTGTATATCTTCTTTGGAGAAATGTCTATTTAAGCCTTCTGCCCATTTTTGGATTGGGTTATTTTTTTGATGTTGAGCTACATGAGCTGCTTGTATATTTTGGAGATTAATCCTTTGTCAGTTGGTTCATTTGTAAATATTTTCTCCCATTCTGAGGGTTGTCTTTTGGTCTTGTTTATGGTTTCCTTTGCTGTGCAAAAGCTTTGAAGTTTCATTAGGTCCCATTTTTTAAAATTTCCATTTCTCTAGGAGGTGGGTCAAAAAGGATCTTGCTGTGATTTATGTCGTAGAGTGCTCTGCCTATGTTTTCCTCTAAGAGTTTTATAGTGTCTGGCCTTACATTTAAGTCTTTAATCCATTTTGAGTTTATTTTTGTGTATGGTGTTAGGGAGTGTTCTAATTTCATTCTTTTACATGAGGCTGTCCAGTTTTCCCAGCACCACTTATTGAAGAGGCTGCCTTTTCCCCATTGTATATTCTTGCCTCCTTTATCAAAGATAAGGTGACCATATGTACGTGGGTTTATCTCTGGGCTTTCTATCCTGTTGCATTGATTAATATTTCTGTTTTTGTACCAGTACTATACTGTCTTGATTACTGTGGCTTTGTAGTATAGTCTGAAGTCTGGGGGCCTGATTCCTCCAGCTCCGTTTTTCTTTCTCAAGATTGCTTTGGCTGTACAGCGTCTTTTGTGTTTCCATACAAGTTATGAAATTTTTTGTTCTAGTTCTTCGAAAAATGCCATTGGTTGTTTGATAGCGATTGCACTGAATCTGTAGACTGCTTTGGGTAGTATAGTCATTTTCAGAATGTTGATTCTTCTAATCCAAGAACATGGTCTATCTCTCCATCTTTTTATATCATCTTTAATTTCTTTCATTGGTACCTTATAGTTTTCTGCATACAGGTCGTTTGTCTTCTTAGGTATGTTTATTCCTCGGTATTTTATTCTTTTTGTTGTAATGGTAAATGGGAGTGTTTCCTTAATTTCTCTTCAAATTTTTCATCATTAGTGTATAGGAAGGCAAGAGATTTCTGTGCATTAATTTTGTATCCTGCTACTTTACCAAACTCATTGATTAGCTCTAGTAGTTTTCTGGTAGCATCTTTAGGATTCTCTATGTATAATGTCGTGTCATCTGCAAACAGTGACAGTTTTACTTCTTCTTTTCCGATTTGGATTCCTTTTATTTCTTTTTCTTCTCTGATTGTTGTGGCAGCAACAATAGTTTTGTTCCAAAACTATGTTGAATAATAGTGGTGAGAGTGGGCAACCTTGTCTTTTTCCTCATCTTAGTGGAAATGGTTTCAGTTTTTCACCAGTGAGAACAATGTTGGCTGTAGGCTTGTCATATATGGCCTTTATTATTTTGAGATAAGTTCCCTCTGGGCCTACTTTCTGGAGGGTCTTTATCATAAATAGGTGTTGAATTTTGTCAAAAGCTTTTTCTGCATCTTTTGAGATTATCATATGGTTTTTATCCTTCAGTTTATTAATATGGTGTATCACATTGATTGATTTGTGTATATTGAAGAATCCTTGCATTCCTGCGATAAAACCCACTTGATCATGGTGTATGATCCTTTTAATGTGTGTTGGATTCTGTTTGCTAGTATTTTGTTAAGGATTTTTGCATCCATGTTCATCACTGATATTGGCCTGTAGTTTTCTTTCTTTGTGACATCTTTGTCTGGTTTTGGTATCAGGGTGATGGTGGCCTCATAGAATGAGTTTGGGAGTGTTCCTCCCTCTGCAGTATTTTGGAAGAGTTTGAGAAGGATAGGTGTTAGCTCTTCTCTAAATGTTTGACAAAATTCACCTGTGAAGCCATCTGGTCCTGGACTTTGGTTTGTTGGAAGATTTTTAATCACAGTTTCAATTTCAGTGCTTGTGATTGGTCTGTTTATATTTTCTATTTCTTCCTGATTCAGTCTCAGACGGTTGTGCTTTTCTAAGAATTTGTCCATATCTTCCAGGTTGTCCATTTTATTGGCATATAGTTGCTCGTAGTAATCTCTCATGATCCTTTGTATTTCTGCAGTGTCAGTTTTTACCTCCCTTTTTCATTTCTAATTCTGTTGATTTGAATCTTCTCCTTTGTTTTCTTGATGAGTCTGGCTAATGGTTTATCATTTTTGTTTATCTTCTCAAATAACCAGTTTTATTGATCTTTGCCATCTTTTCCTTCATTTCTTTTTCATTTATTTCTGATCTGGTCTTTATGATTTCTTTCCTTCTGCTAACTTCAGTTTTTTTTGTTGTTGTTGTTCTTCTTTCTCTAATTGCTTTAGGTGTAAGGTTAGGTTGTTTATTTGAGATTTTTCTTGTTTCTTGAGGTAGGATTGCATTGCTATAAACTTCCCTCTTAGAATTGCTTTTGCTGCATCCCATAGGTTTTGGGTCGTTGTGTTTTCATTGTCATTTGTTTCTAGGTATTTTTTGATTTCCTCAGTGATCTCTTGATTATTTAGTAGTGTATTGTGTAGCCTCCATATGTTTGTAATTTTTACAGATTTTTTCCTGTAATTGATATGTAGTCTCATAGCATTGTGGTCGTAAAAGATATCTGATATGATTTCAATTTTCTTAAGTTTACCAAGGCTTGATTTGTGACCCGAGATATGATCTATCATGGAGAATGTTCCATGAGCCCTTGAGAAGAAAGTGTATTCTGTTGTTTTTGGATGGAATGTCCCATAAATATCGATTAAGTCCATCTTGTTTAATGTATCATTTAAAGCTTGTGTTTCCTTATTTATTTTCATTTTGGATGATCTGTCCATTGGGGTGTTAAAGTCCCCTACTATGATTGTGTTACTGTCGATTTCCCCTTTTATGGCTGTTAGCATTTGGCTCATGTATTGAGGTGCTCCTATGTTGGGTGCATAAATATTTACAATTTACAGTCTTCTTCTTGGATTGATCCCTTGATCATTACATAGTGTCCTTCTTTGTCTGTTGTAATAGTCTTTATTTTAATGTCTATTTTGTTTGATATGAGAATTGCTACTCCAGCTTTCTTTTGATTTCCATTTGCATGGAATATCTTTTTCTATCCCCTCACTTTCAGTCTGTATGTGTCCCTAGGTCTGAAGTGGGTCTCTTGTAGACAGCATATATATATGGGTCTTGTTTTTGTATCTATTCAGCCAGTCTGTGTCTTTTGGTTGGAGCATTTAATCCATTTACATTATCGATATGTAATTACTGATATGTGTATTCCTATTTCCATTTTCTTAATTGTTTTGGGTTTGTTTTTGTAGGTCTTTTCCTTCTCTTGTCTTTCCTGCCTTCAGAAGTTCCTTTAGCATTTGTTGTAAAGCTGGTTTGGTGGTGCTGAATTTTCTTAGCTTTTGCTTGTCTGTTAAGGTTTTAATTTCTCCATCAAATCTGAATGAGATCCTTGCTGGGTAGAGTAATATTGGTTGTAGGTTTTTCCCTTTCCTCATTTTAAATATGTCATGCCACTCCCTCTGGCTTGTAGAATTTCTGCTGAAAGATCAGCTGTTAACCTTATGGTGATGCCCTTGTATGTTATTTGTTTCTTTTCCCTTGCTGCTTTTAATATCTTTTCTTTGTATTTAATTTTTGATAGTTTTATTAATATGTGTGTTGGCATGTTTCTCCTTGGATTTATCCTGTGTGGGACTCTCTGCACTCCCTGGACTTGATTGACTATTTCCTTTCCCATATTAAGGAAGTTTTCAACTATTATCCCTTCAAATATTTTCTCAGTCCCTTTCTTTTTCTCTTCTTCTTCTGGGACCCCTGTAATTCGAATGTTGGTGCCTTTAATGTTGTCGCAGAGGTCTCTGAGACTGTCCTCAATTCTTTTCATTTTTCTTTATTCTGCTCTGTGATAGTTATTTTCACTATTTTATCTTCCAGGTCACTTATCTGTTCTTATCCCTCAGTTATTCTGCTACTGATTCCTTCTAGAGAATTTTAAATTTCGTTTATTGTGTTGTTCATCATTGTTTGTTGGCTCTTTAGTTCTTCTAGGTCCTTGTTAAACATTTCTTGTATTTTCTCCAATCTATTTCCAAGATTTTGGATCATGTTTACTATCATTACTCTGAATTCTTTTTCAGGTAGACTGCCTATTTCCTCTTCATTTGTTTGGTCTGGTGGGTTTTTACCTTGCTCCATCATGTGCTGCGTATTTCTCTGTCTTCTCATTTTGCTTCACTTACTATGTTTGGGATCTCCTTTTCACAGGCTGTAGGTTCATGTTCCCGTTGTTTTTGGTGTGTGCCCGCAGTGGGTAAGGTTGGTTCAGTGGGTTGTGTAGGCCCCCTGGTGGAGGGGACTGGTGCCTGTGTTCTGGTGGATGAGGCTGGATCTTGTCTTTCTGGTAGGCAGGACCATGTCCAGTGGCATGTTTAGGGGTGTCTGTGAGCTTATTATGATTTTAGGCAGCCTCTCTGCTAATGGGTGTGGTTGTGTTTCTGTTTTGCTAGTTGTTTGGCATGGGGTGTCCAGCACTGTAGCCTGCTGATTGTTGAGTGGAGCTGGGTCTTAGCGTTGAGACGGAGGTCTCTGGAAGGGCTCCCACTGATGGATATTACGTTGGGCTGGGAGGTCTCTGGTGGACCAATGTCCTGAACTCGGCTCTCCTACTTCAGAGGCTCAGGCCTGACACCTGGCCAGAACACCAAGACCCTGTCAGCCACACATCTCAGAAGAAAAGGGAGAAAAAAAAGAAGGAAAGGAAAAAAAAATAAAGTTATTAAAATAAAAAATATTATTACAATAAAAAATAAAACAAGTAATAAAGAAAAAAAGGAGAGAGCAACCAAAGCAATAAACATTCCACCAATGATAGCAAGTGCTAAAAACTATACTAAGATAAACATAAATATCAGAAACTAGTCAGTTGCTTACAGCAGACCGCAAGTCTACAGTTGCTCCCAAAGTCCACTGCCTCAATTTTGGGATAATTCATTGTCTATTCACGTATTCCACAGATGCAGGGTACATCAAGTTGATTGTAGAGGTTTAATCCGCTGCTCCTGAGGCTGCTGGGAGAAATTTCCCTTTCTCTTCTTTGTTCACACAGCTCCTGGGGTTCAGTTTTGGATTAGGCCCTGCCTCTGCGTGTAGGTCGTCTGAGGCCATCTCTTCTTTTCCCAGACAGGATGGGGTTAAAGGAACAGCTGATTCGGGGGCTCTGGCTCCCTCAGGCGGGGTCGGGGGGAGGGAGGGGTACGGAATGCAGGGCGAGCCTTTGCGGCAGAGGCTGGCGTGACATTGCAACAGCCTGAGGCGCGCCGTGTGTTCTCCCGGGGAATTTTTCCCTGGATCCCGGGACCCTGGCAGTGGTGGGCTGCACAGGCTCCGGGGAGGGGAGGTGTGGAGAGTGACCTGTGCTCGCACACAGGCTTCTTGGTGGCGGCAGCAGCAGCCTTAGCGTCCCATGGCCGTCTCTGGGGTCCACGCTGATAGCCGCAGCTCGTGCCTGTCTCTGGAGCTTGTTTAGGCGGTGCTCTGAATCTCCTCTCCTCGTGCACCCTGAAAAAATGGTCTCTTGCCTCTTAGGCGGTTCCAGACTTTTTCCTGGTCTCCCTCCCGGCTAGCTGTGGCTCACTAGCCCCCCTTCAGGCTGTGTTCACACAGCCAGCCCCAGTCCTCTCCCTACGATCAGACCTCCGAAGCCTGAGCCTCAGCTCGCAGCCCCGCCCGCCCCGGCGGGTGAGCAGACAAGCCTCTAGGGCTGATGAGTGCTGGTTGGCACCGATCCTCCGTGTGGGAATCTCTCCGCTTTGCCCTCCGCATCCCTGTTGCTGCGGTTTCCTCCGTGGCTCCGAAGCTTCCCCCCTCCGCTACCCGCAGTCTCCGCCCACGAAGGGCCTTCTAGTGTGTGGAAGCCTTTCCTCCTTCACAGCTCCCTCCCAGAGGTGCAGGTCCCGTCCCTATTCTTTTGTCTCTGTTTATTCTTTTTTCTTTTGCCCTACCCAGGTACGTGGGGGAGTTTCTTGCCTTTTGGGAGGTCTGAGGTCTTCTGCCAGCATTCAGTAGGTGTTCTGTAGGAATTGTTCCACATATAGATGTATTTTTGATGTATTTGTTGGGAAGAAGATGATCTCCATGTCTCACTCCTCCGCCATCTTGAAGGTCCTCCTCCAAATCATTCTTCCTTTAAGTATTAGGTTGAACTCATCCTTTTGTCTTTATTTTTTCCCTTGCACTCCTGAGTTTGAATTTTGAGATTCTGTCAGTGATTGGTAGCTGGTGTACACCAAGTTTGAAAGATAGGTTTATTCTTATGCGATGCCTACTATTGAGTAGCTTCCTGAGCAAGTAGGTCAGTGCCTCTTCCACCTATATAATAAAATGAAACTAATCACCCTTCAAGGTTCTGCTCTAGTCAAAAATCAAGAAATGACATCACTATGGTTTCCAGGCCTGTTTCTTACATTTCAAAAGATAGACTTTTTAATAGTCTAAACTTCTTGCCTTTTGTCTTCTCCTCCAAAAACGCCAAGGGAATTATTGTTATTCTCTTCCTTCCTGATCCTGGAATTGCCTGGTTATGTGTGTTCACTAAGATAGGAAGAGATAAAAAGACTAAAAGTAATAAAAATGACCTGAGATCATGAAAGTCAGCCATCTTATATTTTTCTTATAACTTTCAGGCAAATGCCTCTGAAACATAGTTTTATGATCCCAACTCCAAGTATCCTTGGTTATTACCTTAATCCATTGCTGGCTCTGGAGTGGTAGATGAGAACTTTGTGAATGCCCCTGGTTTCATGACTTTAAGTGTTGAATAAGGGTGTTCACTTACTACAACTCCACATTTACTGAATGCCTGGGGATATATACCTCCCACCCTCAGGGAGCTTAACCATCTCTCAGAGGAGATAGATACAAATAATTAAGATCTGTCTGTAAAAGTACACTAACGTTCTTCTAAAGAGAAGTGTTCGTTTGATCGTTTTGGCTGCTGGGATTTTCATTCTGTTGATTACGGTAATGAGTAGAGAGGAGAAATGTAGGTGCCAGAGGGGGCCAAATTGATTTATATAAGAAAGGACATGAAGCTACCAGTGGGAAAGAAAATAATAAATCTAGAAGGTAGGAGGAGGGAGCAAGGGGTGGAGGTGAAGTTTGAAGGAATAGTAAGAGGAAATGTTTGGGAGACCGACTGCCATGATGACTGGGATTTTGGAGGGACAGATAGGTCCAATGAGAATGCAGCTGCTCGGTCACAGGTGTGTACATGTTTAACTTTAGCTGGTACTGCCGTATAGTTCTCCAAAGTGATTACATGGTTGGCATCACCTGAGGCAGTACCAAGTGCTCTAGTTTCTCCACATCTTTGGAAATACCTGATGAGAACTTTAAGGGAGTCTTTTGGGCATCGTGTGGTACAGTTTCCTCCTCTGCTGCCCCTTATGAGGCTTCAGGAAAGACCCCTCATTTGGAGTCAGAGTTGTGTTGGATTCCTCACATTTGCTGTCAAGGGCAACAATCTCAGGTTCCCCTGGGTTTGAATCCTGGCTTCTCCAGGATTCTTACTAACTGTGTATTTTTAGGTGAGGGGTATATGTGTGTGTGTGTGTGTTTTGCCTTCTGAGCCTTTTATTCTTCATCTGCCGAGTGGGAACCGTAGAATCATTACATAGGGTTTTTTATGAGGATTGACTGAAGTAGTGTACATGAAGCCCTTTGCACAGGGCCAGGCATACAATTAGTACTCAAGAAATGGTAGCCTGTGTTGCTATTAACAGAAGTGAGAAAATTCCAAGGGGAAGTGTTAAACATAGGAAGGATGCAGTTGGGAGACCTGAGCCAGCTCTCCATAACCATCTGGATTTTCTCCTTTCATCACTAACCCTTAAACTTTGGATGTTTGATTAAAAGAGGCAATCATTTCCTATTACCAAAGCCATGTGCTTTTTTTCTGCATCCAGGTAGGCAATTGTGACTTTTCAGGCATTGCGTTTTCAGGCTTAGCTTGTATGAAGACATGAGTGTGTTAAAGCCATCCTTGTCACATGATATCATCCACCACCATCACTGAGTAATTTTAGAAGCAAGGTTTACAGTAATTAGAAATCTCTCCTCAGAGGAGATTGGTAACGTGCAAGGTAGAAGAAGAATGAGGAGAAAAAGTTAAAAGCGAAAAAAGAAACCTATTTAATTTTATGGTTGATGCAACTTGTTACATGTGTGTCCTGCCAGAATACATCGGATCATCTGATTTTCAAATTGCTAGGTCTATTGTTTCAGAAATAGAGGATGTAAATAATTCCAGTGCAGTCTCCTGGATCTGGACCTCTCTCATCCAGAACTGTTATCAGCATTAGCATAATTTATGGTGCTATCTAATAATGAAATCACTGAACACTGATTGTACAGCTTCTTAAAGCTATAATTATTGCTCATTAAGAATGGATTTCATATTGTTTGCTCCTGGCACATAACAAGTTATTGAAAGGGAAAAGTTGTCAGTAGGAGTTAGAAACCAGGGAAGACACTTTTTTTGGTTCCCGAATATTCTCCCTGACGAATCTGTCTGAGATTTTGTTTTTTGGAATAACAAAGACCAACTGGCTGCCCTAGATGCCATTTCGGATTTCTTCTTTTTTTTTCTTATTTCTTCTTTAAGTGGAATAATTTTAGCTTCACATCGTTCTCTTTTTTTCAGAGCATGAGGTGGTAAGCACTCAGTAAGTGTTTATAGACTGAATGAGACTGTGAGAAAAGGAAGGAATGAAGACCAAAGCCGCAACGGCAGCAAGTTACACTTGAGCTTTGTCCAGCAAACATTAACCCAAGAACTGCCCACTAAGCACACCCGAGAGCTGGCAGTGTTTCAGAGGTGTTGACCTTGGCATATTCATCTCAGAACATCTTAGAGTGCATGTTTAAAAATCATAGAAGAAATGCTTGACTTTTTCACTGTAAAAGAGTCAAACAAACAAAAAGATTCAAACAATACTCAATACTGAGTAAAATGCGGGCACCTCTCTCCTCACTCCGGTTGATCCTCTTCCTGAGGTAAGGGCCATTAACAGTAGATGTCGCCTTTAAGCCCTTGTGTTCCTGGCAGTGCTGAGAACTCATTGCCCAGGGTAACAGGAAAAAAAGTTTGCTTTTGTTGGCTAGCAAATCACTTCCAGATGGACCACGGTGCTGGGGAAGGTTTGGTCTTAACTCTGAAGATGGAGGTTTAGTTAGTGATTTCTATTAAATACAGTGGTTGGGGAGAATTATATACTTCAGCATGGGCAGGAATAGTAACAATTAACATTTTGCAAAACATAGGTGACTGGGGCTTCCCTGGTGGCGCAGTGGTTGAGAGTCCGCCTGCCAGTGCAGGGGACACTGGTTCGTGCCCTGGTCTGGGAAGATCCCACATGCCGTGGAGCGGCTGGGCCCGTGAGCCATGGCCGCTGAGCCTGCGCGTCCAGAGCCTGTGCTCCACAACGGGAGAGGCCACAACAGTGAGAGGCCTGTGTACCGCAAAACAAACAAACAAACAAACAAAAACATAGGTGACTGTCAGTATGTTCCTGCTTCTGGGAATGGGGAAAGAGGCTTATCCATGAAGATGTGAGTTCATTATGAACAGTACCTTTAGTTTGTGATGTCATCAACTTCAGTGGAATGTAGCTTGACCTTGAGATTGGTATATTTTATTTGACCTTCATAGATTGAATGTGACTTCTATGTTTGTCAATTAATGCAGCCTGATGATTTATTCAGGGCCAGGGCAGATTTTGTAGCCTGGCTTTTTCATACACAGTTCTAGCTTCCATAGTTTTTTTTGGCATGGAACCTGAAAGAGCTAGAGAAATCAAATGAGTATTTCTTTAATAGATTCTTTTCCTTACTTGTTGGTAACTGTGCTTTCTTTTCCTTAACTATCCTCTTATCTAGGGCCTTCTAGTCCCTGAGAGTACAGGGAAAATGTCAGATATGCAGAAATAAAGAAAATCTTATTCTTTCACTGGAAAATTTCAAACTTTAGTAAAACTGTAGAAATGTTTAAATTGCCTTCCAATTTCTGAAAGAAATTGGTTTCCTTTGACGCTTAACGAGATAAACTGCAATTCGATTCAAGTCATTTTTCTGCCTCTCCTTGTTGACAGTCTGAGCTCCGTTTTTTTGGTTTCCTCTCGCTTTCTGACTGACTTCAAGATTACATCTAATCTTTTTATTCTATCTTGCACGAATGCAGCCTGCAATGTGTTGTGACAAAGAGCCAGACCTCCTATTAGCATATATTTATACCTTGCCGCACGCAAAGTGGTGCCCGGGGATTATTAAACCAAGCTGGAGCTCTGAAGGCACCTAAAAGGCATCAGATTCACCCCTCCCCCTAGAAAACCCTCTAACCTGACTGTCTACCCACATGGGGACCTAATTGTTTGGAGAGAGGGATAAATGAGAGGAGCCATAGAGAGCAGTTGTGGATGAAGTTAGTATGATGGAGGAATGATCAGATAATCACAGGCATGGAGGCATGAGAGATGATTATTGTCCTTGAAGGATCTGGAGATACCTTGGAGACGCCTTGGAGGAAATTTAAGGACCATTCTGGGAATCAGTTGAAACATGATCAAGTTAGCCTGCTGAGGAAGGGACTGGACCATGGAGGGGTCTGGGCAGAGGTCTGGAAATAGCTAGGCTAGAGGTATTCATGATTCAGAATATGAATTCAGAAGGCCAGATGCCAGGAGATGAAGACAGAGACTAGGATTTCAAGACACCACCTCTTCTGAGGTGACTTGAAAAGAGGTGACAGGCAATATATTTTCAGGTTCTATTTGTTTTTCCATAAATAGATATCAACAGAGCAAACTCTGAACAATATTTTGACACATGCCTACATATTCTTTGGTGTTCTAGTTTTCTTTCAGTGAGTAAAATGTGCGCACCTCATTTAGAGGTTAGAACTGCTAACCTCTGTCTGCTATCAAAACTGGCAATGATCTGACATTAGTCATTCACACATGGGTTTGACCTAATTTCCTCTTATGCTTACCATCCCACAGCACTTCTATTTTAAGCCTCTTTTTTTCTAATTGTAGAAAGACAGGCTTTGTCTCCTCTGAAAGAAATTTTGAGCATTAGTAATAAGTGAAAGAGACCATTTTGGGGAAGGGAAGCCATTCTAGTTATTTCTATGCTAGGGGATTGGTCCAGAAGAGAAAGTATTTTTCTCTCTCAACTTCCCAATTGTTCTTGTACCCCTAGGATGACGAGTGCCAGTGACTGTTCTTGGGAATTGCTGAGTTTTGAGAAGATTTTCATTATGATGGACATCTCACAGTCTTGTACACATTTGTCTTTTCTAATTGTCTGTGAGCACTATGGGGACAGAGACATTGTCTTGTTCACCTGTGTTTTTCCATTGATAGCTGGTGTTCAATGCACAGTTTTTGAGCTGCACATCACAGGCATCACAGTTAATCTCAACTTCGCACCTTTAAGTATTTCAGCCTTTGGGATAGGAAGTTAGGTTCAGGGTGCTGTTGAGTATATGCCTGGGACATACTGGGGTGGGCTTAGCCTCATTTTTTCTGTTTCTCCAGCTTCTTGGAGCTGACCCTCTTCATTCTGGGCCTCAGAGCCTGGGACAGCTGTCTCCCAGCCCATGCCTGCTTGGCACTAGGCAGACTCCTACTGCTGTCTGCCTTTCTCTGGCATCTATGACTTGGGCTGGCAAGTGTCCCTTATCTGGCCCTTTCCTTTCTCCTCTGTGATAAGATTCAGGACATAGGCTGGGCATAGGCAACAGTCCAAGAAGGGCAGAGAAACTACTTTGGGTCTGGCCTAAGTAGGTCTGAATAACTTATGAAAAGGGAAGTCACACAGTGTTAGAAATCATTACTTTATTTCCCTTTGTATACATCTCCCCAGGAAACCACAGGGCTGGAGATGTGGCTGGGATAAAGCAGGATTTAGAAAAACTAAAAACTTGATTTGACTATATATAATGCATATTTATCAGGGACATATTTCCAGGCAGGAGAGAAATGATTAGGTAGATGACTAGATATGCCTGATTTCCTTTAAGTCTGTATTCGTGGAAATTAAAACTCAAAATGTGTGTGAATAGTGACTTTTAAGTAAGAAGACAAATTTTACAAGTCATGTTTGAACATTAAACTCATTAGAAATTTGGGGAATGGTGTAGGGAGAGATCAGAAGATGAGAAGACACTTAAGTTTTTGCTCATGGAGAGGATATAAATATAGACATTGTTAGGAAAACTGAGTATAAGTATGGATCTTAATGATTTAGGGCAATTACCACAACAATAACTATGGGATTATGACATTTAAACCAGCAATATAAAATGTAAACTATTTAAAGGAGACCAAGGGATAAGAAAAAACGAGTAAAAAGCATGGTAAATAGTACCAAATAAGACAGCAAAGTGAGTGTCAGTGTAAAATAACCACAATATATATAAGTGAGTTAATGTGACCAATCAAAAGTCAGAAAGTCATATTTTTAAAAAGCCAAAGATTTAGATGTGTGATATGTATAAGACTTAAAAGTCTTAAGTACAAAATTATACAGAAAAAAATAAAATAAAGGAATGGAAAAAGATACACCAGGCATATATGAAGCAAAGAAATCAGAGGTAGAACTTGGCATATAAGAGAAAATGGAATTTAAGGTGAAAAACCTAAGTGACAGTAAGGGGCATTGTATTGATATATTAGTAAAAAAGATATAACAATCATGAATATATATGATACTAACAATAAGATCTCAAAATATAAAAGACAACAATGTCAGCTGTTGACCTAAGAGAAGAAAAAGACAAATCAACAGATACGGTTAGAACTTAAAACAATCCTCTTGGAAACTGATAGAGCAAACAGATAAAATAAATAAGAAAAGATACATGACAATCATATATAATATATTCTTTTCAGGCCTGTGTGATTTAAATAAAAAAGGAAGTTAAATAAATTCCAAAGGCTCAACTTCCTAAGACTATATTCTTTGACTATGATGTGATAAAACTGGAAATTAATAACAAAAGGAAAGCTAACTAGCTAACTAACTACCTACCTAACTAACTAACCTGAGTGGTGGAAATGAAAAATTATACCTAAAATTTGCTCAAAGATTTTATGCGTAAAAACAAATTCAAGAACTTTTTTTTTTCCTATATTAAGCCTATGTCAATGTATCTTTTCATTCAGTCTCTGGTGAATTTGTTTTCTGATGTAGGTGGTGGAAGGTTGTATAATGAATTAAGTAATTACAATTGAAAAAATTCCTCTCTCTTATTTAGATATAACTTACATAGTTAAATAGAGAAATGTGGGAAAATATGAGAAAATAGAGAACATAAGGCATATCCTTAACTGAGGGTGATTTAACTTTGACATGATGATTGGAAATGTGGAACAAGTGGAGCTGCATCCTAATCTGGGAGTATTTTCTTAGAGAAGCTTCCTGAGGACCACAGTATTCACACCAGCAGCCATGTGGGACATCAAGGCATCAAGAGGAAGATAGTAATTCATAGATATATGTGGCTCTTTCCAAAGAGCCTTTACGAGAACCCAAGAAATAGGGTAAGGCGAGAATTCCAGGTATTTTGCATTGTGAAAGGTCATTGATGTCATCTGTATTTGCCTCCAGGCTGATGTGGCCAGGGTAACCATGGGTTACTTACTGAATTGAAACTTTTTTACCTAGGAAATTTGGGCTAATGATAATTGTTGGCATAACAGGTATAGTGGGTTGGGTTTCCTGGAAAGCCAACTCTGAGATGGAGATTAGCGTGTGAGAGGTTTTTAGAGAGTGCTCTTGGGGTCAACGCTTGGAGAAGGGAAGGGGAGGGGAGGGAAGGAAGAGAAAGAAGCAGGATCAATCAGAGGCAGAAGCTAGGTTGCAATGAAGCCTCAGTAGAGCGGATACAATAAGGGAAGTTTTGAAGCTGGGATAACCCTTTTGAGTTGAGTTAGACTTTATATCTCACAACAACCAGTCATCCAACAAGACTGTGCTGAAAGAGTGCATCAGCTTGTGTGAGGCGGCTCTTTTCAGACAGGCAATTCCCATGGAGATAACAAGGGATAAGAAATCCTTCATTCCTGAAGGAGGATATGAATGCTAAATCACAGTGTCTTTCATCATAGTGGTGTAATTTTGTTTGAACCTATTTTTTTGTTTGTTTAAAAAAGCAAAGGGTTGGAAGAAAATTCTGGGTCCAGTATGCTGTTGAGGGTGAAATCCTTCCCAGCCTAACACTTGCTCTTACTATGGGCATGCTTTAGGGGAAATGGCTCTATAAACATGAATTGATATAATACAGTATTTGTCTTTCTCTGTCTGATATATTTCACTTAGCATAATGCTCTCTTAAGTCTATCCATGTTGCTGCAAATAGCAAAATTTCATTCTTTTTTATGGCTGAGTAGTATTCCATTGTATATATATACCCCATCTTCTTTATCCATTCATCTGGTGATGCACTCTTAGGTTGCTTCCATATCTTGGCAACTGTAAATAATGCTGCTATGAAGATTGGGGTGTATCTATTGTTTTGAATTAGTGTTTTTGTTTTTTTCAGATGTATACCCAGGAGTGGAATTGCTGGGTCATATGGTACTTCTATTTTTAGTGTTTTGAGAAACCTCCATACTATTTTCCACAGTGGCTGCACCAATTTACGTTCCCACTAACAGTGCACGAAGTTTCCCTTTTCTCCACATCTTCGCCAACTTTTGTTGTTTGTGTTCTTTTTGGTGATAGCTATTCAAACATCGGGGCATTTTATACTTTAAACATTATCAAGGTGATCAAAGAGTAATTTTCAGCAGGAAAGTAGTAGTATAGGACATGGGTTCTAGGGCTACACTGTCTGGGCTTCAATACCAGCTTCTCTTCTTGTTGGCTATGTGGTCTTGGGCATGGGGCTTAACCCCTCTGGTCCTTAGTTTCCTTGTCTGTAAAGTTGGGTTGATAATAATACCTCATGGGTTTTTTGTTGAGAATTGAATGAAGTAACCCTGTAAAATCACTTTAGAACATGCAGTAGTCTCCCCTTATCCACAGGGGATACGTTCCAAGACCCCCCAGTGGATCCTTGAAACCACAGATAGTACCAAACCTTTTATATACTATGTTTTTTCCTATACATACAAACCTATGATAAAGTTTAATTTATAAATTAGGCACAGTAAGAGATTAACAACAATAACGAATAATAAAATAGAAAAATTATAATAATATACCGTAATAAAAGTTATGTGAGTGTGGTCTCTGCCAAAATATTTTATCGTATTGTACTCTTCTCCTTGTAATGATGTGAAATGATAAAATGCCTACGTGATGAGGTGAAGTGAGATGAATGACGTAGGCATTGTGACATAGTGTTAGGCTACTATTGACCTTCTGATGATACGTCAGAAGGAAGATCATCTGCTTTGGGTGATCCTGGATCATGCAGCCATGACACTGTTGATGGTTGGGGATCCTGGGCAGGATGGAGCAAGCCAGTGTGAGATTTCACCATGTTGCGCAGAATAGTGTGCAATTGAAAACTTATGAATTGTTTATTTCCGGCATTTTACATTTAATATTTTTTGTACTGTGGTTGACCTTGGGTAACTGAAATTGCAGAAAGCAAAACCATGGATATGGGCGGGGAGTATTGTAATAAGTACTTGAAAAATACTAGCTGTTATTTACTTTCCCTGTGGGGGCCACATTCTCTGTCCCCTGGGCTTTCCATCTTGACAGATAATTTTAGTATCATACAGAAAGCAATGATACTTTTAGTATCACACAGAAAGCTCCTGAGAAAGCTCACTCAGGCGTCAGGGTCAGAACTTTCTTGGCTAATGCCTTCTCTGCTCATCATCGAAGCAAGGGTACAGAGGTGACCATATATTCTTACTTTCTGTATATGCATTTTCTAACACAAGTAATTTCCCTGTTAATAATCTTCATATACAATTTATCTCTCCATGTAAGGATTATTTCTACTTTTGATGGGATCATTTCAAAGTTCTGTAGATAAAAAGGTGGGATCATTTCCATGTATAGATTTCCCCCCCAAATATCTCCCTGCCTCATCTTGATTATCTTGGATGATGAATCTTTAATTTAAAAAAAGGCAGGAATTAGAGGTAAGGACCCCCATGCTAGACCAAATTTGTCCCTGATATTTTCTGCTTGATCATCCCTCACCTTTATTCCTGTCTCCCAGTCTCTCTTCTCTTTCTTCCTATTTCTCAACAAGGAGGAAAAAGAGCCAAGATGGAAAGCAGGCTGGGAAACTACAAAGGGTGGGATTCATTTTCTTCAACTCAGAAGCAGAGGAGAATGAAAGACTTTAAAAAATAGGCACGGGAGTTGCTGATCTTGACCTCATTTGGCCTGAAACCTTGAAGCCGAGAATATGTGCAAAAACATATTTCAGTTTTGAGTGATAACTTTATACTTGTTTTTTTAAAAAAAAATACAGCAGGTTTTTATTATCTATTTTATTTTATTTTATTTTTTAATTAATTTATTTTATTTTTGGCTGTGTTGGGTCCTCGTTTCTGTGCGTGGGCTCTCTCTAGTTGCGGTGAGCGGGGGCCACTCTTCATCGCGGTGCACGGGCCTCTCACTGTCATGGCCTCTCTTGCTGCGGAGCACAAGCTCCAGACGCACAGGCTCAGTAGTTGTGGCTCATGGGCCTAGTTGCTCCGCAGCATGTGGGATTTTCCCAGACCAGGGCTCGAACTCGTGTCCCCTGCATTGGCAGGCAGATTCTCAACCACTGCGCCACCAGGGAAGCCCCTAGTTATCTATTTTATACATAATTGTGTATATATGTCAATCCAAATCTCCCAATTCATCCCACCACTACCAACACCTCCCCCACCGCTTTCCCCCCTTGGTGTCTGTACATATGTTCTCTACATCTGTATCTCTATTTCTGCCTTGCATATCGGTTCATCTGTATCATTTTTCTAGATTCCACATATATGCGTTAATATATGATGTTTGTTTTTCTCTTTCTGACTCACTTCACTCTGTATGACAGTCTCTAGATCCATCCACGACTCTACAAATGACTCAATTTAATTCCTTTTTATGGCTGAGTAATATTCCATTGTATATATGTATCACATCTTCTTTATCCATTCGTCTGTCGATGGGCATTTACGTTGCTTCCATGACCTGGTTATTGTAAATAGTGCTTCAGTGAACATTGGGGTGCATGTGTGTTTTTGAATTATGGTTTTCTCTGGGTATGTGCCCAGTAATGGGATTGCTGGGTCATTTGGTAATTCTATTTTTAGTTTTTTAAGGAACCTCCATACTCTTCTCCATAGTGGCTGTATCCATTTGCATTCCCACCAGCAGTGCAAGAGGGTTCCCTTTACTCCACACCCTCTCCCACATTTGTTGTTTGTAGATTTTCTGATGATGCCCATTCTAACTGGTGTGTGGTGATACCTCATTGTAGTTTTGATTTGCATTTCTCAAATAATTAGTGATGTTGAGCATCTTTTCATGTGCCTCTTGGCCATCTGTATGTCTTCTTTGGAGAAATGTCTATTTAGGTCTTCTGCCCATTTTTGGATTGGGTTGTTTGTTTTTTTAATACTGAGCTGCATGAGCTGTTTATATATTTTGGAGATTAATCCTTTGTCCGTTGATTCATTTGCAAATATTTTCTCCCATTCTGAGGGTTGTCTTTTCGTCTTGTTTATAGTTTCCTTTGCTGTGCAGAAGCTCAAGTTTCATTAGGTCCCATTTGATTGTCTTTGTTTTTATTTCCATTGCTCTAGGAGGTGGGTCAAAAAGATCTTGCTGTGATTTATGTCGAAGAGTGTTCTTCCTATATTTTCCTCTAACAGTTTTATAGTGTCTGGTCTTACATTCAGGTCTTTAATCCATTTTGAGCTTATTTTTGTGTATGGTGCTAGGGAGTGTTCTAATTTCATTCTTCTACATGTAGCTGTTCACTTTTCCCAGCATCACTTATTGAAGAGGCTGTCTTTTCTCCATTTTATATTCTTGCCTCTTTTATAAAAGGTAAGGTGACCATATGTGCATGGGTTTATCTCTGTGCTTTCTATCCTGTTGCATTACACAATATATCTGTTTTTGTGCCAGTGCCATACTGTCTTGATTGCCATGGCTTTGTAGTATAGTCTGAAGTCCGGGAGCCTGATTCCTCCAGCTCTGTTTTTCTTTCCCAAGATTGCTTTGGCTATTCAGGGTCTTTTGTGTTTCCATACAAATTGTGAAATTTTTTGTTCTAGTTCTGTGAAAAATTCCATTGGTAGTTTGATAACGATTGCATTGAGTCTGTAGACTGCTTTGGGTACTATAGTCATTTTCACAATGTTGATTCTTCCAATCCAAGAACATGGTCTATCTCTCCATCTGTTTTTTATCATCTTTAATTTCTTTCATCAGTGTCTTACAGTTTTCTGCATACAGGTCTTTTGTCTCCTTAGGTAGGTTTATTCCTAGGTATTTTATTCTTTTTGTTGCAGTGGTAAGTGGGAGTGCGTTTCCTTAATTTTTCTTTCAGATTTTTCATCATTAGTGTATAGGAATACAAGAGATTTCTGTGCATTAATTTGTATGCTGCTACTTTACCAGATTCATTGATTAGTAGTTTCCTGGTAGCATCTTTAGGATTCTCTATGTATAGTATAATGTCATCTGCAAACAGTGAAAGTTTTACTTCTTCTTTTCCGATTTGGATCCCTTTTATTGCTTTTTCTTCTATGACTGCTCTGGCTAAAACTTCCAAAACTATGTTGAATAATAGTGGTGAGGGTGGGCAACCTTGTCTTTTTCCTGATCTTAGAGGAAATGGTTTCAGTTTCTCACCATTGAGAAGATGTTGGCTGTGGGTATGTCACATGTGGCCTTTATTATGTTGAGGTAAGTTCCCCGTTTGCCTACTTTCTGGAGGGTTTTTATCATAAATGGGTGTTGAATTTTGTCAAAAGCTTTTTCTGCATTTATTGAGATGATCATATGGTTTTTCTCTTTCAGTTTGTTAATATGGTGTATCACATTGATTGATTTGCATATATTGAAGAATCCTTGCATTCCTGGGATAAACCCCACTTGATCATAGTGTATGATCCTTTTAATGTCCTGTTGGATTCTGTTTGCCAGTATTTTGTTGAGGATTTTTGCATCTGTGTTCATCAGTGACATTGGCCTGTAGTTTTCTTTCTTAGTGATATCTTTGTCTGGTTTTGGTATCAGGGTGATGGTGGCCTTATAGAATGAGTTTGGGAGTGTTCCTCCCTCTGCTGTATTTTGGAAGAGTTTGAGAAGGATAGGTGTTAGCTCTTCTCTAAATGTTTGGTAGAATTTGCCTGTGAAGCCGTCTGGTCCTGGGCTTTTGTTTGTTGGAAGATTTTTAATCACAGTCTCAATTTCAGTGCTTGTGATTGGTCTGTTCAGATTTTCTGTTTCTTCATGGTTCAGTCTTGGAAGCTTGTA
Organism: Orcinus orca; assembly: GCF_937001465.1. NCBI lineage: Eukaryota > Metazoa > Chordata > Mammalia > Artiodactyla > Delphinidae > Orcinus > Orcinus orca. The sequence continues at coordinate 137,426,899 of NC_064560.1, read as the reverse complement.
GTTTTCTAAGAATTTGTCCATTTCTTCCAGGTTGTCCATTTTATTGGCATAATGTTCATAGTAATCTCTCATGATCCTTTGTATTTCTGCAGTTTCAATGTTACTTCTCCTTTTTCATTTCTAATTCTATTGATTTGAGTCTTCTCCCTTGTTTTCTTGATGAGTCTGGCTAATGGTTTATCAATTTTGTTTATCTTCCCAAAGAACCAGCTTTTAATTTTATTGATCTTTGCTATTGTTTCTTTTATTTCTTTTTATTTCTGATCTGATCTTTAAGATTTATTTCCTTTTGCTAACTTTGGGTTTTTTTGTTCTTCATTCTCTAATTGTTTTAGGTGTAAGGTTAGGTTGTTTATGTGAGATGTTTCTTGTTTCTTGAGGTAGGATTGTATTGCTATAAACTTCCCTCTTAGAACTGCTTTTTCTGCATTCCATAGCTTTTGGGTCGTCGTGTTTTCATTCTTGTTTTTTTCCAGGGATTTTTTGATTTCCTCTTTGATTTCTTCAGTGATCTCTTATTTCGTAGTGTATTGTTTAACCTGCACGTTTTTGTAATTTTAACGGATTTTTTCCTGTAATTGATATGTAGTCTCAGAGCATTGTGGTCCGAAAAATTACCTGATATGATTTCAGTGTTCTTAAATTTACCAAGGCTTGATTTGTGACCCGAGATATGATCTATCATGGAGAATGTTCCATGAGCACTTGAGAAGAAAGTGTATTCTGTTGTTTTTGGATGAAATGTCCTATAAATATCAATTAAGTCCATCTAGTTTAGTGTATCATTTAAGCTTGTGTTTCCTTATTTATTTTCATTTTGGATGATCTGTCCATTGGTGAAAGTGGGGTGTTAAAGTCCCCTACTATGATTGTGTTACTGTCGATTTCCCCTTTTATGGCTGTTAGCATTTGCCTTATGTATTGAGGTGCTCCTATGTTGGATGCATAAATATTTACAATTGTTATATCTTCTTCTTGGATTGATCCCTTGATCATTACATAGTGTCCTTCTTTGTCTGTTGTAATAGTCTTTATTTTAAAGTCTATTTTGTCTGATATGAGAATTGCTCCTCCAGCCTTCTTTTGATTTCCATTTGCATGGAATATCTTTTTCTGTCCCCTTACTTTCAGTCTGTATGTGTCCCTAGGTCTGAAGTGGGTCTCTTGTAGACAGCATATATACGGATCTTGTTTTTGTATCCATTCAGAGAGCCTGTGTCTTTTGGTTGGAGCATTTAATCCATTTACATTTAAGGTAGTTATTGGTATGTGTGTTCCTATTACCAGTTTCTTAATTGTTTTGGGTTTGTTATTGTAGGTCTTTTCCTTGTCTTGTGTTTCCCACCTAGAGAAGTTTCTTTAGCATTTGTTTCAAAGCTGGTTTGGTGGTGCTGAGCTCTCTTAGGTTTTGCTTGTCTCTAAATGTTTAAATATCTCCATCGAATCTGAATGACATCCTTGTTGGGTAGAGTATTCTTGGTTGTAGGTTTTTCCCTTTCATCACTTTAAATATGTCATGCCACTCCCTTCTGGCTTGCAGAGTTTCTGCTGAAAGATTAGCTGTTAACCGTATGGGGATTCCTTTGAATGTTATTTGTTGTTTTTCCCTTGCTGCTTTTAATATTTTTTCTTTGTATTTAATTCTTGTTAGTTTGATTAATATGTTTCTCGGTGTGTTTCTCCTTCGATTTATCCTGTGTGGGACTCTCTGCACTTCCTGCACTTGATTGACTATTTCCTTTTCCGTATTAGGGAATTTTTCAACTATAATCTCTTCAATATTTTCTCATTCCCTTTCTTTTACTCTTCCTCTTTGGGACCTCTATAATTCGAATGTTGGTGCATTTAATGTTGTTGCAGAGGTGTTTGAGACTGTCCTCAATTCTTTTCATTCTTTTTTCTTTATTCTGCTCTGTGGTAGTTATTTCCACTATTTTATCTTCCAGGTCACTTATCTGTTCTTCTGCCTCCGTTATTCTGCTATTGACTCCTTCTAGAGAATTTTAAATTTCATTTATTGTGTTGTTCATCATTGTTTGTTTGCTCTTTAGTTCTTCTATGTCCTTGTTAAACAATTCTTGTATTTTCTGCATTGTATTTCCAAGATTTGAACATATGGTTTTTATTCCTTAATCTGTTAATGTGGTGTATCACATCGATTGATTTGCGTATGTTGAAGAATCCTTGCGACCCTGGGTAAATCCCACTTGATTATAGTGTATGATCCTTTTAATGTGTTGTTGGATTCTGTTTGCTAGTATTTTGTTGAGGATTTTTGCATCTATATTCATCAGTGATATTGGTCTGTAATTTTCTTTTTTTTGTAGTATCTGTGTCTGGTTTTGGTATCAGGTTGATGGTAGCCTTATAGACCAAGTTTGAGAGTGTTCCTTCCCCTGCAATTTTTTTGGAAGAGTTTGAGAAGGATGGGTTTTAGCTCTTCTCTAAATGTTTGATAGAATTCACCTGTGAAGCCATCTGGTCCTGGACTTTTGTTTGTTGGAAGATTCTTAATCACAGTTTCAACTTCATAACTTGTGAATGGTCTGTTCATATTTTCTATTTCTTCCTGGTTCAGTCTTGGAAGGTATACCCTTCTAACAATGTGTCCATTTCTTCCAGGTTGTCCATTTTATTGGCATAGAATTGCTTGTAGTATAGTCTCTGATGATGCTTTGTATTTCTGCGGTATCTGTTGTAACTTCTCCTTTTTCATTTCTAATTTTATGATTTGAATTCTCTCCCTCTTTTTCTTGATGGGTCTGGCTAAAGGTTTTTCAATTTTGTTTATCTTCTCAAAGAACCAGCTTTTAGTTTTATTGATCTTTGCTATTGTTTTCTTTGTTTCCATTTCATTTATTTCTGCTCTGATCTTTATGATCTCTTTCCTTCTGCTAACGTTGGGTTTTGTTTGTTCTTCTTTCTGTAGTTCCTTTAGGTGTAAGGTTAGATTGTTTATTTGAGATTTTTCTTGTTTCTTGAGGTAGGATTGTATTGCTATAAACTTCCCTCTTAGAACTGCTTTTGCTGCATCCCATAGGTTTTGGATCATCGTGTTTTCATTTTGTCATTTGTCTCTAGGTATGTTTGATTTCCTCTCTGACTTCTTCAGTGATCTCTTGGCTATTTAGTGACGTATTGTTTAGCCTCCATGTGTTCTTTTTTCACATTATTTCCCCTGTAATTTATTTCTAAGCTCATAGCATTGTGGCTGGAAAAGATGCTTGATATTATTTCAATTTTCTTAAATTTACCAAGGCTTGACTTGTGACACAAGGTGTGATCTATCCTGGGGAATGTTTCATGTGCACTTGAGAAGAAAGTGTAGTCTGCTATTTTTCGGTGGAATTTCCTATAAATATCAGTTAAATCTATCTGGTCTATTATGTCATTTACAGCTTGTGTTTCCTTATTGATTTTCTGTCTGGATGATCTGTCCATTGGTATAAGTGAGGTGTTAAAGTCCCCCACTATTATTGTGTTACTGTCGATTTCCTCTTTTATAGTTGTTAGCAGTTGCCTTTTGTATTGAGGTGCTCCTATGTTGGGTGCATATATATTTATAGTTGTTATATCTTCATCTTGGATTGATCCCTTGATCATTATGTAGTGTCCTTTCTTGTCTCTTGTAACATTCTCTATTTTTAAAGTCTATTTTATCTTATATGAGTATTGCTCCTCCAGCTTTCTTTTGATTTCCATTTGCATGGAATATCTTTTTCCATCCCTTCACTTTTAGCCTGTATGTGTCCCTAGGTCTGAAGTGTGTCTCTTGTAGACAGCATATATATGGGTCTTGTTTTTTGTCAATTCAGTCAGCCTGTGTCTTTTGGTGGAGCATTTAATCCATTCACATTTATGGTAATTATCAATATGTATGTTCCTATTACAGTTTTCTTAATTGTTTGGGTTTTTTTTTATAGTTCCTATTATGATTTTCTTAATTGTCTGTGTTTATTTTTGTAGGTCCTTTTCTTCTCTTGTGTTTCCCACTTAGATAAGTTCCTTTAGCATTTGTTGTAGAGCTGATGTGGTGGTGCTGAGTTCTCTTAGCTTTTACTTGTCTGTAAAGCTTTTGATTTCTCCATTGAATCTGAATGAGATCCTTGCCGGCTAGAGTAATCTTGGTTATAGGTTCTTCCCTTTCATCACTTTAAATATGTCATGCCGCTCCCTTCTGGCTTGTAGAGTTTGTGCTGAGAAATCATCTCTTAATCTTATCAGAGTTTCCTTGTATGTTATTTGTCATTTTTCCCTTGTTGCTTTTAATAATTTTTCTTTGTCTTTAATTCTTGTCAATTTGATTACTGTGTGTCTCGGCCTGTTTCTCCTTGGGTTTATCCTGCCTGGGACTCTCTGTGCTTCCTGGACTTGGGTGGCTATTTCCTTTCTCATGGTTGGGAATCCTTTGACTATAATCTCTTCAAATATTTTCTCATGTCCTTTCTCCCTCTTTTCTCCTTATGGGACCCCTATAATGTGAATGTTGGTGCTTTGAATGTTTTCCCAGAGGTCTCTTAGGCTGTCTTCATTGACTTTCATTCTTTATTCTTTTCCACAGCAGTGAATTACCCCATTCTGTCTTCCAGGTCACTTATCCATTCTTCTGCCTCAGTTATTCTGCTACTGATTCCTTCTAGTGTATTTTTCATTTCAGTTATTGTATTGTTCATCTCTGTTTGTTTGTTCTTTTATTCTTCTAGGTGTTTGCTGTTTAATTCTTTTAGGTCTTTGTTAAACATTTCTTGAATCTTCTCAATCTTTGCCTCCATTCATTTTTGGAGGTCCTTGATCATCTTCCCTATCATTATTTTGAATTCTTTTTCTGGAAGGCTGCCTATCTCCACTTCATGTAGTTGTTTTCTGGGGTTTTACCTTGTTCCTTCATCTGGTACATAGTCCTGTGCCTTTTCATTTTGTGTGTCTTTCTGTGAATGTGGTTTTCGTTCCACAGGCTGCAGGATTGTAGTTCTTCTTGTTTCTGCTGCCTGCCCTCTGGTGGATGAGGCTATCTAAGAGGCTTGTGCAAGCTTTCTGATGGGAGGGACTGGTGGTGGGTAGAGCTGGGTGTTCCTCTGGTGGGCAGAGATCAGTAAAACTTTAATCTGCTTGTCTGCTGATGGGTGGGATTGAGTTCCCTCCCTGTTGGTTGTTTGCCCTGAAACGACTAGCACTGGTGCCTACAGGCTGTTTGGTGGGGCTAATGGCAGACTCTGGGACCGCTCATGCCAAGGAGTACTTACTAGAACTTCTGACAGTGTCCTTGTCCCCATGGTGATCCACAGCTGCCCCCCCACCTCTGCGGGAGACCCTTCAACACTACCAGGGAGGTCTGGTTCAGTCTCCTATGGGGTCACTGCTCCTTCTCCCTGGGTCCTGCTGTGTCCAGTACTTTGTGTGTGCCCTCCAAGAGTGGACTCTCTGTTTTCCCCAGTACTGTTGAAGTCCTGCAATCAAATCCTGCTAGCTTTTAAAGGCTGATTCTCTGGGAATTCCTCCTCCTGTTGCCATACCCCCAGGTTGGGAAGCCTGACCTGGTGCTCAGGACCTTCACTCCCGTGGGTGGACTTCTGTGGTATAATTGTTCTCCGGTTTGTGAGTCACACATCCAGTGCTTATGGGATTTGATTTTATTGTGATTGTGCCCCTCGTACCATCTCATTGTGGTTTCTCCTTTGTCTTTGGATGTGGGGTATCTTTTTTAGTGAGTTCCAGTGTCTTCCTGTTGATGATTGCTCAGCAGTTAGTTGTGATTCCGGTGCTCTCACAGGAGGGAGTGAGCACACGTCCTTCTACTCTGCCATCTTGAACCAGTCTCGATAATTTTTACTTATATTAACAGTTTGTGTTGTTTGGAGATATAATAATTCCTTTAATTAGACTGTAGGTGTTTCCTCTGCAGAATGTGTACTAATTAATTAATTAATTAATTAAATATTTACTTAGCAAATATTTTGTACCAGGCACCATCCTCAGATCTGGGGATTCAGTTGTGAATGAACAAAAGTAGATATGAAGAGGTCAAGGCTCTCATGGAAGTGATATTCTTAGGGGAGGGGGTGGTCATACAAAGGACAAATAAAGCAGTGTGAGATAAATAAGAAAAGTAAAATAAATGAGAAGAAGAACAAAAAATAAAGTAGGGTGAGGGGACAGAGAGTGATAATTTTTGGTCTATGTGTTTTTTTGGGTGGGGCTTTCTGAGCAGGCCTCTCTGAAAGGGTTTCACTTGAGCTGAGATCCAAACAGCAGGAGGGAGGGAGTGAGTGAGTGATGTGGATCTGGGCAGAGGACGTGGCAAATGCTTGACACTGATTCTTTAAATTCAGCGACCCCAAACCTTTAGATTGATTAAAAACAATATCACTACATTGAAAGAGATTAAAGAATTACAAACAGGGCTTCCCTGGTGGCGCAGTGGTTGAGAGTCCGCCTGCCGATGCAGGGGACACGGGTTCGTGCCCCGGTCTGGGAAGATCCCACATGCCGCGGAGCGGCTGGGCCCGTGAGCCATGGCCGCTGAGCCTGCGCGTCCGGAGCCTGTGCTCAGCAACGGGAGAGGCCATAACAGTGAGAGGCCCATGTACCGCAAAAAAAGAAAAAGAAAAAGAAAAAGAAATACAAACAAGATGAGATTTGATGAAATTCCCTTGGAAACAAGGTTTTCACTATGTGTACCTTGGTCACATCCATAGCAAAGTTGTTACATTCAGCCTGGCACTTGTTAGAATATGTTGATGATCATTACAACATTGGAAAGTTCCTCTTTTCTATATTCATTCTTTGTTCTACCTTGTGAGAGGGTCAGACATAGGGCTGTATATAACTCGATATTCTTAAGTTTGTTCTTATGTTTGTGTGTGGACATCTGGAGCCTTAAGCTTTTGAATGTGCTTGGGAAAAAAATACATGTCTTTATTTCTTCATCTTTTTTCTTAAAAGCTAGGATTCAGAATTGAAATACCAAGGAGGAACCAAGTTGGTGGCTTTGGAACTAGCTGTTCCAGTGACTTTTCTGGAAGTTCTTGTTTTATCTGTGTATAGTCTGTTCCAGGGAGTTACATAGATCTAGGGTTTGCTCATCCTTCAAACTTACCTCCCTCTGGTGACCACTTTAACACCTGAAAATCCCCATGCCTTCCCATCAGTCTCCTAAAGAAGACAGAGACCTGCTGAACTGAATTTTTATGGTAAATTCCCTTTGTATGTTTATATCTCATTATGCCTTGAATTCTTACTATGTTGCTCTCAGTCATCCCGAACACGGGCAACATAAGGCTAAATATTTTCTTCTGCTGTGATATACATGCATCTATGACAGAAAGGGTTCAATCACTTGGGAATGGGTGAACCTTTAAAATTTGCTGTCCAGACTCCAGTTTTATCTTTGGAGCAGGCAGCATGCTCTGTTTATGCTATACTTTGTTCCTAGGCTGTTTTTGCCTTGGCTAAAGCAGTTTTCAGTGAGTGAAATAGCTTGTGCTGTACCTCCTTGCATAGAATATATTGGTTCCAATCCCTAGAAGAAAGGAAAGAACCATCCTACATTTCTGCTCTATGACCACCAGATGGGACCCTTTCTAGTGATGGTTTGAGAAAAACAGTAGAAACAGATATGAGAACAGTGGAAGGAGAGGTCCTCGCTGCCGGAGGACGGGAAGGATACACTTTTATTATTCTCTACCTTCTCTGATCTCAGCTTAAGTTTCCACAGCTTCCAGTGAAGATTTGCAAAGCAATTTCATTTTCCAATATGTCTTGAGCACAGAATCTCTGGTAGGTTTATAATAGGTATAAAGATGTTTTTCAGGTCCAGGGGTGTTAAAAGAGAAGAAAAGTAGCAGGAACAGGAAAGAAAGCAAGAGAGGGTGAAGAAGGAGAAAGAATTATGAAATCAGTCTCCTTTATATTCCCCAGATACGTGTGAGGAAGATGAGCCATGAAGAGGAGAAGTGCTAGTGGTGATGGCGCCTGTGGTGGTGGGGGTGACGAATGTGCAGGTGGAGGAGATGGTGGTGGAGATGGAGGTGGAGAAGAAGGATGTAGTGGAGATGATGGAGGAAGTGGTACAGGAGGTTATGGAGGTAGAACAAGGGATAGAGTTGGAGATGGAGGTGTGTGGAAGAGATGGTGGTAGAGGTGATGGTTATAACAGAGGTGGTGAAGGTTAGGGTTGAGGTGGTGGAGGTTATAGAGATGGTAATGAAAGGAGTGAAGGTGGAAGTGGTGGTGGAAGAGTTGGTGAAGGTGATGGAGGTAATAGAGGTGGTGGAGATGGTGGCCGAGAAGGTGAAGGAGGTGGTCGAGTAAGTAGAGATAGAGAAGGAGGTGAAGACATTGGTGTAGATGGAGGTGGAAGTGGGCCATGTATTGGAGGTGATGGAGGTGGTGGAAGGAGTAGTGCAGGAGGTTGTGGAGCTGGTGGTGTCCTGATGGAGATATCTGTGGTAGTAGCCAAGGTGGTGGGGCTGGCAGAGTGGTGGGTTACATAAATATCCAATCTTAATACCAGGCAGAGTGAGATATGTGCACCGGTGCATGGAAGAACAGGCAGCCACGTATACTGCTTTTAAAAAAAGGGCGTTTCAGATTTTTTTTTTTTTTACTATTTGCATACATTTTTTTGCCTTTGAGTCTAAAGTACTTATTTCCTTAAATGACTCAGAGAGCAGCTGAACAGCATTAATGCCCATTCATTCTCACTCTGACTGGATGCATTTTATGTGCCAGACTGGATCAAGTTTAGGCAATAAAAAATGGAAAACACTTAGATCCTGTTTTCATTGGGGAAATAGACCTATAGACAGATAATTATAATGTAGTGAAGTTCAATGCAACGGTAGAGTTGTAAGCAGCCAGAGGGGAGTGATAGATAACCAAGGCTGGTGCTTTCGGGGCCAGGGGAAGCTTCTTGGAACAGATGACGCCTTAAGGATGAGAGAATGGGGGATTAGCTGGGTGAAGGGGAAGATGAGAATTATTGGCAAAAGTGAGGAAGTAAGAAACAATATATGCTAAATATATGGAACTATAAATAGTTATCTAACTACTTTCCTTCCCATTTACCTGGGTATGTTCAGTTCCTCACATTACGCTGGTATTTAGAATCAGGTTTGAAAGCATCCACGGATGCAAGAAGAAAATTGTAGATGGAATTAGGGTCATTGGGTGCTTCGTGTGGCATGTTCAAAAGTAGAGACAATAAGGGTGAATCTCAGAGCTGGTGCCGTCAAATTCTTCCAGCACCCCCCCCCCCCCATTCTCTGAGCTCAAGAAGTGAGTGGGAAGATAGAATTTGAATATTTTTTCTTATCAGAGGAAGCAGGGCAAACAGCATTTAAGCTGGGATGGGTGGGCAGGCATCCAGTATCTGTGTAAAAGATGAGTTGCTCACTCAGAGAAGATCTGATATTCAAGAAGTCAGCCAGCCAAAACTATGAGTCACTCATTAGCCTCTTTAAAGGGTAGAACATGCCAAGGCAGGGAAGGTAAATAGTCTTTTACTAACTTGGATTCAGATGTACCCTTAGATATAACACATGTCTAGAAATGAAAAAAAAATTATCTCTAAACACATACACACACACATCCTTGACTAAATTAAAACATAATATATACTTTTTTATAAATTTATTTTATTTTATTTTTTAAATTTATTTTTGGCTGCGTTGGGTCTTCGTTGCAGTGCACGGGCTTCTCATTGCGGTGGCTTCTGCTGTGGAGCATGGGCTCTAGGCACGCAGGCTTCAGTAGTTGTGGCACGTGGGCTTAGTTGCTCCATGGCATGTGGGATCTTCCCGGGCCAGGGCTCAAACCCGTGTCCCCTGCATTGGCAGGTGGACTCCCAACCACTGTGCCACCAGGGAAGCCCAAACATAATATTTTAAAGAGCAAGCAGATAACACATGGCTTGTCAAGTGAATAACTCAGTAGACATGCATGAAATATATTTGAATAGAGAGTTACAAAAGTTGCTTTTTAAATCGAGAACCTATTAAAGTCTATGAAATAGTCTTCAGAAAATTGATTCCCTGGAATGAATCCTGCAAATGACTATTCGGAGACCATGAAGAGGGAGCTTTCTGACAGATCCCCTGGGCCAAAGTTGTCCTGCAAAGGATGTGAAGAGAAGATGTTAGTGCATCTCTAGCTCATGGTGCCTCCACAGTGAACAAAAGGGTAAGCTAAGGAGGCTGGATAGTGGCTTGATGCTGTTTATGAAGAATTTCCAAATCAGAGAAGGCAGCCCCCTATCTGAAAGACTTGGTGCCTTTCCACCTACCCTGGAAAGCAGGATATGGATTGCACCAGATAAAACATTAGAAGCCGGCCTCTGAATCACATATTTAAATTCATTCCTGGCTTAATTCTTTTCAAAGAGCAATTGAGTTTGACTATTGTGAGTCAGCCATCTGCAGCCCATGTTTATAATTGTTCATGGTATCATTGTCTCTGAGATTTTCCCAGTTAATATTTTTAAAGGGTGGATATATGATTTCCTGGGTGGTTTGATTCACTCTTATGGCCCGTTTTGATAAGAAAGTGTCTACCTTCTGCACCAGGGGGCTTTAATTGGCATTTTGAATTTTTGCTTGTGAGGAAATAATATAGGAGAACAGATCCACTCTAGTGGTTGCTTTTTAGTTATAGAATTCTGTTTAATTTGCAAAAACCATTTATAAATTCTAACCATTAACTCAGCCTTTCTTGCCTGCCTTACAAAAGCAGCTTTTTGGAAATAAAGCATTTGGGACCCAGTGGGAAAGATTCCAAGCTCAAAGTGCCAAATCTCCTGAGTTATACTGACTCCCACCTGAGATTTTGGGATTTTCCATAAAGAAGGGGGAAGAAGGGTTTGGCCCCATTTGGAACACAGATGGTAGAGAGTAAATAGACTTGTTTGGTTTTCAAAGATAATTGTGGGTTATGAAATAAAGCTAAGTAGGTAGCAAAGTCCTACACAGATTACAAAAGATGTCTTACATCTCTGCGTTAGCACACATAGTTTTAGGCCCTGAAGCAATGTCTGGTAGACCAGTTGAATGTGCTAGGGCAATTGTTTAATGAATCCAGGAGAAGCAATGGTTGGAATTAGATCATGGATTATAGATTCCTAGAACTAGAAAGGACTTTAGAGATATTCTAGGTAAACCCTTTTGCTTACAGCTGAGGAAAGGGTGGCTCAGAGAAGCTCAGCTATTTTGAATGATTATCATGGTGGCTGGAACCAGGGTTTCCTGATTACTAGCTTTGTGCTTTGATGTAGGGTCAACCAGCCCTCAGAAAATGGTCTGCTCCCTTCCCCAGAACATGTGTCATGGGTGACACATGACTCTTCATAGCTACACCTGCTACTCAAAGATCATGAAGCATCTTGTTCTCATTTGTTTTGGCCACATCTCTGTGAGGCAGGCAACATTCTTTGTATTGTTGAACCCACAAAGTTCAGCTCTGCCATTAGCCCAAGGGACTCTCAGGGAGTAATTTGAGAGCCACTTCCCAGGCTGGTGCTTTCTACCCAAAACTTCCTCTTCCCCTAGGATTCTTTCCCAAGCAGAAGGGGAAGGTATCCAGCCCTAGGATTCTCTGCTTTGCTGAAAGATTGATAACACTTACAGAAGTCTTGGTCAGATTAATCAAACTCTCTGAGCTTTTATTTCTTTTTTTTAATAAGAAAATAAAAGATTTTATTTTCATTTATTTCTTCTCTGATTCTTTTCCTTTCTTTTTTTTTTTTTGAATTTTCTTTCTCTTTTCCTTTTTTTTTTCTCTTTTCCTTTCTTTATGTACCTCCAAGTTTCTGACCTACAATATTTCCCTTCTGCCTGAAGAATTTTTAACATTTCTTGCTGGCTAGAATGGCTGGCAATGGATTCTGTCAATTTTTTTTTTTTTTTTCTGAGAAAGTTTCTACTTTTCCTTCACTTTTGATGGATAATTTGAAGGGATATAGAATTAAAGGTTGATGGTTTTGTTCTCTCAACACACTCCTTACTTACATGGTTTCTAATGAGAAGTCAACTCTTATATGTAAAATAAAAATAACAGTTCACAGGGTCTGTGCCAAACGTAGTCCTGAGTGCAAGGGAAGCATTTAATAAATGTTTGTTCTTTCTCTTGCCTTTTATAATAAAATTTACGAATATGCTGGTTTCTGATTAGTTTAAGGAAAATTATTTTAATAGTTTTTTCCTGTTTATGAAGGTAATACATTTTCATTGTAGAAAATCAAACAATTTTTAAAATTATGAAGTCCCCTGAATGTCTACAATCCAGGAATAATTATTCTGCATACTTTTACAACATTCTTCCAGTCACTTCTCTATGTATATATATATACACATATATCTATATTTGTATTTATGATTTTACATAAAATGAAAACATAATATAAACACTCTTTTACAATCTACTCAACAAAACGTCGGTTCACAGAAAATGCTAACAGGTGTTTTTCTGCCAGATCTGGGAGCATCTTTAGTCCCAAATATAGGACACAATGGATGATACAGTCTCATCTCGCAGACTGAAACTTTGCTAAGACCTGATTGGCACTCTTCTCCCCAACTGTCCTTTTCCTCTGTTCTCCTCAATAGAGAGAGTATGCCACTGAGCCTATACAGTGTACTTTCTGGATTCTGTAAAAGGTTTGCCAGGGTAGTCTGCTTTTATTTACTTTAGCAAAAGCCAGGGAAAATAAATGTGTCTGCTGCTATAGTCCACTGTGTAGGTCCTTGAATCCCCTCAGTTTCATCCTTCCCCCATTTTCCATAGGACACACCCATGGGAGGGCACAGATTTTTGTGTACTTTAGCCCATTGGGCCTTGCTGATCTGTAACTATGGGCAAACATTGTTTTTGTTTGGACCTAGCTCCTTGGGGGCCTAGTGGCTTGTCCTTGTCAGACAGACAAATTGACATTAGCCATGCTCTGTCCTTCACCTGCCTCCTACCCTAAGCCATATTCCCAGTCTCTCTGGGCCTGCAATAGTGGTGATCTGAGGAATGACTTAGCACCAACATTAGGAAGGCATTAGGACTAAATCCGCCAAGAATTATAACCTAATACTGCTTTCTGCCCATTCATGCTAGTACCCATGAGTAGAAAATAGAGATCATTGAAAATCTTTGAGTATTGGGAGATTTGGCACGTACTTTAGTCACCTTGTGTAGGAATATCACACCTCTGGAAAGGTTCTCACTCATGAAGGGAGGATGTTAATATTCATGTGGTCCCAGCTCCCCAGCATAATGTGAAGGGGGCCTTTCTTACTCTTTGAGATCCTGTGATTAGAGCTAGCAATTTACAAGCAGCCTTTCCAGGCTGTTTGCTGTTTTGTCATAATTGGGTCCCCCTCACTCCCAGAGTCTGAGTTCAGAGCCTCTTCCCAGCCTCCCCTCCCCTCCCCAAGGGAAGCTCTACTGGTTCATTTGTGCCAGATGTACTGAGGTAGTTTTGTGAGGGAGCTTTCATCTAGGAAGAGGTGGGCTGAGCACACCCACTCATTTCCCACCGTCTCCAGTAGGAGCAGCTTTTAACTGTCACTCAGTGACGCAGGGCTTCTAACCACGACCTAGAGATGAAAGGCCCCTCACCAATCTTATCTGCTTATCAAAAACCAGACAGCGGTGGTGACGTGCAATCAAGCCTCATTGGCATCTCTAATGCCTGCCCTGAGAGGGCTCCGTCAGGCCCTGCTGGGGAGATGAAGACATTCCGGAGCCACAGAGGTGGTTCTGGAACTTCTGACCGTCTCATGCCAGCTTTCTGTCAAAACTGAAGCTTACTCAGACATATTCTTATTAGGAATGTTGGTAAATTTGAAGGAAATATAATTTTTTAAAGTAGGAATTTTACTTTTCTGAGCTTTTCTTCCAAGAGAAAACCTCTGATTTATGAAGCCTCTGTCCTCCAAGGAGGATGTGTACGTACGTGCGTGCGGTTTCTCGTTTACTGATTATTTTATGCTTCATCCCCATAGATTGAGAATTACTGCCTAAGGAGCTCTGGGGGAGCTAGAAGGGAAGGAGAAGGCATAGACTCTTTTTTTTTTTATTGCGGCACGCGGGCCTCTCACTGCTATGGCCTCTCCCATTGTGGAGCACAGGCTCCGGACGCGCAGGCTCAGCGGCCATGGCTCACGGGCCCAGCCGCTCCGCGGCATGTGGGATCCTCCCGGACCGGGGCACGAACCCGTGTCCCCTGCATCGGCAGGCAGACTCTCAACCACTGCGCCACCAGGGAGGCCCAAGGCATAGACTCTCGCCTTGGAAATTCTGCAGGAAAGTGAAATGGGCTTTCCATACATTTGTATCCTTATGTGCTCAAAAGTGGACACCTTAGAACTCCTATTTCTAAATTCTGAAGGAAATTTGTGACTAACATGTCTTATCTGTGAATGAAAGGTTGGTGCTATTTTGTAATTAAATACACTCATCTGTGAGGAAGCTGAATTCAGGACAAGTTTGAATTCCTGCTTTGCTCCTTCCACTCCCAGTTAGCAGATGGGCTAAAAAGAGGTTTCCCAGGGGTCAGGAGAAGAGGACTAGCTTTGCCCTGAAGATGTGGACAGAAGTTACTTTGCACACTAGATATTTTCCATTTGCCTCCCCAGGTCTACTCTCCGTCCTTCTCCACCTATTGACTGCGTCAGTGGCTCCCTTGCCCTCTGTCTTCTGGTAGGTTTGACAGTAAGGGCCTCCACAGTGTACTGGAGGGCAGGAGGGGAGTAGTATCAGAATATTTATTCTTTCAGTTCCCTTCCTGCTAGGTTGCTGTGTGTTGCCTGTGTCCATCTACCTGTGATTGCAGGTCTTGCCAGGAAGTTCTTACTCTCTCCAGGCTAAGATATATGCTCCCTCCTCTTGCCTTTTCAGCTTCTTTGAACGAAAGAAGTACTAATAAGAATCAAATATTACCTGTGTGTTTTCGAAGCCTGAAGTCAGTGAGATGAAACCCAACATCAAGAATTGGAAGCAAAGTAACTTGTGCAGAAGGAGTGTAAAGAAAACATTGGTGGTTTGGCTAGAGCCTAATTAGAGCAGAGTGCATTAACTAGATTTTCTGGTTTTCAAAAATTTGAATTGTAATAAATTTTTTCGATATGCTATTTCAATTTTTAGTAGCAAATAAATGTGTATATAGAGGATCTTATTAAAATTGAGATGTATTTAGGTGTCTTTAAGAAAACATGGGGGCTTCCCTGGTGGCGCAGTGGTTAAGAATCTGCCTGCCAATGCAGGGTACACGGGTTTGAGCCCTGGTCCTGGAAGATCCCACATGCCATGGAGCAACTAAGCCCATGCGTCACAACTACTGAGCCTGCGCTCTAGAGCCCGTGAGCCACAACTACTAAAGCCCATGCACCTAGAGCCTGTGCTCTGCAACAAGAGAAGCCACTGCAATGAGAAGCCCGCGCAGCGCAATGAAGAGTAGCCCCGCTCACCACAGCTAGAGAAAGCCCATGCACAGCAACAAAGACCCAACACAGCCAAAAATAAATAAATAAAATAAATAAATTTTAAAAAAGAAAAGAAAAAAAAAACAACGATGGGTGACTATAGCAATAGACACCATTTATTTACCATGGCTTTGCTGTGGCCACACCCAAGGTTGGTTTCCTTATACTCTGCCTCTCTTTGAAAATTCTCTCTTTTTATTAGACTTTCCTCTGTTACCATGTTTGGGTATGGCATCTTTATCCTGTTGGATCCTGACTATTATACTTGGTGAATAGCTTCTCATTCGATGACAGAAAACAAGCTCACACATACTAGCTTGAGTACAAAGTGAATTTACTGAAAGGACACAGGGCAGGTAAAGGCCTTACACCAAGTCATCTGGAAAGTCAGTACCTGAAACGATTTCTTCAGTCGCCGGTGGCATCCTGTCTTCTCTTATCTCTGCTCTTTTACATCTGCTCTCTTCTGCTGCTTTCTGCATATTGGCATGTTCTGTCTCATGCATTTTCTGACTTAGTTTGGTCATGGCACAAACTCTGCCTTTGACCGTATTTACCTTTCATTTCAAGGAATCCCCACTGTTTAACTGTGTTTCTCAGTGTCCTATTTCCACTTTCCTGGGAGAGAAAATCCGAGTGGACTAGTTTGAGTTAGGTCCACTTATGGCCCATTCAGCTGTGGTGGAGGACAGGGGGTACACAGGAATGTCCTTCCCAAGGATGTGACCAAGTCCTCCAAGAAAGGCATGTGGTTGGGGGCAGTTGTTGTCATCTCTCCATAGTACAGCAAGTCAATTTTGTGAAGAACGTCTGACTCACATGCCAGGTTAGAGGGACTTGTCCTTAAGTCATTTGGAAAAGCAGTTTATCTGCTTCATTCTTTAAACATTTTAGTGGAAAGAAATTCAGTATTTTCAGAAACTTGGAAGAGAGATCTGATGATTTCTTCGATATCTAGCGTGCTGTGGACTTTGCCCATTTATTTCTTCTTTCCCACCTTTAATAGTAACCAATCCACTTTTCAACGTGACACTCACAGAATCCTTCTTGATGACTATGTTGTAAGCAATTAATAAGATAAAGAAACAATCTTGATCATTCTTTAAGTTAAACATGCTATGATATTTGGGAGTGTGCCTGTATTACAATCAGGTTTTCAGTCCCTATTCAAATATGAGCAGGTAACCAAAGATTATAAAACATCAGAGGAGAGCCTCTAATGAGAGAGAAAGAGAGAGAGAGAACAGAAACAAAGCAACCTGAAAGAAGCAGAGACTAAACCAGGAGATGAACATTTAAAAAGAAAAATTAAATGGATAAAAAATATACTCTTAGAATTTAAAATATAATAACAAAAATGAAAAACGCAATAGAAAGATGGAAGATAAGGTTGAGTGACTATCCCTGAAATAAAGCAAACATAAAAGGAGATGGAGAATAGGATGAGAGGTAAATAAAAATAAACTTCACAACCAGTTCAAGAGGTCTAACATCCAAATAATAAAAGTTGCTGAAGAAGAAAACAGAGAAGAAAGTCACCAACCAAACAATTCGAGACAATTTTCTAGAGAAAGTCCTAAGTTTCCAGACTGAAAAGTTCATTAAAAACCTTCAAAATGGATGAAAATTGACTCACACCAAGAGTTCCTCATAAGATTTCAGAATCTTGAGGACAAAGAAGATCCTAAAAGTTTTTAGAAAGAGAAAAAGTAAAGGATCAGGATCAGAATGGCTTGGGACTTCTCCAAAGCTGAATTAGAATCTAGGAGACAACAGAAAATATGCCTTCAAATTCTAAGGGAAATGATTGCCGATCTTGAATTTGATACCCATTCAAAGTAGCAGTTTGATATGAGGGGAGAATAAACCCATCTTCAGACATACAAATTCTCAAAACCATTTCCTTCCCACCTACCTTGTGTTCCATGAAAGTAAAGGTGTAAACCAAGAAAGGGGTAGATACGAGACACAGGAAACTGGGAGAAAAAGGAATTCCCAGAAGGACAGTGAAGGGAGACACCAGGAAGACCGTGAGTGTACCAGGCATAGAGGTATTGGAGCAGATCGGAAAGCTTTAGAACACTCTTCTTCAGGAAGGTGAGATCAATAGAATATCCCATGTGTTGAAAGTCTTGAGAAAAGAGTTAGACAGCTGTCAAAGATAGGCTTTAAATTAGTGATAAATGGATAGAAAATGGTAAATGAAGACAGGGCAGTTATTAATTCCAGGGAAAATGAAAAGTCATGCAGAAAAGGAAAAGTAATTATAGTTATTACATGGCTCATCTGTGAATAGCATTCATATAGTGATATTATATTATATTATATTTATTTATTTATTTATTGGCTGTGTCAGGTCTTAGTTGTGGCACGTGGGATCTTCATTGCGGCATGCGGGATCTTTCGTTGCGGTGCATGGGCTTCTGTCTAGTTGTGCCGTGCAGGTTTTTCTCTTCTCTAGTTGTGCTGCACAGGCTCCAGAGTGCGTGGGCTCTGTAGTTTTGCATCACGCAGGCTGTCTAGTTGAGGTGTGTGGGCTCAGTAGTTGTGGCACGCGGACTTAGCTGCCCCTCGGCCCGTGGGATCTTAGTTCCCCGACCAGGGATTGAACCCGCATCCCCTGCATGGGAAGGTGGATTCTTTACCACTGGACCACTGGGGAAGTCCCAGTGATAATATTATAAATTCCAAATACTGGTCTGTCTAAAATCATGGAATTATAATTATGATGGGAAGATGAAAAGATGGGAAAGGTACATGAGTACAGTGGGATGGATAAAAGAAAAAGAATAAAAACTTTAAAATTTATAGCAGAAGGTTAACAAATCATGTGTAAGACTGGGGGAAAAAACAATCAAGTAGCAGAATACAAAACTTTTATTTAGAGACCCAGAGACCAATTTCATTTAATTGGTGGAAAGATGGGAAAGTAATTACCTCATGAAAGGGGGAAATGGGGCTAAGGGAGATAAGAAACCACCATCTTTTTGTAGTAAACCTTGTAGAATTATTTGACTATTAACTTTAAACATGCATGTTTATCTGATTCGGAAATTAAAAAAAACAATAAAAAGAAAATTACTTAATAATTAAGAAATATGCATACACCCCAGGCAGCCATTACTAAGTAATTGGAATTGGCAAACAGCGAAGCCATGCTTATTTGGACAACATGAAACTGTGAGGGTAGGAAAATCATTTTTATGAGTATTATTAGAGCATTGCTTATTTTTAAAAAAAGGCTTGTGGAGTTGGACTAATTCTCACTTTTCTGCCTGTCACAGCAAGGTGTGCAGGGCACAAGCTTCAGCATAGTTTGGTCTTTTCATTGTGGGCAGCGACGTGACAGGACAGGTCACAGGGGAAAGGACTGTCATTCTAGCAAAGAAGGAGTAGAATTCAGGTCTAGGCAGGGGAGGGGTCAGCTCCAGAGGGATCACCTGGGTTAGTGCTAGAGATCTGGGCAGGTGGAATCCAAAGGCTGGGTGGTCAGAGACAGGAAGAGTGGTACCAGAGGGTGGACCTCCACTCTGTCCCTAAGGGAAGGAGGTTCAGGCCTCGTGGACTATTTCATATTGATTGTTGTTTGGAGCCAAAGAGGGGTGGAGGCCTGTAGATACTCTGATCTCTGCCCTCTGTGCTTCGTTTCTTTGACCGTTACAGCTGGATTCCTTCACCTTTATCTGTATGCATAGCCCTGCTCCAGAATCTGGGCCCAATCCTAACTTGGCATAATATCTGGTCACCCTTTGATGTTGGCAACACAACTGGATCCTGTCTTGTATCTCAATTTTCCTATAATTGGGTGCTTTGCCCTGAGCCCCAGCCTACCATGAATATTCTGATGCCTGATCACCTAGAGGCCAACCACATGGTATGTCCACAGCACCTGAAGATACCTTGTTCCCGGCTGGGCAGAAAATCTTTGTCATAGACCTTACTTTCATCTCTGCCAATGTATTATTTGTATCTTACCTTCCTTTTCCCCATGTAGACTGATCATCCAGCCTCAGACTAGGCTTTGTACCAGATTTTTGCCTGTTAGACCCCTTAGTCCAATAAGGCCCAAATCTTGGCCTTATTCTCATGCTAGGAATTTATTGAGCATTTACAATCAACTTATTTGGAATCCTCCCAACACTGTACTTTGCATGGTTTACATTGATTACCTCAACTCCCTGAGGTTGTAGCTATGATTACCAACACCATTTTATAGATGAAGAAACTGTTTTAATGATAGGAAGGGATTTGTCCATGGTCACAGTATGAGAGTGGGGCAGGCATTCAAACAGGTCATCTGTTTCCAGCCATGGGCTGTGATTACGAGGCTCGCCGTCTCCCGCAGTCTGTGTTTGAGTTTCAGGATCTACTTGTATTCCCAGGCCCGGCCTTCCCTGACTCAACTTGCCGTTGCTTCCAAACCCTGGATCTGGTAGCCAGTGAATCTTGCTTCTGCCGGAGGTGAAGGCAGATGTACCTGGTGGTCTTCACAGAATTATTTATTATTTTATTATTATCCCAGGTGATTCTGTCAGTCCACATCCTCGTCTAATGCCCCAGTGCAGTGGTTCTCCAAGTGATGTCCCTGGACCAGCAGTATCAGTATCACCTGGGAACTGGTTAAAAATGCAAAATTTCAGGGCTTCCCTGGTGGCGCAGCGGTTGAGAGTCCGCCTGCCAATACAGGGGACACGGGTTTGTGCCCCGGTCCGGGAGGATCCCACATGCCGTGGAGCGGCTGGGCCCATGAGCCATGGCCGCTGAGCCTGCACGTCCGGAGCTCCGCAACGGGAGAGGCCACAACAGTGAGAGGCCCACGTATCGTAAAAAAAAAAAAAAAAGCAAAATTTCAGACCAGAAACCCTGGGAGTGGGACCCAGGAATCTGAGTTTTAACAAGCTTTCAAGGTGATTTTGATGACCCTGAAATTTGAGAACACTGCCCCAGGGTCATGGTCAGAGGGAGTCTGGTAGGCTCAAGTCTTTGCTTGGGCTATTGTTGAGTGTGCTCAAATCAGAAGTGTTCAGGAAAAGAAGAGCATGAAGGTGTGTTTCTATCATGGGTTGCCATGCCATCCAAGTAGTGGGTTCTTCCACCATAGCGAGCTCATTGGGAATAGGAAATGGAAGGGAGAAATGTGAGAAATCACACTGCCCAACCCCTGACCCTGTACCATGGAGTTGTGAAGAAACTGATTTGGATGTCTGTAATGAAAAAGTTGCAAAGAAAACAGAGTTATATGAGAGTGGCAAATAGGAAAGAATCTGATGCCAGTGTTCTTGAAAGCTACAGAAGGCTAGATTCACACACAGATATTTTGGGTTAAATACCCCAGGTCTCTTTTTGTTACAGTCTACCTTATCTCCCCTGTAGCTGCTTGACAGGTCACCACACTTTTCAGAAGGTCTATATGAGGAAGTTGATTGAGGCTGAAAGCCATGACTTGCCTTATTCTTATAACATATGAGGCAGTTATTAAATTTAATAATTTTTTCCTTTTACATAGTTCAGTGATCTAAATATAAAAAACCCATCTTCCCACTAACGGATCTTCCTGGCATCGAGCTTTAGTTAGTTCCTACTGTTTGCTAGTTTGTGTCTTCTCTACACATTTTAGGGTGTTTGACACCCACTCCCCACCTAGGAGTACACACTTGCAGAAGTCCTGGCCCTGCATGTGAAGTCAGGGCTTGTCCAAGCTTTGGAACAGCAAGCTTGCCGACACTGTTCCAGTGCCTTTCTGAGCAGGGATTCCGTGATTGATGATGGGAGAGAGTAAATAAATTTCAGTAAGTACACACAAGAGTGGATCAGGACAGTAAGTGCTTACTATGTACAATCAATGGGCATTATTTTAAAGGAGATTAAAATTTCCTGGACTTAATCCTCCTGCTAGAGCAGCATTGGAGGCAGAGGATGAGTTACTATTTTCTCCAGGGACGTAGTCAGAAGAGCATCTGTGCCTTTCGAGTAAAAGTGTGTAGTAAAATAAGCAGTTTAGAAATCTGTTCAGTTTGGAACTCAGTTCTCTGATAAAATATGTGTTTATGGGATATGAAGTGGGAGAAGGTGATTCTGGGCAGCAAATCTCTACAGATTGGGAGCGATGCAGCTTTATCTCTTCCTATAACATTCTTGGGCATTGTCACGGCTTCTCCATTTTATGACATACGTGATGGCATCAAACGTTTGGTGGAGGTTGGTGCTGGGACTTTTAGCCTCCCGATGACTCTGGAGTGAACTTCACCCTCTGCAGTAGTGAGCTACACTGATGCAATAGGTGTCTTGGCTGAAACTTGAAACCTAACTTTTTTCTAAACTTGATTTATTATCAGAAGCTAGAAAGACTGTCACTTAAAACTTAAAACAGTAAATAACAAGGTCCTACTGTATAGCACAGGGAACTATATTCTATATCCTGTGATAAACCATAATGGAAAAGAATATGAAAAAGAATATATATATATGAAACAATTAACACAACATTGTAAATCAATTATACTTTAATAAATTTAAAAAAATCTTAAAACAGTGTCTGTCTCCTAAGAGATGAAAGCTTAAACTTAGCTTTGGGACTTTTGTTCTGTAAAAATGTCTTGAGTACCTATCCATTGTTTGGAGGGGAAAACTGTGAACTCAAGATTTTTCTGACAGTAAATGTTTAAATACTATTAATGTAAATTATGTGTATATTTTATCAAAGTAAAGATTTCTAGACATCTTTATTACTTTGTGGGAAAACTGTTCTCTATTTGGATTTAAGCTGTCCTATGCCTTATATCATGGGTTGGCAAACCATGGGCTGTGGTACAAATTTGGCCCTCTGCCTGATTTGTAAATAAAGTTTTATTGGAACACAGTCATGCTCTTTCTTTTACATATTACCTTTCTGCTACAACAGCAAGTAGTTGTGAAAGAGACTCTATGGCCCTCAAAGCCTAAACATTGACTATCTAGCCCTTTACTGAAAAAAGTTTGCCACCCCCTGCATTCTGTTATTGCTTATTCTTATGTGTGTGTTCTGACTTAAAACAGTTGCTTACAGATATTGGAACCAGAGATCACAAAATGACAGGAAAGATATGCAGCCCTGAGCTTGATGTCATACTTGTGAATAGACTTTGAAAATTACCTGAGCTTGGCCTTGGCCTAAGGGCCTAAGGCATACCCACTGTACTGTTGATGTCCTGCACCTGATGTTATTCCAGGCTGAATAACCCTGACTTTACTAGTATTAATGCTATTATTTTCCTTCTTTCTTTTAAAAAATATTTATTTATTTATTTTTGGCTGCATCGGGTCTTAGTTGTGGCACGTGGGCTCTTAGTTGCAGCATGCGGGACTTCTCTTTAGTTGTGGTGCACAGGCTTCTCTCTAGTTGTGGTGTGCGGGTTCCAGAACACGTGGGCTCAGTGGTTGTGGCATGCGGGCTTAGTTGCCCTGCGGCATGTGGGATCTTAGTTCCCCGACCAGGGATTGAACCCATGTCCCCTGCATTGGAAGGTAGATTCTTAACCACTGGACCACCAGGGAAGTCCCAACCTATTATTTTCTGATGTGATTGTAATGAGAGCCACAGGACCATGCTTCACTCAATGCCATGTGGGTGGCTGACAGTGGGATTTCCTTAAAGAGAGTGAATTTTCTCACTGTTTGTCATCCTGGGAAAACGACAACTCTGGGCTATGAAGAGGAGACTCAAGAAGCACACCTTCGACTGAGGAGAAGAGGAAACTTCCTCTGCAATTTCACTTCGTTGTGGAGGTTAGGTGTGAATCCTGGGGAGAGCAGGAAGGCCCAAGAGCACTTCTTTTGCGGAGGTGATTTTGCCATCGCTACTTCCTGGGCATTCATGAGACAGCATCCTGTGGGACCTCTCAGAAATACCTGAGTGCCAGTGGGGGTTGGGAAAAGGAGAATGATGTCTGGCAGTATACTGATGAAGGCTCAAACCATTGGCTCAACACTATCGATGGCCTATCCAATAGCTAATGCTCTCCTTTTCCTTGTTAACAGCACCATGATTAGTTCAGGTATTGAGTGACCATCTTCAGGGGAGGATGTCCCCCCCAAACCCCCACCCCCAAGGCCAAGGATTAGGGATGCATAAGTCCATCATGGTAATTCCATCCCTTTTGCTGATTAAAAACATGGATATTATTCTGGCCAATGAGAAGCAAAGGGAAGTTTTCTGGATGACTTGTGAGGAAAGGTTTCCTTGTTCTTCAAAAGGAGAAGCAGAAGAGAAGGAGGTTCTTTTCCTGCTTTGGATGTGGCTGTGAGGAGATGTGATACCAACAAGCTGACAGAGCCTCTTTTGCAACTACAAGAGGGAGTTGCCAACCTGCTGAGGGTGACAGAGCAGAATATGGAAAGAACATGAGCCCTTGGTGGCACTGTAGAGCTACTGAATCACACAGATGGAGAACAGATGTGGAGCTTCATGAGCTGTTAAGAGAATAAAATCTCCTTATTGTTTAAGCCACTTTTCATTGGATTTTCTAGTCTGTGTAGCCAACTAATACTCTTAAGTATTTAATGAAATATGACCTCTTTATAATTAGAGGTTGGTGCAACTCAGAAAGAATAACCCTGTTCTTAAGATATATTCATGCAAGGATAACTACAATTGTGGTCACCAAGTAGTTAAATTCAATTAAAATGGAGAAATCTAGAGAATCTGAATAATCACATATATACCACCATTTTTTTTAAGTTGGTAAGAAATCCAGAAAATTATAGCCTTAAATTTCATAATAACAATAGACAAACAGTGGAAAGACCAGAAAAATTTGGGAAACTTGATCAATTTGGCAGTATTTTATTTTGAAAACATTTTAAATTATAAAATATATTCTTACTGTAAGTGTTTCAAACAATAGAAAAGTATTTGAAGTCACAAGTGATCACAGTTCAGTTGGCAGTTTGAGGTTTACCAAGCAGAAGAACTAGGATGCCGGCCAAGGAACCAGCAAGAACTGGTGGGATACTAGGAACCAGGCAGAAGCACAGTTGTAAAACTGTAGGAATCAGTGTCCAAGAAGGGACTCAGTGATACTGGCCTCCTGGAATTCATACCTTTGTGAAGCTCCCTCCCACACTGACTAGGGCTGACATGGGTGAACCAACAGGATACTGTGGAAATAATGTGTGACATTATTATGTGTGGAAATAATGTGAGGCTAGGTCATAGAGGACATTATAACTTCTGCCTTGCTCTTTCTTGATCACATACTCTGGGGGAAGCCAGCTACCATATTGTGAGGACACTCAAGCAGCCCCATGCGCAGCTCCATGTGACAAAGAACCGGAGTCTCCAGCCAACAGCTATTGAGTGAGTCATCTTGGAAGCAGATCTTCTAGTCCTAGTCAAGCCTTCAGACAACTGCAGCCTCAGCAAACATCTTGACAGCAACCTTGGCGACAGACCCTGAGCCAGAACAACCCAGTTGTTTCAGGGTGACCATGTGGTTAGAAACCAGAAGAAATAATAAATGCTTGTTTTAGGCAGCTAAATTTTGGGGTAATTTCTTGCATGGATAACTGATACAAAGGCCTGTGCATCCTGGGTCTCACCCCACACACCACAGGGGGCCTTGATAGCTACTCTGGCAACATTTGTAGGTGGGGATAGGATTCCCACTCACGTGCTCACTTTGATCAGCTGAGGGTATGATCAGCCTTCAGCCTAAAGGTCCTCAGAGTGTACAGCTGAGGAGGGATGGCGCAGTCTGAGATTGGTGTGTTTGTGTGTATGTGCGTGTGCACACACGCGAGTCGTATGTATATGGGTATGTGAGTCAGTGTTTTTTCCTTGTGCTCTCCTGAAGGAACAAAAGGGCCTTTTTGCTGTGCCCTCTGCCCTCAGGGTGACTATAAACCCTACTTAAGCTGTGATACCTCTTCAGTTTTTCATCCCTTCTGGTTGATTCGCAGAGATATTCCTCTCTTTATAGATTCTACAAAGACTTTGTTCTGACTCTGAACTAGTGTTTGGAGAACTCTGAAATTGTGTTTGTTTTCGTGCTGAGTCTTCTGGGTTGTGTGTATTGAAAACACATTCCTTGGCAGATAGCAAGTGAGAGCTGCATGCGAAACGGGCTCTGCCTGTGAAGAAATGCACGTAGGGAGGAGCTAAATGATACTTGCTTAGGATTTTCATTGTAAACTCTCCTACCTCCCCTGGACCTGGCTGTTGGTGTAGGGACCCCATGGTGAAGTCGGTTATATAAGACTTAGGGTTGCTGGGCTCTCTAGGCCTTGAAATTTATTTTAGCTATCAGGGTGTTTGCTTGCAATAACTCAGGATCTAAGTCATTTCTCTTGTTTTTGGAAAAGACAAAACCTCAGCAACAACCCTAATTGTTTGACTCTTATTGCCTGAAAATTAACTGAAGAAAAAAGGAATTCTTAGTAAGAGTTTGAAGGCTGCTAGCTTTCAGACAGCATGCACGGATAAAAGGAGAAAAGACACCGTGGGCAGGAGAGGCACATCTCACACTGCACCTATGTCCTCGTCCCTCCTGCCTTTTCCTCAGCCTGAATCTCTCTGTTCTTTTAGCAGCTGATCATTTGTGCCTATATTTGCAGCTTGGTCCTCTCTCCGCTTTCTCTGTGGTTTCTTCTTTTGCAATAAAATAATATTACTTGCCTTTCTAATCTTGTAGGTATATCTCATATCAGGATATAGACTCTGTCAGCGAGCTGTTCCTTGTTTCCTTCACCCATAGTTCAATGAGCCGTTCTCAGTTCTGACTTTCATAGGGAAAAATCCCAACAGCAACTCCAAATTCTAACAATTGGCCCTAGTGAGCATCCCTTTTCCCTTTAGCAAGGGCCAGTAATAAGGCCATTGGACATAGTTTAGGGTCTGAATGGGTACCATTCATGTTCCTGCACCATCATCTATGTAGCCAATTGCAGGTCCCTGGATGGTGTTCAGGATGATTTTTAAGACTTTGTCGTGTTATGAAGATTTAATTTTGGATTCCTAGATGTTGGAAGCGTACCAAAGAAGTCATGGGGGACGTGGAATACAAAGAAAAGGATACATGCTTTTAGAGTCAGCCAGACATGGACATCTAGCTCGGGAGTCCATACAGTGACTCCCGGTGGGACTGAATTTCAGTTCTACCATGTACTTGGTATCTAAAATTAGTTAGTAGTAGTGTCTCCTTCACATTGCTGTTATGGGAGTGAAATGAGTTAATATATGTTACAGCATTTGGAATGGGGCCTGACTCAGTACAATCTTTGCTATTGTTATTATTCTCATTATTCCTGGCTCTGTCATCTTGGGCTATTAAGTTAACTTCTCTAAACCTGAGTTTCTTCACCTATAAAACCAAAGTAGTAAAAATAATGTCACATGGTTCTTGCAATTAATGTATGCAAAATTTCCAGCCCAGTTTCTGGTATATAGTAGAAGCTCTCTTAAGGATATTTGATATTAGTATATGATTAATTACCTCCACCTGATTTAGCTTGCTATGTTCGAGGTCTTGCAGGAGACATAAATGAAGAGGTAATACCAGGCTGCATTATGACAGTGATGGGGCGCACAGAACTGAAATCGTCTCCAAAGCAGTGTCTCTGCTCTACAGCGAGGTCTGTGCTCCCCGAGGTCATTAGAACCCCATTTTCAGCCAGTCCTGATTTCCATCAGATGTCTCCTCCTGGAACAAGTGAGTCTGATTCAGGTACTTGCTCCTTAGTCTTTGTGATCATTGAAGGAAGGAATAAAATGCAAAGCTTCTTTTTAAGCAGGTCTCTAGCAGCGACCTTTGTGAACTTTGGGACCCAGGGAGAGATCTTGATGGTCTCTGTTAAGACCTTGTAACTGGCTGAATTACTCCAAGGCCCACCCTGGGCCGTGACTGGTAACATTTAGCACTGAAGCCTGATTACTGTGTGATAATTGCTCCATTAGCTCGCTGTTGTAGCTCCATGTTGCTGCTGTTGTTCATAAAGGCTCTTCCTTGTCACGCCCAGACCTCTTGTCTCCTGCCCTGACCTTTCTCTCAATGCGCATTTGGAACATTTCTTGTTCTCCCTCTTAACTTTGCTTGTTATTCCACTGCACGACTTGGGCAATCGCTTGCAGTCACCAAAGCATGACATTCTGTTCATCCCACGTGGCTTCACCCTCCTCTGGAGCGTTCCAGATGGTTTTGTACCATGCAGAGCATAGGCCTCTTTCTTCCCTTGATTACACTTTGCATTCCTTCGCTCTTCTGCATTGGCCTCCATTTGATTTATTTCTGGAGTATTTATTGCTGGGGTGACGTGCATAATGAATGCCCTTAGGTGTTCATTAAGGTTAGATTTGAACAGTTTCTGTTTCCCATCTGTGTCCTTGATGTCTGATACTTTTGGTTACTCGCTTATGTAGACCTCACAGTTTGCCAGCATTTGCTCCACAAAAATTCATACCTCTCTTTCAGGTTGTGTGATTTTTTTTTTTTTTAACCTCATGGAAGTCCTTAGTTAAAAATGATGCCTTTCCAGTGATCTTTAGGATTTCCTTGTCTGTTCCATTTTGTGTATCTTCAAGTATCTATTGCTGTGAGACCAACCACTCAAATCTGAGTGGTTTAGAACACAGTCATTATCTCTCATGGGTTTTTGGGTTGGCTGGGCATTGGACAGTTTTCACCAGAGGTTTCTCCTGCAGTTATGGTCAGATGTCGGGTAGGGCTGTGGTCATCTGGAGACTTGAAGGGGCTGGTCAACCATCAAGCTCACTCGTGTGACTGGGAGTTGATGCCGACTGCTGGCTGAAGGCTCCGCTGGAGTTCTCCCATTGAAGCAACCACACCTGGTCTCTCCATGTGACAACTTGGGCTTTTCAAAGCTTGGGTGGCCAGGTTCTGAGAAGATGCATCCTAAGAGTAAGCATTCGAAGGTGAAAGGCTAGCATGACTTCCATTGCACTTGAGTGACGTGAGTGGGCTTCACAAGTGAGCAAATACTGAGAGTTGTGCTTCACTGGGGGAGACTGGCTGCCATAAGAGTGAAGAGTTGTTCTGTTCTTCTCATTGTTCCATGTTTCAGGGTCAGACAGGCCCTTCTGATATTGGTTTTTCTCCAACCTTTCCTGGTGACTTGAGCAGTAGCTACAGGCAATTTCCCCTACTAGCAAACCCCAGACATGATATTCCCAGTGTTATCTGTACCACCCACCCCTGCTGCCAAAGTGTCTGTCTTCCTCCTTGTGACTCTTAGGTTGGCACGACTCTGCTAAGCTAAAGAGGTGACTACAAGGCCAAGAGCCCTGGAATGGACCTACAGAGATCTGTGCTTTAGTCCTGGCTTTGGAGTAGTGTGACTGACTTGAACAAGTCACTGCATCTCTCTGGTCTTTGGTCTTTTCTGAAATCCCCTATAAGCTCTGAAATTCTACCATTCTAAGTAGCCATCTTGAACGTGTATCTCCATTGGGTCAAATGCTCTATTTCAACCCCCTGAACTGATCAAGCCAACGTTTCAGGGCTGATAGACAGAGGGACTGTCATTGCCCATCAGTCTTTGCACAGATTAGGCCTTCAAAAAAAAAATTGGAGGGACCTAGAAACCTAGATAATACCATTGTTTTCAAGATCTTGGTGGTAAACATTGCCAGATTATTTATTACTGTTTTCATTTGAAAGAGCATAACCTTGCATATGTAAGGCTTTGCTTTTAGAACTTGGAACTTGTTTCACACAGTCTCTGCATGGGTCCCTTTGCCATTTAACAGGCAGTTAAAACTTTGTGCCTGTTGACAGATTGATATTTTGCAAATAACCCTCATGCCCTGTTACTGACCATGATTACCTCAAGCTGTAGCAACTGGAGCAATGCCAAGGGTCTGTGGTCATCTGAGTTTGCTCTTTTTTAAAAAAAATTTTTTATTATTTTTTTAAGGTGCTAAGCTGTTGAAACCTTGAGCGCTCTCCCTTTGGGATAGTAGAGGGAAAAGAGAATAAGGAAAATCCGTGGGAGTAGAAGACCAGGTCAAGTGTAAATGAAAATATACACGGAACACCCTCCAGCCAGAGTACCTCAGTTCCTAGGCGTGCTCCAAGTGGAAGCTGACCTTGGGTTTCCTGCCCTCATAACCATTTGACATTTGAGAGGACAGACAAAGGGCTCCATAAGGAAGAGGCTTTATCCTGTTAATGGCTACAAATCACTGGCTCCGGGGAACCGGCCCTGGAGATTTGGGGCTCATAGAGGTCCCTTGCGGCCTTCTTTTTATTTTAGGGGAATTAAGTTTCAAAGAGACTGATCTCCAGGGCCCCGGGATTTCCTGATGGTCTGGGAGGCTTCCAAGACTCAAACCAGCCTGTTGCTTCCTTTTTTCAGCAGGAAAACATCTCCCTAAAGGAAAATATAGCTCAACTCCAAAAAAGACTTGAGACTTATAGAAGGAAGCAGTATGAAATGGCCTAAATTGAAGGTTTTTGTTTTTGTTTTTCTAATGACAAACAAGAAAAGAGTAAAAGGAGACATTCTCAGTTGGCATAATTAAAATAGGCTAACATTTCCAGCAATTCCTTTAAAAAGAAGGCAGGGTGGATTTTTGAGGGGGGTGGGATGGGATAGATTATGGTCATGACCTAACCTGAGGGTTGTAGCTGAAAGACATTTTCTCTCTCTCTCTTTTTTTTTTTTAGAGTTTTAAAGTTTTATTTCTTTGTAAAATACTTATCATGAGTTTAAACAGTGCTTGTATTCTTCTCATTGTATAACTTATTATTTTTTAAGAGATCCTTATTGGAGTATAACTGCTTCACAATACCGTGTTAGTTTCTGTTGCACAACAAAGTGAATCAGCCATATGCATACACATGTCCCCATATCCCCTCCCTCTTGAGCCTCCCTCCCACCCTCCTTATCCCACCCCTCTAGGTCATCCCAAAGCCCTGAGCCAATCTCCCTGTGCTATGCTGCTGCTTCCCACCAGCCAACTATTTTACATTTGGTAGTGTATGTATGTTGATGCTACTCTCATTTTGCCCCAGCTTCCCCCTCCCACCCCATGTCATCAAGTCCATTCTCTATGTCTCCCTCTTTATTCCTGCCCTGCAACTAGGTTCATCAGTACCATTTTTGTTTTTTAGATTTCATATATATGTGTTAGCATGCGGTATTTGTTTTTCTCTTTCTGACTTACTTCATTCTGTATGACAGACTCTAGGTCCATCCACCTCACTACAAATAACTCAATTTCATTTCTTTTTATGGCTGAGTAATATTCCATTGTATATGTGTGCCACATCTTTTTTATCCATTCATCTGTCAGTGGACATTTAGGTTGGTTCCATGTCCTGGCTATTGTAGATAGTGCTGCAATGAACATTGTGGTGCATGTCTCTTTTTGAATTATGGTTTTCTCAGGGTATATGCCCAGTAGTGGGAGTGCTGGGTCATATGGTAGTTCTATTTTTAGTTTTTTTTGGTTTGCTTTTTGTTTTTTGCAGTACGCGGGCCTCTCACTGCTGTGGCCTCTCCCGTTGTGGAGCACAGGCTCTGAACGCACAGGCTCAGCGGCCATGGCTCACGGGCCTAGCTGCTCCACGGCATGTGGGATCTTCCTGGACTGGGACACGAACCTGTGTCCTCTGCATCGGCAGGCGGACTCTCAACTACTGTACCACCAGGGAAGCCCTATTTTTAGTTTTTTTTTTTTTTAAGATGTTGGGGGTAGGAGTTTATTAATTAATTGATTTATTTTTGCTGTGTTGGGTCTTCATTTCTGTGCGAGGGCCTTCTCTAGTTGTAGCAAGCAGGGACCACTCTTCATCGCGGTGCGCGGGACTCTCACTATCGTGGCCTCTCTTGTTGCGGAGCACAGGCTCCAGACGCACAGGCTCAGTAGTTGTGGCTCACGGGCCCAGTTGCTCCGTGGCATGTGGGATCCTCCCAGACCAGGGCTCGAACCCATGTCCCCTGCACTGGCAGGCAGATTCTCAACCACTGCGCCACCAGGGAAGCCCTATTTTTAGTTTTTTAAGGAACCTCCATACTGTCTTCCATTGTGGTTGTACCAATTTACATTCCCATCAACAGTGTAGGAGGGTTTTTTTCACCACACCCTTTCCAGCATTTATTGTTTCTAGCTTTTTTGATGATGGCCATCCTGACCGGTGTGAGGTGATACCTCGTTGTAGTTTTGATTTGCATTTCTCTAATAATTAGTGATGTTGAGCATCTTTTCATGTGCCTCTTGGCCATCTGTATGTCTTCCTTGGTGAAATGTCTATTTAGGTCTTCCATCCATTTTTTTGATATTGAGCTCCATGAGCTGTTTGTATATTTTGGAAATTAACCCTTTGTCTGTTGTTTCATTTGCAAATATTTTCTCCCATTCTGAGGGTTGTCTTTTTTTCTTGTTTATAGTTTCCTTTGCTGTGCAAAAGCTTTTAAGTTTAATTAAGTCCTATTTGTTTATTTTTGTTTTCATTTCTGTTACTCTAGGAGGTGGGTCAAAAAAGATCTTGTTGTGGTTTATGTCAAAGAGTGTTTTTCCTATGTTTTCCTCTAAAAGTTTTATAGTGTCTGGTCTTACATTTAAGTCTTTAATCCATTTGGAGTTTGTTTTGGTGTTTGGTGTTAGGTAGTGTTCTAATTTCATTCTTTTACATGTAGCTGTCCAGTTTTCCCAGCACCACTTATTGAAGAGGTTGTCTTTGATCTGCCTGGCTCCCATCTTTACCCACCCCTCTGCCAGTTGTATTCTATTAACTTTGTCTTCAACTTCAGCAAACATTTCTGTATGATTTATGCTTAATTAAATAAAACCTGTTCATGTTGTGAGCTGGAGAAACAGAGGTCGAAGTAACAGCAGACTCTCTTGCCAGCCTTTGCTGAACGCCTTGAGCAGCTCTGGCCCTAGCTCTCAGGCTGGAAAAGGCATCCTTGACCATGTTCATGGTTTTGACCTCTGAGTTCTAGCATTTCGCTGAGAATTCTCTAAACTAAGAAGGAAGGGACTCAAAGGCTGGTGCCTTAGGCTAAACTTTGACCCCAGAACAGAAAAAGAGAAAGGGGAGAGTAATTCTGCAGAGGTAGGATCGTCTGTACACTACAGAGTGAAGGTAGAAAACAGGAGAATTCTTTATTTCCCTACTGACTAAGAATGATTTGCAGTTCTGTGGTCTGCAGAAAGAGAGCCTGGCCCTGGGCCTGGAGGACAGACAGCAGACCTGTGGGAATTCAGCCCTGGCAGCCCAGATGAAGTAGTGTAATATGGAAGTTTTATTTGCCTGGCACCAGAGGTTAACTAGCCATCTTGGGTCACAGTGGGTCTCTCTTGGGAGCCCTGGAAACAGTTTTCTACACCTCTGAAAGTATAACAACGCCCACAAGGAAATCTTGGGTATTAATCTTATCAGGAAATCCTAGGAGTGATCTTCTCCAATTTGCCCAAGGGCTAGAGGGAGTATTTATATCTTCTCCTACCAGCTTGAGTGAATGTCACCTAAAGGCCTTTCCCTTTGTTTATATTCTAGGGAAATCATTCCATCACAGAACAAATTACAAGATATTTCCAATACACTTTTCAGTATTTTTTCAGATTAGCAGAGAGGTAGGGTGGGATGAGAATTGTGAAAGACAAGGCTGACTGGAATGAGATAGATTATTTTAGTCAACAGTTTTAAGGTATTTTTTTTAAAGGTATTTCTTTATCATTGTTAGAAAGAGGAAAGAGCTAACTGACTAGCAGCTAGAGCTGGGCCTTAGGAATAAATTTCTGTCTAGAAACTTGTTTATTTTTGTCCAGCCCTTTAGGGCCCTGTGGACGTAGTACTTAAGGCCTTCCACTAAGGGGTTCAGCCCAGACCAGGCATGAACTCAGCCCAGTCCAAGTCTGGTAATATTTCCAAAGCCACATCTCCACTAGCAGGTGAAGTCTTCCACTTCATTTCTGATGTTCCTGGGGCCTATCCCACCCAGGGGTCTACCCACTGAAGCCTTTACCCTCAACTCCATTGGGAATGCCCAGACCAGATCATAATGATGATGTTAATACCTTCTAGTTTTTGAATGTCTCCTCTGAGTTATAACACTATGTTAAGTGTGTTATATAATTTGTGGTCATTTAATCCTTGTAGCAACTTTGTGAGGCAGTTATTATTATTAATCCAGTCTTACAGATGAGGCTTAGAGAGGTTAAATGATTTCCCCCAGGTTACACCATAAGTAGAAGTGCTGGGACCTGAAACCAGGCCTACCTGATCCCCAAATCCATGCTTGTAAACACCATGATATATTGTTGGGTGTTTTGCTTTCTGAACTTGACTCCACTTCCCATTCGAGGCTGACCATTTGCCCTGAACCCAAGACCATTTGGTCAGAGCCCTACTGAACTCCTACCAACTCCTTTCCCAAGAAGAGGATTCCATTATTGGCCAAATACTCTTTCATACTAGACTGACCTCCATAGAACCATAATTTGTCCACCGATTAATTAGAAAAATGATTACATCAACCCAGAAGCATCTGATGCCACATCTCACCCACCAGATTAAACCTCTTGGGTAACATTGCTGGCCCAGATCAGACCCAGCTTCTTTAGACATTGTCTTTTGAAGAGCTGGTCATCTTGAGGAAGCCAACACCATGCCGGGTTGATTCCCAGCGCTGTCCATTCCCAATGCACTCTCTCCCCGACCCTTTGCTGTAGCATTTCTCACTGTAAAGCTCACATGGGTTATGGCAGAGTCTGAGCTTTGATGATTCAGAAACTCAGTTTATCAGCTCACGTGAGGCAAGTCATTTTTGGAAAAACTGGTCAATTCTAACCATCTCAGAAAAAAATGTCAGCTTATTCATATACAGTTTTGTCTGTTTCCTTGCCATTTCTCTTTGTTCCAGGACGCCCATCTCAGAATTAGAACCCAAAGGAAGAGCAGTTATCAGAAGGCTGCTTGACAAGCCCAGCATTAGAGCAAAAGAAATTGAATTGTCTTAAATGATATTTCATTCAGACCCATTTCTGACTTCCCCCTCTTTTTGGTGAACAGAGCTGTCCTCCCTGCCAGTAAATCTGAAGATCTGGGTTCCAGTCCAGGCTCTGTTATTTATTATCACTGTGGTCTTCGACAAGGTATTTAACCTCTCCACGCTCCTGTTTTATGGTCAGTAAATGGGAGTAATATCTTCTATATGATTCACAATGTTTAAATCAAGGTTACGGAAAGGAATGCTCTGTATGTATTACTTTTTGTTATGTTGAGCTGTCAAGTTGATTCTTTAATTTGAAACCTTGTGAAACCAGTTCCTTGCAAGTCACCCATCTCATCATTCATCCCAAACTGCCACTTGTCTGGGAGAAGGTGTGGTTGCTTCACAAATTTTAATGTGCCCATGAACCTCCTGGGTGGACCTCGGACAAGTGTCCAAGTGATGTAGATGCTGCTGGCCAAACTTCAAAGCAAACTTTTAGACGTTTTTGGCAGGTTTCTATGCAGGTACTCCAGAGACCATGTACATAAAGATCAGTATGACTTCTAAAAAGCCAAATCCTAAGGTTACTTTGCGCGCTCATCGTAGGTTGAACGTCCATGCTCTTTCTCTTTCCTTTGCTTTTCATGGATTTACTCTCTCTGAATTCTCCTCCTACATTTCTAAGTGTGCCTCCTCAGTCTCCCCCATAGAGTCCTCCTGATCTTTTCCTTTAACGTGGGTGTCTCCTCAGGTTCCATCCTTTGCCTTCTGATCATTTTGCTCTCCATGGTTGATCTCAAGAGTTGACTTCTATATGATCTTTCCTTGTCTTGCCTATGCAGACTTAATGGATCCTTCTCCTACACTCACATTACATCCCATTGTCAGATTTACTTTAGCACATGATAGTTTTTTTTTTTTTTAACAGCGTTATTGTGCAATTATTTTTCATGATCTAAACTTACTTTTTGAGAGCAGAATGCAGCTTTCCATCTTTGGTACCTTTGTACCTAGCGCAAAGAGCACGGTGCTCAGATTCCATAAATGTCTGACTAGTAAACAAAGGCAAATCCAGACTTTGGGGAAGATGTCAGAATCAGCCATCTGAGCAGGCCGGATGGCAAATGTTAGCATTTGGATGCCCTGTGGGAGCACAACTGTTGTGTGTGCAAATTACCTTTCTGGATAGTCTCAAGATACCAGTTGCATCAGGGGAAGACACCTGAGCCATGTTTCCTCTGGAAATTATTTCTGGGCTCCTTTTTCAAACTGAAACAATAGGCTGTCAAAGCTGTCAAAAGGCGGAAGCATGTTTCTTGTACGAAAAATTATTTATCATGCTCTTCTATTGTAATAAACAAAGTGAGCCCTTTCAGAGAAGGAAGGTTGTAGTCTTGCCAAAATTGTGGTTTCCAAGAAAAGTTTCACCACACTTGGCCTTGAAGAGGACTCAGAAAATCAGGTAAATGACTATCAGCAGGTGAGATGTCCTCAGCCCAAATCTCACATGGACTTGGATTCAGTTCAATCCAACAGACAGTCTTAGCAGACATTTTTTGTGTGTCAGGCGTGTACTAGGTTAGGGATAGAAAGATAAAAAAGACGTGGCCCCTGCCCTCGGAGAGCTCAAAGTCCAGTTGAGGCGTTAGATATTTAGATAAATAAGGTCAACTCAGTGTGATGCGTGTTTAATAAATATATATAAAGTACTATGGATCAGAGAAGACAGAATAATTAGAAAAATAGAAGAAAAAATATTTTGGGAGGGCTCTCCATTCCTAAATGCATATCATCTCTTGAACCAGCCATCAGAAATCCAACTGCAAGTATTACCTCCCCCATTCATATACACCAATCAGATTAAGGTTAATGGTTTTAGTGCCTATGATGTGGCCACAACACACTCAAGAAGGTTTGGCTGTAGGGTCATATATATAAATAAGATTTAATAGAATGGAAAACGGTAGGGTCATTAGAGGTGCAAGCAACACGTGGTAGGAAATAGAGGGAGCAGCAGAAAACCTGACCGGGAGACATGGAAGCCCTTACCAGGGCACACTGGTTTCAGGATGGTTCAGTCCATGCCTCCCCATAGTGGCTATGGGCTCTGCACCTGTGTTTGCATGTGATTCTGGATTTCCTAGGTCAGACCGAGTCTTAGGGGAGATGGCACAATGGCTAGGTCATCAAATTTTGGGGGGAATCTAGAAGTGAGAGCCGCGGAATAGCTTTGTTTGTAGCTTTGTAGTTTGTAGCTTTGTTTCTGGGAGGACATGAAGGAGGCTGCTGCCGCTGCGTTTGGATTTTGACAGCAGATCAGTAAAGCAAAGGAGGGGGAGGGGCAGTGAGGATGGAGAGAGGAAGGAAGAGAGAGAAAAGCAGGAGGAGGAGGAGAAGAGGAGGAAGAAGAAGGTGGTGGGGCAGGGGGAGGGGGGACAAGAGAAAAGGGGAAGAGAGAAAGGAAAAGGAGGAGGAAGAAGAGTAAAAGGGAAGAGAGGAGATGGGAAAGGAAAGGAAGGGTACCAGAGATGACTGAAATGGACACACAGGGACGAGTAGGGGTGGGTGTATTGTTGAGGAGTCTTTGCTGGCAAGTTCCCCAATTCAACTTGAGCTTCTTAAACTGAAAACAAGCCTTTATTATGAGGAGCCAGGCTACAGGGATATCACGGAATCCAAGGGTGGAGATGCAGCTGCACCTCAGGGAGAGATTGGAACCAGAAACTGAAAAGGTGTCAGAACCTGGCCATTTCTCACCACATTTTGGCTTCATCCTTTCTTGTTTGCAGACTGGCCTTCTCTGCTAATTGGTTTATCTTGTAGGTGCAAATGGCCACCCCCTAACTCATTGGTTTATATGTTTCTTGATTTCCTAATTCTTACAAAGGTGCGGTGTGTGTTAGCAGCAGACCTGCCTGAGGCAGAGTTCAGATGGCTTCTTTTGTTGCCTCCATTGGTTTGGAACTGTGGTCCCAGCAAGCTGGCGTAGCCTTTCTCTTTTCACCTGTTCTGGAACTCAGTGACAGCCAGTGGCTGAATTTTCATCAAGCCCATGGCTTCTACTTAGTCTGGCATCGGCAGATGACCTGTTAGCTGAGTCATCTGAGGATCTGTGCCGTACGAGGTCTAAGGACGGTGATGCCTGAGCTCCAGAAGGGAGCGTGGAGGTGCCTCTCCAGGAGGGTGGGTGAGAGGGAAGCAAAGGCGAGCAGGGGGCAAGGGTAGGTCTGCACGTCTAGCACACTGTTGTTGATTCACACTGGGCCTCGAGGTGGAAAAATAGCAGGCAAAGACACTGACTGTCACAGTTAGCACAAGACGACCAGAAATACCTGGATGCTGGGAAGGGGCTCTTTGCTGTGGAAAGCCCTGCTCCCACCTCCCACCCTTTTCTCAAGGTGCTAACCAGGCAGAGGTGTTCTCACCCCTCTGGCCACTGCTTGTCCCCCTGTCTTCTAGTTCACAGAAGGCACAGTTTAGACCCACATATCTTGAGTAAATGCCTTCTTTTCAGACAAAATTTGTCAATTTCCAGGAATAACTTCCCGTCTTGTCAGCCGGTCTCATCCCTGAGGCAAGGCTCTGGTTTGAGAGCATGAAATGCCCCATTTGATGGAAACTGTGGGATGGGGAGAGATTGTTAAGAGGCATTCGGGGCACATTTCTGTGGCATAAGCTGGTTTCAAGCCAGCATGGGAGGAAACCAGATCTGACTGTTGACAGATCTTGCTGGTGAGTGGTTTGTATGTGGGGAAACATGCCTTTTCTTAAAAGTAACCTGATCTGAAGAGTATCATAGACAGTTACTGATTTTGGAACACACAGAGAGACCTTTCTCTTTTGATGGAGCAAATGACCCCATACTCCATCCAGTACATGGGAGATCTGTTCTCCTGTATCCCTTCCGGCCAGCCAGCTTTCCCACAGCACCTCCCCCTCAACCAATAAACTGAACAAAATCCCTGGAGAACCACAGCTCACAGATTTAGGTCTTGACTTGCAAATTTGTACCTGGCTGGGCTCCTATCTCAGATAATATATATGAGGATATATTATCTGAGATAGGAAACATGGCCTAACTCCTGAACTGTTGCTTATGAAGGGGCAAGAATCATGGCAAGTTAACCATTTCTAGATACCCAGTAAGAGAACTCAAAGAATTCTAGCTGTATCAGATGCTTGCTCCTATGATCTTGGATGACCATCCCATGCTTGGATGGAACTACTCAGGGGAACACGACTGGGTTTCCCAAGTGAGACAGGACAGAGTCCTCATGTGGAGGATTTGTTCCCTTATGTGGAGCAGCAGGGGACAGGGAGTCTCCCTTCCTCATTGCTCCTTTGGGACAGAGCCTGCAGCTTGTCTGCCAGTGTCATCGGAGTTGTATGCCAAGTCCTCTAGAACATGCCCGCAGTGCCCTAGGCAGGAAGCCACCTGGTTCTTAGGCAGTCAGGATGCCTGGTCCTTCAGTCTGAATCACTTCCTTCACATGACCCAGATTTGTGCAGCCTCTTGAGAGCAGAAAACTTGTTTTGGCCTTTCAATACATGCTATGTGACATATGACTCCTCCTAAGTGGCTGCCATGCTGAGTAGAAAGAGAACCTCAGTCGAGAGGTGGCTGGGAGAGCCTGGAGGGTTCCTTCTTCATCATGTTTGCTCACCACCTTGCAAAGGGTAAGAGTCTGCAACGGTTTCACAACTGGGACTGGAGTTTGGAAAGCCTTCTTCCTCCCTTCAGTATAAGCCTTTTTTTAGCAAGGGTTAAGGCAAGTAGACTGACCCCACGGGACAGAAGTCCAGGTTCTGCTGGGGAGGGGGCAAAAGACAGATCTACTTGGAGGAAGTTCACTGGCTTAGCACTGTATTCTGCTTTGACTAGAGCCCAAACCCTTTGAAGTCTCATGGGCTACAAAGTCCAGTTAAATCAGAGCTGGGCACAGTCAGAGGCTAACGACCATGCATAATTGTGAGAATGAGGATTTTAGTGGGGAAGGAAAAAAAAAAAAAAAAAAAAAGCCAAGGAGAAGCCAAGGCCAATTATCAGAACTACTAATTTTTACCAGCCTAATCATTAATGAATACCATGTTTCTGAAAAGAATGTTGAGAGAATAATTGTATTTCAAGGGCTTGAAAACTGCTAAACTCTGAAGTTGTACAATTTGTGCAAATTAATATGATAGAAAGACAATTAGGGTTTATAATTAACAGATAAATACAAATGATCTGCTGAAGACAATCTGAGTTTCTGCTGTCTTATGAAGCAGTGTAATTGATTTTTATAAATGCTAATTTACAGTACATGCTCTGATACCCATTAACACAGGGAAAAGAACGTGGAGTAACTGGAAGTCAAGGAGGGGTGTGAGCCGAGGAACTAACAGACTGGATCTCGCCAAGGAGAAGAAATAGCATAAAAGGCCAAATGCCGG
The DNA here is from genome assembly GCF_937001465.1 of Orcinus orca. Lineage (NCBI taxonomy): Eukaryota > Metazoa > Chordata > Mammalia > Artiodactyla > Delphinidae > Orcinus > Orcinus orca. The sequence goes on along the minus strand of NC_064560.1, from coordinate 137,387,072 downwards.
GATGTGACTTTGAAAAGGGACAGACACCATCCAACAACAATCTTCCTCCCCTTGACTGTCCGCCCCCTCTGGGGCCAAAAAGATCCCTCAGCAGCCTATACAAACATAATGAGGTTTTCCTCCATTGTTTCTGCACCGTTCAGGACTGGCTCACTGGGTTTTCCTGAAATTTGGAGGCTGTGGGTAGACTAGTCTGACTCAAAATATAGGCCCTATTGTGTGAATAAAATGCACTTCATCAGGGGGAATTTCTCAGGCCAGGCAGCTAAACTGTCCAGAGAGAGGCTCGCATCACTTCTCTTCAGGAGCAGCCAGCCATACTCAATCAGAGGCAGGGGACAGAAGACACCCCGGGTGATTCACATGTGAGCCACAAACCCAGGGTCACAAGGGCCCACACTCTGGACTGCAGGCAGTTTGGGACTGAGCTGCTTCTCCCACGAGCGACTCCCACAGACGTGCTTCAGCGTCGGCACCCGCAGGGATTTAGCTACTTGGTGGTAGCAAATGAACCCCCCTGAGTCAGTCCAAGGAGACCAGACGCTTAGAACAAAAATATTCCTTTCCTGATGGGGAAGGAATGAGGATGAAAAGAGCAGAGGGAGAAGAGGATATTGAGGAAAGAGAACGGAGAGAGCGATTACTCTGTCTGTCCCCAGTAGACTCTATGCCTCTGAAGGACAGAGGCTGTGTACGTTGTATTCCTGGTGCCTGGAAAAATGTTCTTCCTCTGATCAAAACTTGGAAAAGATTTGTTTTTGATAATGAAAATACAGGTCTGATCATTCATATTCTTTATAAAAGAAATCATGAAAATATGACATTTTTATTTCGGCAGTCTGAGATCCTGGAGATTTTTCACCTGAGTCTGATTAACACTCTGCTTTTGAGTTTTCAAGTTGAAATCAGCCAGAGGAAAAAAGAAACTGGATGAAGAGAGCATCAGAGGATGTCTGGAGAGCAGCGTCATTGTTGTAAGGCTTAGACCTGGTGAAGTCAGGAATTGACTTTTCAGTTGCTATTCCTCCTAGCCACGCTTCATTAAGCCGTTCCCAGTGAGTTAGGAGTCCCTCCAAGCCTTTCCAAATGTTACGTGCAGGTGAATGTGACGTCTTCCTTAATGCTCCTGAAATTCCTAGCCCTCAATACCAATTGTACTTTCAATAACTCGTTTTTTGGTTCCTCTATTTGTTACCTTTTGATAAATCGTGTTTTGGGTTCTGAATTTTAAAATTCTTTACATTTATTAAACAAGAGGAAAGACAAAACTTGGATTCTAGGAGCTAAAACAGAATGTACTTTTTTTTTTTTTTTTTTTTTTTGTGGTACGCGGGCCTCTCACTGTTGTGGCCTCTCCTGTTGCGGAGCACAGGCTCTGGATGCGCAGGCTCAGCGGCCATGGCTCACGGGCCCAGCCACTCCGCGGCATGTGGGATCTTCCCGGACTGGGGCACGAACCCGCGTCCCCTGCATCGGCAGGCGGACTCTCAACCGCTGCGCCACCAGGGAAGCCCCAGAATGTACTTTTATCATGCTAGTCGGCCTTCATGTAAAGTAGGAAATAAATGCATGCCATAGCCCAAGACTGTCCGATAGAAACATCAGTATGATGTGAGCTACATCTGCAATTTAAAATTTTCTAGTAGCCACAATGAAAAGTAATAGGTGAAATTAATTTTAATGATATATTTTATTTAACCCAATACATTCAAAATACCATTTCAATATATAACCAATATAAAATTGTTACTGAGATAGTGTATATATATACATATATATATATAAACTCATATTAAGCCTTCAAAATCTGATTATGATTTACACTTTTTTATTTTTGCGGTACGCGGGCCTCTCACTGCCGTGGCCTCTCCCGTTGCGGAGCACAGGCTCCGGACGCGCAGGCTCAGCGGCCATGGCTCACGGGCCCAGCCGCTCTGCGGCATGTGGGATCTTCCCGGACCGGGGCACGAACCCGTGTCCCCTGCATCGGCAGGCGGACTCTCAAACACTGCGCCACCAGGGAAGCCCTATGATTTACACTTTTAGCACTAGTCACATTTCAAGAGCTCACGTCACATGTGGCTGATAGCTAATGTATTGTACAATGCAGAGAATGAAAGAGAGAGAGAGAGAGAGAGAGAGAGAGAGAAAGGGAGAAGCAGGAGGACGAGGAGGGGAGAAAGTGCCTTAAATGTATCTTCCAAAGTTGGATTGATCCTTGCTCCAATCATAAATCATATAAGGGTGATGATGGAGATGAACTTGTAGCTATAGTAATTATATATATGTATATATATAATTGTATATAATATAAAGTCTAAATGGTACACAGATGATAAAGCTGAACAAGTATATCTCACTAATAAGTAATTTCATTGGATCTTTACTACAAATTAAAAAGAGACTTGCTGAGCAATTCCGAAGGAAACCACATGTGCATCCTGAGCCATCAACCAAAGGCTGTGTTCAGAATTTATAGCCCTGTGGACGCACTAGAGGTCACAAGTATACTTTTCTATTTTCATCGTCTTTTGTGCCCGTTGGCTTAGCTAGATATGGTACAGCAGAGCTCAAAGCATAGCTCTAGTCCATAGAAGTGCCAGATACATACGGGGCAATATTCTTTTTCAAGAGATCTAGGCTGCTTTGTGGTCGATCCACAGCATTTGTGCTGCAGCAGCCACCGAGAGGTGGCCTGACTGTCTCAGGGTCTGGGCACTCCACCTGCCATACTTCAGGGGTGATTTAGAGCCACAGTGGAAGACTGTGCCTCTGTAGAAAAAAAATGAGAACGCTCTTATGAACAGATACGAAACAACTTTCAAGGTACTTTAAGTGAAAAGAGCAAGTGTGGAATGGTGTATATGAAATGTTGGCAATTGTGTAATAAGGAAAAAATATGGATTGCTTGTATAGTAGCAGACTGTTCTGGAAGGGCAGAAAACAGGCAACGTTGACTGCCTTCAAAGAAGGGAAGAGGGAGACAGGAGGGGGAGGAATTTTCCCTTTCAATCTTGGGTCCTTTAGAATTTTGTATCATGTGATCTATTACATTTAATCTATTACATATTATATTCAATATATGTATAATTCCTTTCAAATGTTGCACCATGTGATTATATATAAATTAGTAATACAGAAATTTTTAAAATAACACAATTTGCAACAAACCAAAACCATATGAAAAGGTGTGTCCTGGTGAGGGTGAATATGTCCCTTCTTGGAGTTGAAAGTGGAGTGTGTAACTAAATGATCAACTAGACCCAGGAGCGAAGAGGGAAGTTGCCAAGACTGAGGAGCAGTATCCCCTAAATATTTTTTAAAAAATCAGGCCAACAGTTATAATTCAGCGATCACTTCCTGAGTGCCTAGTAGGTGCCAGCCAGGGGTGAGCCAGCATGCTATACTGTCCCCACCTCCCAGAACGCTACTGGATAGATGAATCCACAGGGTGAGTGGTGCTACTTTTTATGACAAAGTTAAAAAACCAAAGGAGATGTACAGGTAGCATTACAGTTCCTGAGTCGGAAGCAGCTCCAATCTTCAAGTTTGGAGAAGACATTTTCAAGAGTGCCTTTCTTGGATAGAGATTAAAAAGAAGCATCTCCCTGGGAAAATTGTGACAACAGAAAGATGTAATGTTGTCAACACAGCAGTATCAGCATTACGTATCCAAACCTGGTGATAAAATAAGTGCTTCTGTGAAATAACTGGGTGTGGGTGTCACCTCAACAAGCGGTCCCTCCTTGTAAAGTATATGATACGTCCCCAATTTCAACTCTTGGGGACAATACCATTTCTCTGGAAATCCGATAGAATATATTCTTTCAGCAAAGGTGTACTGTGACTTCCATACGCTGGACACTGAGAGCGGCCGAGATACACAAATAAGGCCAGCAAGGCCCTGCCCACAAGGTCAGGTATTGGGTTGGCCAAAAAGTTCCTTTGGTTTTTGAGTAAAAATAAAAGACACATTTTTCATTTCCACCAAGAGCTTTTCACTACCTTCTGCCATTTTCCAGGCAACATCATAATTCCATCTTCCCAAAACTTTTTATCTTTTTGAGCAAAGAACTGTTCCAGGTGCCTTTTATAGCCTTCCAGGGAATTGAAATCTTTTTCCATTAAGAGAATTTTGTAAAGACTGAAATAAATGGAAATCTGAAGGTGCAATTTCTTATGAATATGACAGATGAATGAGAACTTCCCAGCCAAGCTGTAACAGTTTTTGCCTGGTCGTCAAAGAAACATACGGTCTTGCATTATCATGATGGAAGATTATGCATTTTCTGTTGACTAATTCCAGATGCTTTTCATCGAGCACTGCCTTCAGTTGGTCTAATTGGGAGCAGTACTTGTTGGAATTAATTGTTTGGTTTTCCAGAAGGAGCTCATAATAGAGGACTCCCTTCCATCCTACCACATACACATCACCTTCTTTGGATGAAGACCGGCTTTTGGTGTGGTTGGTGGTGGTTCATTTCGCTTGCCGCACGATCTCTTCCGTTCCACATTACTGTACAGTATCCACTTTTCATTGCCTGTCACAATTTGTTTTAAAAGTGGAACTTTTCGTTCTGTTTAAGTAGAGAATCATGTGCGGAAATACGGTCAGGAAGATTTTTTTGCTCAGCTATGTGGAACCCAAACATCAAAGCGATTAACATAACCAAGCTGGTGAGAATGATTTTCAACGCTTGATTTGGATATTTTGAGTATGTCGGCTATCTCCCACGTGGTTTAATGTTGATTGTTCTCGATTTGATCGCTATCAACTTCAACTGGTCTACCTGACCATGGAGCATCGTCCAGCAAGAAATCTCCAGCACGAAACTTTGTAAACTGCTTTTGACACGTTAGATCAGTCACAGCACCTTCTCCATACACTGCACAAATCTTTTTTTGTGTTTCGGTTGTGTTTTTACCTTTCTTGAAATAATGAAGCATAATACGCCGAAAATGTTGCTTTTTTCTTCCATCTTCAATATTAAATGGCTACACAAAAATTCACCAATTTTGGTAAGTTTTTTTTAAATGCACTCTGACATGACAGCTATCTTAATACAATCTAACAAAATTGTTTCGAATGAAGTTAAGGACAACTAAGCGCTACTAGAGCCATCTTACGGGAAAACCAAATGAACTTTTTGGCCAACCCAATACCTGGGATGATAAACATGTAACTGATACTGTTCTAGAAAACAGTGGAAGTGCAGAAGAGAGGGAAGGAGGAAGTGTCAAGAAGTAATGAGGAGCAGGGTGTTGAATAAGTAGAGTTTTTTTCTGGTAAAGGAGGAAGGAAAAGTTACTTTAGGCAGAGTCTTGTAGAAAAAAAGAGACATAAAATGCCAGACCTGTTTGAGGAAAGGGGACTCTAGCTCATCCAGAGCATTGGATGCTGGAGGGCAGACAGAGGTGAGGCTGGAGGGTAGACAAGGGGTCTTGAGAGGGGTCACGGGTGCTGCTTAAGAGTTTGGACTTTGTCTCTAGGCAACAGAGAGTTTGAGAAGATGTAAAATCAGGAGGTGTGCGGAGGCCTGAGGTGGAGCAAGGGCACCAGACAGAGGCTCCTGCCAGCAGCTGGAAGGACATGAGGAGGGAGAAGATCCAACAGATTATAGAGCAGGGGTTTCTGGGTTTGATGGCCAGTGGACTGAATGAAAAGTTCCAAGGAAAGGATGAGCCACGTTTTGCCAGACTTTAGAATAATCCACAAATCAAGTTACCCTTTCTTTTGCTAACAGAGAATGAACTATACTTTCCCCCTCCCTTTTACCCTTTTTTTTTTTTTTTTTGCTAACAGAATGAATTAATACTGGCCACTGAAAATCCGTATTGCAAAAGAGTTCTACTTTACTTAATTTTAAAGTGTTTTTAGAATCATTTAGTTTGACACTGTATTGGAAATCACTTGATCCATAACTTATTTTGTAACATATAATTTGCCTTGTTTAAATGTCCACCTGAATCCCAGCTTGAGGCTCTCACAGATATTAGTGATTTCCTAAATATTACCACTAAAAGGTACATACAGAAAGGTGATGGGTTGGAACAACCATAGCTCAAGGCCAGGTGTTTCTAAGTCTGATTGGTCTGGGTCAGTCCAGCTATTGAAGAATGACACGTATTTCTCCAAAGCATCTTTTGTTCTCGGAAGTGATTTCACCATGTGATGGAAATTACCATGTCAGTAATTTTGGATAGGAAAGTTCAAAAGCTGGGCATGCAAAGCTCTGGACTGAAAGCCTAAGAGGACTTTCTTCATGAGAAATAGGAGAGATTTAATTTGGCTTCCAGAAATCTCTGTGACTGAGACTAATGCTGTGACCCCGAAGCCTTATCAGTGTTAGCACTGGATTAAATCACACCTTACTGGGGTATGTGCTGGAGGGAAAGGTCAGGGAAGGTTCACAGAGCTCATAAAAGCTCTCAGCAATGAGGAGTTCTGCAGATCCCCTGGAAGCGTTTAAGTTTTGCAATGAACTATTTTATATTTATGAGTTAGATTGTTTTAGGCAGCATGGACTTCTTTTCACTTAATTGCCTCCCCTCTGGGGGTCTGCACCAAGGTTCCACTCTCGGCTAGCCCCACAGAGAATGACCCAATTGTGCCTTTAGTTTCCTTTAAATACAATCCATTGATTTTCTTTCTGGCACAGTAAGCAGGGTGCCCTTGGTTCTTCCAAAGCAATTAGATAGACTATTTGGTTGGACTCTTCTTCAACCTTGAAGGATTCTATTTACTCTCCTCCATGATAGCCTCAAAGCTTTAGTCCCTTATATAGCTAAGGGTTGCTTTTCTGCACCAATAAGCAAAAGCATTACGATATTAATAACCCTCAGCCACGGGTGTAGCTTCCTCACCTTCTTCCCACGCTTGGGTGATTTCCTCCACGTTTGAAATACTCAAGAGTGGCCTGAAATTCATTCAGGCTTTCACACACTCCATGACGTTTCCAAAATAAGCTGGTGGCAAGCATTTAATTAGCTCATTTTGTTTCTGCCAGGGCAGAGATGAAGACTTGAGGAGTCCAAGAACTAGTATACAATACAGCTGTTACTGAAACCTTCATGCCTAGGCAATAAATGGGAATGGGATTCCGAAGACTAACGATTCTACCTCTTACCACCCTTTCTGTGGCTTTGGACATGTTTCTTTGCCAATTTTGGCCCGCGTTTGCCCTTGGGTAAAGAGAGTGGGGTGCTACTGGTCTTTGAGGGTGATTTCTTTCAGCAGTAGAGTCCATTATAGGTACCAGCACCATGCTGGTGCTGGGGATAAAAGATGCGCAAGACACAGCCAAATGGGGAAGGAGGGAGACAGGCATAGAGACAAGTATTTCCCTCTGCCTGGGAAGGGCTCTGCTAGAGATGGGAAGAGTGCAGTGGGGCATTAGCAGGGCGGTCTCTGGGACAACATAAACCGAGGACATGGGAGCTGCAGAGCCTTCTGCTTTTCCTGTGGTGTTTGTAGCAGGGGAGATTGATTTCTCCCCAGGCCCAGTCAATATTTATCTTCACACCCTGCAAAACCTCTGAAAAAAGGAAGTATTTCTTAGGATGTTTATGTTAGGCTTTTTGCTGAGAGCTACCGGTGGTTTTGAAGTCACTTGGCACCTCTATCAAGTTGAGCTGATAAAGAATCTCACACACAAATAGGAAAAGGCTGCAGTGAGTTCCAGGTGGATAGGAAAGCTGATAGTAGATGGCCTGAAATGCCTCCAGCTATGGACAGGCAGGAAAGCCCAGAAGGGCATTCACAGGCTGAAGGTGAAGAGTTTCTGGTCCCTTACATAGAGTCATGAAGAAGCCTCCAGATCTGTGATCCTGGGATAACACCCCCATCACGTTTGCATGTCTCCTTGGAAATCTGTGTTTCTGCTGGGAAAAACACCACACAGGCAACAGGGCTCTGTTCCCTGCATCTACTTGCACCTCAACTTATTATTGGTTTATTCAGGCTTCATATTGATGCAGAAGAGTGAAGGCAATTTACATAAATGCATACATAATAAAATAAAACTTAAAGTAAGGGGTACTGCTGAAGTGTGTATAAATGTTGACCCTTCCAAAGTGTTCATGCCTTTTGACTTAGGAATAATGTTCTGAGAACTTTATCCCAAGGATAATACTTGAAGTCTGCTCAAAGTTTTATCTGTGTTTTTCATGTCCTTGTAACTTCTTTGCTCTGCTTTTTAAATTGTGAAGTATCTTAATTAATAGAAGAGTGTAAAAATGTATCTGTACTGTTAAAAGAATAATAATGAAGCAAACACTAGTGCATCCATCACTCATGTTAAGATAAAGAGCGCTGACAGTGTTTTAGAAGCGCCCTTTGGGTCCTTCTACAACTGTATCCCCACCCCCGCTTCTCTACCAAATCTCTTATACATTAATAATATTCATATTATTAATAATATTATAATTATAATGTAATAATATTAAAACTATCATTTTGTGATCATTATTCCATTGCTTTTCTTTATAATTTTTCCATTTATAAGTATATCCCTAAATAATATATACTTTTGTTTTGCCTTTTTTGAATTCTGTAACTGATTTCTTATTCTAAATATTATGCTATTGAGATTTTAAAATATTGATACATATAACTGAATTTCATTCATTTTCTCTGTTCTATAGTATTCCCGTATTTTAATATACCATGATTTATTTATCCAGTCTACTATTGATATTTGGGTTATTTCCATTTTTTGCTATTATAAGCAATGCAGCTGAGTATTATTGTATGTGTAAAAGAGATTCCCTAGCGTATATACTTAGGAGTGAAATTAATGGGTTGTAGAGCACATGGTCAACTTTACTAGCTGGGAAGAGACAAGTGTGATTGTCTGATAAATGTGCTTGGGGATCAGGTTGCCGAGCCTCGAGGGAGCTGGAATCAGAAGCTCCCCCTTAACCCAGAAGGAGGGGCTGTGCTTTCACCCAGTTTCCCATAAGGTCATGGGAAACGTGGCAGTGATGTTGCCAGATAAGTCACTGAATAGCTGGCATCTAAAATTCAGATTGCTTGTGGCGCAGTGGTTAAGAATCTGCCTGCCAATGCAGGGGACACGGGTTCGAGCCCTGGTCCGGGAAGATCCCACATGCCGCAGCGCAACTAAACCCGTGTGCCACAACTACTGAGCCTGTGCTCTAGAGCCTGCGAGCTACAACCACTGAGCCTGCGTGCTGTGACTACTGAAGCCCGCGCGCCTAGAGCCCATGCTCTGCAACAAAAGAAGCCACCGCAATGAGGAGCCCGCGCACCGCAACAAAGAGTAGCACCCGCTCGACACAACCAGAGAAGACCCGCGTGCAGGAACAAAGACCCAACGCAGCCAAAAAATAAATTAAAAAAAATAATTCAGATTGCTTGACTCACAGATACAGAGAACAAACTAGTGGTTACCAGTGGGGAGAGGGGAAGGGGCAATTTAGGGATAGGGGAGTGGGAGATACAAACTATTGGGTGTAACATTTGTTAAGGATGTATTATACAGCACAGGGAATATAGACAATATTTCATAATAATTGTAAATGAAAAGTAACCTTTAAAATTGTGTACAAAATTTTAAAATTTAAAGAAAAAAAATTTAGATTGCTTGACACTGACCAAACCCCACGGCCACCCCTCGTTCCACCCATTAGCAAGGCTATTCTCATGGGGTCCTGCCTCTGGAGTAGAGCTTCCTTGTGCATCTAGTGGTACCCTGGCCCTTCACACTTCTTTGTGGGAGACTGAGCTAACAGTGAACCAAGCATGCTTTGCTGACCGTCTGCTTTAAGTTTCCCCAACAAAGCCAGTTGTGTGCCTATATATAAGAATCTTGTGTGTTTGACTTCACCACCTTTCCATACTAGATTATGTTAAACCATTTTCCAAAGTGACTGCTCCAATTTCCCTCTCACTTGCAGTGGGTGAGGAGTCCTTTTGCTCTATATTCTCACCAATGCATATTATTTGAAATTTTAAATTTAAAGACTTTTACTTTTTTTTGCCAGTCTTACGGGTATAAAATTATAATTAATTGTAGTTTAATTTGTGTTTCCTTGATTGCTAATGAAACTGAGCATCCTTTCATACGTTTGTGGGTCATTCAGATTTCCTCTTTTGTGGAAGTGCCTAGTCACACTCTTTTCTGAGTTGTTTGCCTTTTAAAAAATTAATTCATATGAGTTATTTATATGTTCTGGTCATGATTCTTTTGTGGCTTACATGAATTGCCCCAATTTTCTCCAATCTTATGACATCTTTTCTTCTTTATTATAGGATGTTTTATGAATAGAAGTCCTTAATTTTATTATGTATTTACTTACTGGCTGCATTGGGTCTTTGTTGCTGTGCGCGGGCTTTCTCTAGTTGCGGTGAGCGGGGGCTACTCTTCGTCGTGGTGCGTGGGCTTCTCATTGCGGTGGCTTCTCTTTGCTGCGGAGCACGGGCTCTAGGCATGCGGGCTTCAGTAGTTGTGGCACACGGGCTTAGTTGTTCCATGGCATGTGGGATCTTCCCAGACCAGGGCTTGAACCCGAGTCTCCTGCATTGGCAGGCGAATTCTTAACTGCTGCACCACCAGGGAAGTCCCAGAAGTCCTTAATTTTAATGCGGTCAAATTTATTGAGCTTTAACTTTATAGTTTATACTTTTGGCCTTATTTACAAATGTTTTTTCTATCCATGGGTAATTAAAATATTTTCCTATATTTTCATCTAAAGTTTTATATTTTACCATTTGCTTTTGGGACTGTAATTCTGGAGTTAAATTCTGGAGTATTTGTGTGTGGTAGGAGTCTAATTTTTACATTTTTCCATGTGGATAAGTGTCCCAGCACCAGTAATAAAAAGTCCTTTTTTTTCTTAACTGCTTTACACGGCCAGCTATGTCAGACATCAAACATCAATATGTGTATGGGACCGTTTTTGGAATCATTATTTAATTTGATTGATCTGTCTGTTCCTGCACAAATACTACACTGTCCCGAGTCTATAGTTTATAAAAAGTCTTAATATCTGGTAGAACAGGTTACCTCACCGTGCCCTTTATCAATAGGATTTTGTCTCTTCTTGGCCTTTTGTATTTCCATATAAATTTTAGAATCCTCTTGTGAAGTATCACAAACAAAAGGTTGAGATTTTGATTGAGATGACCTCAATTTGGGAAACATCAACATCTTTGAATTATTGAGTTTTTCAACCCGTGAACCTGCTATATCTCTACTTTTATTTAGGCTTTTAAAAATGGGTTTAAGTATGGTTTATAATTTTTCTCCATAAATATTTTTTAAATGGTATCTTTTAAACATGTTGATTCTTATTTTTTATTGATATGTATAATGCAATTGATTTTTGCATATTGATTCATATTAATTCTAGTAATTTACCTGTAGAGCTTTACTTTCTATATACATAGTCATATTATCACCAGATAATGATGGTTTAACTTCTCTATCTTGCATTTCTCTGTTGGCCAGGTACAGTACAGTGTTGAATAGAAAGAGAGATAATGGTTAACACTTGTCTTGATCTTAAAGGGAATATTTTCAATATTTCAACATTAATATGTTGTGTGCTGTAGGTTTATCTTTAAAATCCTTTTATTAATAGAAGGGAAAGAAGTTCCCTTCTATTCCAAGTTTGTTAAGATTTAAAAAATATTGTGAATGGATGCTATATTTTTTTCCTTGCATGGATTCAGGTAATTATGTGATTTTTCTCATTTAATTTGTATGATGAATTTCATTATTCACATTATATATATATATATATATATATATATATATATATACACATATATATGTTTATTTATTTGGTTGTGCCAGGTCTTAGTTGCAGCTGGTGGGCTCCTTAGTTGCGGCTCGCAGGTTACTTAGTTGTGGCTCGCCGGCTCCTTAGTTTTGGCATGCAAACTCCTAGTTGCGGCATGCATGTGGAATCTAGTTCCCTGAGCAGGGATCGAACCCGGGCCCCTTGCATTGGGAGCGTGGATTCTTAAGCACTGCTCCACCAGGGAAGTCCCTATTCGCATGTTTTTTAATGATAAATCATTCTTGTGTTCCTGAGATAAAACCACCTGCTTATTATATGTTCTTTTTTACATTGCTTAAATCAGTTTGCCAATGTTTTTTAATATTTTTGCATCTATGTTTGTGAGTAAGACTGGCTTGCAATGTTCCTTTTCTTACTGTTCTGGACAGGTTTTTATATCAGGCACACATGATTTTTGTAAGTGGATAAGGATGGTGGGACAAAGGAAGAATATAAATAAATAAAAGATAAAAGTTAGAATTTAGATTGTGATGTAAAATTTATGCCATAAGATCTCTTATGTGGCTAGAAATTTAGCTCTGAAGTTCCCAACAATGAATTCAAATCAATTTTTGATTCAGAAAAATCAATGAGACAAGATCAAACTAGCTGTTCTGGACCAGAACAAATTTTCCAAGAGGCAGTATAGGGTGGAGGTTTAGAGACTATTTCTTGGAGATGGAATACCTGAGTTCTAAACTCTACAATTTACTAGCTATGTAAATTTGGATGAGTTACTTAATCTCTTTGTTTTCCAGTTTTCTCGTGTGTAAGAAAAGATAATTATGTATCTACTCATAGAAATGTTTCACAGATTCAATGAGTCAATACACATAAAGTACTTTGAAAAGTAATGGGTTCTTGGTGATACTCAGTAAACATTAACATTTGTTATCATTTCTGATTCTGAGACCAGAAAGAAATTTCTCCTTGAATCCCTTTTGAGAGGATACTCTTAATGAAAAGACCAATAAACCTAATAAGATTCTTACAGGATGATAATGATGATGATGACTTATCATTTTGAGGAATGCATATCCTCCAGGCAAACTTTTATAAGTAATGCTTTTACAGTTGATTTTTTGATAAATTTTGAGAGCAGTGAATATGAGGTGATGCTCTATGAGCAGTAACTGGAATACAGCCACATACTTAAGTATTTTTAAAAATCGAGAGTAAAAAGAAGAGCACTTTGCTTCCACATGGGCCAAAAAGTACCTGAGGACATGACCAAGCATCTCTCTTTGAGTAGCTTTGGGTGCGTATCAGTGCCTAATCAAAAGGGTGGTCAATGTCCCAATGGCTGCACGAATTTTAGTTTGGGAAAAAATTAAATCAGATATTGTAAACTATCACCTTGGACATAAATGGGTTATTAAAAGATGCCTAGGTATAGTTATTTGAATGAGTTAACTTACTGTACCGGATAAATGACTGTACTGCATTCCAGTCAAATAACAATGTTCACAACTAACGCTTACATGGAGTTTATTATGTTTTGTATGTTCTGTTTGAAGCACTTCACATAACTAACTTATTTAACCGTCAGAACAATCACACGAGGCAGATGTTGTTACCATCCCCACCTTACAGATAAGTCATGCAACTAGTAATGAAACTAGTGGCAGAGCTGGGATTCAAACCCAGGTGGACTGGCTCCTGAATTCAAATGTTATGGAGATGCCTACCCAAAATGATGACTTTATTTTAGAATAATTGACCTGTATGTAGCCCTTCTTTGTGGCAGGAATTTTATAGCAGACCACTGTATTCCAGATGATGACAGAACAGGGTCTGTATGTGAGAATGTTATTCCTTCTTTATTCCATGACAAGGCACATATCCAGCCCAGTGGAGGATGGTATGAATATACAAAGTAAAAACAACACTGGCATCTTTCATGCAATTTCCACTTGATCAGTTATAGATCCTAACTCTGACAGTGGGTTAAGGATCAGGTTCTCATTAAGCATCAGTAATGAGGGTCAATAGTGTATGGATCTTGTGATCTCCATCCGCAATCAATTCCTGTCTACTGAAATATAAAGAAATCTAAAAAGAACACATACAATCCTGTGTCACTCTAAAGATATTTCCTTACAAGTTAATACAGACTTTGTCAATGATCAATAGTGGAATAATTACGCTCAAAGGCCACCTGCTTCTGCATAAGATATTGGCTTGCTGGGAATTTATCAAGAAGGAAATAGGCATACTGCTATTGGTAGCATCCTCTTCTGTGATCATAACTTGCAGCTCTCTTTAGCTGGGTTCTTTCAGCATGCAAGTTCTCTGTGACCTTAGCTTTTGATACTGCAGAAGCATAATATTTAGCTACAGCTGTCTAATAGGAAGCTTACATAGACTGGATGGGAGTGGAAGCTGGAGAGCAGTGGAAAGTCTAGAAGCATTTCTTGCTTCTCCTTGGTTTCTTGGCAGTCAGGGTTGGGGTAGTCCTGCTGCAAAGTGGCACCCTTCCAGCAGTCAGTGGTAGTGGGAAACATCAACATCTTTGAATTACTGAGTTTTTCAACATGTGAACCTGGTATATCTCTACTTTTATTTAGGCTTTTAAAAATAGGTTTAAGGGCTTCCCTGGTGGCGCAGTGGTTGAGTCTGCCTGCCGATGCAGGGGACACGGGTTCGTGCCCGGGTCCGGGAAGATCCCACATGCCGCAGAGCGGCTGGGCCCGTGAGCCATGGCCGCTGGGCCTGCGCGTCTGGAGCCTGTGCTCCACAACGGGAGAGGCCACAACAGTGAGAGGCCTGCATACCGCAAAACAAACAAACAAAAAACTGTGATGGAGTCCACAATGGTTTTAGCTGGGTGGTAGTATAGTAGTAGAAATAATAAAGATATATACAAGTAGGGAGCTGAGCATACCCTTCCAAGCAGTTCATTAATAGTTTGGGGCTAGAAAATTTCCTAGGTACTATATTTGGTTAGATTTATTTTCACAAATCAGTTGTTCAATACAAGGGAGCGTCACTTGGACCCAACAAGAAAGATTAAGTCACCTGGGTTTATAGAATTGGGAAGACAAACTTCTCAGCAGTTAACCAAGACCTAGACTTCCACAACCTCATTCATCAAATTCATAGCTCTAATAACAGTGTCTCAGAATCTGCCCTCATTTCCACATCTAATGGTCAAACAGATATTACAACATAGATTGATTATAAAGTACTTTTTAATGTGATAAGAAGATTATAGTACTATTTAGGTTTCGAAAATTCCCAGATAATTCTTCTGATTATCATGATGTAAGTTTTACAGTTTTGTTTGTTTCATCTTGTTTTGGTTTTCCTGTCCTGCAATCCCTAGCTCTCTTTAGTTTGTATCTAATAGGCACTGGGAGGGAAAGTCCCATGTAGTTGAGACCCAGTGTGGATGAAGCAGGTTTGAAGTGATTAGCAACCAACTGGAAGGAGGGGAGCAAAGAAATTTCTTCCTTCAGGCTTTGAGGCAAAGTTCTGGATGGTCATAAGATGGCAACAGACCACCAGTAGAAGGTGAAAGTCCCTTAACTTACTCTTCATCCCCAGTCTTCCTAACGAGCCCAGAAAAATACGAGTGTAGACTGACTCCAGGATGGATATACTTAGACTTAAAACTTTGGGAAAGCTGGCTCTTTCCACTTGGTTCTAAATGTTAACTTCAAGGATAGTAATTAGACAAGACCGAGCTCTAATATAATAACTTTGGGGGTAGACAGATAAAAAAACGTTTCTTTAATGACTCCCATGAGCTACCTCTTAGTACCACCAAATTCTATTTGTAATGAATTTTAGTGAGCCTTTAAAGGAATGCCCTGAACCCCATAGGAGATTAACCCATCCACTCCTAAATGATTCCTGGCAGTCTCCTTGCTCTTACTGCAAGGTCGGGTGTTCAGCATCTTAGAGATAAGCTACTCTGCCATGGAAGACAGAGTAATTTGGGATTTAAACAACATCACAAAAAGACCGTATGGAGAGCAAACAATGTGAACTTTGGAGGTTGGTAGGGTGGGTGTAGGAAAGGTGTTAAAAGAAATCATGTCCAGCTTCCAAAGGAATTAATGAGGGCTGGAAAGAAGAGGTTCCAGCCATATGAGTGATGGAGCTTAGGAGCAGGCCAGAGGTAAGAGGAAGGAGTCTTTCACTCATTCTCGCTAACTGTTACTGCATCCTCCTTAGTGCATCATGTCAGGAAGCATGTGTTTGAGTTGGTGTTATTCAGATGTCTCCATTGTAAACTTACTGCTTTCCCCTTTGTAACTAATAAGTATTATGTGTGGAGCAATATTTTGAGGCTATATATATCTCGTTCCTCTTTTCTCCTCTAACAGTTGTTCAACTTTAGATTACTAATATGGAGAGATTAAGAGATTTCTTACGAGCATTTTAAAGAGCCAACACATGGAATTCCTTACTTTTGCCACACTACTGTGTTTCCAGGAGAAGACTTATTCATTAAGGAGCAAACACTAGGAACCTTGCCAAGCCCAAAGAGAAACAACTGAAGACTTAGTGCATATCACCCAGTAAAATTCTTTTCTCAGGTGAGCTGGCTTTTCCCATATCTGGCAAGTCAAGCTCATCCAGTCCAAGGTAGAGCACCAACCAATTCCTGGAATTAGGGAGTGCTTGGAATTTTCTGAGTCAGGGCACTGGTACCAGAGTGGGGCTTAGTGCTGAATCATTTACTCAAGGAGTCAAGAATTTCCCCAGAGAGTGTGGTTGGTGTCTGATAGCAGTGGGCTTGGGTGGCCCGAGGGTCTCATTCTTCAGTCGAGGGGAAAATTACTTCCTGGAATTGGGTGTGAAAGATGGTACAATGACCCTCACTGGAATTCTGCAAGAGGATCTAACAAGAGATATGGGGCAGAAAGGTACACTGTCACTAAAACCAAGGTTCTCAACTTTGACTGACTTGTCCTTCAGGACACATTCATTCTATAACATCTTCTCCTTGAAGGAGCCAGACAGTGGATATAAGACAGCCTGTGTCAGCCACTGTCTTGTGTACTGAGAAATATTCCAAGGGATTACATTGGCCTGTGATCTGGATTGAAATAGGCTTTCCTGATTTCCTGTATGGACCTGTGTTGCCTAATGCAACTGACAAGAAAAGGCAGGGTTGGTGATTTTTAAAATATTTTTATTGAAGTACAGTTGACTTACAATGTTGTGTTAATTTTTGCCATACAGCAAAGTGACTAATTTATACATATATGTATTTTTTTCATATTCTTTTCCATTATGGTTTATCACAGGATACTGAATATAGTTTCCTGTGCTATACAGTAGGACCTAGTTGTTTATCCATTCTGTATATAGTGGTTTGCATCTGCTAATCCCAAGTTCCTGAGGGTGTTCCCTCCCCCCAACCCCCTCCCCTTGGCAACCACAACTCTGTTCTCTAGTCTGTGAGTTTGTTTCTGTTTCATAGATATGTTCATTTGTATCAATTTTTTAGATTCCACATATAAGTGATATCATATGGTATTTGTCCTTCTCTGTCTGACTTACTTCGCTTAGTATGATAATCTCTAGGTCCACCCATGTTGATGCAAGAGGCATTATTTCATTCTTTTTAATGACTAATATTCCATTGTATACGTGTGTGTGTGTGTGTGTGTGTGTGTGTGTGTATACCACATATTCTTTATCCATTCATCTGTTGATGGACATTTATGTTGTTTCCATGTCTTGGCTATTGTAAATAGTGCTGCTTTGAACATAGGGGTGCATGTATCTTTTTGAATTATAGTTTTGTTTGGGCATATGCCCAGGAGTGGAATCGCATCATATGGCAATGCTATTTTTAGTTTTTTGAGGAACGGCCATACTGTTTTCCATGGTGGCTGCACCAACTTACATTCCCATCAAAGTGTAAGAGGGTTCCCTTTTCTCCACACCCTCTCCTGCATTTATAATTTGTGGACTTTTTAATGGTGGCCATTCTGACTGGTGTGAGAGGGTGCTATCAGACACCAACTCATTGTAGTTTTTTTTTTTTTTTAAGATGCGGGGGGTAGGAGTTTATTAATTTATTTTATTTATTTTTGCTGTGTTGGGTCTTCATTTCTGTGCCATGGCTTTCTCTAGTTGTGGCAAGCGGGGGCCACTCTTCATCGCGGTGCACGGGACTCTCACTATCGCGGCCTCTCTTGTTGCGGAGCACAGGCTCCAGATGCGCAGGCTCAGTAATTGTGGCTCACGGGCCCAGTTGCTCCATGGCATGTGGGATCCTCCCAGACCAGGGCTCGAACCCATGTCCCCTGAATTAGCAGGCAGATTCTCAACCACTGTGCCACCAGGGAAGCCCTCATTGTAGTTTTGATTTGCATTTCTCTAATAATTAGCAATAATGAGCATCTTTTCATGTGCCTACTGGCCATCTGTATGTCTTCTGTGGAGAAATGTCTATTTACATCTTCTGCCCATTTTTTGATTGGGCTGTTGGTTATTTTGTTATTGAATTGTATGAGCTGTTTGTATACTTTGGAAATTAAGTCACATCATTTGCAAATATTTTCTCCCAGTCTGTAGGTTGTCTTTTCGTTTTGTTTATGGTTTCCTTTGCTGTGCAAAAGCTGATAAGCTCCATTAGGTCCCATTTGTTTATTTTTGCTTTTGTTTCTATTGCCTTGGGAGACTGACCTAAGAAAACATTTGTACGATTTATTTCAGAGAATGTTTTGCCTATGTGTTCTTTTAGGAGTTTTATGGTCTCTTGTCTTATATTTAAGTCTTCAAGCCATTTTGAATTTATTTTTGTGTATGGTGTGAGGTTATATTCTAACTTCATTGATTTACATGCAGCTTTCCAAATTTCCCAGCACCACTTGCTGAAGAGACTGTCTTTTCTCCATTGTATATTCTTGCCTCCTTTATTGGAGATTAATTGTCCATATATGTTGATGTTTTTTTAAACTGTTGAAATAGTCCCCAGTCTGGCCAGCATAACTCTCATGAAGAAGGCAGTGAACTCTCTAAGAGTTTGACTTCTGCTCCTTTGACCTTGCTGAGGAGGGACATGAAACAATCTGGAAAGAAATGTATTAGAGCGTAGCTCGAGTATGGAATACAGAAAGGAATCCTCTACTGTTTTTCTCCCATAAGAGTAAAGTGAAATGAAGTGAAGATTCAATCCATCCAGCACCTTCCCACAATCAGCCTACCTTCCTTCCCATCTGAGTGCCAGCTGTTGGCACACTGCTTTCAAACTCTCCCTTACTGAGATTCACCAATTGTTACAATTTCCCTACTTGTTTTGTCATTTGTGTGTGTGCTCTCACTCACACATACTCTCTTTCTGAACAATTGGATTAATTCTCTAAGAAAGAGCCTTCCATTTCCTTTTATGTATGTATTTATATCTCTACAGACTCATGAGTTCCCCTTTCTATTTACTTCGTTATAATTCATTACTATCATTATCTATTTTGATGCTATAAATGTCCCTGATGTAGCTAGTGAGATATCATAGACTTTTATTCTTGAATACTTCAGTGTGACTTCCTAGAAACAAAGTCATTCTTTTACATAATCTCAACACAATAATCAGAACATTTAATGTTCATATATTATTATTATCTAATTCACAGCCCAGGTTAAAATTTGTCAATTGTCCCCATAATGTACTTTATAGCCCTTCTCCTGCCCCCACCTTCCCAGGATCCAAACCAGGATCACACATTGCCTTTAGCTATCATGTCTCTCTCTCTTTTTTTTTTTAGGGATGCCAATAATATTTATTTATTTACGTGAATGCCTTTTATTTATTTATTTATTTATTTTTTCTTTCTTAACATCTTTATTGGAGTATAATTGCTTTACAGTGGTGTGTTAGTTTCTGCTTTAAAACAAAGTGAATCAGCTATACACATACATATATACCCATATCTCCTCCTTCTTACGTTTCCAACCCACCTTGCCTATCCTACTGTTGTAGGGGTCACAAAGCACTGAGCTGATCTCCCTGTGCTACGCAGCTGCTTCCCACTAGCTACCTATTTGACATTTGTTAGTACATATAAGTCCACGCCACTCTCTCACTTCGTCCCAGCTTACCCTTTCCCCTCCCTGTGTCCTCAAGTACATTCTCTACGTTTGTGTCTTTTTTTTTTTTTTTTTTTTTGCGGTACGCGGGCCTCTCACTGTTGTGGCCTCTCCCGTTGTGGAGCACAGGCTCCAGACGCGCAGGCCCAGCGGCCATAGCTCACAGGCCCAGCCACTCCGCGGCATGTGGGACCTTCCCAGACCGGGGCACGAACCCGTGTCCCCTGCATCGGCAGGCGGACTCTCAACCACTGCGCCACCAGGGAAGCCCTACACCTGTGTCTTTATTCCTGTCCTGCCCCTAGGTTCTTCAGAAAATTTTTTTTTTTTTTTTAGATTCTATGTATATGTGCTAGCATATGGTATTTATTTTTCTCTTTCTGACTTCACTCTGTATGAAAGACTCTGGGTCCATCCACCTCACTATAAATAACTCAATTTTGTTTCTTTTTATGGCTGAGTAATATTCCATTGTATATATGTGCCACATCTTCTTTACCCATTCATCTGTCGATGGACACTTAGGTTGCTTCCATGTCCTGGCTATTGTAAATAGAGCTGCAATGAACACGTTGGTACATGACTCTTTTTGAATTATGGTTTTCTCAGGGTATATGCCCAGTAGTGGGATTTCTGGGTCGTATGACAGTTCTATTTTTAGTTTTTTAAGGAACCTCCATGCTGTTCTCCATAGTGGTTATATCAATTTACATTCCCACCAACAGTGCAAGAGGGTTCCCTTTTCTCCACACCCTCTCCAGCATTTATTGTTTGTAGATTTTTTGATGATGGCCATTCTGACTGGTATGAGGTGATACCTCATTGTAGTTTTGATTTGCATTTCTCTAATGATTAGTGATGTTGAGTGTCCTTTCATGTGTTTATTGGCAATCTGTATATCTTCTTTGTAGAAATGTCTATTTAAGTCTTCTGTCGATTTTTGGATTGGGTTGTTTGTCTTTTTGATATTGAGCTGCATGAGCTGCTTGTATGTTTTGGAGATTAATCCTTTGTCAGTTACTTCATCTGCAAATATTTTCTCCAATGCTGAGGGTTGACTTTTCCTCGTTTATGGTTTCCTTTGCTGTGCAAAAGCTTTTAAGTTTCATTAGGTCCCATTTGTTTATTTTTGTTTTTATTTCCATTTCTCTAGGAGGTGGGTCAAAAAGGATCTTGCTATGATTTATGTCATAGAGTGTTCTGCCTGTGTTTTCCTCTAAGAGTTTGATAGTGTCTGGCCTTACATTTAGGTCTTTAATCCATTTTGAGTTTATTTTTGTGTATGGTGTTAGGGAGTGTTCTAATTTCATTCTTTTACATGAGGCTGTCCAGTTTTCCCAGCAACACTTATTGAAGAGGCTCTCTTTTCTCCATTGTATATTCTTGCTTCCTTTATCAAAACTAAGGTGACCATATGTGCATGGGTTTCTCTCTGGGCTTTCTATCCTGTTCCATGGGTCTATATTTCTGTTTTTGTGCCAGTACCATACTGTCTTGATTACTGTAGCTGTGTAGTATAGTCTCAAGTCCAGTCTCAAGCCTGAATCCTCCAGCTCCGTTTTTCTTTCTCAAGATTGCTTTGGCTATTCGGGGTCTTTTGTGTTCCCATACAAATTGTGACATTTTTTGTTCTACTTCTGTGAAAAATGCCATTGGTAGTTTGATAACGATTGCATTGAATCTGTAGACTGCTTTGGGTAGTATAGTCATTTTCACAATGTTGATTCTTCCAATCAAAGAACATGGTATATCTCTCCATCTGTTGGTATCATCTTTAACTTCTTTCATCAGTGTCTTATAGTTTTCTGCATACAGGTCTTTTGTCTCCCTATGTAGGTTTATTCCTAGGTATTTTATTCTTTTTGTTGCAGTGGTAAATGGGAGTGTTTCCTTAATTTCTCTTTCATAATTTTCATCATTAGTGTATAGGAACGCAAGAGATTTCTGTGCATTAATTTTGTATCCTGCTGCTTTACCAATTCATTGATTAGCTCTAGTAGTTTTCTGGTAGCATCCTTAGGATTCTCTACGTATAGTATCATGTCATCTGCAAACAGTGACAGCGTTACTTCTTTTCCAATTTGGATTCCTTTTATTGCCTTTTCTTCTCTTAAAGCTGTGGCTAAAACTTCCAAAGCTATGTTGAATAATAGTGGTGAGAGTGGGCAACCTCGTCTTGTTCCTGATCTTAGAGGAAATGGTTTCAGTTTTTCACCATTGAGAATGATGTTGGCTGTGGGTTTGCCATATATGGCCTTTATTATGTTGAGGTAAGTTCCCTCTTTGCCTACTTCCTGGAGGGTTTTTATCATAAATAGGTGTTGAATTTTGTCAGAAGCTTTTTCTGCATCTATTGAGATGGTCATATGGTTTTTCTCCTTCAGTTTGTTAATATGATGTATCACATTGATTGATTTGCGTATATTGAAGAATCCTTGCATCCCTGGGATAAATCCCACTTGATCATGGTGTATGATCCTTTTAATGTGCTGTTGGATTCTGTTTGCTAGTATTTTGTTGAGGATTTTTGCATCTATGTTCATCAGTGATATTGGCCTGCAGTTTTCTTTCTTTGTGACATCTTTGTCTGGTTTTGGTATCAGGGTGACGGTGGCCTCGTAGAATGAGTTTGGGAGTGTTCCTCCCTCTGCTATATTTTGGAAGGGTTTGAGAAGCAAGGGTGTTAGCTCTTCTCTAAATGTTTGATAGAATTTGCCTGTGCAGCCATTTGGTCCTGGACTTTTGTTTGTTGGAAGATTTTTAATCACAGTTTCAATTTCATTACTTGTGATTGGTCTGTTCATATTTTCTGTTTCTTCCTGGTTCAGTCTTGGAAGGTTATACCTTTCTAAGAATTTGTAGGTTTCTTCCAGGTTGTCCATTTTATTGGCATAGAGTTTCTTCTGGTAGTCTCAGGATGTTTTGTATTTCTGCGGTGTCTGTTGTAACTTCCCCTTTTTCATTTTTAATTTTATTGACTTGAGTCCTCTCCCTCTTTTTCTTGAGGAGTCTGGCTAGTGGTTTATCAATTTTGTTTATCTTCTCAAAGAACCAGCTTTTAGTTTTATTGATCTTTGCTGTTGTTTTCTTTGTTTCTATTTCATTTATTTCTGCTCTGATATTTATGATTTCTTTCCTTCTACTAACTTTGAGTTTTGTTTGTTCTTCTTTCTCTAATTCCTTTAGGTGTAAGGTTAGATTGTTTATTTGAGATTTTGCTTGTTCCTTGAGGTAGGCTTGTATTGCTATAAACTTCCCTTTTAAAACTGCCTTTGCTGCATTCCATAGGTTTTAGATGATAGTGTTTTCATTGTAATTTGTCTCTAGGTATTGTTTGATTTCCTCTTTGGATTCTTCAGTTATCTCTTGGTTTTTTTAGTAATCTGTTGTTTAGCCACCATGTGTTTATGTTTTTTCCCTGTAATTGATATCTAATCTCATAGCATTGTGATCAGAAAAGATGCTTGATATGATTTCAATTTTCTTAACTTTACTGAAGCATGATTTGTGACCCAAGATATAATCTATCCTGAAGAGTGTTCATGAGCACTTGAGAAGAAAGTGTATTCTGTTGTTTTTTTGGAATGTCCTGTAATATCAATTAAGTCCATCTTGTTTAATGTATCATTTAAAGCTTGTGTTTCCTTGTTTATTTTCATTTTGGATGAACTGTTCATTGGTGAAAGTGGGGTGTCCTACTATGATTGTGTTACTGTTGATTTCCCTTTTTATGGCTGTTAGCATTTGTCTTATGTATTGAGGTGCTCCTATGTTGGGTGCATAAATATTTACAATTTTTATATCTTCTTCTTGGATTGATCCCTCGATCATTATGTAATGTCTTTCTTTGTCTCTTGTAACAGTCTTTATTTTAAAGTCTATTTTGTCTGATATGAGAATTGCTCCTCCAGCTTTCTTTTGATTTCCATTTGCATGGAATATCTTTTTCCATCCCCTCACTTTCAGTCTGTATGTGTCCCTAGGTCTGAAGTGGGTTTGTTGTAGGCAGCAGATATATGGGTCTTGTTTTTGTATCCATTCAGGGAGCCTGTGTCTTTTGGTGGGAGCATTTAATCCATTAACTTTTAAGGTAATTATTGATATGTATGTACCTATTACCATTTTCTTAATTGTTTTAGGTTTGTTATTGTAGGTCTTTTCCTTCTCTTGTGTTTGCTGCCTAGAGAAGTTCCTTCAGCATTTGTTGTAGAGCTGGTTTGGTGGTGCTGAATTCTCTTAGCTTTTGCTTGTCTGTAAAGGTTTTAATTTCTCCATCAGATCTGAATGAGATCCTTGCTGGGTAGAGTAATATTGGTTGTAGGTTTCTCTCTTTCATCACTTCAAATATGTCTTGCCACTTCCTTCTGGCTTGCAGAGTTTCTGCTGAAAGATCAGCTGTTAACCTTATGGGGATTCCCTTGGATGTTATTTGTTGTTTTTCCCTTGTTCCTCTTAATTTTTGTCCTTGTGTTTAATTTTTGGTCGTTTGATTAACATGTGTCTCTGTGTGTTTCTCCCTGGATCTATCCTGTGTGGGACTCCCTGTGCTTCCTGCACTTGATTGACTATTTCCTTGCCCATATTAGGGAAGTTTTCAACTATAATGTTTTCAAATATTTTCTCAGTCCCTTTCTTTTTCTCTTCTTCTTCTGGGACCCCTGTAATTCTAATGTTTGTGTGATTAATGTTGTCTCAGAGGTCTCTAAGACTGTCCTCATTTCTTCTCATTATTTTTTCTTTATTCTGCTCTGCAGTAGTTATTTACACTATTTTATCTTTCTGGTCACTTATCCGTTCTTCTGCCTCAGTTATTGTGCTATTGATTCCTTCTAGAGAATTTTTAATTTCTTTTATTTGTTGTTCATCATTGTTTGTTTGCTCTTTAGTTCTTCTAGTTCCTTGTTAAACATTTCTTGTATTTTCTCCATTCTATTTCCAGGATTTTGTATCATCTTTACTATCATTACTCTGAATTCTTTTTCAGATAGACTGCCTATTTCCTCTTCATTTGTTTGGTCTGGTGGGTTTTTGCCTTGCTCGTTCATCTGCTGTGTGTTTCTCTGTCTTCTCATTTTGCTTAACTTACTGTGTTTGAGGTCTCCTTTTTGCAGGCTGCAGGTTCGTCATTCCCGTTGTTTTTGGTGTGTGCCCCCAGTGGCTAAGTTTGGTTCAGTGGGTTGTGTAAGTTTCCTGGTGGAGGGGACTGGTGCCTGTGTTCTGGTGGATGAGGCTGGATCTTATCTTTCTGGTGAGCAGGACCTCGTCAGGTGGTGTGTTTTGGGGTATCTGTGACCTTATTATGATTTTAGGCAGCCTCTGCTAATGGGTGCAGTGTGTTCCTGTCTTGCTAGTTGTTTGGCATAGGGTGTCCAGCACTGTAGTTTGCTGGTTGTTGTGTGGAGCTGGGTCTTAGTGTTGAGATGGAGATCTCTGGGAGAGCTTTCACCATTTGATATTACATGGAGCCGGGAGGTCTCTGGTGGCCCAATGTCCTGAACTCGGCTCTCCCACCTCAGAAGCACCGGCCTGACACCTGCGCGGAGCACAGGACCCTGTCAGCCACACGGTGTGCAGATTTTAAACATAGACGTAATTTTGCAAGGATAAACTGTTGTCTTTTTCATTCCTCTCCTCCGGTAAATCCTGTCATCCAGTGATCATTATCCCATGAAGCCCTAGAGAAGCCAGGGAGGGCAAAGACCGACTCAGAAAATAGGAAACAGGACGTGTGATGTCTCCTTCTTTGGCAGGAAGAACTATCATATCTCTCAAACGTCTTTTAATATGGAAGCGTTCCTTAGCCTTTCCTTATCTTCACTGGCCTTGGCATATTTGGGAGAATAAAGCCAGTTATTTTGCAGAAAGTCCTTTAATTTGAGTTTAGTTAATGTTACCTCATGGTTAGATTCAGATTATGTATTTCAGTAGGAATGTTACAGAAGCGATATTGTATTCTTCACAGTGTCTCATGGCAGAAGGCGTATGGTTTAAGTTGGTATCCTTCAGATTTCTCTGTTGTAAATTACTATTTTTCCCTTTGAAACTAATAAGTTATTTGTAGAGAGATATTTTGAAGCTATGTATCTATCCTCTTTTCATCAAATGTTTACCCACTAGTTTTAGCACTTGTTAATGGTTCTTGCCTGAGTCAATTATTACTAAGATAGGTACAAAATGGTGGTTTTCTAATTCTGTCATTCTTTCAACATTTATTAGTTGGCATTTTACCATAAGGAAGAACTTTCCATCATGTATATATGCATTTATTTATTCCTATATGGATTCATGGATTTATTCAATGGGTCATTCAGTGGGTTAAAATTTATTACTATCATTATTTATTTTGTTGGTCAAAATGTCCCAGATTTAACCAATAGGAACTCCTCCAAATTGGGTCCAATGTTGTTGTTTCGACATTCTGCATCATTATTTGAGATTTCTTGGACACAACAAAATATTTCAGGTTCACCTTGAATTTTCTTGCCTCAGCCCTAGAAGCTGTCATTTCTTCGAGGAATCCTGGTTCTTTTAATAGAGAGTAGTATTTAGAAACCAAGCTCTGGGCAGCAGATGTGGTTGTTGCTACTGGGGTATTATTGCTTTGCCAGCAGACAGAGATATGAAAGAAATATATGTGTGTGATGTATGTGTATATGATATATTTCACATGTGTGTACATATTTCGTGTGTGTATATATGTAAATGTATGTGTACACATATATATGCCATGAGTTCACAGTAATACCTCTGGTTCTAATCCGGCATTCTGGGGTTTAGTCTAGGCTCCCCTTTCCATACTTATAACTCCCTTCATGACAGCTCTGTTTTTTTAATATATATATATATACTTTATTGAAGTATAGGTGATTTATAATGTTATGTTAGTTTCAGGTGTACAGCAAAGTGATTCAGGTGTGTGTGTGTGTGTGTGTGTGTGTATATATACATATATATATGTATACCTGAATATATATATTTTCTTTTTCAGATTCTTTTCCCATATAGCATATTGCAATATATTGAGTATAGTTCCCTGTGCTATATAGTAGGTCTTTCTTGGTTATGAATTTTGTATATAGTACTGTGTATATGTTGATCCCAACCTCCTAATTTATCTCTCCCCCACCCCTTTCCCCTTTGGTAACCATAAGTTTGTTTTATATGTCTGTGGGTCTATTTCTGCTTTATAAATAAGTTCATTTGTATCATTTTTTTTAGATTCCACATATAAGTCATAGCATATGATATTTGTCTCTCTCTGACTTACTTCACTTAGTATGATACTCTCTAGGTCCATCTGGTTGCTGCGCATGGCATCATTTTGTTCTTTTTTATGGCTGAGGACTATTCCATTGTATATGCACCACATCTTAATCCATTCATCTGTCAGTGGACATTTACCACCTGTATCATTAACGATTATTTTTGGAAGTACTCAATCTGAGATGCAAAGATACAGATCATTGGTTCTATAGGATATTCCTCAAAATGATTTTTGAATCTTTGTCTTAAAAGTGTCAGTTTGGGAAAAAAAGCTGCAGTGAGTCTCATGTGACTTTCAGGATATCATGGACACAGGGTAGGGGATAGCAAAGAGGTCCCCAAAGAGAGGCTCCCCGCTCCCTGTCCCATAACTTCCAGGCCATAATCCTGTTGGCCATCCCAGTCACACTCTCATTTTACCATTTGAACAGGAAGTTATAAATATATATATCAGGGAGAGGATCAGAACTGAAAAGAATTGTAGCTGGAGCACTGTTTGAAATCTACCTTCAAGGTAGGGGAGTATTTTAGAAAGTCAAGACTTGGTCAATAGGGACGGACAAGCAAACCACACACTTCTCATCCCTGGGAGAGCTTCAAGTGCCTGATGTGAATTGATTTTATCATTGTGACAATAATGCCAACGTTCTTTGAAGGCGGCAGCAGTCTGATAAAGCTTCTAAAGAAGTAGATTCATATGTGAAGTATTTCAGGCCAAAAGTCCCTTTGGACACCACTTTTTGGCTTTGTCTTTTGTCTTGATTCACTGAGTGGTTATTATAGTGATACATGTGGGCACGAGGAAAGGTGACCTCAGTGACAAGTGCTTCCTGACTCTGTGTTTAGGTTATAATTCTGTTCCTTCCTCTTTCCCACCCTCTCACTCACACTCTATCTCCCTCCACCCTGCCCAACATCGCACTTAAAATGCCATTTTGCCGTTTCATTGATGGCTTTGTGAGAAGCAACCGAGTGACCACAAATGCTGCCCAGAGACATCTGTCATCTTCTGGCTCAAACAGAAAAACCACAGCGACATGACTGTTGACCACTGATCCATGTTTACCCAACTTCCCAGACACCGGAGAGCTCAGAGAACTCAACATTTCTAAAATTGCCACATGTTCACTCAAGTTTTTTTCCTTACTTATTCAAAGCTTTGCTTTCTGAAAGATGTTACCGAGAGGGATGCCTGGAAATCTGTGAAAGTAATAGCCTAGGGGGCCTAGTAGGTAAGTTTGCATCCTCAGGCCACAGAGCAAGAGTGTGTTTTCTCCCTTCCTGGGGAATTGAGAGATGCTAGGCAAAAAACAGCTCTGGTTTTCATTATTATATGCTTAAGATGGGCTGGGCTCTAGTTCTTTCACAAAATGCTAGTCCCTGGACTGAAGCCAAACATGTAAATTTCAGTTTAAATAAGTGCTTAATAGGAAAAGCAAAGGGGTAAGCCCTAGAGGCTCCACTGAATGCCACTGCTGGCCTCAGCTCTGGGTTGCCGCCTCCCTTTTTGCATCATCTGACCTATTTTCCTTGACTTGGTGAGCAAGGCTCAAGCACTGGCAGTGAGACTCTTGCTGTGGGAAGGGGGAAGGAAGCTGTCCAGCCATCCATGGAAATGCTAATGAGTTGAGATGGCCCTGGGCTTTTAATTCAGATCTTCTGTAGTACTTTGCTTTCCTGATGCTGTTGGAACAGAATTTTACATTACTCGCTACTGGGGAGATGGTGAAATGCAGATCCTACGAAGCTGAACTGCTTCTCTGGACACTCTGCAGGGACCATGATGCTTTACATCAGGGGTGATGGAAACAGTTTGACTCTATCATGGGGATCGGCCTCAGGCCAAAGTAAGAGTTGCTTTTTTCAGTGCAAAGCAGGTGCTGTATTGTGGCAGGTTGCAGCCCTGTTAGGACACCACGTTCCTTGCTCTGGTTTCGTATTTGAGGAAGTTATTCTTCCAGTTTGCACACATCTTGCCCAGGAAGCTCAGGGCAAGAGGGAGAGAGGGTGGAAATACTTCTGCCTTCCAGAGTGCTATTTCCACATTCTGGTGTTTCCTGTTATCGGAGGAAATGCAGCTTATGTCAGGGGGACTCCAGGCAATGGCTTGTGTAGGGTGAACGGAAGCTGCTATTCATGGTCATTCCCAACCTTCCTGAGGAAAATACTCTTCTGGAAAATATTATTGGATTATTGGTCCACATTTTAAGATTCACAGTGTCTACAGTTTAAACGAGAAATGTAAGGAAATGGGTATCTTATTATCAACATGACTCAAGCAGAAAATGTCCTTAACCAATGGGGTTGGAAAAGGCAAGGTCTTAGCGGAATGGTAACCTGGGCATGTGTCTCCTGCAGATGGAGCTGACAGGCTCCGCTGAGCAGTAGTCTCCAGTCTTCTGTACCTGAAGTCTGGCTCGTCATTCTAACCGTGTAAAGTTGTATGGGTGGCATTCAAAATCCTGTTTGTTCTCTCTTGTTATTAAACCAGCCCAGGATGTAGGGGAAGGGCTCCTGGGCTGAGGGGGCAGAGGACCCAGCGCTCTGGCTCTTTTGCTGTGTGCAGTCATCAGGTCCATGATCTTCTGCTATCCTAGGTCACCTTTGGCCTTTAGCTTTGGAATAGGTGAATAGAAAGGACAGAAGCACAAAGATTAAATTTTGACAGGTTGTATTCTTGCTGGTAGAGAGGGAGAGTGAGGAGTCAGGAGATATGGAAAGTACCCATCGTGTAGACAATCATGTCGGGCCTGCTAATGCTTGTGGGTACATGTGGAGTTTGAAGAACAAGAGGGTCTGAGGCATTTTTGTGAATGGCCTGTGTCTCTCCTAGACAAAGGTGGAAAATGATAATTGAAGAGAGCAGCTAAGAAAAGTTTCTAGAAAGTGACCTCATTCATTTATTCTTTCATTCAGCAGAAATATACTGGGTATTATTATGAACAAGGTGCTGTAGGTGAACAGGATATAAAACATCAAGTTCTTGGCGCTCAAAGAGCATCTGGTCTCAAAGGGACATAATTTTTTTTAAATGTTACTTAATGCCACCCCCCAATATGTATTCCCCCTTGAGAAATCACTTTTTGAATTTAGTCCCTAGAACTAAATGAGGAAATGGTCTACATCTTCCTTTTAGATATGAGAATTTCATAACTTACCATGTTTCTATTTCTGTTCTGTGAATAAGCTGGGGTTCTAGGTTGCAAACCACAGAAATTATTTCTAGCTGTCTTAGGCAGAAAAGAGGAATTTGTTGAAAGTATATTTAAATCAAAACATATACATTCAGGACCTTGCTATCCCACTGACTTGCTCAGGGGCACCAGACAAGTCATTTATTCTTTTCAAATATCAGTTGATTTGCCATTCAAGGAATATTGTACAATCACAGTGGAACTCCCAAAATAGATGGGATGCTCAAAGACCAAGTTTGGAAAACAGATAAGAACCAAAGGTGCTCTGGAAAGTGAGGCCACAGAAACTGGTTCTCATGCTGCTGGGCCAAGGTGAGTAAGATGTCCAGCTGCCTCTGTGACGGTAGGTCACTCACTCAAGATCAAGTCCTGAGAGAACCTTCTGACTGGCCCAGCTTTAGTTTGGGGAGCTAGACCCTTTGGTGTCTACAGTGGGAGGGACAGCCACTCTCAAAATTAATGAGGCAATTCCCAGAGAAGACGTACAGACGGCCAACAGGCACATAAAAAGATGTTCAACATTGCTAAATATAAGAGAAATGCAAATCAAAACTATGAGGTATCACCTCACTCTGGTCAGAATGGCTATCATCAAGAAGGCTACAAATAATAAATGCTGGAGAGGGTGTAGAGAAAAAGGAACCCTCCTACACTGTTGATGGGAATGTAAATTGGTATAGCCACTGTGGAGAACAGTATGGAGTTTCCTTAGAAAGCTAAAAATATAGCTACCATATGATCCAACAATCCCACTCCTGGACATATATCTGGAGAAAACTCTAATTCTAAAAGATACATGCACCCCAATGTTCATTGCAGCACTATTTACAATAGCCAGGACATGGAAGCAACCTAGATGTCCACTGACAGATGAATGGATAAAGAAGACGTGATATATATAGATATAGATATCTATATCTATATGTAGATATATAGATACCTATATCTATCAATGGAATATTCCTCAACCATTAAAAAGAATGAAATAATGCCATTTGCAGCAACATGGATGGACCTAGACATTATCATATTAAGTGAAGTAAGCCAGACTGAGAAAGACAACTATCATATGATATCACTTATATGTGGAATCTAAAAAAAAATAAGGTACAGGGACTTCCCTGGTGGCACAGTGGTTAAGAATCTGCCTGCCAATGCAGCGGACATGGGTTCGATCCCTGGTCTGGGAATATCCCACGTGCTGCGGAGCAACTAAGCCCGTGCACCACAACTACTGAGCCCGCGTGCCACAACTACTGAAGCCCACGCGCCTAGAGCCTGTGCTCCTCAACAAGAGAAGCCACTGCAATGAGAAGCCCGTGCACCACAACGAAGAGTAACCTGCACGCCACAATGAAGAGTAGCCCCTGCTCGCCACAACTAGAGAAAGCCCGTGCACAGCAACAAAGACCCAAGGCAGCCAAAAATAAATAAATAAACAAAACGATACAAATGAA
Source organism: Orcinus orca (assembly GCF_937001465.1). Taxonomy (NCBI): domain Eukaryota; kingdom Metazoa; phylum Chordata; class Mammalia; order Artiodactyla; family Delphinidae; genus Orcinus; species Orcinus orca. The sequence goes on along the minus strand of NC_064560.1, from coordinate 137,355,304 downwards.
CTTCTTTACAAAACAGAAACAGACTCACAGACATAGAAAATCAAACTTATGGCTACCAAAGGGGAAAGGTTGGGGGGAGGGATAAATTAGGAGGTTGGGATTAACATATACATACTACTATTGGGTTGGCCAAAAAGTTCGTTCGGGGTTTTCTGTAAGATGTTACAGAAAACCCCGAACGAACTTTTTGGCCAAACCAATATACATAAAATAGATAATCAACAAGAACCTATTGTATAGCACAGAGAACTATACGTAATATTTTGTAATAACCTATAAGGGAAAAGAATCTGAAAAAGAATATATATATATATATTTGAATCATTGTGCTGTACACTTGAAACTAACATGATATTGTAAATCAGCTATACTTCAATTAAAACAAAAGATGAATGAAGTCTCGAAAAGGAAGGTTAGCTAATAGAAAGGATGGTTGCATGCTGGATAGCCACAAAAATGGATGTCAGGAAACACAGACCAAAATGCTGCTCCAAAACAGAAGCGCCGTCAATCCCTATAGGGAGCTTATTTGTTCTTCTTGCCTTGTTTTGGTTATGACTTTTGTGTCCTTCCTTTCCATTTTATTATTCTTACCGTACAACATTCCTTGAACGGCAAGTAAAGAGACATTTGAAAAGGATAAATGACTTGCTTAATGTCCCTGAGATAGTAAGTGGTACAGTCAGGTCCTGAATTTGTATCTTTTGATTTCAATTTCCATCCTCTTGTCTTTCCCATGAGTTGATGCAGGGCAAAGTGCAGAGTGATAAATGTCAAGAAAGGTACCAAAAAATGGTATGGTTGTTCTGAAGGGGAATATTTCTACAGGTTTGGAGAACTTTATAAGTCCATGGGATTGACAACAAATAGGTTTTCCTAACTGAAGGAAGAGCTCATCTCTTCTCTCTTGTAAGCCAACCTACCTACCGGCACAAAATGGTCTATTGTTGCCAGGAAGGTTGCCATGGTGAACTGGGGAGTGGTTTCTTCAATATTTTCTCCCTGGCTGAGACCTTCTCAGGATGTTAGGTCTATGTTTAGACTATGCCCCTCTCCTCAAAAGACCTATCCTATCATCCGAATGCACCAGACCTTAATTTTCTTGCCTTTTAGAAAACTATTTTCTGGAGGGAAACTATGTGTTTATTGAAGAAAATTTGGATAATACATAAACCCACACACACACCAAAAAAAAACCCCACTCAGAGCTCTACTGTTAATATTTTGGTGATTTTATTTTTTATATGTATGTGTGGGTGTATATATTTTTTGAAAATTGAAATTATATGATATAAATATGATATGAGATATAAATTGATATTACATAAATATGATATATGGTATACATTGAGATTATATGGCATAAATTCTTTGCTCACATGACACAATCTTATGGGCATCCTTTCATGACATGAAATTGTTGGTGCTTGAATTCTTAATTTAATTTAATAAGCATTAATTGTGCACCTATTTTGGGCTCTCTGCTGTGGATCAGATATCTTCCCTGTCCTCAAGGAGCCACATCCTCCTCCACTTTTGGTCTATATGGGGAGGAGGAAAGGGAAAAAGCCAGGAATCTAAGAATCAAGACAGCAACCTTGTGCACCAAGACTTCAAACTGATAGCCTCTTTAAAGCTATCAAGGAATTCAAAATCTTCCTTTCATAGTTTTTGAAAGTAGAGACACATTACTTAGTTTTTGCATGGAACCACATCTAAAGCAACACAGTTCTGCAGATATGCCACTGAAAATACATTTCTTTAAAGAATTCATTATTTGCCAGGGTCTCTCTAAGAGCATAAACGAGATCCAGTTCATAAGCCACATGGATGTAACTTAATTATCACCTCTTTCCAGTCTTCCAGCCTCTGGAGGGTGCTCTGGACCATCTCTTACACCAACCCCACATCTATCTCCTTTCTCTTCCCTCCCCACTCTCCTTCCTTTTATTATGTGGATCACTTAGCCCCTCTTCTAGAAAGTAAGAATGCTTCCTCTTTAAGAGGAGGGAGGAAGGGAAAACCTGTAGGAATTCAGGATTCTCCTTAAATCGCAGGGGAGCCCTGAGTGCTTGATCTTTAGAGCCCTTCCAGCATCTTGCCTCTCAGTCCCCTGAAGTGACTGGCACGGGGCACCTGGGAGAAGCTGGGGGAACGCCTGCTGAATGGAATCCACCCAGACACAAGGCAGAGTCAGGGTCAGGAAGGCATGTTTCACACACAGGTCCCTGCTCAGGCTGGCAGGAGGGGCAGAAGGACGCGGCAGTGATTGTCCCTGAGCTGTCCTTGACACCTTTTCACACTATCCCCCTCCCCTCCCCAGTGATGGCCTCCAAAGAAGGACCGGCATGACATTCCCCTGGCAAAGCATGGAAACTCTGTCATCTCGGGTAACCGGTCCCAGGATTATAAACTGGCAGGAGGCAGGGGTCAGGGTAAGATTAGGACTTAAGCTCTTGTCCTCTCAGGCTAGTAGCTTGACCATGACAAGCTGCTTCCTTTGGCCCTTTTAGCTCAGGGAAGTCAGATGTATGAAAGAGTTTCAGAGAAACTTAGATTTCTGCTGTCACTTTGCCAGAAAATTGGCTTATTCTTTTGGCTCTGTCAGGACCTTGTTTGTTTCTCTCTTTGGTGGTTTCCGTGGCCTCCCTTCTGATTTTTAGGTAAATCGTGGTCTTGCTGCAGTTCATCCAGTTTCAGCTGTGGCTGGCGCGCATGCTCTATGGAGCGGAGCCTGGCACACCCTGCTGAACGCTTGGCTGGGGAAACCCCTGCAGAGGGCAGCGGTGTCGATCCCGGCACCTCACGGCGAGTGAGGCCACGGTCCTTGCTCTGCCAGGCTGCATAAGGAAAGGTGCATTAGGTCCCCAGCAGTTGTTGGGAGAATGCGGGTTGCATTCTGGATTTAGATCATAGAACTCTTTGCAGACTGTTCTACCATCTTGAAAGTCAGAAAAGAACCAGAATCAAACATGAGGAGCAAAATGACCAGAAGTCCGGGGATCTTGAATATTTATTTGTTCATCCCTAAATCCTTTCAAGAGACCTTAAGCGCTCAGGCTCCAGAGTTAAGTTAGACCTACATTTGAAACCTGTTCTGCCACTAGTTAGCTGCCTGTACTTGGGCAAATGGCTTTACCTCTCTGAGCCCCAGGTTCTTTATGTGTAAAGTTGGGAAAATAACAGCAACCTTCTTGGAAGATTGTTATGAGGATTAAGTGAAAAGAAAAGAACACATGTAGAGCACTGGTCCAGTGTCTGCTATGTGGTCTCAATGTGGGCTAGTATTATTTTTCTTGTAAATACCATCCCAGAAGCCTGTGATGGTGGAAATAAGGGTAAATTGACACAGATCCTTCCCTGAGGTAGCTTATGATGGGCAGTCATGACACAGGACGTGACAGGAGCCAGGAGGAAGGAACAGGGCGAAAGGGGCATGTAACAAATGGAAGCAAAGCTTCAAGAGGGGGGTTCGATGGAGCCAGTTGTTCAAACACGGTGGGGCTCAGAAATGAAAGCTGAATACAACTGAGCAGCCATGCTCTCCTACAGAGCCTGAACGCAGTCGGCAAAGGTGGGAAATAGGAGGAAAGGGATACATTAAAAACAAAATAGGTGAGCAGACTGGTTATCAGGCTGACAGGAGGTAAACAGACTGGGATACATAAATAAGCAAGCAACACAGTGATGAAGACGACCCCACCGGCCGAAAACCGAGAGGCAGCCCGCGCTGAGGCTGGAATCAGGCTGGAGCTTTGAGATTACCAAAAGAAAATGCATGCAGACGTCCACGGATTTTTCTGACACTTTGTTTCCCTCCCACAACATTCAGAAATCCACCCTGGATTTATTCTCAGAAAGGACGCCAGAGAGCTCTCTTCTGTTCCTTGCCGCCCCCTGGGAGATTCCACAGGGGAATGGGGATGGGATGAGGGGTTCAGAGGGTGATAGCACCAGGCGCCGAACTCCAGGGATCCCGAGTGGAGCACCGCCGGCTGTGCGAACCCTGTCTAGACATGGAAATTGTCCTCCTAATCTCCTAATCTTGCTTTCTTTACATTCTCTTGACGACGTGCCATCTCTGTAAACATTCTCACCCCAAGAACGGAGCTGGAAACACATGTGCAATCAGCAGCCGCAGCAGCTACAAAGAGAGTTATGAAATCCGCCCAAAATAGCCTGCTTGCCCCATAGGCATATGCAAAGCAGCCACACAGCCAGGGGGAACGTATGGGGCGGCAGATTTCACTCTGCATTTCAAGAGGCTTCTGGTGACCTTCCAGTGCTGCTCAGAAACACCCAGGTGAGACCTGGGGCTGTGGACAAAGTCCCCTGGGCAGCTGTGAGTCCCTGGGGCTAAGCCCTCCTATCCTACCTACCCTGAAATTCCTCAGCCCTGGAGACATTTATTTGGGTTAAAACTTTGAGGTTAGGGACTTCCCTGGTGGTGCCGTGGTTGAGAATCCGCCTGCCAATGGAGGCGACAGGTGTTCGATCCCTGGTTTGGGAAGGTCCCACATGCCGTGGAGCAACCAAGTCCGTGCACCACAACTACTGAGTCTGTGCGCCTCAACTACAGAAGCCCTCACACCTAGACCCCATGCTCTGCGACAATAGAAGCCACCACAATGAGAAGCCCGTGCGCCGCAATGAAGAGTACACCCCACTCGCTGCAACTAGAGAAAGCCCGTGCACAGCAACGAAGGCTCAACGCAGCCAAAAATCAATCAATCAATCAAAAAAATCGGGGTTACATAACATTATCTGAGACAAGAAGATAAAAATCTGATTCCCACCCTTAGAATCAACTTAATGCATCAGCCATCTAGTCTCCTTGCCGGGGTAGGATGGTATTTTTGTACATTGGGTGAGTGGGAGTGGACAGGCCATTTGGCCGGGGGCTCAGAGTGTCAGGGAAGAGCAGCCTGCAGGTGCAGGTCCACTGTCTGCAGGGTTCTGGGTGAGAGGTGAGCCTTGCTGTGATCTGGGTGGTGCAGTCGTCGTCTGTCTGCTTTCACCACCAGCATCAACTACTTGTGTGACCTTGGCCCAGTCACTTCACACCTCTTGCTTCAGCCTTCTTTACCAAAGTGGGAAGCTGCTCTTTCCCCTGGATTTCACTTAGAAAGGGGAAAGGAGTCAGATGGCTGCTCCTCCCCAGGTGTCCTGGGAGTTGGATCTCAAGCTACTCAAAGAATGATCACATGACTGAATGCAATTACAGAGGTCCTGGTGATAGTTCTTTTTTTTTTTGGCGGTACGCAGGCCCCTCACTGCTACGGCCTCTCCCGCTGCGGAGCACAGGCTCCGGACGCGCAGGCCCAGTGGCCACGGCTCACGGGCCCAGCCGCTCCGTGGCACACGGGATCCTCCCGGACTGGGGCACGACCCCACGTCCCCTGCATCGGCAGGCGGACTCCCAACCACTGCGCCACCGGGGAAGCCCCTGGTGATAGTTTTGTTAAGACTGCTCTTTGTGGCTGAAGAGACAAGGTGAGTCATCCCTGTTCTGGTGGGAGAGACCACTGGGTTAGAAGTCAGGCAAACCCGGGCTCTGAGCCAGCGCTGTCAGGTTGCTTTTGTGAGTTTCTGAACCTCTCGTGATTTCCCTCAGTTGAGCCAGACCAAGGCCTGTAGCCCAAGAAAGGACACTGGCCAACTGCAGGGGCCAGGCTGAGACAACGGAATGTGCTGGGGGCAGCATGGAGGGTGTGACCAAGACACAAAGAGGCCAGCTTTCTCTTCCGTGGGAGTCCCAAGTGAACCCTCCTTCCCCTCTCCTGCCTCCTATCCATACCCATGGCTTGCCTTCCCTTTTATGCACAGCCAGACTGTGTTTCTGTTTTGTCAAACTGACTCCCAGGTGTCTGCTGGGAGGAGGACACCCCTGGGAGTGGCATGAACTCATCTTTGGTTTTGGGGTGGAACTTGAGTTGCTTCTGCAGGTACATCATGGCTTGGCTTAGACCATCCCTTCCCTAAAGTGCTGTACTTCACACCCTTTGATGGGACGCACACAACCTTCCATCCACCCCAGGTGTGGACTGGATCAGGCCAGGCGAAGCATTTGAGGCAATTGACCCTATTCACAGGCCAACCAGGGGACCCACTGGCCTGTGCCTTGTAGTTGAGCTCATGCTTGTTTCTGAGGAGCCTCTTTGAACTTGATGACCTTCACTCTTTCCTTTGTGGCCATTTTAGGGCAAAGGGAAAATAAGGCCTGGTCCTTTAATATTTGAGCCATGTCTTAAAATCAGAGCTGTCCCCTCTCTCCAGTCCTGCTCTGGGAGCTGTGGTTGTTGCCTAGGGGAGGCCCTGGGCTCGAGCCCACCGTATCCTGCGTGCTGACGTATCCCTTAGCATCCTGTATACTTTGGGAGCCTGCGATGGGAACACCCTAACCCCTGCCCCTCCATCATGCTGGTACTTCAGGAAACCCGTGCAAGACATGACCTGCCATTGTGGCTCCTTCCAGGGGGCTTTGACAATAAGGAAAATGTCTATTTGTGTAGGGATATCGCTGAAATGAGTGTCTGAAACTCATATTTCCAGAAAGCTTGAAGGTTTTGACCTCCTCAGATGCTTTCTTCATGTTTCACACTGGGCAGCTTAGGCATATAGAGCTGCTTCCCCCAACCTGTCTGTGAAGACTGGGCAGCTGCTCAGGCTGAAAATAGTAGCTGCTTCGAGTTTTAATCGCAGCACGAGAAGGGACTCACGTACACACACCCTGATGTGCAAATGTGGGCTCAGAGGCAGTTCCGGGCATCAGGGCTGAGTCTGCAAGTGACTGTGAGGTAGACCTGGAAGTGAGCTCTGATGTGGGGCTGTCACTTCCTTCCTGCAAACAGCGGGTGAAAGGAGCCACCTGAGCCTCAGTGATCAAGCGTCTCTGTGCTTGCAGCCTGGGACTAGCTTTAGGAGGAAGAAGAAAAAGCGTGTATTATTTTTGTTTTCAGCAAAACCCTTAGTGTCCTCCCTTTAGCTCCAAATGCTAATCTTTCAACTGTTTCAATCATTACAGGAAAAGAAAAACCTGAAAGCATTCTGTTAACTAGGCTGGTGATGTTGACATGGAAAGGTGTGGGCTCTACTCTCTGCCCATGGCCCCTCACTCCCAGTTTTCCTCTCACTTCTTGGCTGCTGTTTCCCAGGGCCCCGTTCTCTGCTCAGCCTGGGCATTAACCAGTGGCTGTTAAAACAGAGGACGACATATCTTCAGATATCTAAACTATGTATAGAGCGTTCCAAACAGTATCTATAGCCTCTTTCTCCTCTCTCTCTTTCTCCCTTCCTATTTTCTTTCCTTGAGAAAATATCCTCTACTAGAAAGGTCACTGTGCAATGCTCTAAGAAGATTATTGTTGATCTCCTTTCATTTGTCCCCATCATGTCTCTCAGCCAGGAGGCTTAGTGGACCAGTAGAAAGTGCTCAGACCTTGGAGAGAGATGGGCTTAGCATTCTTTGAATCCCAGCCATGCTATTTGCAACTGTAGAACCATAGATAATTTGCCTTCAATAATTTTCTGGTCTCTAGAAACTGAGAATAATACCTACTTTGCAGGTTTTCTATGGGGGTTCAGTAGGACAGACTATTCAAAACCCCAGTGATGATACAAATAGATGGAGAGATATACCATGTTCTTGGATTGGAAGAATCAACATTGTGAAAATGACTCTACAGATTCAATGCAATCCCTATCAAACTACCACTGGCATTTTTCATAGAACTAGAACAAAAAATTTCACAATTTGTATGGAAACACAAAAGACCCCGAATAGCCAAAGCAATCTTGAGAATGAAAAATGGAGCTGGAGGAATCAGGCTCCCTGACTTCAGACTATACTACAAAGCTACAGTAATCAAGACAGTATGGTACTGGCACAAAAACAGAAATATAGATCAATGGAACAGGGTAGAAAGCCCAGAGAGAAACCCATGCACATATGGTCACCTTATCTTTGATAAAGGAGGCAGGAATGTACAGTGCAGAAAGGACAGCCTCTTCAATAAGTGCTGCTGGGAAAACTGGACAGGTACATGTAAAAGTATGAGATTAGATCACTCCCTAACACCATACACAAAAATAAACTCAAAATGGATTAAAGACCTAAATGTAAGGCCAGAACCTATCAAACTCTTAGAGGAAAACATAGGCAGAACACTCTATGACATAAATCACAGCAAGATCCTTTTTGACCCACCTCCTAGAGAAATGGAAATAAAAACAAAGATAAACAAATGGGACCTAATGAAACTTCAAAGCTTTTGCACAGCAAAGGAAACCATAAACAAGACCAAAAGACAACCCTCAGAATGGGAGAAAATATTTGCAAATGAAGCAAATGATAAAGGATTAATCTCCAAAATTTACAAGCAGCTCATGCAGCTCAGTAACAAAAAAACAGACAACCCAATTCAAAATTGTGCAGAAGACCTAAATAGACATTTCTCCAAAGAAGATATACAGACTGCCAACAAACACATGAAAGAATGCTGAACATCATTAATCATTAGAGAAATGCAAATCAAAACTACAATGAGATATCATCTCACACCAGTCAGAATGGCCATCATCAAAAAAATCTAGAAACAATAAATGCTGGAGAGGGTGTGGAGAAAAGGGAACACTCTTGCACTGCTGGTGGGAATGTGAATTGGTACAGCCACTATGGAGAACAGTATGGAGGTTCCTTAAAAACTCCAACTAGAACTACCATATGACCCAGGAATCCCACTATTGGGCATATACCCTGAGAAAACCATAATTCAAAAAGAGTCATGTACCAAAATGTTCATTGCAGCTCTATTTACAATAGCCAGGAGATGGAAACAACCTAAGTGTCCATCATCGGATGAATGGATGAAGAACATGTGGCACATATATACAATGGAATATTACTCAGCCATAAAAAGAAACGAAATTGAGCTATTTGTAATGAGGTGGATGGACCTAGAGTCTGTCATACAGAGTGAAGTAAGTCAGAAAGAGAAAGACAAATACCGTATGCTAACACATATATATGGAATTTAAGAAAAAGAAAAAAATGTCTTGAAGAACCTAGGGGTAAAACAGGAATAAAGACACAGACCTACTAGAGAATGGGAATCCTACTAGGATATGGGAAGGCAGAAGGGTAAGCTGTGACAAAGTGAGTCAGTGGCATGGACATATATACACTACCAAACGTAAGGTAGATAGCTAGTGGGAAGCAGCCGCATAGCACAGGGAGATCAGCTCGGTGCTTTGTGACCACCTAGAGGGGTGGGATAGGGAGGGTGGGAGGAAGCGTAAGAGGGAAGAACATATGTATAACTGATGCACTTTGTTACAAAGCAGAAACTAACACACTATTGTAAAGCAATTATACTCCAATAAAGATGTAAAAAAAGAAAAACAAAAAAACCAAAAAACCCCAGGAAGCTCTTAGCACCCAGTGAATGGTGCTTGCTTCATTGAGTATCACACAGTGTTTTTGAGACTCCTGATGAAAAGCAAACACTGTGGAGGTGCAGAGGAAGGACTGGCTCAGGCACAGCACACACCAGCAGCACATTGTGCCCCACCAGTTTGACCTTGGGTCCCTAGCAGAGTGTCCCTGCAGCAAGGTGCATGGCAGAGGGAGCTGGGTTGTGGTGCCGTTCCTTTCTTAGGCCAATTTAAATCTACTCCCAGACAGAACTGGGACTGTTAGAGTCCACAGTTGGAGTGGAAGTTGCTGAAACAATTTCTTTAGTGTTTCTGCCAAGTGTTGTAAATAAAATAAATTTAACAAACTATTCAAAAGACATGACAAGCTCATTGTCCGCTCTGTCTGCAGGGAGGATCAGCCACATGTACAAAAAGCAGCAGATGGAGTCTCGTGGAAGAGAGAGACTGACCAGGAGCCTGGAGACCCAGGTTTAAGCCTTAGCAGATGGCCTCGGGTAGGTCATTTTCTTTCTCTGCATTTAGTTCCCTTATCTGTAAGGTAAGGATTTTGGTGAGAATGCTAGTTCTATAGGCCACACCTGTCTCACAATGTTATAATAAAAATCAACTGAAATCATGCAGTTTAAAGCCTTCTGCGAAGTGCAAGCCTGAGGCATGGTTGTCTTACTTTGCAGGAAGGTCTTGAATCCATTTAAATAGCCTTTTCTGGATTAACAGTTTTCGGGTGTTGATTTATGTGCTATCCAAGGTTTGGAGGTGGGCATAGGAAGCAGGCTTTTCGAGGGGCAGAAGATGTAAGGCTGTGAGGACCAACTACTACATTAGGGGTAGGCTCAAGCTTCCTCTGGGCCTTGATAACTGAAATCCTTCTTGCTTTTGTCCTCTTCCCCCTCAAGCTTGCTCCAGGCTCTGAATTCCGTATGAGCACAGGCGCTCCTCTCTGCTACCTTTCCTGCTCTTCTTCTCTTCCTCTTGAACAAGGCACTGTGGCAGACAGTCAGTGCTCACTATATGTCCTATGTCTTGTCTCGTTAGGTTGAGGCCAATGCCCTGTGAGCACAAGTGACACAGGTGGCTTCCACACTGAGGTAATAAAGAGCCAGGATCTGATGGTAGGAATATAAATTGGTGTAGTTACTCTGGAAAGCACTATGGAAACTCTTTAAGAAATGAAAAATAGAACTACCATATGATCCAGCAATCCCACTGCTGGGTATATATCTGAAGGAAACGAAATCAGTATCTCAAAGCGATTCCTGCCCTCCCATGTTCATTGCAGCATTACTCACAATAACCAAGACATGGAAACAACTTAAGTGTTCATCAACAGACGAATGGATAACGATGTGGTCTATATCTATATCTATAGTTACACAAAAGGTAATTACTTAAGACGATAGATGTATTAATTAACCTGATTGTGGTAATCATTTCACATACAATTTTATCTGTCAACTATAACTTAATAAAACTGGAGGAAAAAAAGAGCTAAGGTCTCCCTTCCATCATCCTCTATTTCCTCTGCCTTGTGTCGAGGGAGGGCACAGCTACAAGACGGGGGTGTGACTTGCACTGGGCTTTATGTAACTGAGACATCAAGCCTTTATTGTGTTGACCCCTGGGATGCGAGGGTTTAGTCTGGGATGGCGGCATGGTTTGGTCCATCCTAACTAATATGGGGGACATGCTCGCTGCTTCACTCTCTCACCACTCACCTGTTCCTCGATCCCGTGTAATCTTGTGTCCACTCTCACTGCCCAGCTCCTCTCAGAATTTACCAGTGACCTCATCCGTAATCACCTACCTACTGCTGAGTTGCCTCATGTGCTTGAAACTGTTCTTCCTCACTTAAATCTTCACGTCATTATTTTAAATTTAAAAAGTAATACATTCTTATTTTAAGGAAATCTCCCCTTACCTTCCTTAATTTCCTGTTTTCTGTTCTGCTTGCTCTTTCTCTTACTCTTCTAAAGGCAGATGTACACCCTCCACCCCCAAATCTACCCTCTGGCCCTCTTCTCCTCGCCCCCCCCTTCCACCCCTAACCTCCCTCATAGCCTTGATATTCTCATCCACACTCTAGCTATTTGCATGAGATTGCGTTCCTAACCGTCAACTCCAGGCCAATGTTTCCAGCCTGGTGTCTGCCTGGTGCTTCAGCCAACTTCAGGAGATGAAAAATGTCATTCCCTGCTGACATTTTTAACTCAAAGTTTTAAAAATTAATCATAATTGCTGCTATCTACTGAGCTATCACCATTACTAAGCACTGGGCTAAGTCCTTCCTGTGTGTTATCCTGTTTCACGCCCACGTGCTGATGAGTTAGGGTCAGTGCTATTACTATTACATTGAAATTTCATGAGGTTAAGTAACCTGGCCAAGGTTAAGTAACCTTGCCAAGGTTATACTGCTAGAAAGTGGCAGATCTAGGACTCAAACTCAGAGCTGGTTGACTCCAGAGCTCTTAACTTGTACGCTGCTTGTAGCCGATACTCTCTGCATCGCTCTTAACTGTAAGCAACAGAAGCTGGCTGCGATGGAATTGAGCAGGAAAAAGTTTATTAAAGCATTGGGTAGTTCACAGAATGATTGTGAGGATGGAACACGAGGCTCAAAGTAAAGAGGCGGGATGCTCTAGTTCCCCTCTGAACTAATGGTTTTGGTGAGATGATGCCTTTACCCTGGCCAAAGAGAGAAAGCTGCCTGTCCCTTGCACCCACCAGCTCTCTATTCGAAGCCCATGTGGCTCTTTCTGATCGTGTATCCAGTTCCCAAGCTCCAGAAGCAAGGGGAGGTTGGGAAGCCAGCATCCAGCACATCTGTACCCTGTGATGGGAAGCTGTCCTCATTCCCACCCAAAGCTCACAAAGTGGCAATTCTCCAGACTTGGAAAGGGAATTCAGTGCTGACACAACAGCACCTCACCATTCTACTTCCTTATTGCCCTCATTTTATGTGCAAACATTTGAGCAAGTTGAATTTATTTGAGTTTATTTTCATTTTTATTTTTTTGAGCAAGTTGAATTTTAACTGGATTATTTTCAAAAGTTCTGAAATATTTGGTTCTCCCTTTGGCCCTTGGTTCTCTTTAGAAATTCCTTTCAAAGCAGTGACATATTAATTCCTGGCCTCTCTATAAACAGGGTGTGTGGTAGGTAGAATAGTGGCCTCTCAAAGATGTCCACATCCTAATTGTTGGAATCTGGGAATTACCTTACACGGCCAAAGGGACTTTGTAGATGTGATCAACTTAAGTATCTTGAGATGGGAGAGTGTCCTGGATTATCTGGATGGGCCTGATGTATCTCAAGGTTCTTAGAAGGGAAGGAGGGAGGCAGGTAAGTGGAAGTCAGGGACATGTGATGACTGAAGCAGAGGTTGGAGTGATGCTATTGCTGGCTGGGGCCATGAGCCGAGGGATGTGGGTGGCCTCTAGAGCTGGAAAAGGCCAGGAAACGGGTTCTTCCCTAGAGCCTCCAGAAGCAATGCAAGCCCTGCTGACCCCTTGCGTTTCACCCAGTAAAACCCATTTGGATTTCTGACCTACAGAACTATAAGATAATAAATTTGTGTTGTTTTAAAGCCGCTAAATTTGTAGTAACTTGTTAAAGTAACATTAAGAAATGTATACAGGGTGCAAATTACAATGCTTATAAGGTCCAGAATGTACCACAAATGAGTAAAGTGGGCTGTATGTAAAAATGCAAAAACATTTTAATGAAATATCTGGTCCTTTCGGCCTAGCTTTCATTTTTCCCATTTTGATAGAGAGAAGCATGAAAAAATATGTAATTTTCCTCCTAATTTTATCTGTAAGAAAAAGAGCAGTAGAAGCATGGTGATAAATGGCAACTTACACGTAGCTTTACGGCAGGTGGAAAGGGGAGGGCGGTAGAGACTGTGGTGAACTGGATGGTGAATGAGCTGCTGAATGTGGATCTGCTGAAGCCGATCGTTACCTTGTAGAATTTGGATCTGATGTTTCCAGCATTTCTAATTTAACTCGGATACAGTTTTTTGGGTTGTCTTACAAAAGAACAATTTAAACAAACTCTGTCTTCAGGCAGCGACTTGCTGTCCTCAGCAATCTCATTTGTCACCTGTTCTTGTCACCACCTCAGATATGTTTTCCAATGTATGTTTTTCATTCCTTTGGTTTTGCAATCTTTTGTGCATAGAGTGGCAAATGTTCTGTACTTATGTCCACCCTTGTTCTACTCCCACCCGACACACACGATTGCATCAGGAGAATGATGAGATTTCATCTGCTCTGTCACTGTCTGTCTCTCTCTCTTTTTAAAAGCAATTTACAAAGCAAAAGCTGGAAGTCTTTGGAAAGTCAGGTTTTCAAAAGTGATGTACTGCCTAAGACATTCTCCATGGAAGGACAATATTCAAGGAGCTCTACAAGCACTCGATCCATTAGTCAAACAAATATTTACTGAGCATCTCGGAGGAAGAGACTGTGGTGGGTGCTGGGAGGACTACACACGATAGAAGACAGCAGCTCCGTGAGAACGTGCCCCTCCTACTGAGGGGACCGCACGTCTTAGGCAGCGACTGCCTGACCTGATACTTCTTGGGGGCCTGAGACACAATGTGAATCTCCATGTCAGCAAGGTATTTGCCCAGACAGCTGAGCAAATCTGGTGTTTACATCTCTTTTGCATTCTTCTGGTTTGTGTTTACCCTGCAGGACTGGTAAACACTATGTGCAGGACTCTGAGGGACTGGAGCAAACTCCAGTTGTGGCCAAATCCCCACCTGCATCTGTGCACTGGCATCACCTCGACAGGTGAGCCCGCCCTCTCTGTGGTTATGCGGACTGACCAGGTGGGCACTGTACTTTCCTGGTGCCTTAGGTTCCCAAACTGGTGAAACTGTGCCAAGCGGGACAGCATTGGACAGTGTCTGTATTTTCATTTCCAGTCGGTTCTGCTCAATTCCCGTGGCGCCTGGATCCATGCTACATGCATATGGACCTGAGGTTAATGTTAGAGGAAAATAATAATTGTTATTATAGGGAATATGCATTGAGTACTTTGCGTCAAGCACTATGCCAAGTTATTTATATTGATTCTCTCGTTTTATTTTCACAACTGCCTATGAGTTATTATTTTTATCCCCCATTTTACAAACAAGAAAAATGAGCTTCAAGTCACACTTCTGCTTAGTAGCAGAGTCAAGATTTGAACCCAGGAATCCATTCATCCTGTACATACCATCTGGGTGAAAACTCTGTTTAATTAAAGCTTATGGCAGTAGATTTCAAGGAATCCTAATATGGTTTTTGAAAACAAGCATGCCTTAATTTGTTCAATCAATATGGTCCTGAAAAATTGAATAGAAAAAGTATGTATAAGCATCCTAAGGGCATGGGACATGTCTTTGTAACATCTGCAGTATTTAGCACTGTGCCTTGCACAGATAAGACCTGAAATGAACATTTGTTAAATGAATAGGTGAATGAATGAAACAATTGTAGAAGTCAATTTACTGAAGTAAATGTACTTGATAAGACCAGTGTTTGAAGTGACCCGCAGAGTTACTGAACAGAGGATCTAGGTTGATCAGGTTTGTTAAAAGTTTCTAAACCCACTATAAGTAGGCATTAATGCATAGAAATAAGACTGGTGGGATGTTTCAAAAATGGACTTTCACTTTCTTCTTGTACTCTTCTGTATTGTTAAGTTTTAGAAACTGAGGATGCATTGGTCTTAGTCTGGGTCCCACTCATGAAGAAGGACTTGGTGTAGTTGATATGGAACATGATCCCAGGCAGAGGGGCGAGGGAGCAAGGAGATGGAGAGGGGGAGGGGGAAAGCCCACGTTGGGGTGTTTAAGGGCTGCGGGGAGGTTCTCGCGGTGGGGACTTCCTTGAAGGCCGGGAGATGGGAGCAGTAATCTCCTGCTTCGTAGTCCTTGTTGACAGGAACTTCCCCACCTTTCCAGACTCTACTTTCAAGGGCCCAGTGAACCTCTGCAGATCAGAAAAGGCCCCAAGCCTGAAGGCAGAAAGAGGCGTGGCCCACACTTGAGGTGGGGCCCTGTGAGCACCAGGGGGTCTGAGCTTCCAGAACTGCCCACCACAGCTGAGCTAAGATCAGAGGTGGGGGGCATGAAGTGGGAGGCATCTGCTATGGTATGATTTTCAAACACTAATAAAACCATAACAAAAGATAAACAACAGAAGACATTTTCACAAAGCAAAAAATTGTTCTCTGATTTGAGTTCGCAAGTCTGGACTTTGACGGATGAGGTTATTTTCACTGAGGCCGTGATGTGCTTGGTGTTGCAGACCAGGTTCTTGGGAAGCAGACTCAGAGGCAGAGCTACGGTGCTGGAAGTATACTGGGAACCACTCTGGGATCCACACCTGTAGGGGAGGTAGGACTGGGCACAGAGAGGGGCTGAGCGGTGATGCAGCCACAGGAAGCCTTGAGCCAATTCCGTACGGAGCTCTGAAGCTGGCATGGCCCTGCAGAGTTGTCCTGAGTTGGTCCCGGAGGCCAGGACTTTATACATGACCATCCTGTAGTCACTGGATGCCGGATGCATAGGGAGGGAACACACCCTTGAGTGAGGCAGCTGAAGGCAACTCCAGGAGGGGGCTTGGAGCTGAGGCTGGCCCACCGTGGTAATAGGGGTCTGGGCGGCGCCGCATAGTGAATGCTGCATGAGGCTGTTAGCGAACTTGCCTTTGAACATCTGGACCCAATAGATAACATTGAAAAATTCAAACCCAGGAAAAAAAAAAAAAGCAAAACTAAATTCAACAACAACTCTCCCCCCTCGCTGTGGCAGGCCAAACTGAAATGATACGAGAAATAAGACAAGTCTATTTTCTCGTACGTCAAATGAAGACTTTGGACTAGACCAGGAATTACAAGCTGGTGGACCACGTGTCAAATCTGACTGAAAAGTCTGTTTTATTTGCATGGCTAGTTTTTCAAATCCAGATTTCTGGCTTCTCTTGAAAATTTGGAGGACCTGGCACATTTGGGCCCATACTCTTCATGGCAAGTTCCAGCTAGAGTGGAGTAGCAGGTGCCCCCTTTAACCTCTGTCCCCTCCAGCCTACTTCAGCCATTTATGTCACCGCCTGAGCTCTGTCACCATTTGAGTTTGTGAACTCCGATCTCTGAGGTTCTGCCCAGCTCTGATGAGCTGTGATTCTGTGTGAATCATCTTGCATGCTGCTGAAATGGGTATTTGAATTCCTAATAACATCATGACATCTAGAAAGCTTTGTCTTCCTAGTCAAATATGCATCTCTCCCTGGAGATTCTCTTTGGGCAAGTGAGGCCATTTCTTTGTAGTCTAGCTTTCTGGCTTTGTAAATGAGGCTCGCAGTGACCCTGATCTTGAACATGGGCATGGAGCAAAATGCTTCTGATGGTTGTAGCAGGGGCTGTGTGGGATTTTCTAGCCACTAGAATATTTTTTAAGGCTAGTGATTCCCAAATCTGGCTGAAATCTCAGAATTAACTGGGCTGTTTTTAAAACACGAATTCTCAGGTTCTTCCAGGCCCCTCTGATTCAGTAGATCTGGGTTCAGTAGATGGGTGCCAAGAATATTTTTAATTGGTTTCTCAAGTGATCTTGGTGTGCAACCAGATTTAGGAAGCGTATTGGTTCCTCCTAATTGGTCCTTGTATTTTGTGCCTAGCTCATGCATTGTAAACTTTTGAACTCCAAATGCACAGGGATCCTTTCTTAGTCATCTATAATTTTATCCATCTTCATCCTTAGTGCTAACACCTGGTGCAGTGCCCTGCAAACCCTGTGTGCTCAATGAATGTCTAGTGAATGAAGGATTGAATGAATAAGCGAACATTTTTTTTTTTTTTTGCGGTACGCGGGCCTCTCACTGCTGTGGCCTCTCCCGTTGCGGAGCACAGGCTCCAAACGCGCAGGCTCAGTGGCCATGGCTCACAGGCCCAGCCGCTCCGCGGCATGTGGGATCTTCCCGGACTGGGGCACGAACCCGTGTCCCCTGCATCGGCAGGCGGACTCTCAACCACTGCGCCACCAGGGAAGTCCAAGCGAACATTTTTGAATAGCATTCTTTTTAGGAGGTTAAAGAGCACATACCTCCAAAGTCATATGTTGAAGATCATTTGATTTAGAGAATTTATTTTATAAATATGGTGTCAAGCCAGAGAGGGTAAGAGTCCTAGCTTTATCTTGGGAGGTTTTCACCTTGGGGATGTTAAGAAATAAATGATTCCTTCTAAAGAGAACTTATGCTTTTCATCAAAAGATAGATGATTCACCCACGCAACGCAGTATATGTGAGTTATTTGTACAATATTTCAAAGACAGAAAACTGACTCAATAGAAAAGGAAACTTTCTAAATTATGATGAAGTTTTGCCTTGAAATATAAACCTTGAAAGAATAAGACCAGGAAGTTCTTTCATACTAGGAGATAGATGCAGTGATCCAAATTTAATTTATTGCGCTATGATTAATTTATCAGGTGCTCTGCTTCCAAAGAGTTCAAAAAGCCTATGTCTGCCTAGGGAAGGTGTGGCAATTCCTGCAGTTAATTTGGGTTTTGAAAGAGGACAACCCAGAAAATTTTGGCTCGAAGAAAGTCCTGGAGTTGTTTGGCTGTTTACACAGTCTGTCCTTCTTAGAGTCCCTTTGCCTTACCTCCAATTTCTGGGGTTGGGGTCCTTCTGGAGGGGCCCACAGGCTTCGGAAAGACTG
This sequence comes from Orcinus orca, assembly GCF_937001465.1. Classification (NCBI taxonomy): domain Eukaryota; kingdom Metazoa; phylum Chordata; class Mammalia; order Artiodactyla; family Delphinidae; genus Orcinus; species Orcinus orca. Next base: position 137,337,154 of record NC_064560.1, on the reverse strand, counting down.
TGAATGTTGTTGAGGTGGAGAATTTGATTAGCCTGAACTTGATTGGCTGTTCCTCTGTCTAGAATGCAGGGGATTAGAAATAGTGTTTTCTCAAGCGCTCGGGAGTCTACTTTAGGCCAATGTTAAATGAGTTACTTGGCACTATTAATGATTTCTATCTTGAACTCAATTAGACTATGTTTATAAAATATGTTCTTTGCATCACTGGCACCTGCACTTTGTTTTTTGTTTTCTTCTTCTTAAAAAATAAGATTATAATGCAATAAACTATTCAAATTAATGTTGTACAAACGAAGAAGCTAATGGTGCTGAAAGTAAACCAACCATTGGTGGCTTGGTGGTAGCACCATGCAGTAGCTTATAATGTTCACTGTCCTCTGTCTCCCCACCCCTATACGGCTCCTCCCCACTTCTCTCTCCCTACTGGTAACCACTAGTCTGTTCTCTATATCTGTGAGTCTGCTTCTTTTTTGTTATTTTTCAATAGCTTTTGTATTGTTTAGATTCCACATGTAAGTGATACCATACAGGATTCGTCTTTCTCTGTCTGACTTACTTCACTTAGCATAATGCCCTCCAAGTCCAGCCATGTTGCTGCAAATGATAAAATTTCATGATTTTTTTCTGGCTGAGTAGTTTCCATTGTATACATACACCACGTCTTCTTTATCCACTCATCTGTTGATGGACGCTTAGGTTGTTTCCATATCTTGGTGATTGTATATAATGCTGCTGTAAACATTGGGGTGCATGTATCTTTTCGAATTAGTGTTTCTGTGGGGTTTTTTGATAGATACCTGGCAGTGGAATTACTGGGTCATATGGTAGTTCTATTTTTAGATTTTTGAGACACCTCCATACTATTTTCCACAGTGGCTGCACCAGTTTACATTCCCACTAACAGTGCACAGGGGTTCCCTTTTCTCCACATCTTCACCACATTTTGTTATTTGTGTTCTTTTTGACGATCGCCGTTCAAGGATTGGGGACATTTTATACTTTAAGCATTATTACGGTGGTCAAAGAGTAATTCTCAGCAGGAAAGTAGCAGTATAGGAGGTCCGACACCGTGATGCTCAAAGGCTTTCAGCTTCCATTAAAAGCTTATCCTTGCCACTACTGTCTTGGTTGTCCCTGGGAGATACTTATTAAGGACTCACTTGTAAAATAAGCTAATCAGCTGTGATGGTTTTCCTCTGAATATGGCAGTCCATTAAGTTGGTAAAAAGAAAACTTTACAAGAAGAATGATATAATTTACACTGGAAGCTCACTTTCAACAGTTAACTGCCCAGATAACATTTCAGAGAAATCAGGTAGAGATATGCTATAGCACACACTAAAAATCACTCCAATTGCTCTTTATCCAGCTGAGACATTCTCTGACCATTGAATTCAGTCTAGAATTCATACCTTCCTCTCTGCAAATTAACAAGTCACATTAAAACATACTGATGATGTTTTGTTTTTTTTTTAAGACTTTTTAAAAATATATATTTATTTATTTATTTTTGGCTGTGTTGGGTCTTCATTTCTGTGCGAGGGCTTTCTCTAGTTGTGGTGAGCGGGGACCACTCTTCATCGCGGTACGCGGGCCTCTCACTGTCGCGGCCTCTCTTGTTGCAGAGCACAGGCTCCAGACGCGCGGGCTCAGTAGTTGTGGCTCACAGGCCTAGTTGCTCCGCGGTATGTGGGATCTTCCCAGACCAGGGCTCGAACCCGTGTCCCCTGCATTGGCAGGCAGATTCTCAACCACTGCGCCATCAGGGAAGCCCCTGATGATGTTTTGACTGGTGTCAAACAGAAGAATACCAAAGGAATTCCGAAAAGTGAAAGATGGGATGAGATAGTCTCTTGGTTTTTTCAGGAGATGTCTGTAAGACTGTATCATTTTACTTTGTATCCTAGGAATTTGCGAAATAGGATAAAATTGAGATATGATAACAAAGTGACACTAATAGTAACAAAAAGACACTTTTCATTTGGATATTTGGACGTTTTATAATTCAGAGCAGGAGTTACCAGTCTTGGGGCTTCCCTGGCGGTCCAGTGGTTAAGTCTCCACACTTCTACTGCAGGGGGCGTGGGTTTGATCCCTGGTTGGGGAACTAAGATCCCACATGCCGTGTGGTGCTGACAAAAAACTTAAAAAAAAAAGAGTTATCAGTCTTTCCATTTCAGTTTTTTTTGTTTTGTTTATTTGTCTCTTTTGGGCTCAGATTTATTTAATTAATTTATTTTTTTGAATTTTATTTTATTTAGTTTTTTATGCAGCAGGTTCTTATTAGTCATCCATTTTATACACATCAGTGTATACATGTCAATCCCAATCTCCCAATTCATCCCACCCCCCACCCCCCACCCCCCACCGCCACTTTCCGCCTTAGTGTCCATATGTTTGTTCTGTACATCTGTGTCTCAATTTCTGCCTTGCACACTGGTTCATCTGTACCATTTTTCTAGTTTCCACATATACGCGTTAATATACGATATTTGTTTTTCTCTTTCTGACTTACTTCACTCTGTATGACAGTCTCCACATGCATCCACATCTCTACAGATGACCCAATTTCATTCCTTTTTATGGCTGAGTAATATTCCATTGTATATATATACCATATCTTTTTTATCCATTTGTCTGTTGATCGGAATTTAGGTTGCTTCTATGACCTGGCTATTGTAAATAGTGCTGCAGTGAACATTGGGGTGCATGTGTCTTTTTGAATTACGGTTATCTCTGGGTATATGCCCAATAGTGGGATTGCTGGGTCATATGGTAATTCTATTTTTAGGGTTTTTTTTGCGGTACGCAGGGCCCTCACTGCTGTGGCCTCTCCCATTGCGGAGCACAGGCTCTGGACGCGCAGGCTCAGCAGCCATGTCTCACAGGCCCAGCCGCTCCGCGTCATGTAGGATCTACCCGGACTGGGGCACGAACCCATGTCCCCTGCATCAGCAGGTGGACTCTCAACACTGCACCCCCAGGGAAGCCCTATTTTTAGTTTTTTAAGGAACCTCCATACTGTTCTTCATAGTGGCTGTATAGATTTACATTCCCACCAGCAGTGCAAGAGGGTTACCGTTTCTCCACACCCTCTCCAGCATTTGTTGTTTGTAGATTTTCTGATGATGACCATTATGACTGGTGTGAGATGATACCTCATTATAGTTTTGATTTGCATTTCTCTAATAATTAGTGATGTTGAGCAGCTTTTCATGTGCTTCTTGGCTGTCTGTATGTCTTCTTTGGAGAAATGTCTATTTAGGTCTTCTGCCCATTTTTGGATTGGGTTGTTTGTTTTTTTAATATTGAGCTGCATGAGCTGTTTATATATCTTGGAGATTAATCCTTTGTCCGTTGATTCATTTGCAAATATTTTCTCCCATTCTGAGGGTTGTCTTTTCATCTTGTTTATGGTTTCCTTTGCTGTGCAAATGCTTTGAAGTTTTATTAGGGCCCATTTGTTTATTTTTGTTTTTATTTCCATTACTCTAGGAGGTGGATCCAAAAAAATCTTGCTGTGATTTATGTCAAAGAGTGTTCTTCCTATGTTTTCCTCTAAGAGTTTTATAATGTCCGCTCTTACATTTAGGTCTCTAATCCATTATGAGTTTATTTTTGTGTATGGTGTTAGGGAGTGTTCTAATTTCATTCTTTAACATGAGGCTGTCCAGTTTTCCCAGCACTACTTAGTGAAGAGACTGTCTTTTCTCCATTGTATAACCTTGCCTCCTTTGTCATAGATTAGTTGACCATAGGTGCGTGGGTTTATCTCTGGGCTTTCTATCCTGTTCCATTGATCTGTATTTCTGTTTTTGTGCCAGTACCATATTGTCTTGATTACTGTAGCTTTGTAGTATCATCTGAACTTAGGGAGTCTGATTCCTCCAGCTACTTTTTTTTCCCCTGAAGACTGCTTTGTCTATTCGGGGTCTTTTTTGTCTCCATACAAATTTTAAGATTTTTTATTCTTGTTCTGTAAAAAATGCCATTGGTAATTTGATAGGGATTGCATTGAATCTGTATCTTGCTTTGGGTAGTATCGTCATTTTCACAATATTAATTCTTCCAATCCAAGAACATGGTATATCTCTCCATCTGTTTGTATCATCTTTAACTTCTTTCAACAGTTTTCTGCATACAGGTTTTTGTCTCCCTAGATAGGTTTATTCCTAGGTATTTTATTCTTTTTGTTGCAGTGGTAAATGGGAGTGCTTCCTTAATTTCTCTTTCAGATTTTCCATCATTAGTATATAGGAATGCAAGGGATTTCTGTGCATTAATTTTGTGTCCTGCAACTTTACCAAAATAGCTCTAGTAGTTTTTTTTTTTTTTTTTTTTTTGATTAGCTCTAGTAGTTTTCTGGTGGCATCTTTAGGATTCTCTATGTATAGTATCATGTCATCTGCAAACAGTGACAGATTTACTTCTTTTCTAATTTGGATTCCTTCTATTGCTTTTTCTTCTCTGATTACCAAGCCTAGAACTTCCAAAACTATGTTGAATAATAGTGGCAAGAGTGGACATCTTTGTCTTGTTCTTGATCTTGGAGGAAATGCTTTCAGTTTTTCACCATTGAGAATGATGCTTGCTGTGGTTTTGTCATATATGACCTTTATTATGTTGAGGTAGGTTCCCTCTATGCCCACTTTCTGGAGAGTTTTTATCATAAATGGGTGGTGAACTTTGTCAAAAGCTTTTTCTGCATCTATTGAGATGATCATATGGTTTTTATTCTTCAATTTGTTAATATGGTGTATCACATTGATTGATTTGTGTATATTGAAGAATCCTTGCATCCCTGGGATAAATCTCACTTGATCATGGTGTATGATCCTTTTAATGTGTTGTTGGGTTCTGTTTGCTAGTATTTTGTTGAGGATTTTTGCATCTATATTCATCAGTGATATTGGTCTGTAATTTTCTTTTCTTGTAGTATCTTTGGTTTTGGTATCAGGGTGATGGTGGCCTCATAGAATGAGTTTGGGAGTGTTCCTTCCTCTGCAAATTTTTGGAAGAGTTTGAGAAATATAGGTGTTAGCTCTTCTCTAAATGTTTGGTAGAATTCACCTGTGAAGCCATCTGGTCCTGGACTTTTGTTTGTTGGAAGATTTTTAATCACAGTTTCAACTTCATTACCTGTGATTGGGCTGATCATATTTTCTGTTTCTTCCTGGTTCAGTCTTGGAAGGTTACACCTTTCTAAGAATTTGTCCATTTCTTCCAGGTTGTCCATTTTATTATTCATAGAGTTGCTTATAGTAGTATCTTAGGATGGTTTGTATTTCTCCAGTGTCTGTTGTAACGTCTCTTTTTTCATTTCTAATTTTATTGATTTGAGTCCTCTCCCTCTTTTACTTGATGAGTCTGGCTAATGGTTTATCAATTTTGTTTGTCTTCTTGAAGAACCAGCTTTTAGTTTTATTGATCTTTGCTATTGTTTCCTTTGTTTCTATTTCATTAATTTCTGCTCTGATCTTATTGATTTCTTTCCTTCTGCTAACTTTGGATTTTGTTTGTTCTTCTTTCTCAAGTTCCTTTAGGTGTAAGGTTATATTGTTTATTTGAGATTTTTCTTGTTTCTTGAGGTAGGATTGTATTGCTATAAACTTCCCTCTTAGAACTGCTTTTGCTGCATCCCACAGGTTTTGGGTCGTTGTTGTTTCATTGTCATTTGTCTCTAGGTATTGTTTGATTTCCTCTTTGATTTCTTCAGTGATCTCTTGGTTATTTTGTAACATATTGTTTAACCTCCATGTTATGTGTTTTTTACTTTTTTTTCCCTGTAATTGATTTCTAACCTCATAGCAATGTGGTCAGAAAAGATGCTTGATATGATTTCAATTTTCTTAAATTTAATGAGGCTTGATTTGTGACCCAAGTTGTGATCTCTCCTGGAGAATGTTCTGTGCGCACTTGAGAAGAAAGTGTAATCTGCTGTTTTTGGATGGAATGTCCTATAAATATCAATTAAATCTCTCTGGTCTATTGTGTCATTTAAAGCTGTGTTTCCTTATTAATTTGCTGTTTAGATGATCTGTCCATTGGTGTAAGTGAGGTGTTAAAGTCCCCCACTATTATTGTGTTACTGTCGATTTCCTCTTTTATAGCTGTTAGCAGTTGCCTTATGTATTGCGGTGCTCCTATGTTGGGTGCATATATATTTATAGTTGTTATATCTTCTTCTTGGATTGATCCCTTGATCATTATGTAGTGTCCTTCCTTGTCTCTTGTAACATTCTTTATTTTAAAGTCTATTTTGTCTGATATGAGAATTGCTACTCTAGCTTTCTTTTCATTTCCATTTGCATGGAATATCTTTCTCCATCCCCTCACTTTCAGTCTGTTTGTGTCCCTAGATCAGAAGTGGGTCTCTTGTAGACAGTATATATACAGGTCTTGTTTTTGTATCCATTCAGTGACCCTGTGTCTTTTGGTTGGACCATTTAATCCATTCACATTTAAGATAATTATTGATATGTATGTTCCTTTTACTATTTCCTTAATTGTTTTGGTTTCTTTTTATAGGTCCTTTTCTTCTCTTGTTAGAGAAGTTCCTTTAGCATTTGTGGTAGAGATGGTTTGGTGGTGCTGAATTTTCTTAGCTTTTGCTTGTCTGTAAAGCTTTTGATTTCTCCATCGAATCTGAATGAGATCCTTGCTGGGTAGAGTAATCTTGGTTGTAGGTTCTTCCCTTTCATCACTTTAAATATGTCATGCCACTACCTTCTGGCTTGTAGAGTTTCTGCTGAGAAATCAGCTGTTAACCTTATGGGAGTTCCCTTGTATGTTATTTGTCATTTTTCCCTTGCTGCTTTCAATAATTTTTCTTTGTCCCTGTATGGGACTCTCTGCACTTCCTGGACTTGGGTGGCTATTTCCTTTCCCATGTTAGGGAAGTTTTCGACTGTGATCTCTTCAAATATCTTCTCAGGTCCTTTCTCTCTCTCTTCTCCTTCTGGGACCCCTATAATGCGAATGTTGGTGCGTTTAATGTTGTCCCAGAGGTCTCCTTGGATGTCTTCATTTCTTTTCATTCTTTTTTCTTTATTCTGTTCCACAACAGTGAATTCCACTATTCTGCCTTCCAGGTCACTTATCTGTTCTTCTGCCTCAGTTATTCTGCTATTGATTCCTTCTAGTGTATTTTTCATTTCAGTTATTGTATTGTTCATCTCTGTTTGTTTGTTATTTAATTCTTCTAGGTCTTCGTTAAACATTTCTTGCCTCTTCTCGATCTTTGCCTCCATTCTTTTTCCGAGGTCCTGGATCATCTTCACTATCATTATTCTGAATTCTTTTTCTGGAAGGTTACCTATCTCCACTTCATTTAGTTGTTTTTCTGGGGTTTTATCTTGCTCCTCATCTGGTACGTAGTCCTCTGCCTTTTCATCTTGTCTATCTTTCTGTGAATGTGGTTTTTGTTGCACAGGCTACAGGATTGTAGTTCTTCTTGCTTCTGCTGTCTGTCCTCTGGTGGATGAGGCTAAGAGGGTTGTGCAAGTTTCCTGATGGGAGGGACTGGTGGTGGGTAGAGCTGGGTGTTGCTCTGGTGGGCAGAGCTCAGTAAAACTTTAATCCCCTTGTTTGCTGTTGGGGGGCGCTGGGTTCCCTCCCTGTTGGTTGTTTGGCCTGAGGCGACCCAACACTGGAACCTACCCAGGCTCTTTGGTGGGGCTAATGGCGGACTCTGGGAGGGCTCATGCCATGGAGTACTTCCCAGAACTTCTGCTTCCAGTGTCCTTGTCCTCATGGTGAGCCACAGCCACCGCCCGCCTCTGGAGGAGACCCTCCAACACTAGCAGGTAGGTCTGGTTCAGTCTCCTATGGGGTCACTGCTCCTTCCCCTGGGTCCCGATGTATACACTACTTTGTGTATTCCCTCCAAGAATCGAGTCTCTGTTTCCCTCAGTCCTGTCGAATTCCTGTAATCAAATCCTGCTAGACTTCAAAGTCTGATTCTCTAGGAATTCCTTCTCCCGTTGCCAGACCCCCAGGTTGGGAAGCCTGACGTGGGGCTCAGAACCTTCACTCCAGTGGGTGGCCTTCTGTGGTAGAAGTGTTCTCCAGCTTGTGAGTCGCCCACCCAGCGGTTATGGGATTTGATTGTATTGTGATTGTGCCCCTCCTACCATCTCACTGTGGCTTCTCCTTTGTGTTTGATGTGGGGTATCTTTTTTGGTGAGTTCCACTGTCTTCCTGTCGATGACTCTTCAGCAGTTAGTTGTGATTCTGGTGCTCTTGCAAGAGGGAGTGAGAGCACATCCTTCTTCTCCGCCATCTTGAACCAATCTCCTCCATTTCAGTTTTTGAAGGAATAAATATTGTATAGCTGTTAACCAAAGATAAGACCCTAATTAGCCTGACTAGTCATCTTTCATTTCGTTATTTTGCCACATTTATTGGACATAAAAATGTGCTAAGCATCTTGGGAAATTAAGAAAGGAAGGTGAAGGTCTTATCCTGGAGTATAAGTGAATGGAGTTGTCTCTGGGCTTCTGTTACAGACTTTGGCCTGTCTTGGGCTCCTGGATCATAAGTTACTTGGGAAGATTGTCTCCCATCTCCACCAGCACTTACCCTGTGCTCTATAGAATGCCACTTTCCCCAGGAAAGTCAAGCTATCCATTCTTTCTTCATTGTGTAGTAGCAGCAGATATGTTTCTCCCCATTTTGCTGATAGCAAAAGTGAAGCTAATTAAATTGTAAAGGTCACTTCAGATAAATTCATCTGACTCTGAAATTTTAAGATTTTGCTGCAGGAAGGAAAAGGGTTATAAATGTCAGGTGCAAGGTGTGTCCTATATTAGGTTCTCTCTTGTCATAAGCTGTGCTTCCTGGAATAGTGTTGAGAACGTGCAGGGTGGTGTTTCTGTGCAGGTAGGAAAAAGAGAAATGTTAAAGAAATTGGTGAGACCACACATCTCTCCTGCAACAAAATAGAGTCCCCTGACTTATCAAAGTATGTTCTAAAAAGTCATGTGTGTGCTATCTTGAAGGCTGTAGTAAAAGGAAAAAAATCAGTCCCTTCAGACAATAGACATATTTGGTGGTAATTTTATAACTGAGAAAACAAACATAAACATTTAAGGAATGATAAGCTCTCCCAGTGGAAATCTCTTCCCCTTCCCAACATGGCACGCAATTGCCTGTAGGCTTTTTGAGTCCAAGAAGCCACCTGCATCTCTTACCCAGTGAATCTTCAGGAAGATTTTCAGTACTTCTGCTAATTTGTGTCTGTGTGACTCAGGTCTTTATTGGAAAATTGTGCAATATCAGGATCAATACCCAGGGACTCTGGAAAGCTAGCTGGTGTACACTCAGAGACTCCTCTGGCGGACGAATGTGCAATTTGAAGGGAATGCACGGCCCTCTGTCAATTAGGTTTTTAGGTTCATGAAAACAATGAAATCAGCCAGGTATTTAGCAAGGGGGAATATGAGACAATAAAATCTCTCATAATGAATTTAGCGCAATTCACTTGGAAAGCAAAGGGTAGAGGCCAAGAGAAAGAGTGAATGGTTTTGAAGCTCAGATCACTCCAAGAAATGATAAATGGACTTATTGACTATGTTTCAGAACAGCTACCTAGAATAGTTCCTTCCAATTGAACCATAACCAACTTCTTCAAAAATAATTGGCAGTATTTGGATGTAAAAGAAAAAAAACCTCTCACATATATATTTACATTCATTTTTTTCAGGACATCTTTTTGTCTCTTCACTTATTTCTGGCTTATCTTGTTCTCTGAGAAAGGCTGTGTTTATCTCCAACTGGAAGAGAGGGTGAGGGAGGACTTGGAAAATGTTTTTTCGTTCCTTACACTTGAAACTGCTCTGCCTTTGAGACACTTGCAGGATAGAAGAAAATCCTTTGTATAGACTCGTAGAGTAGACACTGCGTCACCTGCCTCTGACAGTCTCCCTTTTACCCTCAGCCAATCGCTTCCCACCACCCTACTTGCACTGGCAGTAGGTCTTAAAGTGTTGCTTTGGCCTGACCCTTACAGCGGAGTCCGTTTTGTTGAGTGGCTATAAAATGGAAGTGGAGTAATGCTGGAAGGGCCCCCAGGGAAAGTTGAGATTTCTATAAGAGGTCTGCTCAGAAGCCCTAACTCTTGCTTTCTGTTGTTTCCAGTTTCTCTTTGCAGCACAAAAGCAGTTTTGAGTTTAGAGTCTTGAGGTATTTTTACTTCTAAGAGTTATATTAGTACAGGTTACCAGGTTAGAGGCTTAAGGTCACCATTTTAGCACTACGAATGGATAGAGTCAGAGTATGTGACCACCTGTGCTTCCAAGCAGATCCAAACAGAAGTTGGGGAGGTGCTATCAGGTTGACCAGCCATGGTGGTAAACAGTGTAGATGGGGCTGGTACACATTCTCTTGAGCCCAAAAGGCTGAGCAGAGGCTGATAAGATGTCCTTTCTTTTATGGAAGGGAGTACTAAGACTAGAGGTGGGCCAGAGAATTGCAGACAGTATGCAGGGAAATGCAGTGCTAAAAATAGGCCAAGTTCCCTGTGCTGTGTATGAAGGCAGCACATCCAGTATTGATGTAGCTGCTTTGTGCTTTGTGTCAGCCCATCGCCATCTTGAAAAGCACTCTTTGGGAGCTAGTGAAATCTGGCTAAATTTAAGCAATAGGTATCAGAGGTTTTGTCCCAGTGGTGGGCTTGAGCTAACTTGCAGGTGCTTGGGGAGAGTCAGTTTTGTGTGTGTCTTCCAGCTCTGTGTTTGGTCATAAGCTGGTAGCATGAAATGGGCCTTGGAGGGAGTACTGACACCGTGGAAACTGGCAAAGTCTACAAATCAGTGCTAGCTGTCCAACATGTACCAGTGCACCACTGTCTTGAGCCCTTCCGTTTGGAATGAATGCACTAGTTTGGACTGAGGAATTCACTTTTGCCTGAGTAGAACTGCCTTTTGTCGCAAAAGCCTTGCCACTAACCTCTCCTTCTAGTGCTATTCCTGTTCTGCTTGCCTCTGGTCAAAACTCTCTCTGCCCTCTTGATTCCTCTAGCACTTTCTTTCTGCAACACTCTTTGGACATTTGCACCCTTGACCCTCTTTGAGTTTGTTGTTGCTGCTGTCTTACTGTATTCCCTGTTTCTTCACCTAGAATGTGAGGGTGGGGAGAGTGTGTACTGTTTAGGGGCACCAGCAATGGTGGCAACAGCACAGACAGGAATGGTTCAGCAGGGAGCTTATGCAGAGAGGAAAGTGACTTGAAAGGCATATTAAAATAATTTAAAGTCTGGGGGTAACACCCATTCAATATAAATGACATGAGGGGAGGATTTTGCGGGTCTCTTTCTGAAGATATTCCTTCCTTCTGAGGCTCAGTTAATGATTTGTTTTAGTCATCACTATTGGTTCCCAGTCAAAACTATTCAAAGAGTAGCCTTCTCTATGGATAGGAGAGGAGACTGTGCAGGAAGTAAATGGGAGCAGGAAGCTATCAGTACGCACTTCTGCACGTGCCAGGAGGGCCTTCAGGAGAGTTCTGGAATGGAAAGGAGGAGGGAGGAGTAGCCAACTCTAACAGCTCCTGCTGTGTACCTGCCATGGGTCTGTTAGCAGGAGCCTTTCCCCTTAGCTTCTTATACGCCCCTCTCCTCTCCGTCCCACTCCTGCAGGCATTTGGGGCCTTTTCTCCCTGGTGCCCAGAGTCCTGGTCGGTTCTAGCTCCCCATTGTCTGTTTCCAGATTTTACGGTCTTCTTTCCCAGGAGGTCTTCTACTGGAGAGATCCCAGATAAGGGTGACCCTTCAGAGAGGATCATACATCTAGTTTACAGAAGCAATTTCAGAGTGGGCCCTGGGCCCTTGAACCCCTATGGGGGAGGTCCAGGCAAGTACGAGATGGGCAGCAGGCCCTTTGAGTTACACTAACAGACTGTGTCAGAGTCCGGCTTTTCTGGTGAATGTGGGCCGCTGGGGAGGGGGGTTTTCTCAGACTGTGTGAGCATGACTGTGTAGGTGGGTGTGGGGTGGAGGAGATGTTTGGGAGAGGCGAGGGGAATACGGGTTCAGTGGCCACCCTGGGATGGCCAGTCTTTGCTCACTACAAGCACTAGAAGAGTTTGCTGCCTTTGTTCTGCTTCCTGGTCATACTGCCTGGATTAACCAGGGATGCACTAGTTCCACTGACATGTCAGACTCTGAAGACAAGAAGATGAGTGAGGGCAACACGTGTGTGTGTGTGTGTGTGTGTGTGTGTGTGTAGGGGTAATAGACCTAAATAGTGGCTCCTCTCTTTAAAAAAAACCTTGGAAACTCTGCTTAATTTTGATTTACTTTAGTCCTTTACATCTAGCTGGGCTCATATCACCGACATACTTTTAAGTGCCATGAAATCAAGATTCGGCAGAGCCTAATTCTCCACAAACACAGATTCTCTACTCGTATTTTCCCTTTTGTCTTTGGGTGAAAGCAAATGCTATTTCAGGGGATCACAGTCCTAGGAAAATGACTAAGGGTTGTTTTCTCTTTATCCAGGCCTCTGGCTTTTAAACACTGTTAAAGCATGTCCGGAAGCGTAGGGTGTGATCAACACAGGAGTTTTTGACATCAGGACTTCCAATCCTGTTCCTGCATGCTCCCCATAATTGGACAGCAAACAATGCTCCTTTTCTTCCTTTTAACCGTCTGTACTGCTGTGGAAATCTGTGCAAAATTGGGACGATTGCTGTGATTGTACACTTGAAATTCCCGAAGTCAGCAGTGATGAGGAAAGGGTGGCAAGCTCGTTGTGGTTTTTATGAAATCAAGGAAAACCTGAGAGAGACAGTGGCCGGCTTTAGTGGTTGGTATCGATACCAGGTACAATACAGTTAAATTTTTGAGCAAACAATTTCTCCCATATTGACACATTTAAAGTATCTGTTTTATCTGCATTTGTTGGAAAGGGGCACATCAGTGCCCTTTGGGCTTCATCACTTGTGGTGTTGTCACCAGGCAGCCCACTTCTATGAGAAGAGGGTACAGGCAAAAGACGCTAACTGTAGTTTGAATGGCTGCCTCTCCCTGCCCTAAACCTAAAACTCTGTCCACAATCAGATATGACATTTGCGGGGCTCACTGCAAAATGAAAATACAGGATCCCTTGTTAAAAATTTTATTAACAATTTCAAGGCAGTGACAGCAAAGCAGTAAATCCAGCATGGGACCCTTCTGAGCAACGGGCGCTGTGTGACTCACAGGTCACAGGCCCTCGAAGCCACATCTCACTCTGAACTTCCTAAATAAGAAGATGAGATAAGAAGGAAGTACCTGATTTTTTGATGATGGCCATTCTGACCGGTGTGAGATGATATCTCATTGTAGTTTTGATTTGCATTTCTCTCATGATTAATGATGTTGAGCATTCTTTCATGTGTAGAAACAATGAATGCTGGAGAGGGTGTGGAGAACAGGGAACCCTCTTGCACTGTTGGTGGGAATGTAAATTGATACAGCCACTATGGAGAACAGTATGGAGGTTCCTTAAAAAACTAAAAATAGAATTACCATACGACCCAGCAATCCCACTACTGGGCATATACCCTGAGAAAACCATAATTCAAAAACAGACATGTACCACAGTGCTCATTGCAGCACTATTTACAATAGCCAGGACATGGAAGCCACCTAAATGTCCATCGACAGATGAGTGGATAAAGAAGATGTGGCACATATATACAATGGAATATTACTCAGCCATAAAAAGAAACGAAATGGAGTTATTTGTAGTGAGGTGGATGGACCTAGAGTCTGTCATACAGAGCGAAGTAAGTCAGAAAGAGAAAAACAAATACCGCATGCTAACACATATATATGGAATCTAAAAAAAAAAAAAATGAAGAAAACACAAAAGGTCATGAAGAACCTAGGGGTAAGACGGGTATAAAGACACAGACCTACTAGAGAATGGACTTGAGGATATGGGGAGGGGGAAGGGTAAGCTGGGACAAAGTGAGAGAGTGGCATGGACATATATACACTACCAAACGTAAAATAGATAGCTAGTGGGAAGCAGCCGCATAGCACAGGGAGATCAGCTCTGTGCTTTGTGTCCACCTAGAGGGGTGGGTTAGGAAGGGTGGGAGGGAGGGAGAAGCAAGAGGGAAGAGATACAGGGATATATGTATATGTATGACTGATTCACTTTGTTATAAAGCAGAAACTAACATACCATTGTAAAGCAATTATACTCCAATAAAGATGTTGAAAAAAAAAAAGAAGGAAGTACTCAAATCCTCCCGGGCACAATTTACAGTGTGTGCCGTCTGGGGGAGAGCACAGGGATGAGGTGATGTTTCACCGAGGGCCCAGGGATCCGTCCTTCCTGCCCTTGGTGGACAGGAGACAGAGAAGCCTGGAGTGAGTGACTGGGGTGACTTTAAAGTCCCTTCTCATCTTGAGAGTCTGTAACTTTGAAGCCCTTGTCCCGACGGGACTCTAATGCGAAGATGCTGTACTTTTCTTCATTACTCTTCACAAAGAGTAATCTTGCAGCTTTACCACTTATCAACAGTGATGACCCGGGGCTGGTGCTCTGTCATCTCTGAGCTTCGGTTTCCTTGTTTGTATAACAGAGATACACTTACCTCACGGACTGGTTGTGAGGGTTGAATTCCACGATGGGTGGGGAGTGCTCAGTAAGGCTCCAGGCACATGGTCAACTCTCAGTAACTGCGATGATGATCACGGTGATTCGGGTAAGCCTTGCTTTTGGCAAAATGTGTGTGAGAGAGAAAGCCCCCCTCTGTGTACTGCCCACTACGCACTTAGGCCCCGGGTGACAACTTGGTTGAAGGGTTATGCTATCCCAGCGGGCTTCTTCTGACTCCTTTTTTCCCAGCTTCCTTCGGCTTAACTTCTTTCAAACGTAGACTCTTTTGAATATGATGAAAGTCCACGCGCTAACAAAAGCGCTGCTGGCAGCAAGGTCACCCAAGGAGAGGCAGTCTTGTCCTCTGGGCGCACAGCACAACATGCATTTATTCAGAAGCTCTGAAAGCTGGCCCGCTGTGCTGAGCCCCAGTGGCTGTTGCCTCTTGCAGCCTCTTTGCAAGCCAGGCAGAGGGAGGCTCTTCCTCTCTGGACTCAGCTTGGAGGGGTCGTCAAGGTTCGTTTGCTGGTGGTGTTGGTGGCGTTAGACCCCTTCGCAGATCCTGTAGGTGGTCCCAGAAGTGGGGAGGCACTAGCTCGCCCTTTCTAGGGGCGCGTGGGGCACGTGTTGGTGTTACTCCCTCCTTTTCTGCACAGGCTGGCCTGAGTGAAGGTCAGTGCAGCAATTTAGGGCAGTGGGCCCGCTCTGTCTGAAGCCTTGCCCATATCCACACTTGCGCCCTCGGACTGACAGAACCTCTTAGATCTGGCAGGCCTCCTCCTGTCGCACCCCTTCAACTTCCACTGCACGTGGAAGCCTAACTCAACCCCTACCCCGGTGCTCTTTGCAGGATCTGACTTCTCTGCCACCGAAGTGTCCAGGATGCAGTCCTCCTCTCCGGGGTAGAGTGTTTTATTTCAGCAAATGGAGTGTGTTTTTCATGATCTGCACCTTTGCTTTTTAGTCTTGGAGCAGATGGCTGAGTATAGCCTTCTGGGTTCCCAGCATTGCGTAGGGTTGCTGTTATTTATTCTGGGAAGGTGGAAATGATTATCTCATTGTTTGGGCCGATGAAGAAACTGAGGCTGTTTCAGGATGGTGCCCAATTGCACGTAGCTGGTATGTGGCAGCACCAGCATTTATATCCAATTCTGATTCATGTTTCTCTCAGCAGCTGTTTGCTGCCTTACCAGACTAGCATCCTCAGATGGGAACACTCATCCTAACACGTGGGCCTCAGCTGTGAGGCAGACGCACGTTCTGCACACACAGGCAGGGAGGAGGAGGGCAGGGCAGGGCAGGGTAGGGCTTGATAGGGTGTCTGCTCTCGTAACATGGGCAGCATCTGGAGGACACAGAATCCCCAGGGGGCTGCCCACTGCACCTGGCTCTCCTTAGAAGACAGAGTGAACATGGGGCCCAGAGAACCTTGGCTACTGCCTAAATGTGTAGTTTCCCCCATGATTAGCTATAAGGAGAGGAGCAACTCAAAGTAAATATCAGGATAGTAATACCCAGCTTCATGGTAGAAAGACTTCCATAGGATCCTATAGCACATGGACTCAGGGAAGGTATAAAACCCAGCTCTTTAAAGACCTGAACTTGGGCATATATCCAGAGAAAACTCTAATTCGAAAAGATGCATGCACCCCAGTGTTCATTGCAGCACTATTAACAATAGCCAAGACACGGAAGCAACCTAAATATCCATCTACAGATGAATGGGTAAGAATATGTGGTAGACAATGGAATATTACTCAGCCATAAAAAAGAATGAAATAATGCCATTTACAGCAACATAGATGGACTTAGAGATTATCATACTAAGTGAAGTAAGTCAGACAAAGACAAATATCATGTTATCACTTATATGTGGAATCTAAAAAAATGATACAAATGAACTTATTTACAAACCAGAAATAGATGCAGACATAGAAAACAAATTTATGGTTAGTAAAGGGTAAAGGGGGTGAGGAGGGATAAATTAGGAGTTTGAGATTAACAGATACACACTACTATATATAAAATAGATAACCAACAGGGACCTACTGAATAGCACAGGGAATTATAGTCAGTATTTTGTAATAACTATATAGGAAAAGACTCTGAAAAAGAACATATATACGTATGTATAACTGAATCACTTTGCTGTACACCTGAAACTAACACAACATTGTAAATCAACTATACTTCAATTAAAAAATAAAAAGACCTGGGCAAAGAGTTGAGCCAGATACGCCACTGACATCTCTGGCAACATTACCTCTGAGGCATCCTAGTAAATGGGGCTGGGACTGCTTGGTAGAGAGACCTTGGACAACTTGACGTGGCAACAGGTAGACATCATGGAAGACCTGGATGTGTCAGTGTGAAACAAGGTTCACTGTGCTTTAGAAGAAGCCCTAGACAGACTCCACATACCTGCCACTGATGGGAGTGGTTCTCCTGATATCTCAAAGGGTGGGTGGGTTTGACTGGGGACCTGACAGGGCTACTGTAGGTGGAGGTCCCTAGCACTCAGCAGCTCAGGGCTATAAGCAACAGGGCTAACACTTTCATTTTATCTATTCTACATTATCGCAGGGCAGGGTTGAGCTTGGTAGAGGGCGGGAGCATTAGTGCAACTTAAGGGTGACAGAAACCTATCCCTGACCTCACTGATTATCACTATCTCCCTATTATACACCCTCATATTACAAGGAAGCTGGTATCCCAGTGTGTTATATCCCATTTATTTGTGTAAATCTTTGTGTCATGTATCTTTTAGTTCATCTGTTTTTGCTCATCATTGTTCCCAGTGCTTCATACAGTGCCTGCCACATACAGCAAATGTTCAAATAAATATTTCTTCAATGAATTCATTAATGAGAAGAAGTTCTGGAAGTAATAGAAGATAAGAAAGTGCTTCAGAGATAGTTTAGTGCTGCCTTTCTCGTCTCTGCTGATTAAGTACGTGACAGATACCATAACTATCAGAGTTCCAGATAAGAATCCAGAAAATGCTATCTTTTACAGTGTCATAGAAATACAACCTTTGTTCCTTCTCAATTACTGGAAATACACTTGTCTTTGAATGAAATGAGGCATTGGGGCAGTAAATATGCCCTTTTGCCCTAGTCCTGAATTTATCAGTTACAGTTCCCACGTTGAAGGCATGAGAGTCGTCAGGGAAAAGCCAAAGAAAGCAAAATAGATCGTCAATCTCTGCCTGGGGATCCAAGGTCAAGGTAAATGTCTAGGGGAGGCTAAGAGCAGGAAGGTTTGGAGGTTGTCTGTGTGGTCTGAGGGGATCTGACAGGCTAGTTGGACCAAAAGGACGCCCTTATTAGCTTAATTGGAGGGTCACACATTTCTACCTTTAGGCATTTCTCTTTGGATTTAGATTTAACTATAGCGTTCTATAACTGTGTAACCATTTTCCTGGGTGAGGTGGGCATGAAGCCTTTGAGCACCCTGGAAGCATGGAAGCACGAATTATTTTGATAAATTACTGCAGTTAATGACTGAGCAGAGGTCTTCCAAGGAAAGCACTAGGTAAAGTTGAAAGGAGATTGGAGTGTGGGGAGTATGGGGGCTGGTGGGAGTTGGGAGGAAAGGTCCTGAGGAGGGTGGTCTCATGGGATATTCCCGTGTGGGCAAAGAAGAACTTGACAGAGAAACGTTGCCAGGGTCCCAGCAAATACCTGGGTACACTCCAGCTGGATATTTCGAGGGGGAGTTTAGTAACGAGACTGTTACAGATGTGTGATCAGGGTTTGGGAAACCAGGGGTGGTGTAGCATCTTGGGCAAGCACTATCAGGGAGCGAGCTGCTCCACCCCCGGCCTGATGGAGCAAGGGAGGAGACCAGTTATTGGAACCTGGAGGGAATAGCCATAGGAGGGGCACTTATAAAATGTAGTGGATTAAAGATAGATAAAATTCTCTGATACCCTTTTCATCAAGAGTGGGGTCTATGTTCTTTCTCCTTGAATCAGAGGGGCCTCTGCAACTGCTTTGACCAATAGAACATGGCAGAAGTGGTGTTGTATCTGTTTCCAGGCCCAGGTCTTAAGAGACTGGAAACTTCCATTTCCTTTCCTTTGGACATTTGCTCTTGGAACATGGACACCTTGCTGGGAGGAAGTCTAACAGCCCCAAGTAGAGGCCCATCTCGAGAACTGAGGCCTCTGCTAAGTCCTGACTAAGCTTGCCCAGACCATAACCTACACCAACTTGCCAGCCATCTTGGAAGTGGATTCTCCAACCCTAGTCAAGCTGCCCCAGCTTATGCCACGTGGAACAGAGATGAGTTGCCCCACCGAGTCCTGTCCAAATGATAGCTTCATCAGTAAAATAAATGTTTGCGGTTGTTTTAAGCTATTAAATGTTAGGGGTAGTTTATAACCACCAGCGGTTACTAGAATATATGATAGAATGTATGAGTTGTGGCCTCAGTGGTGGGACACAGATAATCCAAGGTAGCCTGGCAGGAAGAGAGCCAGGGGACAATCCCCTTGGCTTCTCTCACCTCCTGCCTACTTCTTTACTGCCAGTGACCTCCATCAAATGGATCCAATGAAAGCCAGAGGATAAGGAACCCACTGATGTGTCCTTGTAGGCCAGCCCCCTGGCACACACACAGAGCAGGTTGGAGAAGTGTGAAGGGAGCTCTGGAGTGACAGATGGGAGGCAGCCAGCACAGGCACCAGGCGATTTAAAGTTGGGGTCATGGTGTCGATCCCATTTGATACAACTCAACCGCTCAACCTAGCAGAACATGAACCTTAAAAGACAAAGGCCAGAATCTCTTTTGGAAGGGAGCCGGCTATGTGATCAATAAGCCAGAAAGGAGAAGAATCTGCCTGAGATATTTCTTAATCAAACAGCTAAATGTTTGATTTAATCAGCGTTAATTCAAATGGAAAATGCAGTAACACCCTATGGATGCTGGCCCCTCAGAGCAGCGCTGCGGTTGTGCCAGGCTTCCCAATTTCCTGAGTCGCCATCCAGGGGGAGCCCTGGGGAGCCTGATACCCCGTGAAGGAACTGGCTCTGCCTTTATGTCCCATAAAATAAACATTTGTGCTTCCAAGGAAATAGGAATAATCTGGCTAAGGAGAGAGGGACACCTTCCCAGGTCTGAAGCCCCACATAGACAAACCCAGGTGACAGGGGCAGAATCAAGACTCGGGTTACTTTGCTAGTCAGCAGTGGCAATGAACCCACTAGCTCCTGCGGGGGCAGGGAGCCCTGGAGCAGTGTGCGGAGGGCCAGGTGCCCCTTCACATCTGCCTCTGGGAGGGCAGGAGGGCCTCTCCCTGGGCTCTGGGGTGAGCCGCAAGGCCAGAGTGGTGCTTGCCAACATCCAGCAGGAATTTTGCAAAACCTAGTGAGTGGGAGCATTGGAAAACTGCCCTGGCTTAAAGGGAGGTGGTAGAGTGTGATGATTAGGGCTGGGATTCAGGAGTCTAGCTACCTGGATTCAAGTTCTGGCTCTGCCTCTTGCTAGCTGTATAACCTCTTCAGCTCCTCTATGATTCTGTTTTCTCATCAGTAAAATGGGGGTGCTAGGACATACTACGTGCAGCTTTTATGAAGGCTCAAGGAGCTCTTAGCACATACTGGAGGAAACCACAGGGTGAAGTGGTTTAAGAGCACCAGCTCTGAAGCCAGATGGCCAGGGTTGGATCCTGACTCCACCACTGGCAACATGCATGATGCAGATTATGTAATTTCTCTGTCTCAGTGTCCTCTTTTATGGGGGATTAGCTGTACCTCTTTCATTTGGTTGTCACGAGGCCTAATGAGGTAATCTGTATGAAGGGTTTAGAGTGGGCGGCAGCTCTCCTTTAGCTGCAGTGAGCACGATACCTGCTCCATCCTGCGTGTTTGGCACATAGTGACCTCGCAATAGTATTTTCATCTGCTGGAAGCACAGGTTAGAGGGAGAAATCCACACGCTCAGTTCAGATTCAGCAGGAGCTCCCCGGACTGCCCTGCCTCCGGGGTGATGGCTCTGAGTGTAGTTGAATGGTCTGTTCCCACCGATGTGGTCACACTGGGTTTTGTTTTGTTCTGTTTGTTTTTCTTGCTCTGCTCCAGTCACATCTTAGCTTCTGGGCTGCCCACCAAGGACATTTTCCCGCCGCTCCGTGGTGCTCTCAGACCCAGCTGGGCAGAACGGGGCTGCCACCACCAGTGTGGGGTGACTGATGGCTCATCAGGAGCTGGGCTTCCCTTGTGCCCTGGGGCCTGGTTTTGAAGGAAAGCAAATGAAAAATGGTGGCAATAAAGGAGGCTGCTCCTGGTAGACAGCACCTCTTTGTTTCCAGGTAAATGATAGGGCTTGGGCCTAGGATTGCAGAATCTGGAATCGGAGCCACCTGGTTCTCTTGCCAGCTTCCGGAACCCACTTGTGACACGGTACTTCCCTGTGCCTCAAAGTGTGCCCTTCCTTAAGGTCTTGCTCTTCAGAGGTCTCGCCACGGTTTGCTGGTTGAGAGTGGTTTGCTCTGATAGAGTGCGGGGCGGAGGTGACTGAGACCACGGGCTGCAGGTAAATATCAAAGCATCATAACCCGGCAGGTGAGAAAACTCCAGGCTTGGCCTGTGCTGGCAGGCTGGGTGACGTCACATTTGTCCTTAACCTCGTGGGGCCTCTTTTTGCAAAATGAAGGCAACCTGAGCTGACTTTGGGGACTCTCCTGAGACTAATAAAATCCTTGGAGAAGAACGAGCTAAGGAAAATGAGGTGCGGGCATTTATCGTGTTGACAGAACAGTTATGCTCGTCAGGTCCCCTGACTTGAGGGCCTGGGGCGTCATCCTCAGGTGGAGAATTTTCCTTCCTGCCTCTCTTCCTCCACGCTCCCTCCCGTCCCTGCCCTTGCCCACAGACCAGGACGATTCTCAGGAATGGCTGCCCCTAGGACCAGCGGAGGAGCGGGAACTCTGGGAAGAATGCTGTTCAAGCCTGGCCTGCTCCGGGAATGCAGTGGCTTCTCCTTCAGGGCTGAGTCCTCTGAGAGCCCAAGGAAGTGCTCCCTTCATCCTCCCCACCCAGGCTGATCTGGAAAAACTGCCCCCACAAGGAGGCCTTGTGTCTTAGCTCTGCCCTTTCTATAAGGTGCCAGTCCTTCTGAGAGGGCAGAGCCACGGTTCCAGCCACTGTGTGATGAAAGAGGTGGTACAAAGTACAGCGCATAAACTCACAATGTCCACCATCCAGCCACAGAGCCTGACTGCCAAATAAAGCCTTCCCAGTTCAACTATAATTTTTGCAGGTAAAATTTTCGGTCAGCCGCCAGAGGGTGCCCACAGAGCTCTCTGAAAATGACCCAAACCTGCAGAATTAGAAAAAGAAAATTTCCAGTGCATATAAGCCCAAGACCAGCTACAGCTCCCTCACACATGAATGGGACCGATGCACAGGCCAGCTAAGGAGCTGCGAGTTTGCAGGGGAAGAAGGGCCAGAGTAGGAGTGACAGAAATTACCTGAATTTTAGCTAAACAAGTTGCATCTTGATTTTAAGTTGGCAATTGCAATAGCACTTTGAGGATGGGCCCAGGATGCATTTTCATTCCCTGGCAAAACTCCCTTCCCCACCCTTTCTTTCCCCTTCCGTGTGTACAAAGGAATTGCAAATACATGTAAATATTAACCAAAGCCACAGGCTTCTTGGAAGGCAAGGCTGCTGCTGCTATTTAAAAAAAAAAATCCTATAATGCAAGTGAAAAGACAGAGATTTTCTGAGCTGCTGCTCCTGCACGAGGGTGAGGCCTCAGGAGGAAGAAATGGAGAAGCCGTGGTTCTCTGAAGAGCTGGCCTGGTGTGGAGCGTGCCCCGAATGAGAGGAACAGAGGGACAGCTCCCTCCCTGTCCCCAGCAGGGCTGAGAAGCAGGCTGTGTCTGGCCTCCCTGTCTCTCCAGGGCCTGGCACATTGACTGACACTCAGTGGGTGCCTGTTAACGTTTGCTGAATGAGTGAGTGAATGGGAAGTGAGCTAGGGTGGGTGGGACACTGCCTGTGAGCTTTCACCAGGGTGAGGGGAGAATTGGGAAAGGGGTGGGTGTGGTGGAAGGGTAATTTTCCAGTGAGAAGAGATCCCAGGTTCAGTGTTGGCTGCCTCTGGCTAGACCATTTCTGTGGATGTACAAGACTCCAGATGAGGTGCTTTGTCTTTGTCTTAATGCTGGTCAAACTGCCCAGTGGCCCCATTTGTTCATAAGGTCCACTCATTCACAGTTATTGGGTACCTGATGGGGACCCTGGCAGTTGTTCCCACGCCGGGGACCCCAGCGTCCCTCAGCTTTGGCTTTCTGGAAATCCAGTCGCCATGGAATTGGGTACTGGTTGCGGGGTAATTGGGCCATTCATCTCTCTGGACAGCTGCAAGCATTTTGTGTGTGTGTGTGTGTGTGTGTGTGTGAATATGTGAGCATGAGTATGAGTGCCATACGCCTTGTGTGTGGGGGGTCTACCATCTACACATCTTTTTTTTTTTTTTTTTCCTGTACGCTGGCCTCTCACTGTTGTGGCCTCTCCCGTTGCGGAGCACAGGCTCCGGACACGCAGGCCCAGCGGCCATGGCTCACAGGCCCAGCTGCTCCGCGGCATGTAGGATCTTCCTGGACCGGGGCATGAACCCGTGTCCCCTGCATCGGCAGGCGGACTCTCAACCACTGCGCCACCAGGGAAGCCCTACACAGCCTTTTAAAAAAAAATTTTAATTAATTTATTTTTTATAGGGCAGGTTCTTATTAGTTATCTATTTTATACATATTAGTGTATATATGTCAATCCCAATCTCACAATTCATCCCACCACCTCTATCCCCCTGCCCCCTGCTTTCCCCCCTTGGTGTCCATACGTTTGTTCTCTACATCTGTCTCTCTTATTTCTGCCTTGCACACCGGTTCATCTGTACCATTTTTCTAGATTGCACATGTATGGGTTAATATATGATATTTGTTTTTCTCTTTCTGACTTAACTTCACTCTGTGTGACAGTCTCTAGGTCCATCCACGGCTCTACAAATGACCCAATTTTGTTCCTTTTTATGGCTGAGTAATATTCCATTGTATATATGTACCACATCTTCTTTATCCATTTGTCAGTTGATGGGCATTTAGGTTGCTTCTGTGACCTGGCTATTGTAAATAGTGCTGCAATGAACATTGGGGTGCATGTGTCATTTTGAATTATGGTTTTCTCTGGGTATCTGCCCAGTAGTGGGATTGCTGGGTCATATGGGAATTCTATTTTTAGTTTTTTAAGGAATCTTCATACTGTTCTCCACAGTGGCTGTATCAATTTACATTCCTACCAACAGTGCAAGAGGGTTCCCTTTGTTTATAGATTTTCTGATGATGCCCATTCTAACTGGTGTGAGGTGATACCTCATTGTAGTTTTGATTTACATTTCTCTAATAATTAGTGATCTTGAGCATCTTTTCATGTGCCTCTTGGCCATCTGTATGTCTTCTTTGGAGAAATGTCTATTTAGGTCTTCCACCCATTTTTTGATTGAGTTGTTTGTTTTTTTGCTATTGAGTTGCATGAGCTGTTTATATATTTTGGAGATTAATCCTTTGTTGATTCGTTTGCAAATATTTTCTTCCATTCTGAGGGTTGTCTTTTCGTCTTGTTTATAGTTTCCTTTGCTGTGCAAAAGCTTTTAAGTTTCATTGAGTCCCATTTGTTTATTTTTGTTTTTATTTCTGTTACTCTAGTAGGTGGGTCAAAAAAGATCGTGCTGTGATTTATGTCAAAGAGTGTTCTTCCTATATTTTCCTCTGAGAGTTTTATAGTGTCTGGTCTTACATTTAGGTCTCTAATCCATTTTGAGTTTATTTTTGGTATGGTGTTAGGGAGTGTTCTAATTTCATTTTTTTACATGTAGCTGTCCAGTTTTCCCAGCACCGCTTATTGAAGAGACTGTGTTTTCTCCATTGTATATCCTTGCCTCCCTTGTCATAGATTAGTTGACTATAGGTGCCTGGGTTTATCTGTGGGCTTTCTATCCTGTTCCACTGATCTATATTTCTGTTTATGTGCCAGTACCATATTGTCTTGATTACTGAAGCTTTGTAGTATAGTCTGAAGTCAGGGAGTCTGATTCCTCCAGCTCCATTTTTTCCCCTCAAGATTGCTTTGTCTATTCGGGGTCTTTTGTGTCTCCGTACAAATTTTAAGATTTTTTGCTCTAGTTTCGTATAAAATGCCATTGGTAATTTGATAGGGATTGCATTGAATCTGTATCTTGCTTTGGGTAGTATAGTCATTTTCACAATAGTGATTCTTCCAGTCCAAGAAATGGTATATCTCTCCATCTGTTTGGGTCATCTTTGATTTCTTTCATCAGTGTCTTATAGTTTTCTGAGTATAGGTGTTTTACCTCCTTAGGTAGGTTTATTCCTAGGTATTTTATTCTTTCTGTTGCAGTGGTGAATGGGATTGTTTCCTTAATTTCTCTTTCTGATCTTTCATTGTTAGTGTATAGGAATGCAAGAGGTTTCTGTGCATTAATTTTGTATCCTGCAACTTTACCAAATTCATCGATTAGCTCTAGTAGTTTTCTGGTGGCATCTTTAGGATCATATATGCATAGTATCATGTCATCTGCAAACAGTGACAGCTTTAGTTCTTCTTTTCCAATTTGGATTCCTTTTATTTCTTTTTCTTCTCTGATTGCCGTGGCTAGGACTGCCAAACCTATGTTGAATAATAGTGTCGAGAGTAGACATCTCTGTCTTGTTCCTGATCTTAGTGGAAATGCTTTCAGTTTTTCACTGTTGAGAATGATGTTTGCTGTGGGTTTGTTGTATATGGCCTTTATTATTTTGAGGTAGGTTCCCTCTATGCCCACTTTCTAGAGAGTTTTTATCATAAATGGGTGTTGAATTTTGTCAAAAGCTTTTTCTGACACGTGAGCCCGTGGCAAATACGGCAAGGGCTGCGTGACTCAGCCCGGCTCCCCGCCCGCCTGCCCGAGTCCCTGCGACCCTGGCTGGGATCCCGCCTGCCAGCTGGCTGGCCCCCTCACAGGGCTCGTGCTGCTGACCCGCGCCTGCGACCAGGAGGATGTGCAGCCATGGGCTGCCTGGCCGGGAGTGTGGCTGCGCTGCTGCTTGGGCTGCCCGTGGACTGCACAGAGGCCCAAAGGCATTGCTGGTATTTTGAAGGACGCTATCCAACATATTATATGTCTTTGATCATCCGGTTACAGGGCCTCCCCAGAAGGAAACCACTGTAATTCTGCCCACAGGATGTGTAGCAAACAGATGCCACCCTCACGAGGACTGCTGTGGCTCCAGGTGCTGTGTGCAGGCCCTCTCCATACAGAGGCTGTGGTGCTTTGGGTTCCTCCTGATGATGGGCGTGCTCTTCTGCTGTGGTGCCAGCTTCTTCATCCGGAGGTGCATGTACCCCCCGCCGCTGATCGAGGAGCTGGCATTCAACGTGTCTTACACCAGGCAGCCCCCGAACCCCACTCCAGGAGCCCAGAAGCTGGGGCTGCCGTTTTACACTGACCCTGGAGGACCAGGGATGAATCCTGCTGGGAACCCTGTGGCGATGGCTTTCCAGGTCCAGCCCAACTCACCCCAGGGAAGCACAGCCTACCCACCGCCCCCTTCCTACTTCGACACGCCCTGCCCGCATATGAACAGGTGGCGAAGGCCAAGTGGCCGGGAGCTGCCTGGCACCTGCCTGTGCAACTGGCCGGGGAGGCCGGAGAGGCTGTCACTCGCCCTCCCTGGCCCCATCACTGTTCACTTCCAGGAATGGTCTTATGAGCCACTAAAGGGCAAATTCCTTTTTGATATCTTCAAGGCAAGCACAGCTTCCTTTCAGGTTTCCCTTGGAGGACCAGGATTTGAATTCACCCCGTGTCTCCTCTGTTGCTTCTGTTTCCAATGTAATCTGTGCTCTGGCTGAGTGGAGAGTCCCAAGGGTTGACCCCCTAGGGTGGTGTGCCCAGACCCTCAGGGGAGAGACCCTGCCGGAAGGTGAGGCAGGGCACGTGCAGGTGAGTACGCGTGAATGCGAGGAGGGGCCTGCGCCACCCGGAAGGCCCCGCACATGGCAGGCGGCCCATCGGAAGCAAGGCCCCACAGGGCCAGCTGTGTGAGCCCCATGCTGGACAGTCTTCCTCTTCAAAAAGCTGTCAGAGAAACAGGCGTTGGTGGCACATCCTCTGAGCCCTCTCTTCTCCATCCCCTTCCTGAAGACCAGAGCTGCCCTCTGCACAGCCAGGGCTGAGAGAGCCCTGGGTATGGCTTGCACCTCAAGGAGATGGGGATCCGGAATGAGGCTACATTGATGTCTATAGTTATCTGAAAATCACTGAAGAAAGTTATTTAAATTCATGGGAAATTGCCCCGTGCCTCAAACTGGACATTACATTTGATGAGCTCTTGGTCTGACTTGGGGAAAAAAATGTTCGAGCCCTTTTTAGTGTGTCCTGTGGAAGGTGGTGTGGAGTCCTGTCCTGAGGTCAGACTCGGAGTCCTTCCTGGACGTCAGCAGCTCTCTGGCCTGTGATCACGGCCAGGCACCTCTGCGCCCTCCCCTGAGGTAGCTCTGATGGTGGGTTGTGATGGACACTTTCAAAGCAGAGAGGCACATCCGGCTGGGAAGCCACATCAGCCCCTGGAGAGAGGTGTCCCAGCAGGGCGCAGTCCGTGGCTTAAGCCTGGGTTGGGCAGGCCTGGGCCCTGGCTGATAGATCTCAGCAGGTCTATGCCAGGCTCTGAAGAGGAAGAGCTTGCTAAGAAAAAGACGGGAACGCAAAACCCCAGGACTGCAGAGAGATCTCTTCAAAAAGGACTGAATAGATTTCACTGAGGAGTTAATCAAAATTAGAATAAAGAAGATCTGGTTGGAAATGCAAACCCTGGCTCAGAAACCTCTCTGGCCCTGGGATCACAGGTAGTCCTGGAGTTGTTAGGGGGCCCGAGTCCTGCTCTTCTGCATAGTGAGTAATGCCCACGATCATGTATTTAAACCCAGATTGAGACCTGACAGGTCATGTATAGGAAGGGCAAAGCCGCGTAGCCAAGACATGTAGGTCCCTGTATGCATAGTGGTGGGGGGTGGGGGTAGGGTGCTTATTTTTGAAATGAACTAAACAGAGCCTCTTGAGAAGTTGTCACTCATTGAACTTGAGCATCAGGGCACCTCACTGGAGTGGATACTGAGGGTTTTCATTCCCTAGCCCTAGTCACCCTGTCCCTGCTCTACTGGGACATGTCTATGGAGTAGGAGTGAGGAATCAGGATGGGGCCATGGTGACTTACCTTTTCTAAGGATGGAAAGTCTGGAGGCCTCCCCGGGAATTCCACGGGATGCTCTTGGAGCCAGACGAACACCATGGAAACAGTCTGTGAACATGGATGCTGCTGCTGGTGTCTTTGACCACCGAGTGTGACCTCTGAACTCCTGTCCCCAACTTCAGTACCTCCCGCACTCAAGTCCTTGATTCGAATGAGATAACAAAGTGCAACATTTGCTGTTTACAACCCAGGACAACTACATGGGTCCAAAAGTTCCTCTTCCTCCAGGTCATTCGTTTTGCATTTTCAGGCCCAGTTTCTCCCTTTACTGTTCTGATGAGGAAGCACCCGAGAGCTGCCCCTGGAGTTGGATTGGGTGCAGCTGAGTAGGCACCCAAATGTCCACGATGAAATTTTGTATATCTTTTTGATAGCAAATGATCTTGAGACTGAATGATTTAGGTAGCACTCAAAGATTTTATATTCATGTTTGTGTGAGATAAATTTTGTTTTCCCTTGAACCTGAGTGAGAATCCACTACTGTGGGCAGTGACACTGTGTGTGGAAATTCCACTCTCAGTGACATTTCCTGCCCACTCTGTTTCCCCCCGTGCTGTCAGTGGACAGTGCCCACCGCTTGGAGCCAGTCCAGCTCCTGGTGTGTGAAGTTCCATAGAGTTCCGTTGAGTGTGTGGCTAGGAGTGAACTGGGAGCAGATTGGTGCATGCTTTTCCTCTTGTAACACTTGGCTCATTTCTCTTTTTTGTTCTTTTCATAGGGTCATGTTTCCTATGTATGCAAAATAAAATTAAATTTGGGTGTGAAAAAAAGAGAAGCTTTTTCTGCATCTATTGAGACGGTCATATAGTTTTTATTCTTCAATTTATTGATATGGTGTATCTCTTTGATTGATTTGCGTATATTGAAGAATCCTTGCATCCCTGGGATAAATCCCACTTGATCATGGTGTATGATCCTTTTAATGTGTTCGTGGATTCTGTTTGCTAGTATTTTATTGAGGATTTTTGCATCTATATTCTTCAGTGATATTGGTCTGTAATTTTCTTTTTTTGTAGTATCCTTTTCTGGTTATGGTATCTGGGTGATGGTGGCCTTGTAGAATGAGTATGGGAGTGTTCCTTCCTCTGCAATTTTTTGGAAGAGTTTGAGAAGGATGGGTGTTAGCTCTTCTTTAAATGTTTGATAGAATTCACCTGTGAAGCCATCTGGTCCTGGACTTTTGTTTGTTGGAAGATTTTTAATCACAGTTTCAATTTCATTACTTGTGATTGGTCTGTTCATATATTCTATTTCTTCCTGGTTCAGTCTTGGAAGGTTATACCTTTCTAAGAATTTGTCCATTTCTTCCAGGTTGTCCATTTTATTGGCATAGAGTTGCTTGTAGTAGTCTCTTAGGATGGTTTGTATTTCTGCGGTGTCCGTTTGTAACTTCTTCTTTTTCATTTCTAATTTTATTGATTTGAGTCCTCTGCCTTTTTTTCTTGATGAGTCTGGCTAAAGGTTTATCAATTTTGTTTATCTTCTCAAAGAACCAGCTTTTAGTTTTATTGATCTTTGCTATTGTGTTCTTTGTTTCTATTTCATTTATTTCTGCTCTGATCTTTATGATCTCTTTCCTTCTACTAACTTTGGGTTTTGTTTGTTCTTCTTTCTCTAGTTCCTTTAGGTATAAGGTTAGATTGTTTAATTGAATTTTTTCTTGTTTCTTGAGGTAGGATTATATTGCTATAAACTTCCCTCTTAGAACTGCTTTTGCTGCATCCCATAGGTTTTGGATTGTTGTGTTTTCATTTTATCATTTGTCTCTAGGTATTTTTTGATTTCCTCTTTGATTTCTTCTGTGATCGCTTGGTTATTTAGTAACATATTGTTTAGCCTCATTGTGTTTGTGTTTTTTACGTTTTTTTTCCCTTTAATTGATTTCTAAGCTCATAGTGTTGTGGTCAGAAAAGATGCTTGATATGATTTCAGTTTTATTAAATTTACTGAGGCTTGATTTGTGACCCAAGATGTGATCTATCCTGGAGAATGTTCCATGTGCACTTGAGAAGAAAGTGTAATCTGCTGTTTTGGGGTGGAATGTCCTATAAATATCAATTAAATCTATCTGATCTTTTGTGTCATTTAAAGCTTGTGTTTCCTTATTAATTTTCTGTCTGGATGATCTGTCCATTGGTGTAAGTGAGGTGTTAAAGTCTCCCACTATCATTGTGTTACTGTCGATTTCCTCTTTTATAGCTGTTAGCATTTGCCTTGTGTATTGAGATGCTCCTAAGTTGGGTGCATATATATTTAAAATTGTTATATCTTCTTCTTGGATTGATCCCTTGATCATTATGCATTGTCATTCCTTGTCTCATAACATTCTTTATTTTAAAATCTAGTTTATCTAATATGAGTATTGCTCCTCCAGCTTTCTTTTGATTTCCATTTGCATAGAATATCTTTTTCCATCCCCTCACTTTCAGTCTGTATGTGTCCCTAGGTCTGAAGTGGGTCTCTTGTAGACAGCATATATACAGATCTTGTTTTTGTATCCATTCAGTGAGCCTGTGTCTTTTGGTTGGAGCATTTAATCCATTCACAATTAAGGTAATTATTGATATGTATGTTCCTATTATGATTTTCTTAATTGGTTTGGGTTTGTTTTTGTAGGTCCTTTTCTTCTCATGTGTTTCCCACTTAGAAAAGTTCCTTTAGCATTTGTTGTAGAGCTGGCTTAGTGGTGCTGAATTCTCTTAGCTTTTGCTTGTCTGTAAAGCTTTTGATTTCTCTATCGAATCTGATTGAGATCCTTGCTGGGTAGAGTAATCTTGATTGTAGGTTCTTCCCTTTCATCACTTTAAATATATCATGCCACTCCCTTCTGGCCTGTAGAGTTTCTGCTGAGAAATCAGCTGTTAACCTTATGGGAGTTCCCTTGTATGTTATTTGTTGTTTTTCTCTTGTTGCTTTTAATAATTTTTCTTTGTCTTTAATTTTGTCTTTGTCTTTAAACTCAGCCTGTTTCTCCTTGGGTTTATCCTGCCTGGGACTCTCTGTGCTCCTGGACTTGGGTGGCTATTTTCTTTCCCATGTTAGGGAAGTTTTTGACTGTAATCTCTTCAGATATCTTCTCTGGTCCTTTCTCTCTCTCTTCTCCTTCTGGGACCCCTATAATGCGAATGTTGGTGTGTTTAATGTTGTCCCAGAGGTCTCTTAGGCTGTCTTCATTTCTTTTCATTCTTTTTTCTTTATTCTGTTCCGCAACAGTGAATTCCACCATTCTGCCTTCCAGGTCACTTATCCGTTCTGCCTCAGTTATTCTGCTATGGATCCCTTCTAGTGTAGTTTTCATTTCAGTTATTGTATTGTTCATCTCTGTTTGTTTGGTCTTTAATTCTTCTAGGTCTTTGTTAAACATTTCTTGCATCTTCTTGATCTTTGCCTCCATTCTTTTTCCGAGGTCCTGGATCATCTTCACTATCATTATTCTGAATTCCTTTTCTGGTAGGTTGCATATCTCCACTTCGTTCAGTTTCTTTTTCTGGGGTTTTATCTTGTTCCTTCATTTGCTACATAGTCCTCTGCCTTTCCATTTTGTCTGTCTTTCTGCAAATGTGGTTTTCATTCCACAGGCTACAGGATGGTAGTTCTTCTTGCTTCTTCTATGTGCCCTCTGGTAAGTGAGGCAAGAGGCTGTCTAAGAGGCTTGTGCAAGCTTTCTGATGGGAGGGACTGGTGGTGGGTAGAGCTGGGTGTTGCTCTGGTGGGCAGAGCTCAGTAAAACTTTAATCTGCTTGTCTGCTGATGGATGGGGCTGAGTTCATCCCTTTTGGTTGTTTGGCCTGAGGCAACCCAGCACTGGAGCCTACAGGCCCTTTGGTGGGGCTAATGGACTCTGGGAGGGCTCACACCAAGGAGTACTTCCCAGAACTTCTGCTGCCAGTGTACTTAACCCGCAAGTGAGCCACAGCCACGCCCCACCTCTGCAGGAGACCCTCCAACACTAGCAGGTAGGTCTGATTTAGTCTCCTATGGGGTCACTGCTCCTTCCGCCTGGGTCCTGATGCACACACTACTTTGTGTGTGCCCTCCAAGAGTGGAGTCTCTGTTTCCCCTAGACCTGTTGAAGTCCTACAGTCAAAATCCTGCTAGCCTTCAAAGTCTGATTCTCTGGGAATTCCTCCTCCTGTTGCCAGACCCCCAGGTTGGGAAACCTGAGGTGGAGCTCAGAACCTTCATTCCAGTGGGTGGACTTTTGTGGTATAATTGTTTTCTAGCTTGTGAGTCACCCACCCAGTGGTTGTGGTTAGTTGTGATTCTGGTGCTCTCGCAAGAGGGAGTGAGCGCATGTCCTTCTACTTCGCCATGTTGAACCAATCTCTACGCAGTCTTTTGACAACACCCATGGCTGCCTCTTGCTGGTACATACATGGAAGAGAAGAGATGATTGACATTTAAATTTAGAAACGGCTCCAGTTTGGGAACAAAATATTGTACTTAGTTTTCTGTACTTCCGATTCATCACAGAAGGAATCATGATGTCAATGCCTTGCAGGGTTTTAAAAGGTCCCTACATATGCTCCCTTTCCAATATTTCTCCTTTGGGGCAGCTTTAATGACAATTTGGGGGGCCTTCAGTTGAGCCAGGAGGGCTGCTGGACTTGGAAGAAAGAGAATGGTTTCAGGAATTATCCCCTTTCTCTCCTTCCCTGCCTCAGCTAAACCTGTCCATCTGATTAGCACAAGAATGATCAGCTTTTCCCCACCTGACTGAGAAGTATGGGTTCCAGGATGATGATCCTTTTGGTTTGCAAATCTCATGCAGATGACGCCCCTGAGGATTCCTGCGCCCTCTCTGGATTGGCCCAGCTGGGTGCCCCATATTTTGCGAGATCTGCAGTGACTGAGGTTATGTCTTCTTCTGGTCCTTTTTTATTTCTGATCTCCACCAGGCCCTGGCCCAGCACTGTGTACTTGGGGAAGTTTAGACCCGAGGGAGAGGCTATTAGCAAAAGGGTCTCAACAAACTAGCTGTAGCTAAAGCAAAGGAAGAGTTTCTAGAAACTAAGCAGTCTCCTGAAAGAATGTTACACCAGATTGTGTTGTCAAAATAAGATCTCTCTGTCTCTCTGTCTGTTTGTCTCTCTGTCTCTCTCTGTCTCTCTCTATATATCTATCTATCTATATATATATATTTTTTTTTTTTTGCTGACTCACTTTGCTGTAAACTTCAAACGAATACAACATTGTAAATCACTATACTTAAATTTTTAAAAATTTGGGAAAAAAGATCTCTGTGGGGAAAAATCCATTTTCTTAAAAGGGAAGAAAAGAAAAGGAAAAACAGGCAAAGGATGGCTCAAACAACCTCTTTCCCTGAGCTCTCTGTCAAGAAGGATCATAGCACCAGCCAAAAGATTAGGGAGTTTGGACACCAATGGAGAGAGAGAAAGAGGTGAGGGAACTGTTTACCCTAGATCCACTGATCAGGGACCGCAGTGAGGTTGTGTGGCTTTGTGAGTGCCCTTTTATCAAATATCCAGAGATAGTCTCTTTGCTATTTCTGAGAATGAGGTAAGGAAAGGAAGTCAGCTTTAAAATGACCACTTTGTCAAGAAAGAACAGAGAAAGCGGTATAAACATTTACCTTTTTCTTGCAGTTCTACAAAGCTCAACTAATTCCTTTGCATTTAACCGACTCCCCTTGAAAACCTACCATGTCCCAGGCACTGCGACCTCTATTCTTGCCCTCTAGGGGTTCATAGTCTAGCGAGGGAGGGAGAAAAATGACCAGATTGCACCAGAGGGGCCAAGTTTTGCCTGCACCCCTGTGACCTCTGCAGTGGGAGTTCTGCCCAAAGGCTGGAAGGCACAGCACGCATGCCACGGGGCTCCACCTCTCATGTGCTATAACTGGGCCAGCGATGGGCACCGGATGGCTCGTCGGGGGTCTAGCCCTTAGGTAACTCTAAGTTGAGCCAACCCAGTTTCTCACATGACAATTTGTAATTGGGCTGCTGAGAGACAAAGTCAGTTAGATGTGGGGAACAAACTTGAAATTTACAGAGACTGGGGCTGAAGTCACTTGGAAGAGCCACACGCACCCAGAGAGTGATGAAACAAAGGAAGACAGCCAGGGGTCAGCATGGGATGACTCCCAGAGGGAGCAATACGAGAGAGTTTATTAGATGACTTTGAGTGATGGACAGTCACTTTCCTTCCCCGCCCTGGTTCCCAGCTCCAAAAGCAGGAGGCTTAATTTCTCATCTCTGTGTCCTGTGAGATTGCAGTTCTTTAAAATAAATTCCTCTCTTCCTGAGTTTCTTATAATCAAAAGTTACCTGATTTTAATTCAAATTGTTACGGAGTAATGTATTAGTTGCCTAGGACTGCTGTAACAAATTACTACAACTGAGTGACTTAAAGCAACATACCTTTATTCTCTCACAGTTCTGGAGGCCAGGAGTCTCAGATCAAGGTGTCAGCATGGTTGGTTCCTTCTGGAGGCTCTGAGGGAGAATCTGTTCCATGTTTCTCTCCTAGCTTTGGGGGTTTCAGTAATTCTTGGCATTCCTTGGCTGGTAGATGCATTGCTCCAATCTCTGGCTTCATCTTCATGTGGTGTTCTCCCCTCATGTCTCTGTGATTCTCTGTTTCTTTCTCTTAAATCCAAATCATTGGATTTAAGGCCCACCCTAATCCAGGATCATCTGTCTAGAGATCTTCACCTTAATTACATCTGCAAAGGCCCTTATTCCAAATAAGGTCACATTCTGAGGTTCTGGGTGAGGTTCTGGGGACGTCATTTAACCTACTACAAACAAGGTATGAATATCTTTATTGCTGGATTACTCAGCTGGTGGGCATATGCTTAAAGAAGCAACAAAGCAGGGGTCCAGAGAAAGATTTTTTTTGAAAGAATATGATTTATTTAAAAAAATGAAGCCCTTATGGAAAAAATTATGATTTAGGATTGCTTTTAATTTTATACTGCAGTGGGAGAAAGAATTCATACTTTCAGTGCCCGGGGTCTCTAAATGTATTAACCAATGTAATTTGTGAATTATAAATAGTTCATGTGATTGGAAGGTAGGATGTAAGAGGGTTTATTGTTGTTGTTGTTGGTTTTATTCTATTTTGTGTCTTACCGTTTATTGAGGCCTCTGGTGACCTTAGCAGGAACAGCCATGATATTGCTAACCTCAGTGGGTTGAGGTTAAGGAATGAACGGAGGTGAGAAGAATGCTAGTATGGATATCGTTTGCAAGAAGCTTGATTGTGAAGTGAAAGAAAGATTTAGGGGTCTCTGAGAGGTGGTCTGTCACCTCAGAAAGTTGATTAATAATCTGCTCTTTGTGTTTGAATGCTGCAATTAGCTTTAACCTCTCTCAGAACTTCTTAGGGATGGTATCCACTGATGATGTCTCTTAAACAGTAAAAACCAAAGTTGCAAACCAGGCCTCTAAACTCCCCCCAGGCACCTTCATTCTTTGGGTAAAACGGTGCCTCACTGCCATGTTCACTTAATAGCTTGACATAAAGAACACATATAGTAACCTGAGCATGCCAGGCCAGTGCCTTCTTGGTCCTTGGTACTGGCTAATTTCCCTGCCTGAATGTTCTTCTTCCTTGATTACCTACTTATCTTTCAAAGCTCAGCTGGAATATTCCATTTGTTTTACCATGAAGTTCCCCGTGAAGTTACTCATTCTTTAGAACTCCCATAGCACCCTTAAGTTATGTATCAATACGTAGCACCTATCACTGTACTAAGGAATTAAGGAATTCCTTAGTTTTCTGCCTCTCCCATGACATCATTGAGATCAGGATCCCTGTCTTTCCTTCTTCTAGCCCTCAGCTCCTCACACATTTTGGGCGTATAGTATGAGTTCAATGAGTGTTTATTGAATTTTTCAGTTTGCAGTTAATACATGACCAAACACTAAGTGTGTGTGAAGGGGGACATTGTTGGATGTCTTGCAAAGGAAACCAGTCAGGAGAGAGAAAGAGAGAGAGGGATGAGGCAGACTCATTGTCAGCAACCATTACCCACTTCCATTACTATGAGAATCCAGGTTTTGTGCAGATGTTCACCCTCTTCAAGCAGCCATGTGCCTTGGAGGGAACTCACCCTTGGCCAGCCCAGGGGTGGGTCTGATTGGCCTTAAGCTAATCACATTCCTGTTGTCAGTGATTGATTTGGGAATGGGAATGTCACCCAATTCTGACCAATTACACATGGGAGACTTCAGGGAAATGTTCCCTTGCTCCTAAGAAAGAGAACAAAACGAGCTGCTGTCTCTTTCTCAGGGTGTTTTCATGTCTGGAGAGGATACCTGGAAATGCCAAAGCCATCTTGCCATCGGCCTGAGAATGGACCCAATGACTGAGGATGGAGGAACACAAAATGGTAAGAGGCTGGATCTGTAATGACATGGCCAGGCTACTGACACTGCCTGTCCAACCCCCTACTCCTTGAGAACTAGTTACCGCAGTTCATGCATTTCCTTATTGTGAAAGGCTGTTTGAATCTGTTTCTATGACTTGAAGCCAAAAGCATCCTCACCGAAGCAACTTGCTGTATAGTAAATATTCATTAAGTATACAACTTTATTTTAAAGCGATGACCACAGGAATAAAAGAGCCTGTTCCATGTGACCCTGTTATGCACCAGGATTTGGAAAAGTAAAATATGCTATTCCTATGGTCATCTCATGAGCCCAAGGTTATGCCATTCATTTGACTATGCCACTCAGATGGTAGAGGCTAAATTTCATTTCTTGGAAGATTAAGAAAAATCTAGTCCTGAGCTATCTGAGGGAAAGTAAACAATGTTGTAAGACACAGACAGGAAACCTTGTTTCCATGGATCACTGACCCAAAGGAAGAGTTACTTTAAGGAGATACATAAAGTTTAAAAAATTGAAGTACAATTCCTTTTAGTTATGTTCTTAAAAATCAAACTAGGATGCCACTGGCACATGAATAGAGAGATAAAACAGAATAGAAAATCAAGAAGTAGACCCCAAAACAAATAGGGATTTAGCATATGATAAAGGTCTCATTACAAATCACTGGGAACACTGGATTTTTATCAATGATGTTTGGACAACAGGGTAGTTAGCTGTAACAATAAATACATAATTAAAATTGGAGCCGTACCTCAAATCTTACCAAATAAATTCCAGATGGGTTACAGATTTTAAATAGAAAAATATGAAACCATAAAAATAGGAAAAAAACATAAAAGATTTTCTTGTTGTAATTTATGACTGAAGAAAACCTTTAAATATATGACACAAATTATAGCACTCATAAAAGAAAAGATTGAAAAACTCAATCATGTTTTTAAAAATGTATCCATGCAAAAACAATCATAGCTGAGTCAAAAGTCAATGGACAAATTAGGAAACATATTTGAAGTCATTGCTACACAATCAATAAGAAAAA
Source organism: Orcinus orca (assembly GCF_937001465.1). Taxonomy (NCBI): domain Eukaryota; kingdom Metazoa; phylum Chordata; class Mammalia; order Artiodactyla; family Delphinidae; genus Orcinus; species Orcinus orca. The sequence continues at coordinate 137,299,851 of NC_064560.1, read as the reverse complement.
ACCCAATAATGCAATAGAAAAATGGGCAAAGGATGTTGCGTCAGGTGACATGTATTTGCAATTTGGCAATATCTATCAAAATTACAAATACATAATCTTTGATTTAGCAGTTCTATTTACAGGAATTATTTATAATAATTATGTTAGTAGCAATTCTATTAAATTATTCCTATATGTGGAAATCACTTATTGACAGGTTAATCATTACAGCACTGTTTGTAGTATCAAAAAATTGGAAATAATGGAAATGATCATTAATGGGAGAGTGGTTAGACAAATGAAGATACGTTAACATAATGGATTACTATTTATTATTAAAAAAGATTGAAGAGGTCTTTGTGTACTGGTGTGGAATGATCTCTAAGATATATTATGTGAGAAAAGCATAGTACAGAACAGAATAGTGAGTTACCATGTGTGTAAATAAAAGATGGTGAGGGGATGCCTTATACAAATGTGCTTATATATTTCTGCAAGGAGAAGTAGGAAGTTGATGATGCTGGTGCCTTTGAAAGGAGAGCTGAGTGGCTGGAGCATGTAGGTGGGAGGGAGTCTTCACTGTATATTACTGAATGCTTTTTGAATTGTGAACTATGTGAATGTATTACCTATTCCCGTTCCAAAATAAATACATTACACTTAAAAAGATATTTGAAAAGAGAGAGAAATAGAAAACCCTTAATGCTTTAAAAAATGAAAACTAAAAATGAATAACTGTAAATTGGATTCAATAAATGCAGTACACCCATATCTGGCATGAGTGGAGCCTAGCATCTCCGCCACCATCTTCAGCCCTCTACCAACCTCAGGTAGACTGGGCCTTGATTTGCCAACCTCAGCCCCATCTCCACCTCTTCCCACTCCTCCCACCCCAGGTCAAGCTGTCTGCCTGGGATTTGCCTCTAGGCTTCTGTCTTCTTCGCACCCAGGGCAGAGCACTAAGCCGAGGGCATCCTGCATTTCTCTGATGGGAGACCACTGATGGGAGCGGTTGTCTGTCTGAAGGGTGGAAGAGTAGTTGAGACCTTAAATTTGGCAAATTAGACTAAGGCAGAAGAAAACAAAGCAAGGGAGGAGGCTTTCACCTGTAGAGTAGTGTAACAGGGTGGGTGAGAGGAATGGTAATAAATCACAGGAAGGAGGAGAACCACGTACTTGTCACACTTCAGCTGAATTTTTCTCTTCCCAGAGCTCCATAGTTGATGCCTTATTAACATCAGAGGGGATTTGATGTCTTGTCATAGTCAGTCCTATTGAAATGAAAAGGAGAGAAAATAAAAAATATGGAAAATGAAAACCAATTGCATTCTTTAATTTTAGTCATCCCATTCCTGGAGCATATTGAATACTACTTTGGGTTCTTTCATTGTTCATGTCATAAATAACAAAGAGTGGAAGTATTTCACATTCCTAAAGAGTCTTTCATCTCAAAGGAACTAAGGTAATTCACTAATTCAGTTACCTGAACTACATTTGGTAATTATTTGAGGATCACTTCACCCAGGGGTGAATATCAACGAGTTGTGTGACACAGCCAACAGTCACTTCATTCTCCAGTCAGTGAGGAAGAAAAATGAATAGCTAATGGGGATGTCCTCCTGAAGGATTTGCCCAGTGAAACCTTCAGGGAGATGGATGCTAAAAGAATGTAATTAACTGCCCGAAATTAATACCTCCAACCTTACTCAAGGTTTCCTGACCTCTTTACTAGAGTCAGGGTGGAGAGCTCTCTAGTAGCTGAGAGACCTGTGAATAGCAGTCACTCCATTGCTGTATTTTTTGAGTGATAATAAATGGTTTTGTGTTTTTAATTTGTTCCCGTGTATTCACTGTTAGGATATAGAAATACAATTAATTTTTCCATTGTTGCAATTGATTTTTTATGTTGATCTTGTTATCAGTGAACTTGCTGAATGCACTTATTAGTTCAAGGAATTTTTTTTTAAGATTCCTTGGGATTTCTATGCAGACCATAATGGCATCTGCAAATACGGGCAGTTTTAGTTCTTCCTTTTGTGTCTGTGTGCCTTTTATTTCTTTTTCTTGCCTTATTGAGTTGGCTAGATCATGGCTGAATAGTAGTGGAGGGAGCAGACATCTTTGCAGACATCCTTACCTTGGACCTGAGCTTAGGAGGAAAGCATTCAGTCCTTTACAATTAAATATAATGTTAGCTGTAAGTTTTTTGTAAATGTTCTTTATCAAATTGAGAAAGTTTACTGCTATCTTACTTTTCTGGGAGTTTTTATCATGAATGGGCATTGAATTTTGATCAAATAGTTTTTCTATATCAGTTGATACAAACAGGTGACTTTTCCTCTCGAGTTTATTAGTATGATGGGTTACATTGATTGATTTGCGAACAGCAGTCATTCTAATACAATCTCATTTTAAAGTTTATTTATAAGAAATAGTGTCTCAATCATGTGACCCTATTTTTGGGGGGAGAAAATGTGGGGGTAAGAAGCTGGAGCTCTTCCAGCCAAGGGCGTGCAACTCAGTCCACCTCACTGCATGCAGTGCCTTTCTTCTCTCTTCTGTCTACTCTCTGCTATCACCCAGAGGTCAGGAAAATGCTGCCAGCATGACAGCTGCCCAATACCCATTAGGTTGGTCATCAGACAGTGTAATGTGGAGGGTGGCCACTGCAAAAGCTTGTGTTTGTGGGAGCATGCTCACCGGTCACCACTGCCCAGAGAGAATGACCCTACTTCTTTTCTGCACATGAGTGCATTTTATCAGCAGAAGCTAAATCTCATCTAGAACCCTAGCAGAAAGGGAATTGGGAAAATAGGGTTTTATGCCTTTCCAGTCCCTGTGATCCAGGGGGGAGCATAGAAAAAGGTGGAAGTAGGAGCTGAGGACCAAGGGGCAGTATCTAGCCCTCCTCTCTGCCTCACTGAATCTGATAGAAGCCAGAGACCTCCCATCGTCTCTTCACAATTACTCTCTCTTAATTTCTCTTAATTTTTTTTTTTTCTTTTTTTTTTGCGGTACGCGGGCCTCTCACTGTTGTGGCCTCTCCCATTGCGGAGCACAGGCTCCGGACGCGCAGGCTCAGCAGCCATGGCTCACGGGCCCAGCCGCTCCGTGGCATGTGGCATCTTCCCAGACCGGGGCACGAACCCGTGTCCCCTGCATCGGCAGGCGGACTCTCAACCACTGCACCACCAGGGAAGCCCTGCTCTCGCCCTGTTGATCGTGTGATGCGTGTCTGGTTGTTCGTAGGAAAACCAGACAAAATCAAAATTGTCATAGGGTAAAGAACTTTTCCAAAGGAAAATACAGGATCCAGATTGCTCATTGTCTATTCGTGAGTTCACTTATTAGCTCATCCAGTCAATCAAAAAACCTGGGTGCCTGTTATGTGCAAGTCACTGCATGGAAGAAGTGGGCTACCACGCTGACCTGATCTATGTGGCCAGTAAAAGTGCCCCCATGTGCTAGGCCCTGTCCCATACGCATCATATTCTTGTCTGATCTTCACAACAACCATATGGTGTAGGCATTTATCATGCGATTCTAATGCTTTCGTCTGCCCCCTCTTTTGACTGAAGAGGTTGCACAATACGCCCTCCCCAATCATTTATTTACATAATTTGGGGGACACCTATTATGTGCTAGGTCCTAGGGTTATGGCCAAACAAAACAGAAAGGATTTATCTGACAGACCCGTCAATCTATTAATCATAGTGCCCTGCTTACTCCCAAGCACATGACCTAAGCCTGGCCCATCGAGAAACTTCGTGTCTTTTTTGACAGTGATTGGGCTGGAGGGTTGGGAGCATGACCCAAGTAGGGCCAGTTAGCATCATTCTATGCCACGTGATCCAATTCTGGTTGCTGAAAAAGAGAGGGCTTCTCTATTCATTTGCGCCTTAGATTCAGATGTGTGTGCTACCTATTCCACTGTTATAGTTGCCAGCTTCATAAGCCAATAAAATCGTTTTTAGCTTAAGCTGTTAGTTTGAACCACAATAAAATTGCCATTTTTGCAGATTGGATGTCAACAGTTTCATCTGGTTTAATTTAATGACTTGATTTTCTGCTGCCTGCAATTGAAGGAGTCCTGACAAATATGGTGGTATTGTTACCTCCAACTTAGATGACGAAAGTGAGGCTTGGGGTATTCATTAGCCCAAGGTCATTCAGCTACTCAGGATAGTGAGAACTGAAACCCAGTAGCTTCAAAGTCTGTGTTCTGTTTTTAAAAGCTTTTTTTAAAAATTTATTTTATTTTATTTTATCTATTTTTGGCTGTGTTGGGTCTTTGTTGCTGTGTGCAGGCTTTCTCTAGTTGCGGCGAGCGGGGCTACTCTTTGCTGTGGTGCCCAGGCTTCTCATTGCAGTAGCTTCTCATGTTGCAGAGCACAGGCTCTAGGCGCACGGGCTTCAGTAGTTGTGGCTTGTAGGCTCAGTAGTTGTGGCTCACGGGCTCTAGAACGCAGGCTCAGTAGTTGTAGCGCATAGGCTTAGTTGCTTCATGGCATGTGGGATCTTCCTGGGCCAGGGCTCAAACCCATGTCCCCTGCATTGGCAGGTGGATTCTTAACCACTGCGCCACCAGGGAAGCCCAAAGTCTATGTTCTTGATTGCTCTGGTATGAGTCCCATAAAGTCAGGCAAGGGCTGAAGAGAAGAGACTGCTATTCAAGGGTGGTCCACAAATTGTTCACTACTGGTCCATGAGGAGGTGAGACATGCTGCACCAGGACATAACCCAGCTTTGTCACTAGCACACTGTTTCGTTCAGCTGATGATTTTTTAATAGCAAGATTTTCTCAATGAAGTAAGCAATGTGTTGATTTCGATTCTGGTGCCTGCTCCTTGTACAGTACCCTCCTGCGTTGACATCAGACATTTTTGGGGACCAGCACTTGGAGGAGCACTGGTATAGAGGACCCTTTGGTTTGCTGCCCATTTGACAACTATCCTCCAAGTCTCTGGGGACTTGCACGGAAGCCATGTCTATGCCATGTGACCCTGACCCCCCCTCTTTGTTAGTCATAACTGATTTGTTCAGGTCATTTGTTTGAGCGCAGCTGGACCAACCAGATTTTCTTGTCTAAGGACACGGAATCTTAAAAAAGAAACAAAGGAACCAGGAGATGTTAGTCTCAGAGCTACAAAAATAGCAGAATAAGCCCAGAAGCTCTTGTTTTCACGTCTCCGGAATTGCTGTTGTTCTTGCGCTTCTGAGGCACAGCTATTCAAGTCATCCTTGCCTTTTATAAATTTGCTAATATCCTTTCAAGTAAATTCCCTTTTGTCTTAAGCTAGTCCAGAATTGGTTTCAAGAGAACCTTAAGTAATACTGTTGAAAAATATAGGGAAGACCACATGTTCATGACTCAGGGTTCTGTTTATAATATCAATTATTTGCTAGATTATATGAGAGTGTCCCTAACAATTCTAGGTCTCAGTATTAGCTGAAAACGTTGGTACCTGAGTTGGGGCCCACTGTGACGTGGAGACAAAGATGTACATCGTCAATTACCCCTGGTAACTAAAGACTCTGAGGCAGACTGAACATCTAAATTAAAGCACATAAATAATCAACCTTTGTCGGTTTAACTGTAGATGAATAGAACTCAGATGAATGAATCGACTCATTGCTAACATTAGAAACATTACTACTCTAGGGCTACAGCACTGTCTGCCATCTAGTTGGCTTTAAAAGAAGAAAGACCATTTGCTCTGGGAAAACAAGCATCATCTCAACCAGCTAAATTCAAACAACAGGGTCTTGAATTCACCTTGGTTTCAGGGAAAAAAGTATGATGGAGACACAAGCTGAATCCTCTTACGACTTGGCCGTAACTTTTTAGATATAGTATTTGATTTTTTAAAAGAAATAATGTTTGGTTGTCTTCTGAGACCATCTCACTATTTGAAATTGCAAGTCCTGACAGAGGCAGCTCCTTCAAGCTTGGTGAAGGAAGCAGTGAAAATGGAAGTTTGAAGATGCATCTTGAGAAGCTGGAAGAGGTCTGCCTGGAGTGATGGCAGAAGGAGAAAGGGAGCAGGCACAACACGCCTGCTGCTTCTACCTCAGCTGAGGAAAACCAGTGCTGGATGCTGTTGGGAGAGGCTTCCCAAGCTTGATACTTCCGGTATTTTTTTCGGCATCCAGACAGCTGTCTGCTACATGTTTACCTAGACCCTCTGTGATCTTGGTTCTGAATGGCTTAATCTATTTTTAAAGGGTATCCAAATGTGATGAAGATAATTCTTGCATTCTTTTGCTCTTTCTATTTAAAAATTAAAGTGCTTATAGTAATAGATATCTCTGCCCGTATAGCCAAGAGGATCATCTACAAATGCTTTCTGAATAGAAAAAAAACTTGAACCTGAGATTCAAATATCTAATTCTTCAGATTTAAAACCTCTTCTTAGACAGTCTCTGTTTAAAATCTAGTGATTTATGTGCAGAGTTCTTTTTTCTTAATTGTATTGCTGTACATATATTAGATATAATCTGTAAGACTCTCAACATGATATCATATATCCAGTATTTTTTATTGTACTAAATTTCAGGGCTAATTTAAGTCTAAACTCTTTATTTTAGAAAAGCAGTAACAGCAACTAATTAGCACATCTCATTCTGGATGTATTTGCCAACCAATTTCAGAGACTCATTTGCCTGTTAAGGGATTTTATTGAACACCAGCACCACAGACTCTCCTTTTTTTGTCGTAAACAGCTCATGCTTATTATCTTATTACAGGAATGCCACTGGTTAAATCAGGCTGTGAATATAAATAGCCATATTACTGCCATCAGGCATCAATGTTTATTTAGTGGCTGTGAGTCATGCATACCTCTTTGATCGGGTTTGGAATGAGCCGTTGCAGTTTTTGTTCAAAGAGGTTATTTGCAAAGGCTACAGAAGTATCAGTTAGATTAAACATGAAATTAATCAGGGTGGAATTTTATCAGCCATTTCTGCCACCAAACACCAGGTGTCAAGAGCATGTGCAAATGAGGGCTGAACATAATGAAGCTGGGGGACAGCTTGGTAGGGAGATCAGAAAGGATTCCAAGAGGTCTGCCATGCTCAGGGAGGAAAGATGGAGGGAGGCTGGAAGGAAGGAAGGAAGGAAGGGAGGGAGGGAACATCGAAGGCTTAGTGTATCACCTGGAACTCCTTGACGGTTTCGCATGGCATATCATATATCCCAGTATATGGAATGCAAGTCAGGTGACCTGAGTTAGCCTGAGCTCTGCCCTGCCCTTCCTAGTGATCTTTGGAAAACCACTGAATGCATACATGCATTACACAGCAAACATGCATCACAAAGCATACATATATAACATATAACAAACTTGCACAAAAGCAGAGGAATGTGTTTAGACTGAAAATATCAGAGAGAGATAGACCCAAGATAGCTTTCTAATGGCTTTAGTTGATGAAACTCTGTTGGTGGAGGAGATGTGGCCCTTCAGTTGGAGGGCTCACTTAAACTGGGTCCATTCATTTATTCAACATTTAGTGGATACACCAGGTTGTCAGGCACATGTGCTGAGAGAGGCCTGTGAATAATTATAACATACCATGTTTAGTACTATGATGATTGCCACTATAAATTCCTGGTGACTGCATTCTCAACCTGGACTTCATCACTGCTCAGCAATTCTATGGCATTCCACTGGGTGGTTCTCCCAGCCACTGTCCCCACTGCCTATTTCTAACATTCCCCACTGTCTTCAAGCTTCTGACTCTCAGCTTCCAGTTCCTCTTACTCTCAGTAGATGATCTAACCTTCCCTACAGTGAAAATAAATTTTACCTACATTCACACTCATTCTCTCCTTCTCCCTCATTCTCATCACAGGGAATGTCTTTCCTCTTATAACAGACAATTGTTCTACCTGTGAATTGGATTCCATTTCTTCTCAAGGTCTTTTTGTCATCCAGAATCTTCCATTCTTCCCTCTCAACTAGCTTTTTCTCATCAGCATATAAAAATGCTTAGTCTTTCCAAATTTAGAAAATCTTCCTTTGAAGAACTACAGAATCAACTGGAAAACAAGGTGAGGGGACTGAAAGTGAGGGGATGGAAAAAGATATTTCACACAAATGGAAACAACAAGAAAGTGGGGGTAGCAATACTCATATAATAAAATAGGCTTTAAAACAAAGGCCATAAAGAAAGATAATGAAAACCATAATTCAAAAAGAGTCATGTACCACAATGTTAATTGCAGCTCTATTTACGATAACCAGGACATGGAAGCAACCTAAGTGTCCACTGACAGATGAATAGATAAAGAAGATGTGGCACATATATACAGTGGAATATTACTCAGCCATAAAAAGCAACAAAATTGAGTTATTTGTAGTGAGGTGGATGGACCTAGAGTCTGTCATACAGAGTGAAGTAAGTCAGAAAGAGAAAAACAAATACTGTATGCTAACACATATATATGGAACCTAAAAAAAATAAAAAATAAAAAAATAAAAATGGTTCTGAAGAACCTAGTGGCAGGACAGGAATAAAGATGCAGATGTAGAGAATGGACTTGAGGACATGGGGAGGGGGAAGGGTAAGCTGGGAAGAAGTGAGAGAGTGGCATGGACTTATGTATACTAACCAATGTAAAGTAGATAGTTATTGGGAAGCAGCCACATAGCACAGGGAGATCAGCTCGGTGCTTTGTGACCACCTAGAGGGGTGGGAGGGAGATGCAAGAGGAGGGAGATATAGGGACCTATGTATATGTATAGCTGATTCAATTTGTTATAAAGCAGAAACTAAAACACCATTGTAAAGCAATTATACTCAATAAAGATGTTAAAAAGAAAAAAATATAATGAAGGACAGGTTATAAGGTAAAGAAAGACAGTATATAATGATAAATGGGTCAATACAAGAAGAGGATATTAGACTTGTTAACATCTATGCACCCAATATAGGAGCACCTACATATATAAAACAAATACTAACAGACATAAAGGGAGAAATTGATAGGAATACAATAATAGTGGGAGCCTTTAACGCCTCACTGACATCAATGGACAGATCTTCCAGACAGAAAATCAATAAGGCAAAAGAGCTTCTAAATGACACAATAGAACAGACTTAATTGATATCTACAAGACACTACATCCAAAAAAAACTCAGAATACACATTCTTTTCAAGTGTGCATGGAGTGTTCTCTAGGATAGACCACATACTAGGTTACAAAACAAGTCTCAACAAATTTAAGAGTATAGAAATTATTTCAAGCATCTTTTCTGACCACAATGGTATGAAACTAGAAATCAACCACAGAAAGAAAAACGGGAAAAGAACAAACACATGAAGACTAAGCCACATGCTACTAAAAATCCAATGGGTCAACAATAAAATAAAAGAAGAAATCAGAGAATACCTTGAGCGAAATGAAAACACAACCTCACAAAATCTGTGGGATGAGGTTCGGTGAGCAAATGCAGACCCGTTGAAGTAATACTGCATGGTACCCATTCCATGGGTCCCAACTCTCCAGCAAAAGCAGTTCTAAGAGGGAAGTTCATAGCGATACAGGCCTTCCTCAAGAAACAAGAAAAACATCAAGTAAACTGCCTAACCTACTACCTACAAGAATTAGAAAAATAAGAACAAACAAAACCCAAAGTCAGCAGAAGGAAGAAAATACTAAAGATCAGAGAGGAAAAAAATAAAATAGAGGACCTCCCCCCCAATAAAAAGACAATAGGAAAGATCAAGAAAACCAAGAGCTGGTGTTTTGAAAAGTTAAACAAAATTGACAAACCTCTAGCCAGCCTCACCAATAAGAACAGAGAGAGGACCCAAATAAACAAAATAAGAAACAAAAGAGGAGAAATAACAACTGATAATGAAGAAATACAAAAAATCATAAGAGAACACTATCAACAGTTATATGCCAACAAATTGGACAACCTAGAAGAAATGGACAAGTTCCTGGAAACATAGAGCCTGCCAAAACTGAGTCAAGAAGAAACAGATAATTTGAATAGACCAGTCACTAGGAGTGAAATCTGCTGTAATAAAAAACTCCCTGCAGACAAAAGTCTAGGACTGAATGGCTTTACTGGGGAATTTTACCAAACATACAAAGAAGAACTTACACCTGTCCTTCTCAAATTCTTCCAAAAAATTGAAGAAGGGGAAACACTCCCAAATTCATTCTATGAAGCCACCACCCCCACCCTGATACCAAAACCAGACAAAGACACTACCAAAAAAGAAGATTATAGGCCAATATCTTTGATGAGTATAGATGCAGAAATCCTCAACAGAATATTAGGAAACCAAGTCCAACAATGCATAAAAAGGATCATACAATATGATCGAGTTGGATTCATTCTAGGATCACAAGAATGGTTCAACATATGCAAATCAGGGACTTCCCTGGTGGTGCAGTGGTTAAGAATCTGCCTGCCAATGCAGGGGACATGGTTTCAATCCCTGCTCCGGGAAAATCCCACATGCCACGGAACAACTAAATCTGTGAGCCACAATTACTGAGCCCATGTGCCACAACTCCTGAAGCCCACACGTCTAGAGCCTGTGCTCCACAACAAGAGAAGCCATCACAATGAGAAGGCCGTGCACCACAATGAAAAGTAGCCCCCGCTTGCCACAACTAGAGAAAGCCCACACACACCAGCAAAGACCCAATGCAGCCAAAAATAAATAAATAAATTTATTTTTAAAATACATATGCAAATCAATCAATGTGATACACCACATTAACAAAAGGAAAGACAAAAAACACATGATCCTCTCAACAGATGCAGAAAAAGCATCTGACAAAATTCAACATCCATTCACAATAAAAACTCTCACCAAAAGGGGTATAGAGAGAACATATCTCAACATAATAAAAGTCATTTATGACATACCCACAGCCAACTGAATACTCAACAGTGAAAAGCTGAAAGCCTTCCTGCTAAATTCAGGAACAAGACAAAGATACCCACTCCCACCACTTCTATTCAACAAAGTAATGGATGTCCTAGCCACAGCAATCAGATAAGAAAAAGAAAAGGTATCCAAATTGGAAGAGAAGAGGTAAAACAGTCACTATTTGCAGATGACATGATACTCTATATAGAGAACCTTAAAGTTTCAACCCAAAAACTATTAGAACTAATTAATGAATTCAGCAAGGTAGCAGGATACAAGATTAATGTACAGAAATCGGTTGCATTTCTTTACACTAATGATGAAATATCAGAAAGAGAAAAAGCAGGCCCATTTAAAATCACATCAAAAAAAAGAAAATATCTAGGAATAAGGGAGGTGACAGACCTATATGCTGAAAACTCTAAAACACAGATAAAGGAAATTGAAGATAATTCAAAGAAATGGAAAGATAATCCCATACTCTTTTAACCATTGTTAAAATGGTTACACTACCCAAAGCAATCTACAGATTTAATGCAATCCCTATCAAAATACCCATGACATTTTTCACAGAACTAGAACAAATAATCCTAAAATTTATATGGAACACAAAAGACCCAGAATTGCCAAAGCTTTCCCAAGGAAAAAGCACAAAGCTGGAAGCATAACCCTTCCAGACCTCAGACTATACCACAAAGCTACAGTAATCAAAATAGCATGGTATTGGCACAAAAACAGACATACAGATCAATGAAACAGAATAAAGAGCTCAGAAATAAACCCACACACTTATGGTCAATTAATCTCTGACAAAGGAGGCAAGAATATACAATAGAGAAAAGATAGTCTCTTCAACAACTGGTGTTGGGAAAGCTGAACAGCTACACGTAAATCAATGAGATTAGAATACTCCCTCACACCATATACAAAAATAAATTCAAATATTATTTACATTACACTTTTCAGCAGGCAGTAAAGGTGAGTGACAAATCAGGAACAACCTTGCAACCATTTTGGAAGGACTATATAACATCTACAAGGCCATGAAAAACATTGACTTGCTTGGCATGAGGTTACAGCTGTCACCATGAATGGGGTTTGGAGGAAACTTTGCCCACAGTTTGTTCATGATTTTCCTGGATTTGGGAAGGTGGATGAGGAGTCCAAAGAGGTCTTCAGCAACTTAGTGACCCTCAGCAAGAAGCTGGAGCTAGATCTGCAAGAGGACGACCTTGTTGAACTCCTTGCTGTACAACATGAGGAGCTTACTAATGAAGACCTGATGGAATTGGAGGCCCAGAGAAAGGACAAAGAGAGACAAGAGGAAGAAGAAGTAACTGAAGAACCGAAGAGATTCACGATGCAGGAAATGGCAAGGAGATTTTCTTTATTTGAGGAGGCACAGTTAGTTTTTGAGGCACAGGACCTGAACACAGAAAGGTACACAAAGGTTACAGCAGCCATTCAGAATGCAGTCCAGTGCTCCCGTGTGTCATCTATGACAAGAATAAAAGAGCTACTCCGCAGACAGACATCCCTGGATCGTTTTTTCAAGTGGGTAGATAGAACTGGATCCAGCAAGGAACCAGAACGTGTGCATCAACATCAGGCCTGAGTGAGATTGCAGCTTGCCCTCCATCTCCTATTGCTGACAATCCTTCAGCTCCACCATCTCCCACCTCCTCCCGCCTCCTCCAGTCAGTAACTCTTCTTGCCTGTTCACTTGCCTGTTCACTTTGATAAAGGGTCATTCCTGGAGAGGGATTTGGCCGTGGCCACCAGCAGGCAACAGTCCTGGCAGCTGGAGGAATGAGTGCTTCATTCCCAGAGGGGGCTTCTGGGGGGCACAGCCTAGCACACACTGTGTGCTCACTACTCAGTCTTCTCCAACCTCTTTCTCTCTCTTGAGCTCCAGACTCTGTCTACATTCAACTGCCTATTGGAGATTTCCATCTGGACATCTCATAAGAGGCAATGAAACATATTCAAAATGGAACTCTCATTACCTCCTACCTCTCCACTCACTCCTTCCTTAGGGTTTTTTTTTTTTTCTTGGTACATAGAAGATAGGAGGTACCTTGTGAGATGAAGTCCCCCTTCTTTCTCTTTCTGTGGATTGCTTCAGGATATGTTTGTTCTTGGCAGCCCTTCTAAGGAGTCCTGTGTGCTGAGAAAACATACTACTGAGTGATCCACTGTCTCTCTTTGTATGTTCTCCTGTCGTGAACCAGGAGCCAGGGTGGCCATGCAGCACACTGTCACTGCACAGCTGTCCCTGCTTGCTTCCCCTTCTCCTCATCCTCACTTCTTTGGGTTTGCATCTACCAAATCAATTGTTATGACCTTAGCTCTGGCCTCAGGCCTTGTATTTTGAGGGCCTGGGAAAAGATACCACCTTTCCCCTAATGTCCTGTTTCCAATTAAGTCATATCAATTCTAACTTCTAAGTAACTCTTCAATCTATCCTTCCCTCAGCATCTCTATTGCCACGGCCCTAAATCGGGCACCACGAGGTCCACCTCGATCATGGCATCAGCCTCCTAACTGGTCTCCAGGCTTGCTCTCCGAAAAGCTATGCGCCACTCAGTAGCCCAACACATAGTAAGAAGTTAATAAATGTTGGCTGTAAGAGTGAAAGAATAAATGAACAGGTATATTATAGGGTGCTGCATGTGGTAACCAGGCTACCTTAGAAAGCACTGACGGGCTAAGATAAGAATTTTTCCTAGATTGTGTCAATCCACACAGCACTTCCTTTTTTCTTCTACGCTGTTCTTCTAAGGTTTCATGGGATTTTAGCAGGCTTAAATGAGTAATACATGTGAAGCTCTTTGAGCTGTGCTAGGAACATACTAAGCACAAAATAAGTTTCATTATTATTATCCTTTCATGAATCTTTTTTCTATTTCCTTTCCCCCTTCTTCTGAGGGTTAAAATAGTTTAAAACTATTTCATTCAAAATTGAATAAATTCCATTTTCTATATCTACTTTGTTTCCCAAAATACGATAGAAATCTAAGTGGTCAGCAACCTAAAACTTGGCACTGTGAAAGTGAGTTATTTCGTGTCTGTGTGATGTTTTTCCGGACACAGAATAGAATTTAAACCTTGAGATTTAAAAATTATTATTAAAAAATAAAAAATTTTCCTGAAGCTTTCAAGTTCAAATTACAATTCTTATTTTAAAAATAAATATAATAAATCCAGGGGGTTATTTGATTATTGTTTGATTGAGTAGCTGAACAGACCAAATTCCCTTAAACAATTTGTCCTGTTTACATCTTATGAAATTCCCTTGAACATCTTAGACTGCATTTATAATTGACTATATCTGATTTTTTAAAGTATTTCTACTGCCTAACCTACCTACCCAAACCTTCCCATTCTAGTAAATCTAATTAAATAAATGAATGTGGTCCATCTCAAGTTAATCATATACACTCCAATCTTGTTTACAAACTTTGCATAATTCTCTTTATCTTTCAACTAAAGATCTAAGTCTAAAATTACTTATGCATTTTATGTTAGAATTAAAGCCCAAATCTATCAAATTTCCTAAAATCTCTTAAAAACACCAAATACTTAAAATATAAAATATGCAGAGATCAGGGCTTCCCTGGTGGCGCAGTGGTTGAGAGTCCGCCTGCTGATGCAGGGGACGCGGGTTCGTGCCCCGGTCTGGGAAGATCCCACATGCCGCGGAGCGGCTGGGCCCGTGAGCCATGGCCGCTGAGCCCGCGCATCCGGAGCCTGTGCTCCGCAACGGGAGAGGCCACAACAGTGAGAGGCCTGCATACCACAAAAAATATATATACAGAGATCATTCCTAACTCTATGAAAAAACCATGAATAGCAATGGTTTGGTTTATTTCTTCATCTCTATATTTAATTCTAAACATTCCAGAGTTGACAGATAGTTTTTACCATCTCAAGAAAGTTGGGGTTGCTTTTGGCCAAGAGTTTTGGCTGGGATACAGTTGTAAGGTCTGAATGCCAGGATGCCCCATCTGTGCACTGAAAGAGATGCTGAGCACCTTTAAAATAGTCACAGTGATAACAAGGGACTCCTTGTTCATGTCCTACAAACGGGGTTATTTTCACAGCTGACCTTCTGGTTTCAAATTAGACCATCATTCAATTCTTTCTTCTGATTTGAGCCTGCAACTCTGGCTAGTTTACCTCCTGATTGGAGTTAATTAATCTATTTACCACTGGTTAATCTGAATTTTTTCCCATTTACTTCTCATGTTGGAATATTGGCCACAATCCCAAAATATTTATACTATCAGGCGCATTCTTGTCATTTGTGGGAAAGGAAAAGAAAAAAAAATACTGAGCGCAATTTATTTGCTATACACATGTCAGTATATATGTATATATATTATTTTATATACTCTTTTTCACAATTGTATGATGTAGGCATAATGGTGTCCATTTGACAGATGAGGAAACTGAGGCTCAGAAAATTAAGTAGGTATTAAGTTTTAGAGCAAGGATACAAGCCTAGTCATGGCACTGTAACCCACAGGCCATACTCTCTGGGGAACTTCATGTAAGTCCCCTGAGATTTCTATGTAGAAAAGAAGCTAATTTTAAAGGTTACTTTCCATTTACAGTTATTACAAAATATTGGCTATGTTCCCTGTGTTGTACAGTACATCCTTAAGCCTATCTTATACCTAACAATTTGTACCTTCCATGCCCCCTACCCCTACATTGACCCCCTCCCTCCCCTCTCCCCACGGATAACCACTAGTTTGTCTCTATATCTGTGAGTCTGTTTCTTTTTTGCTATATTCACTAGTTTGTTGTCATTTGTGGATTCTACATATAAGTGATATCATACAGTATTTTTCTTTCTCTGTCTGACTTCACTTAGCATAATGCCCTCCAAGTCCATCTATGTTACCACAAATGGAACCATTTCATTCTTTTTTATGGCTGAGTAGTATTCCATTGCATATATGTACCACATCTTCTTTATGCATTCATCTGTTGATGGACACTTAGGTTGTTTCCATGTCTTGGCAGTTGTAAATAATGCTACTATGAACATTAGGGTGCATGTATCTTTTTGTATTAGTGGGTTGGGTTTTTTTGGTCAGATATATGGAGTTGTCTTTAAAAAATTGTTTTTCCTACTTTTTGTAACAAAGCAGTCATGAAAGGTTTGGGGTCGTGGCTGTGAGTTGGGCATTTGACACTTGCTCTTCCCTTCTGTGAGAGATCATATATTAGTGGGCCAACTGGTGACCTCATAGATTGAGGCCTGAGGGCTTCAAGGTCAGAGACTAGAATTCTTTAGGACAGGCTCTTGCCTGAGGTTTCGTTTAGGTCTCAGGGCTTTCCTGTTACCCAACCAGTAATTCTCAAGCTCCACACAAAAGCCAAGAACAGTACCTGACAGTTTCGACAGTTGGCTATGGGGATGCCCAGGTGATTTTTTTCTTCCCTCCCTCCCTCCCTCTCATCTTTCCCTCCCTGCCTCCTTCCTTCCTTTCTCCCTCCCTCCCTCTCTCCCTCTTTCTCTCTTTTCATTCTACCACAGTTCAATTATCAAAGCAGAACATTTTGAAATTGACTTAATGCTCTTATCTAATCTACGGACCTTCAGAACCCCCTTCAGAGACCAGAAAATGATGGGTAGAGGAACCTCTATGTTCTGCAGTGGTTTGCCTCCTCTGTCTACACCCTCAGCTTGAGTCACAGGTCTTGTCTTAGGGAAGGACTGGAGGAAGTGAGGCCATGAGATTCCAGGCCAATTTCAGCAGCAGGGTCTCCTGTGTGTGCATCAGGGGAGAGATGGTTATGCCATAGAACCAACCAAAGAATCTAAGGCCTGTGGGAGAGCTTACAGATTACCTAGACTAAGAAACAGTCTAAGCTCATTGTATAGGCAGGAAGCAGGCCCACAGAGGTAAGCAACTTGCCCAAAGTCACAGACTTAGTTACCATCAGTCCTATATAATGTGACTTAAATGTAATAAGCCTTTCAAAAGTAATCAGTGTTGAAACACATGCATTGAGATGGGTGTCATCCTGGCCAGCTGTCTACCTAATTCTAGCAAATGTCAATGCTAGAACTTTTCTGAAATTCTCTTATCAAAGGGGAGTTGAAAATCTGCTTTAGCTGGTCTGTGTATTCATTCATTCTTTCCTTTTAAAAATACTGACATATTTTTCTGATTTTATTTTAGACTTGAGTCCTACACATACTCTTTTATCAGCACAGGTTGCTTTTTTTTTTTTTTTAATAAATCTCTGTATAAATAATTAGGCTGGGGACTTCCCTGGTTGCATAGTGGTTAAGAATCCACCTGCCAAAGCGGGGGACACGGGTTCAAGCCCTGGTCTGGGAAGATCCCACAGGCTGCGGAGCAACTAAGCCCGTGCACCACAACTACTGAGCCTGCTCTCTAGAGCCCGCGAGCCACAACTACTGAGCGTGTGCCACAACTACTGAAGCCCACGTGCCTAGAGCCCGTGCTCTGCAACAAGAGAAGCCACCACAACGAGAAGCCTGTGCACTGCAACGAAAAGTAGCCCCCGCTTTCCGCAACTAGAGAAAGCCCACACACAGCAATGAAGACCTAACGCAGACAAAAATAAATAAATAAGTAAGTAAGTAAGTAAGTAAGTAAGTAAATAGGCTGGGTTTTCTTTAGTTACATTCTAGTTTGAAGGATACACCCTAGTTAGATTAATTGGACTCCCATGTTTCCTGAGCCTCCTCCAGCACCCATTTCTACCCAGATTAATCCAATCTGTTATGTTAGTGTCTCCCAAACTGATAATCACTGAGGGCACTTGTTAGACATACATATTCAAACACACCCCAGCCTCCCAAACCAGACTCTCCACATGACTGGAAATCCAAAATTTTAGCAATTTAACAGGGATGCAAATTTTGGAAAATGATGATTCTCTGTTAGTTTTGGGAGTTTAAATCTCTGCTGGCAGCTTCATCCCAAATCCTCTTACATGTGGATTATCCCTAGGCTGTGAGGGCAATGCCAATACAACCTCTTGGTCTACGGCTGAATCATTGAAATAAATATACAGCTTCCTAACACTGGCAGTTCATCAACATGCGGGTGTCTACTTTGAAAGGGAGAGGGCACCTCAGGATGATTAGGTATGCGTGTGCCAAGTCACAGCACTTTATAGTGACAGCCGTTCTTCAGGAAATACAGGAGGCCATGGGTGGTCGGTTCTCCGTGCCGTCATTTCAGAGTTGGATGACAAAGGCAGTCAGTCCTTCAGTCATCAAGATCTGTTGACCAGAGCACTTGATCAAGCACCAGGGCTGATTCAGTGATACCAACAATTCCAGTGCTGTTCTGAACAAACCGACATCCTGGCCGGGGGCTGCTTATCAACCCAATTGCCTTCCATTCCTACCATGAGGGCTGTCTGCTTTAGCCTCTCCTGAATTCACTCTTTTGATTTCCATCTCTTGGAACATCTTGCCCTTGCTCCTTTAACACTTAAAATTTAATAAACGTGATTATGAAAGTGAATGATTACTTGGAGCAAGGCACTGTGGTGGAGCAGGATGGAAAGCTACTGAGAAAAATAAATACTTACTCAGCCAAGTTGTCGAGGCTGTAAAAATGCTTAAGCCACAGTTCCTGCTCTAAAGGAACTTAAGTTCACTAGGGGGGTAAAACAAATAAATAACTTTCAAAACTTGGCAAAGAGAAGAGCCAAGGAAAGGCAGGTATAAAGCAAGCATTTTTGTTGCAGTAATTAAAACAGTTTGGTAGTGATTTAGGAATAGATACATTAGTGAAACTGAATAGTGGGCATAGAAAGAGTCCCAAACATTAAAAATAGTTACTATTTGATAATAGCCTCATTTCAAATTGGTGCGGAAAATACGGATTACTCAATAAATTACAGTGGGACACCTGTCAAGACTTCTGGAAAATAAATTAAGCTGAATCCTTACCTCACTCCTTACACCAAATTAATTCCAAATGGATATAAATGTAAAAAATTAAACCGTAAATATATTAGAGAAAACACAGGCAAAAGGCTTCCCAATTTTTAAATATACAGGCTCTTCTAAGCATAAGAAACCCCTAGCAACATTTTAATTTTTAAATTTTATTTATTTTTTAAACATCGTTATTGGAGTATAATTGCTTTACATTGTTGTGTTAGTTGCTGCTGTATAACAAATCAGCTATACGTATACATATATCCCCATATCCGCTCCCTCTTGCGTCTCCCTCCCACCCTCCCTATCCCACCGCTTCAGGTGGTCACAAAGCACCGAGCTGATCTCCCTGTGCTATGCTGCTGCTTCCCACTAGCTGTCCATTTTACATTTGGTAGTGCATATATGTCCATGCCACTCTCTCACTGTGGCCCAGCTTACCCTCCCCCCCCCCATGTCAAGTCCATTCTCTATGTCTGCATCTAGATTCTACCTGTCCTGCCTCTAGGTTCTTCAGAACCTTTTTTTTTTTTTAGATTCCATATATTTGTGTTAGCATATGGTATTTGTTTTTCTCTTTCTGACTTACTTCACTCTGTATGACAGACTCTAGGTCCATCCACCTCACTACAAATAACTCAATTTCATTTCTTTTTATGGCTGAGTAATATTCCATTGTATATATGAGCCACATCTTCTTTATCCATTCATCTGTCGATGGACACTTAGGTTGCTTCCTGGCTATTGTAAATAGTGCTGCAGTGAACATTGTGGTACATGACTGTTTGAATATTATGGTTTTCTTAGGGTATATGCCCAGTAGTGGGATTGCTGGGTCATATGGTAGTTCTATTTTTAGTTTTTTAAGGAACCTCCTTACTGTTCTCCATAGTGGCTGTATCAATTTACATTCCCACCAGCAGTGCAAGAGGGTTCCCTTTTCTCCACACCCTCTACAGCATTTATTATTTGTAGATTTTTTGATGATGGCCATTCTGACCAGTGTGAGGTGATACCTCGCTGTAGTTTTGATTTCCTAGCAACCTTTTTAAAAGGGTGATTTTTCACTTCATAAAAATCTAAAACACACTATAAACAAAGTCAAAGGCCAATGACAATGGGTAAAATATTTGGATTACATATGACAAATAAAGGGCTGACATTCATAATATCCAAAGAACTCTTACAAGTCAATAGAAAGGTAAAGAACTCAGTAGAAGGATAAAAAGAGACATGAATTGGGAATTCATAATAGAAGAATTATTGATATAAATGGCCAATAGGCAAATAAAAAATATACTTCAATAATAAAAGAAATGCAAATTAGCACTTTCTTTTTGCCTATTTGGTTGAAAAAAATATATATATATATATTTATTTTTAGACTTTATTTTTTACATCTTTATTGGAGTATAATTGCTTTACAATAGTATGTTAGTTTCTGCTTTATAACAAAGTGAATCAGTTATACATATACATATGTCCCCATACCTCTTCCCTCTTGCGTCTCCCTCCTGCCCACCCTCCCCATCCCACCCCTCTAGGTGTTCACAAAACACCTAGCTGATCTCGCTGTGCTATGCGGCTGCTTCCCACTAGCTATCTATTTTACGTTTGGTAGTGTATACATGTCCATGCCACTCTCTTACCCCATCACAGCTCACCCCTCCCCCTCCCCATATCCCCAAGTCCATTCCCTAGTAGGTCTGTGTCTTTATTCCCATCTTACCCCTAGGTTATTCATGACATTTTTTTTTTCATAGATTGCATATATATGTGTTAGCATACGGTATTTGTCTTTCTCTTTCTGACTTACTTCACTCTGTATGACAGACTCTAGGTCCATCCACCTCATTACAAATGACTCAATTTTGTTTCTCTTTATGGCTGAGTAATATTCCATTGTATATATGAGCCACATCTTCTTTATCCATTCATCCGATGATGGACACTTAGGTTGTTTCCATCTCCTGGCTATTGTAAATAGAGCTGCAATGCACATTTTGATACATGACTCTTTTTGAATTATGGTTTTCTCAGGGTATATGCCCAGTAGTGGGATTGCTGGGTCATATGGTAGTTCTAGTTGTAGTTTTTTAAGGAACCTCCATACTGTTCTCCATAGTGGCTGTACCAATTCACATTCCCACCAGCAGTGCAAGAGTGTTCCCTTTTCTCCACATCCTCTCCAGCATTTATTGTTTCTAGATTTTTTGATGATGGCCATTCTGACCGGTATGAGATGATATCTCACTGTAGTTTTGATTTGCATTTCTCTAATGATTAATGATGTTGAGCATTCTTTCATGTGTTTGTTGGCAGTCTGTATATCTTCTTTGGAGAAATGTCTATATAGGTCTTCTGCCCATTTTTGGATTGGGTTGTTTGTTTTTTGGTATTGAGCTGCTTATAAATTTTGGAGATTAATCCTTTATCATTTGCTTCATTTGCAAATATTTTCTCCCATTCTGAGGGTTGTCTTTTGGTCTTGTTTATGGTTTCCTTTGCTGTGCAAAAGCTTTGAAGTTTCATTAGGTCCCATTTGTTTATTTTTTTTTAATTTTTATTTTATTTATTTATATTTTTTGCGGTACGCGGGCCTCTCACTGCTGTGGCCTCTCCCATTGCCAAGCACAGGCTCCGGATGCACAGGCTCAGCAGCCATGGTTCACGGGCCCAGCTGCTCTGCGGCATGTGGGGTCTTCCCAGACCGGGGCACGAACCAGTGTCCCCTGCATTGGCAGGTGGACTCTCAACCACTGCGCCACGAGGGAAGCCCCCATTTTTTAATTTTTGTTTTTATTTCCATTTCTCTAGGAGGTGGGTCAAAAAGGGTCTTGCTGTGATTTATGTCATAGAGTGTTCTGCCTATGTTTTCCTCTAAGAGTTTGATAGTTTCTGGCCTTACATTTAGGTCTATAATCCATTTTGAGCTTATTTTTGTGTATGGTGTTAGGGAGTATTCTAATCTCATACTTTTACATGTACCTGTCCAGTTTTCCCAGCACCACTTATTGAAGAGGCTGTCCTTTCTCCACAGTACATTCCTGCCTCCTTTATCAAAGATAAGGTAACCATATGTGCGTGGGTTTATCTCTGGGCTTTCTATCCTGTTCCATTGATCTATCTTTCTGTTTTTGTGCCAGTACCATACTGTCTTGATTACTGTAGCTTTGTAGTATAGTCTGAAGTCAGGGAACCTGATTCCTCCAGCTCCGTTCTTCGTTCTCAAGATTGCTTTGGCTATTCGGGGTCTTTTGTGTTTCCATACAAATTGTGAATTTTTTTGTTCTAGTTCTGTGCAAAATGCCAGTGGTAGTTTGATAGGGATTGCATTGAATCTGTAGATTGCTTTGGGTGGTAGAGTCATTTTCACAATGTTGATTCTTCCAACCCAAGAACATGGTATATCTCTCCATCTATTTGTATCATCTTTAATTTCTTTCATCAGTGTCTTATAATTTTCTGCATACAGGTCTTTTGTCTCCTTAGGTAGGTTTATTCCTAGATACTTTATTCTTTTTCTTGCAATGGTAAATGGGAGTGTTTTCTTGGTTTCACTTTCAGATTTTTCATCATTAGTGTATAGGAATGCCAAAGATTTCTGTGCATTAATTTTGTATCATGCTACTTTGCCAAATTCATTGATTAGCTCTAGTAGTTTTCTGGTAGCATCTTTAGGATTCTCTATGTATAGTATCATGTTATCTGCAAACAGTGACAGCTTTACTTCTTTTCCAATTTGGATTCCTTTTATTTCCTTTGATTCTCTGATTGCTGTGGCTAAAACTTCCAAAACTATGTTGAATAAGAGTGGTGAGAGTGGGCAACCTTGTCTTGTTCCTGATCTTAGTGGAAATGCTTTCAGTTTCTCACCATTGAGGATGATATTGGCTGTGGGTTTGTCATATATGGCCTTTATTATGTTGAGGAAAGTTCCCTCTATGCCTACTTCCTGGAGGGTTTTTATCATAAATGAGTGTTGAATTTTGTCAAAAGCTTTCTGTGCATCTATTGAGATGATCATATGGTTTTTCTCCTTCAATTTGTTAATATGGTGTATCACATTGATTGATTTGCATATATTGAAGAATCCTTGCATTCCTGGAATAAACCCCACTTGATCATGGTGTATGATCCTTTTAATGTGCTGTTGGATTCTGTTTGCTAGTATTTTGTTGAGGATTTTTGCATCTATGTTCATCAGTGATATTGGCCTGTAGTTTTCTTTCTTTGTGATATCCTTTTCTGGTTTTGGTATCAAGGTGATGGGGGCCTCGTAGAATGAGTTTGGGAGTGTTCCTCCCTCTGCTATATTCTGGAAGAGTTTGAGAAGGATAGGTGTTAGCTCTTCTCTAAATGTTTGATAGAATTTGCCTGTGAAGCCATCTGGTCCTGGCCTTTTGTTTGTTGGAAGATTTTTAATCACAGTTTCAATTTCAGTGCTTGTGATTGGTCTGTTCATATTTTCTATTTCTTCCTGATTCAGTCTTGGCAGGTTGTGCATTTCTAAGAATTTGTCCATTTCTTCCAGGTTGTCCATTTTATTGGCATAGAGTTGCTTATAGTAATGTCTTATGATCTTTTGTATTTCTGCAGTGTCAGTTGTTACTTCTCCTTTTTCATTTCTAATTCTATTGATTTGAGTCTTCTCCCTTTTTTTCTTGATGAGTCTGGCTAATGGTTTATCAATTTTGTTTATCTTCTCAAAGAACCAGCTTTTCGTTTTATTGATCTTTGCTATTGTTTCCTTCATTTCTTTTTCATTTATTTCTGATCTGATCTTTATGATTTCTTTCCTTCTGCTAACTTTGGGGTTTTTTGTTCTTCTTTCTCTAATTGCTTTAGGTGCAAAGTTAGGTTGTTTATTCGAGATGTTTCCTGTTTCTTAAGGTAGGATTGTATTGCTATAAACTTCCCTCTTAGAACTGATTTTGCTGCATCCCATAGGTTTTGGGTTATTGTGTCTCCATTGTCATTTGATTCTAGGTATTTTTTGATTTCCTCTTTGATTTCTTCAGTGATCACTTCGTTATTAAGTAGTGTATTGTTTAGCCTTCATGTGTTTCTATTTTTTACAGATCTTTTCCTGTAATTGCTATCTAGTCTCATAGCGTTGTGGTCGGAAAAGTTACTTGATATGATTTCAATTATCTTAAATTTACCAACGCTTGATTTGTGACCCAGGATATGATCTAGCCTGGAGAATGTTCCATGAGCAGTTGAGAAAGATGTGTATTCTGTTGTTTTTGGATGGAATGTCCTATAAATATCAATTAAGTCCATCTTGTTTAATGTATCATTTAAAGGTTGTGTTTCCTTATTTATTTTCATTTTGGATGATCTGTCCATTGGTGAAAGTGGGGTGTTAAAGTCCCCTACTATGATTGTGTTACTGTCGATTTCACCTTTTATGGCTGTTAGTATTTGCCTTATGTATTGACGTGCTCCTATGTTGGGTGCATAAATATTTAAAATTGTTGTATCTTCTTCTTGGATCAATCCCTTGATCATTATGTAGTGTCCTTCTTTGTCTGTTGTAATATTCTTTATTTTAAAGTCTATTTTGTCTGATATGAGAATTGCTACTCCAGCTTTCTTTTGATTTCCATTTGCATGGAACATCTTTTTCCATCCCCTCACTTTCAGTCTGTATGTTTCCCTAGGTCTGAAGTGGGTCTCTTGTAGACAGCATATATATGGGTCTTGTTTTTGTATCCATTCAGCCAGTCTGTGTCTTTTGGTGGGAGCATTTAGTCCATTTACATTTAAGGAAATTATCGATATGTAAGTTCCTATTCCCATTTTCTTAATTGTTTTTGGTTTGTTATTGTAGGTCTTTTCCTTCTCTTGTGTTTCTTGCCTAGGGAAGTTCCTTTAGCATTTGTTGTAAAGCTGGTTTGGTGGTGCTGAACTCTCTCAGCTTTTCCTTGTCTGTAAAGGTTTTAATTTCTCCATCAAATCTGAATGAGATCCTTGCTGGGTAGAGTAATCTTGGTTGTAGGTTTTTCTCCTTCATCACTTTAAATATGTTCTGCCACTCCCTTCTGCTTGCAGAGTTTCTGCTGAAAGATCAGCTGTTAACCTTATGGGGATTCCCTTGTGTGTTATTTGTTGTTTTTCCCTTGCTGCTTTTCACATGTTTTCTTTGTATTTAATTTTTGTTAGCTTGATTAATATGTGTCTTGGCATGTTTCTCCTTGGTTTTATCCTGTATGGGACTCTCTGTGCTTCCTGGACTTGATTAACTATTTCCTTTTCCATATTAGGGAAGTTTTCAGCTATAATCTCTTCAGGTGTTTTCTCAGTCCCTTTCTTTTTCTCTTCTTCTTCTGGTACCCCTGTAATTCGAATGTTGGTGCGTTTAATGTTGTCCCAGAGGTCTCTGAGACTGTCCTCAGTTCTTTTCATTCTTTTTTCTTTATTCTGCTCTGCAGTAATTATTTCCACTATTTTATCTTCCAGGTCACTTATCCGTTCTTCTGCCTCAGTTGTTCTGCTATTGATCCCTTCTACAGTATTTTTAATTTCATTTATTGTGTTGTTCATCGTTGCTTGTTTCCTCTTTAGTTCTTCTAGGTCCTTGTTAAATGTTTCTTGCATTTTCTCTATTCTATTTCCACAATTTTGGTCATGTTTACTATCATTATTCTGAATTCTTTTTCAGGTAGACTGCCTATTTCCTCTTCATTCGTTAGGTATGGTGGATTTTTATCTTGCTCCTTCATCTTCTGTGTGTTTTTCTGTCTTCTCATTTTGCTTATCTTAGTGTGTTTGGGGTCTCCTTTTTGCAGGCTGCAGGTTCGTAGTTCCCGTTGTTTTTGGTGTCTGTCCCCAGTGGCTAAAGTTGCTTCAGTGGGTTGTGTAGGCTTCCTGATGGAGGGGACTAGTGCCTGTGTTCTGGCGGTTGATGCTGGGTCTTGTCTTTCTGGTGGGTAGGTCCACATCTGGTGGTGTATTTTGGGGTGTCTGTGGCCTTATTATGATTTTAGGTAGCCTCTCTGCTAATGTGTGGGGTTGTGTTCCTGTCTTGCTTGTTGTTTGGCATAGGTTGTCCAGCACTGTAGCTTGCTGGTCATTGAGTGAAGCTGGGTGTTGGTGTTGAGGTGGAGATCTCTGGGAGATTTTCGCCGTGTGATATTACGTGGAGCTGGGAGGTCTCTTGTGGACCAGTGTCCTGAAGTTGGTTGTCCCACGTCTGAGGCACAGCAGTGACTCCTGGCTGCAATAGCAAGCACCTTTCATCCACATGGCTCAGAATAAAAGGGAGAAAAATAAGAAAGAAAGAAAGGAAGGAAGAAAGGAAGAAAGGAGGGAGGGAGGGAGGGAGGGAGGAGAAAGAAAGAAAAAATAAAGTAAGGTAAAATAAAATAAAGTTATTAAAATAAAAAATAATTATTAAGAAAAAAATGTTTTTAAGTAAAAACAAACAAAAAGAACGGATGGACCGAACCCTAGGACAAATGGTGAAAGCAAAGCTATACAGACAAAATCTCACACAGAAGCATACACATAAACATTCACAAAAAGAGGAAAAGGGTAAAAAATAATATCTCTTGCTCTCAAAGCCCACCTCCTCAATTTGGGATGATTCATTATCTATTCAGGTATTTCACCGATGCAGGGTACATCAAGTTGATTGTGGAGATTTAATCCGCTGCTCCTGAGGCTGCTGGGAAAGATTTCCCTTTCCCTTCTTTGTTCGCACAGCTCCCGGGGTTCAGCTTTGGATTTGGCCCCACCTCTGCGTGTAGGTCGCAGGAGGGGGTCTGTTCTTCGCTCAGACAGGACGGGGTTAAAGGAGCAGCTGATTCGGGGGCTCTGCCTCACTCAGGCCGGGGGAGGGATGGTTACGGATGCAGGGCGAGCCTGCGGCGGCAGAGGCCAGCATGACGTTGCACCAGCCTGAGGCGCGCCATGCGTTCTCCCAGGGAAGTTGTCCCTGGATCCCGGGACCCTGGCAGTGGTGGGCTGCACAGGCTCCCGGGAGGGGAGGTGTGGAGAGTGACCTGTGCTCGCACACAGGCTTCTTGGTGGCGGCAGCAACAGCCTTAGCATCTCATGCCCGTCTCTGGGGTCCACGTTGATAGCCGCGGCTCACGCCCGTCCTTGGAGCTCCTTTAAGCAGCGCTCTTAATCCCCTCTCCTCGCGCACCAGGAAAAAAAGAGGGAAAAAAAAAGTCTCTTTCCTCTTCGGCAGGTCCAGACTTTTCCCCGGACTCCCTCCCGGCTAGCCGTGGCACACTAACTCCCTGCAGGCTGTGTTCATGCCGCCAACCCCAGTCCTCTCCCTGTGCTCCGACCGAAGCCCGAGCCTCAGCTCCCAGCCCCGCCCGCCCCGGCGGGTGAGCAGACAAGCCTCTTGGTCTGGTGAGTGCCGGTCAGCCCTGATCCTCTGTGCGGGACTCTCTCCGCTTTGCCCTCCGCACCCTGTGGCTGCACTCTCCTCCATGGCTCCGAAGCTTTCCCCCTTTGCCACCAGCAGTCTCCGCCCCCAAAGGGGCTTCCTAGTGTATGGAAACCTTTCCTCCTCCACAGCTCCCTCCCACTGGTGCAGGTCCCGTCCCTATTCTTTTGTCTCTGTTTATTCTTTTTTCTTTTGCCCTACCCAGGTACGTGGGGAGTTTCTTGCCTTTTGGGAGGTCTGAGGTCTTCTGCCAGCGTTCAGTGGGTGTCCTGTAGGAGTTGTTCCACGTGTAGATGTATTTCTGATATATCTGTGGGGAGGAAGGTGATCTTTGCGTCTTACTCTTCCGCCATCTTCCCCCTCTCCCCAGATATTGAATTTTATCAAATGCTTTTTCTGCATCTATTGAAATGATCATGTGGCTTTTGTCTTTTCTTTTGTTGATGTGGTGTATTACATTGATTTGCGTATGTTGAACCATCCTTGTGATCCTGGGATGAATCCAACTTGGTCGTGGTGTATAATCTTTTTTATGAGTTGTTGGATTCAGTTTGCTAATATTTTGTTGAGAATTTTTGCATCTATATTGATTACAGATATCGCCCTGTAATTTTATTTTTTGGTGGTGGCTTTGTCTGGTTTTGGTATCAGGGTGGTGGTAGCTTCATAGAATGTCCTTGGGAGTATTCATTCCTCTTCAATCTTTTGGAAGAGTTTGAGAAGGATCAGTATAAGTTCATCTTTGTATGTTTGGTAGAATTCACCTGTAAAGCCATCAGGCCCTGGACTTTTGTTTGTAGGGATTTTTTTTTTTTTTTACAGATTCTATTTCACTTCTAGTAATCCATCTGTTCAAGTTATCTACTTCTTCTTGATTCAGTTTTGGTGGGCTGTATGTTTCTAGAAAGTTGTTCATTCTTGTAGGTTGTAGAATTTGTTGGCATATAATTATTTATAGTATTCTCTTATGTTTTTTTGTATTTCTGCAGTATCAGTTGTGATTTCTCCTCTTTCGTTTCTTATTTTGTTTATTTGGGTCTTCTCACTTTTCTTCTTGGTGAGCCTGGCCAGAGGTTTGTCAAGTTTGTTTACCCTTTCAAAGAACCAGCTCTTGGTTTTATTGGTTTTTTTCTATTGTTTTTTAATCTCTATTTTACTTATTTCCTTTCTGATATTTATTATCTCCTTCCTCCTGCTGACTTTAGGTTTTGTTTGTTCTTCTTTTTCTAATTCTTTCAGGTGGTGGGTTAGGTTGTTTGTTTGAGATTTTTTTGTTTCTTAAAGAAGGTCTGTATCACTATAAACTTCCCTTTAAGAACTGCTTTCGCTTCATCCCACAGATTTTGTATGGCTGTGTTTTCATTGTCATTTGCCTCAAGGTATTTTTTAATTTATTATTTGATTTCATCATTGACAGCATGGTTTTAGACTCACAGAAAAACTGCAGATGGTACAGAGAGTTCCCACATACCACCACACCCAGTTTCCCCTATTATTAACATCTTATATTTGTATGGCACATTTGTCAAAATTAATAAGCCAATGTGGATACACTGTTATTAACTACTAAAGACCATACTCTATTTAGATTTCATTAGGGTTTATATAATGTCCTTTTTCCTGTTCCAGGATCCTATCCAGGATACCACATTACAATTTAGTCATCACATCTCCTTAGTCTCCCTTTGGCTGGGACAGTTTCTCAGACTTCTCTTGGTTTTGATGACCTTAACAGTTTCAAGGAGTGCTGGTTGGATATTTTGTAGAATGTCCCTCAACTTGGATCTGTCTGATGTCTTCCTCACGATTAGACTGGGGTTATAGTTTTGAGGAGGAAGATCACAGAAGTTAACTGTCATTTTCCTTACATCAGATCAAGGGCACATGCTATCAACAGGATTTATCACTGTTGATGTTGACCTTGATCTGGAGCCTCAGCTAGGGTAGCTGGAGAAGGAGGATGGATTTATGAAATGTTACACAGGGAGGGTTTTCAGAACTTGACATTGACTTAGATCTGGGGAGGGTGGTTGGAGTAGAAAGAAAGGGAAAGGGAGGCTCTGATGGTGGTGGCCTGTGCCTTCCTACAGGAGCCTCCCTACATACCCAGCCAGACCCTGGTAAGAGGGCAGGGAGGAGTGTCGGGCCAGGGAGGCCCAGGGAATACATCTGGGCATCTCTGCTCAGGCCTGGGCCGAGGGCGGGGGCTTTTCTGTCTTGCTGTGGGCTGGGTTGCTGGCTTCTTAGACATGGGGCTTATCCAAGGAGATCATTTACACTCCCTGCAGCAGCATCCCCTTCCTGAAAAAACACAGGAGGGCAGCTTGGAAAAGCACGAATGTGATAACTGAAGCCACATTCACCCTGGCTGGGTAAACACTGCCTGGGAGTCAGACATTGTTTTCCCCAGCTTTCTTAGGTGCCAGAACCTGTGGGGAGGTGATTTCTCTCATGACAGCCACACCCCAGGTCATTCTTTATTAGTCACAGCACATGCTTCTCTCTGCTTAGTTATGTTCCCCTGACGTTCTGCACGTCCCACCATCCAGCTGTAAGTGTTTACCCCTCCCTAGGGCTAGCTGGACTGAACAGCATCTCGTGCAACTTGTTCTAAAGGAGCAGCTGGGAATCGGGTTTAAATTGTGACTTTTCAGCACAACTGAGTTAAAAGTCCCGTAGACACTTTCGTTTAATGGGTGTCAGGGAGAACAAGCAACCCAGGGAGGAAAAAAGGAATTCTGGGTGTGTTTCACTTAAATCAGAAGTTTCGTCTGCTTCCTTCAGAAGTCACTGGTATCCGAGTGATATATATTTTTTTAATGGAAGAGCATCCTCTTTGGAGATGGTGCTTTCAGTGGATCATTTTGGCTCTTAAGGACCAAAACTACAACCGGTTCTTTAAGGGGGGTGGGAGTGGCGTTCTTAAAACTGTCCCTAGGCCTAAAACTCTCTTAGAACGTCACTATCAAGATCAGTGTCACGTGATTGAGGCAAGGGCTTTCATCCTTTCCTACACAGCTATTTAACCCTTTATTAGGGTTAAGGACAGCCATAGGATAAGAAATAATCTGCACTTTCAAACAGGCTCTGTTATCAAAAGGCTTCTCTTCCTGATGCTACACACCCAGGGCTCGCATCCTGTCCTCCCAGCATGGCAGTTATCCCCACTTGATAAAGAGGAAACAGAGGCTCAGGGGAGTTGAGTAACTTGCCCCAAATCATAGTCCTTGGCAACTTGAGCCTAGGTGTCAGTGACTGCAAAGCCCGTAATCTTGACCACAACATTGAGCTGCTCCCAAAGAGGGCAACACCCGTAAAAGTGGCCTCAGCAGAGGCTGGGGAGAGCAGGCCCTCGCAGATGGGAGTTGGCTTCGTTTTCCTTGGCCACCTTTACCATTCACTTGCTGTGTGACATTCAGTAGCTTACTGAAATGTTTGGTATCGTATGTGGCACACTTGTGGAGCACGGGACCCTCTCTCTGGGGTTCTCCGGTCACCTGGTGTTTCCCCAGCAAGCACCAGCATGCCATATTTTAGGGAGGCTAAAGATTGAAAGAGGAACTTGCAAAGCACAGGCCCCAGCAACACCACACTCAGGGAAGCCCCAGCCCAGCCCGCTGGCAGCCCTGGTGTGCCAGAGGCACCCACTCCTGCCATAGGGTGCAGTTAGAATAGAGGGGGCTCAGGAAGCCGGTTCTGTCCTCTGTTGGGACCAAAGGTTCTGGGCAAGCGAGCCTAGCTTTACCCAAGACATGCCCTCCAGGCCCACCCCTTCCATAACTTTCATACCACTTCCGCTGCAAGGTTGTTAACTATTTTTTTTTCTTTTTACTACTGTTTATTTTGCTATATTCTCTTTACAAAATTGATATTTTGTGTTCAAATGTTTAATTTCAAAAAAAATTAGAAGACCAAAGCAACTTAGGCTATATAATAACAAAATTGCCTCACACTGGTACAGTTTCATATTTTTCAAAGCACTTTCTCATTATTGAATTTTGTCTCACAACAAATCTAGTTATTATTTCCCTTTTGATATATGAGGGAAACAAGGCACCAAGAGGTTAAGTGACTTTTTTTTAACATCTTTATTGGAGTATAATTGCTTTACAATGGTGTGTTAGTTTCTGCTGTATAACAAAGTGAATCAGCTATACATATACATACATCCCTGTATCTCCTCCCTCTTGCGTCTCCCTCTCACCCTCCCTATCCCACCCCTCTACTATTTTAAATTTGAATATGCAGAAAATACAAATGAAAAAGTAATTATCAAAAGTTATCAAATATATTTTTTGAATCTATTAAAAAAAAGTAATGATCACCCATATTCCTGCAACCCAGAATTAGCCAGTGTTGACATATTTGCTTGTGGTTTTAGTTTACATGTCCATAGCTTAAAAAAGCACAAACCTACAGGATATATAAGCACATTGTTCTCTGAGACAATTAGTACAATATGGAATAGAGTAAATCCCTAATAACCACCATTTCAAATCCTAATCCCTCTACCTCCATCCAGAGGTACCTTTAAGTTTGTGGGTATTCATCCAGCATTAAAAAAAACACACACATATATAAAATATACAGAATTTTTTGTGTGTCTGCTTTCTTTATATAAATGGCATCATATTGTGTGTACCATTTTGCAACTTACTGTTTTTCATACAGTATATTTTGGAGACATCCATTTTGATACACATAAATGTAATTTATTTCTTTTAATGGCTTTAGTAGTACTCCATTTTATGAATGTACCACATTTTAATCATGAATAAATGCATTTGAATTTTTAATATTTTGCTATTATGAACGATATTAAAATAGACCCTTGTACTTAGGACTACCACGCCACACAGCTCTGGAAAGTTCCATTCACATCTATGTGTATGTGACTTCTGGAGCTGTGCAGTACACATCCTGCCTTGCTGTACTTGGCCCTGCCTGGGTCTCCTTCATTCGTTGTGTTGACAATATTTATCGAGCGCCTAGTGAATGCATAGCATTGTTAAAGGACTTTTCTTGTATTAATGTATTCAGTTCTCTGAAAAGTCCTAAAAAGTACTGTTTTCACCATTCTCATTTTTCCAATGAGGAAAATGAAGTGGGGCAGTGGGGACAGTCAGTCACCTGGGTAAGGTCACATGTAAGCTGTAAGTGGCAGAACTGGCATGGTGACAGCCTGGCTCCTGAGCCTGGGTGCTGAACCATTGCATTAAGTCTCCCTTCTGTTTAACTCTCTGCTTAATTGGTGTTCCCCTCTCAACTGTGAACCCTTGACGGCAGGGACCATGGGAGCCACTTTGCATCTCCAGTTCCCAGATGTGCTGACCCCCATTAGGGGCGCAATAATGTTCTGTTAATCACTTCATTCTTCAGTGCTCCTTTCCTAATTAACGTTTCCTCTTCCCTTCCTCATCTATCTCTTTCCCTTCGTGAGCATGCTTCTCCTGTTGCCCTCCCCATAACATGACTACCCCCTTGCACAGGCTTTGAAAAAGTGACACAGGCACGTCCCAGCTGCATGAAGAGGAGAGCTTCATAACGCGCCTTAATTTGGGAAAGGCTCTTTTACCAAAGGGCAAAGAAGGACTTGGAATTTTTTCTGCCCTTGGGGGGCCCAGTCTTGCGACTCTGTAAATCTACAGCGGAACAGGAGGCCCTGCTCTGTTCACACGTTCAGTCGAGAGTACTTCTAATTCCGTCCTTCAGCCGGCAGGCACGTAGGCAACTTCCTCTTGTAAAGTCAGTTGTTGTAACTAAACAGGTGCAGATTTGAGGAAATGCAGGCCGACTCGAGTAAGTTCCCGCTGCATGTGACATTACATTGATAAGGGACTTCTCTCCCTTAATTTATTGGCCTCAGCCTCCCCTGTCTGCCCTGGACTCGACCCCTGCAGCTGGAGCCCAGAGCTCCCTTCTCCATCTACCTCCTGACCGCTGGGCGAGGGCGAGGGCGAGGGCGAGGGACCACCGGGTCGGGCCAAACGTGCGGCTCCAAGTGGGAAAGCACACAGGGACAAGGGCAAAGTCGAGTTCCCGTGGAGGACCCGGCCAGGGAAAGGCGGGCCCACTCCCGCATGGCTTTCAAGCCCAGGTGCCCCTCCCGCCTGCCCACACCGGGTGCCCACGGCGAGGAGCACCGGGCGTCCTGAGCCGGCGGTACGTGCAGGCGGGCGGCGCGGGCCAGGGCACCCATCCGGGTTTGGGCTGCGGTCGAACGCGCTGACTCACGCTTTCACTACGTGAGCGGCGGGCCGGGCTAGGCAGGGTAGAGCGCCAGGCGGGGGCAGCCGCCCGCCCGCGCGGTTATTTATTTATTCGGGGGCAGCTGCGCGCGCAGGCGCCCTGCACCCCGAGTCAGCCCAGTCGCCGACACTTCATCCCCCGCCCGGCAGCTCGCTGGCGATTTTGAGCATCTTTACGACTTGATGGCTGCTGAGGGGCTGTGATCTTTGATCCCCTGCGATAGCACCGGGGATTTCTGCTAGGCAGGGGCAGCCAGAGTCACGTTAGGTCTGCACTGGCGCACGGGCGCTTCGGGCTAGCCTCTCCTTGTTCCTGGGGGACTCCACGGGACCCCGGTCTCTGGGTTTGCATTTAATAGCATCTTACTTAAGGAAGGAGCCATCTCGTAGTCCACGTGCTCTCTCGCACGGTTTTTATCTCAATTGACCCCTAAACAACCCTGTGACATGGAAAGGATGGGAAGGGCAGGTGCCCGAAGTCAAAGCTTGTGTTTAGGTATTTTATCTGTTGACAAGAGAACGATTTACCATAACTTTTATATATAGAAGTACTTAGCTCTTGGATAATAAATGTTAGTGTTGGTGTAGTCTACTTTAGTGACATCTGCATTCTTCTTTGTTCACTGGAAAGACAAGTTAAAGAGGGAAAAAGGGAAGGAAGAAGAGTTTGTATTAATAGGTGTGAAATCTCACTGTCTCTACAGCTATGGTGCCTCTTGGTAGATTTAACTGGACACAGCTGAGCTTACAGTAAGACTAGTGTTGGTGGAATAACTGGCCAGTCCTCCTCGACTCCACCAAGTGGGTCCTTGGATGCCTGCCATGGACCAGGGTCCTGTCAGTGCCATGGACACGACAGGGCCTGGAGCCCCAAGGCCTGCATCTGAGTCCTGATGCCCTGGTTACTGCCAGTGAGAGACTCGGGGCAGGGTCGCTGACATCTCCCAGCTTCTTCTCACGTCTCGGGGTTGCTGTGAGGCTCAAGATAAGAATGTATGTGAAGGAGTCTCCTTAACTACCGTGGCCTGTAGAAATGAGACATGGGATTTTTTTCCCTTGGTCATACAATACCAAGGGTGAGGAGTGATGGACACTGCCTACCTCTGAAAAGTCTGTGTCACTCTTGTTTGCTCCTCTTGGGGTAAACCATGGAGAGAGCAGTTTCTATAGAGTCAGTAGGAGCAAAAATGAGATTAATTCTCATGGAAATTCTGCCTTTAGACACAGAGTCCTAGGTTACAGGATCTTAACAGCAAACACACAGCTAAGCCATTTGTAGAGCACTTTTCAGTTTTGCCTAGTTTGGGGGCTTGTTTTTGTTATGGTTTCTTCTTTTTTGGGGAGGGGATCAGGGGCTTGCCAAACTTTCTAGATTATAAAATTAATACATGCTGTCACAAAAACTAATAAATCAAAATATAAAGGGAAAAAACTTTCATTCATATGAAAATTCATAACATTCATATACCAATAATGTTAGCACTTCAGCTATATTTCTGTCTAGGCATTTTAAATATTCATTTAATATAATTGAGACCACAATCTGTGTTATTTCATAATATTTACCTCGCTTAAAGTTATATCATGTTTTCCCATGTTATTAAGCCTTTTATAGTCAATTTTATGAATGTAGTTTTTTCAACTGTTTCCCTATTGTTGGAAGTTTAGGTTGTTTCCATTTTCTTTTTCTTTTTTTCTTTTGCTAAGCAATACTCCAGTGGATATCTTTGTGTATAAATATTTGACCATTTTATTTATTATCTCCTTAGCATGGGTTTCCTGAAGTGGAATTTTTAGGTCAAATAACATAAACATTTTTGTGACGAGATCACATTGCTAAGTGGCAGTTTCCATGAGTGCAGGGACTTTATCCACCTTCCTTACTATTTCATTAGCGGTGTCCAGCATGGAGTTGGTTCTTAATGCTCATTGTTGAATCAATGAATAGAAAGAAAAATTGTCACTTACAGCAAAACTGCCTAGGAAATATCAAAACTAAAGGTTATGTTTCATCCCGACTTGTTCTAACCTGCTGAGGCTAATAAAGGACCATGAACTTTAAGGGGACCTCCCCACCCCTGCCCCAGACCTGACTGAAGACTTTTCTCACCAGTGAGAAATGGGACTTGTTTAAACCAACTGCCTACTCAGAGTGCTAGTTTTCAGTGCTTAGTTAGAATAACCACCAGGCATTCCTCCTTCCTAGCACCTCAAAACCAAAATATAAAAAAATATAAACCAAAAACACAAACAAATCTACCCCGCCACACACACTTTTTCCCCTTCAGGGAACTACTCTGCTAATTTCTCCATTGGTGTGTATTGGCTTGACTGGTAAATTAGTAGGCTCAGCTGTGATTTAAAACAGACAAATGAACCTCTGGTGATCTTGGTCTTTATTCTTTGACAGATGAGTATTGCCAAATTGAAATACATAGAATGTGTCGCAGTCTGCATTCTACCATGGTTCCTAAGTGTGTTTCATTGCTCCTTTGCTAACGTTGCATATTACCATTTTCATAACCTTTGTTATTTAATGGAGTGTGATGTGAGATTCTTTTTGCCTATTAAATGAGCTAGACTGAACTTTTTAATACAGATGTTGTGATTATCGATTTATATTGTTACTTATTTATCATTTCAGATCTTAGTGATTTAAAAAATCAATTTGTATGAACCTTTTATACACCTAAGGATATTACAGAGTAAATTCTTCATAATAGTTTTAAAGTGAAACAATGCCAGAAAGATCCTGATGCAACACATTATTTTTTCCCTTTATTTTTTAAATTGAAGTATAGTTAATTTACAATGTTGTGTTAGTTTCAATTGTACAGCAAAGTGATTCAGTTATACATACGTATATATTCTTGCAGATTTTTTTCCATTATAGATTATTGCAAGATATTGAGTATAGTTCCCTGTGCTATACAGCAGGTCCTTCTTGTTTACCTATTTTATATATAGTAGTGTGTATATGTTAATCCCAAATTCCTAATATCTCTCCCGCCTACCCCCTGCCCCCTGCTATCTCCTTTGGTAAGCATAAGTTTGTTTTCTATGTCTGTGAGTCTATTTCTGTTTTGTAAATAAGTTCATTTGTATCTTTTTTTTTAGATTCTACGTATAATATGGATTTTACACTTAGACATATACTATATATGGACATATGATATTTGTCTTTGTCTGACTTACTTCACTTAATATGATAATCTTTAGGTCCATCCATGTTGCTGCAAATGGCATTATTTCATTCTTTTTTATGGACAACACATTATTTTGATGTATTAAATTTTTGAAGTAATTGTATGTTTAAATCACTTATTGCTGGAGGTGTTCTTAGGTGGATTGGGTGGTTTCCAGCCACTGGAATTATCTAAGTAGCAGCTGTTTGGTCCCTTGGGAGGGACTGAAACATCTAATGAGAGGTTGGACTACTGATCTTTAGGTTCCCTTAAAACCTTGAGATTTTATTATTTCATCCCTTGTCCAAGGATATAAGGCTAACAAGGTTTTGGGGGCTAGTTTTCTTTCTATTACTCTGCAAGATCAACTGGAACCTATAAGAACCAAAGGATGATTTCCTGAGTCTATTGCCTTTATTTGCACTTTTTTGAGAAAAAGCCAGAGTGGTACAAGAGTGTGAATGTGCTTTGCATTGCAACTGTTCCCTGGACTTTTTAGGACTTTAAACATGCATTTCTACAGAAAGTTTTTACA
Organism: Orcinus orca; assembly: GCF_937001465.1. Classification (NCBI taxonomy): domain Eukaryota; kingdom Metazoa; phylum Chordata; class Mammalia; order Artiodactyla; family Delphinidae; genus Orcinus; species Orcinus orca. The sequence continues at coordinate 137,262,658 of NC_064560.1, read as the reverse complement.
TGAAGAACGGTGATTTTGCAACCTTTTTCTAATTCAACTTTTGTTCTCTTCTATGTAAAAAAATCTATAAACATATGTTACATATTCTTTAATAAATATTCTTTATTATACATTATTACATGTTTACATATACATAACTATGCATGATTGTGGATAGAAACCATGTGTACTGTATTTGATGGGTAATTTAGGGAATTGTTCTAAAAAGGTGATTGCTTATGAGGTCTTCAGTTACGTGCCAACTTTGTAACTACCTTCAACATAAAAATCAGCTTCGCTGGGATGTCTGTGTGGATTTCTATTGTGGTTGTACTTGATTGCTGAGTCCTGACACAGCCTAAATGACATAGATCTCACGTATGCATTTATTATATAATCTGAGAGCCATATGTGTTCTGACAGCTCTTGTATTTCCCTTACTGGAATGCTCATTACCATTGTAACTGCATATTTAGTTGCCAGTCTTCCCTTTAGATTACAGATTTTGGGGGGGAAGGGAACAAATAAGACTTGATCCTGTTACATCCCTAGCACTTAGTTTATAGTCTATGAAATCTATAAAATTTTGGCATTCTATAAAGTCTTTGTTGAATTGCACTTAAATGTAATGAATTACATGTAAAAGCTAGACATGAAAACGTGCAAGAGGTTATGGATTTGGCGTGTGTTGGGAAAGCTGGCTGAGTGCATTTTGGGCACGCGTTGGGCCATAGTTAGGAGGAAGCAAAACGATTTGTGCACCTACTAGGAGCTGGGCACTAAGCTGGCACATCGCCTGCGTTACTTTATTTAATCCTCACAAGTACTCTTCCAGGGTGTTTTGGCTTTTATTTTTTACAGAAGAGGATTCCATGGTTTAGAGAGGTCAATTTACTTTGTCAATGAGTAAATGGCGGAACTGGAATTTGCTCCGAGTTCATGCTGGCTTGAAAATCCAGGCTCTTTTCTGTTGACCAGGCTGACTGCAGTAAGCAGCCCAGCTGCACTGGGGTAGAGTGGGGACGTGCGGGGGAAGGTGTGTTGATTTAGAAAGGACTTGCTTCCAACATCCTAGGTGAATTTTGTCTTAGAACCTCTCCTTTCCACAGGCTTTGTTTCTCCTTCTCCACGCCTTCTACCTCAGCTCTCCTCACTCACTCAAGAGCCCAGTGCTTTCATGATACCCCCCACCCCCTTCTGACCTTCTCTTGTGAACAAGCCACATCCTCTTTCCTGCCCCCGTCCAGCTCTAGTATTCCCCTTCCATTTAATCTGATAAATTCTTCTGGAAAAAGAATGGGACAATTGTTATAATGCTTCCCCTCCTCCTCATGTGCTCTGTTAAATACAGATGCTAGTTGTAGGGATTTTAAAGTTGGCAGGGAGACATTTGGACAAAAGGATATTTTGTCTCTTCAAATAAAACCATAGGAGGCCGTCACTTACTCTCTGAGCAGGACACAAAGGGCCCTCAGATCTCAGGGACAAGAATAAGAACTAACATTTCATTCGTTCAATAAATCCACTTGAAGGTCTACCTGTACTATTGTTCTCACTACTACACCTATATTAACTCTCTTCATCCTCCTAACATCCCAAAGAGGTAGGTGCTAATGTTGCCCATACAGTTGGTGAGAGGAGAGTTGAGATTAGAACTCTCCAGATTTCACCCTAGAGCCCCAGGACACTCAGAGCAGTGGGAGGAGGTGGGGAGGCAGGGGGAGAAGGCAAGGGAGACGGGAAGGTGGGAAAGAGGGCAAAAGAAAAAAAGAAGCTGTTTTTTTAAGAGAGCATATATTGTTTATAGTGTGTTTTCATTAATTAACTCCTGCATTGTGGGCCAGGTTCTGTAAATTTTTTTAATTGAACTATAGTTGATTTACAGTGTTGTGTTAATTTCTGCTGTACATCAAAGTGATTCAGTTATACTTGTATATACATTCCTTATTAGATTCTTTTCCATTATGGTTTATCCCAGGATATTGAATATAGTTCCGTGCACTATACAGCAGGACCTTGTTGTTTATCCATTCTCTATATAATAGTTTGCATCTGCTAACCCCAAAATCCCACTCCATCCCTCCCCCATCCCCTCTCCCGCTTGGCAACCACAAGTCTGTTCTCTATGTCTGTGAGTTTGTTTCTGTTTCATAGATAGGTTCATTTGTGTCATATTTTTTATATATGTTAATACTTGTTTCTCTTTTTATTTTTTTAATTTTGTATTGGAGTACAGTTGATTAACAACCTTGTGTTAGTTTCAGTTGTACAGCAAAGTGATTCAGTTATACATATACATGTATCTATTCTTTTTCAAATACTTTTCCCATCTAGGTTACTACAAAATATTGAGCAGGGTTCCCTGTGCTATATAGTAGGTCCTTGTTGGTTATCTATTTTAAATATAGCAGTGTGCAATGTCAATCCCAAACCCCCAATTTATCCCTCACCCCCAGACTTTCCCCCCTGATAACCATAAGTTCATTCTCTAAGTCTGTGAGTCTGTTTCTGTTTTGTAGATAAGTTCATTTGTATCATTTTCTTTAGATTCCACATATATGCGATATCATGTGATATCTGTCTTTCTCTGTCTGACTTTTCACTTAGTGTGATAATCTCCAGATCCATCCATGTTGCTGCAAATGGCATTATTTCATTCTTTTTAATGGCTGAGTAACATTCCATTCTCTATATGTGTACCACATCACATCTTCTTTATCCATTCATCTGTCGATGGACATTTAGGTTGTTTCTGTGTCTTGGCTATTGTGACTAGTGATACTGTGAACATAGGGGTGCATGTATCTTTTTGAATTATAGTTTTGTCTGGATATGTGCCCAGGAGTGGAATTGCTGGATCATATGGCAACTCTATTTTTAGTTTTTTGAGGAACCTTCATACTGTTCTCCATAGTGGCTCCACCAATTTACATTTCCACCAACAGCACAGGAGGGTTCCCTTTTCTCCACACCCTCTCCACCATTTGTTATTTGTAGACTTTTTAATGATGGCCATTCTGACCAGTGTGAGGTGGTACCTCATTATAGTTTTGATTTGCATTTCTCTAATAATTAGCGATGTTGAGCATCTTTTCATGTGCCTGTTGGCCATTCATATGTCTTCTTTGGAGAAATGTCTATTTAGGTCTTCTGCCCAGTTTTTGATTGGGTTGTTTGTTTTTTTTGTTGTTGAGTTGTATGGGCTGTTTGTATATTTTGGAAATTAAGCGCTTGTTGGTCCATCGTTTGCAAATATTTTCTCCCAGTCTGTAGGTTTTCTTGTAATTTTTTTCATTGAGGTACAGTTGATTTACAATGTTGTGTTAGTTTCAGGTGTACAGCAAAGTGATTCAGTTAAACATACATATACATATCTATTTGAAAAAAAGAATCTTTTAACAGTGGCTTAGGAATTTGACTGAAGATGAAACAGAAAATAAGATTAGCCCTTGAACTGAACGGTTTTTTTTTTTAAAACATCTTTATTAGAGTATAATTGCTTTACAATGGTGTGTCAGTTTCTGCTTTATAACAAAGTGAATCAGTTATACATATACATATGTCCCCATATCTCTTCCCTCTTGCATCTCTCTCCCTCCCACCCTCCCTATCCTACCCCTCTAGGTGGTCACAAAGCACCAAGCAGATCTCTCTGTGCTATGCAGCTGCTTCCCACTAGCTATCTATTTTAAGTTATATATGTCCATGCCACTCTCTCACTTTGTCCCAGCTTACCCGTCCCCCTCCCCATATCCTCAATTCCATTCTGTAGTAGGTCTGTGTCTTTATTCCCATCTTGCCCCTAGGTTCTTCTGACCATTTTCTTTTTTTTTTTTTTTTTAGATTCCATATATATGTGTTAGCATACGGTATTTGTTTTTCTCTTTCTGACTTACTTCACTCTGTATCTGAACTGTTTTGAAATCCATTAAAGAGGGAGTTTAGAGCAATTAAAGTGGGAAGAATTAGCACCTGTGCCAAGGGGCCTCCACCAATTGTTCAGGCAGGGTCTGCTTAAACGTGTTCCCCAAGGAGTGGCAATACCACCGGGCAGAGATCCGCCACTCTGTAGTTGATTACAGTCAGTTTATTGTTGAGTGGAACTCGCTGGAAGCATAGCCAGCCAGGAGGGAGCACAGAAGGAGTCTGCTAAGAGGTATTGTGAGGGAAGTTTCTAGGCTGGGAGTGTGAGCCAGAGAGAGGGAGGAAATGAGCTTTTCCTGGTGGGTGGATTCCACCCAGTGGAAATCCAAATATGGGCCTCCAAGAGCCTCACGATCACAGAGGGAGCCTGGTGTGAGTGGGAATCCCCAAGCCAGCATTGTTCCTGGGCTGAGTGCCTGTGGCTGCCTGGGAAGCCTCCTCCTCATTACAAAGCATTTATTAAGTTCTGAGTTGTATTAATTTCTCAAAATATGAGTGTTTCTAGAAAAGAGATTTAGAAGGTGTGGGAGAAGCATTTTCCTGTGTAAGTGGCTGAAGACAGGAAGCAAGGCTCCCAGCAGCATTCTGTGCTGGGTGATCAACTGTCCTGGTCTGCCTGGGACTATCCTAATTCTTGCACTGATAATCTAGCCTCCCTTTCAGAGGACTCAGTACTCTGCTCCCATGCCATCTCCCGCGAGAGGCCTTCCCTGACCATTTTCTAAAATAGCATCCCACCCCGTCCCCACTAGTCACATCCTACCCCCTTATCCTGAGGACACTCATTCCCTGAAATGATCTTGCTTATTTGTTTATTATCTCTTCTTCAAAACTAGAATGTTAGCTCCAGGAAGACAGGGACTTTGGCTTGTTTGCTGCTATATTCCCACCATATAGAGTAAGGCTGGGCACAAGAAGGGGCTCATTAAACATTCATTGGATGAATGAGCACTTTTGTTAGTTTCCAGCACTGTGCTCAGCTCTGGATATAGAACAGTGAGTGAAACCAGAAATACTCCTTGCACTCATGATGCATAGAGTTTAGTGGAGAGGAGAGACAGTAATGACATATTTTCACTTAAGTAAAATTACAACTGTTATGAGTGCACAGATGACTGGGGGCCCAAAGGAGAGGTACTGGTGCTTTGGGAAGGTGTGATGCTGGGCGGAGCCTAGGGCCCAGGGCTAGGGAAGGCTGGCCCAAGGAAGTGAAGACTGAGTTGAATCTGAAAGTTGGAGAAAAAGTGCTGTCCAGGAAGAGGGAACTGCACATGCGAAAGCCCTGTGGTAGAATGGAGTGGGCTTGTTTGGGGAACCACCATAAGGCCCTACGGTTGGAGTGCAGAAAGCAAGGGGACTCATGGTACACAGTGAGGCCAGACTGGAGAGGCAGGAGCAGCCAGGACACTCGGTGCCTTTGGCAGTTGGATACCTGGCTGAGGTATTGGCTATTTTTTTCCCTAAAATGGGAAATCATTGAAGGACTTTAAGAAGGATGTGTGTGTGTGTGTGCGTGAGAGAGAGAGAGAGAGAGAGAGAAAGAGAGAATTAGTCTTTTGTATTTTTAAGTGAGGATTTGGTAGATTATCAAGGTTCCTCCATCCTAGTGGCCAAATGGTTAAAAACAGTAAGGGAGAGGACTATTAAAATATTCATAATTATAAAAGGTAGCTCATAGCCTTAGTGCTTTCCTTCTTCTGTCTGCAGATGAACTAAATTCCTGTGGCCTTAATAAGGGCAGAAAAATGGGGAATACAACTGTGGCCAAATAGTTTTTTGAGGACTCCTTCTAGAATTGGTACTCAAGAAAGAATATAAAACTGAAAAGCCACTGTAGTCGAAGCACTCTTCTAGGCTCTGTAGGAGGAGAAAAAGGAAACAACATGAATGTTCTTCCCCTTTAGGCACCTTCGATGTTTAATGAGGGGTATGCAAATGAAAAAGGCATGGAGCCGACCCAGAAACAAGTTCAACAAGAACTGCTTCCTAGAGATACCCAGGCCCACGTTAATGTACAACCTTCTCAAGAGCAAGGTCTGCATTTGAGTCATTCATGTTCCTCCCACAGAAGTTAGCCAAATGCCTTGCCCAAGAGAATAAATGAATAAAGCCAAATGAATAAAGCTGAGCCTGATCGCCTAAGGAGAGAAGAACCATTAGTCAACACGCACACAAGGCAGGCCTCTAGTGACACTTCCATTAGAAAAAAGGACTTCTAAAAGAATGTAAGCTCCATGAGGACAGAGTTTCATGCCCATTTTTTGGTTGTTCACTGCTGTGTCCCCAGTGCCTAGAATATTGTCACTCAATATTTACTGAATAAATGGATTTATTGGCTTTAGTGAGAACCTCTGGAATGATCAGATGACTTAGTGAGGAACTGGGTAAGTAAAGGAATAGTCCCTCTATGTGATGGGATATTATTCAGCATCTACAGAGTATGTCACAGAAGAAGCCTTACTGACTAGTGAGGGTAGTGAAAGCACAGGCTTTGAAGGCCAACTGCTACTCACTAGCTGTGTGTCCTTGGGAGGGTTATTTAACCTCTCTGTAATGCAGTTTCCTCAACTGTAAAATGGGTATAGTAACAGTATATACCTCAGAATGCTTATGAGAATTAATGAGTCAATACATAATGAGTTAATATATATAAAGTATGTAGGGCAGTGCTTGATACACAGTAAACACTCAATAGTAGTTTAAGTGCTTTACGTGTATTGACTCTTTTAATCCTCACAGCAACCCTATGAAGTAGGCACTGTTATGATTCCCACTTTATGGTAAGTGATGTGTAGTAGTAATTTTTCTGAATGTGATGGGGAGAAATTGGAAAGTTTTGTGGAGAGGAATGACATGATCTAATTTATATTTTAACAAGATCAAGATGTCAACTGTGTTCAATACAGACCGAGGAGGGCGGAAGAGGGCAAGGTCAGAACCAGGAAGACCACTTAGGAAACTAGAACAAGAATCCAAGTGAGATGTAATGTTGACTTGCATCAGGGTGGTGGCAATGGGGGTGGTAAAAAACCATCTGATTCAGGACAGCTTTTGAAGATAAGACTCAAAGGATTTGCTGGTGGAATAGACAGGAGGCATGAAAGAGACGCGTAATGGATGACTGAACAGTTTTGGATCCAATCAACTGGAAGGATGGAATTGCCATCTACTGAACGAGGAAAGACAGCAGGAAAGTAGGGTTGGAATGGATTATTTGAGATGCCTATTTGTCACCCAAGCTGAGATGATAAGAAGGCAGGTGGAAATACAAGTCTGCACATCAAAGGAGAGTTCTAGGCTGCAGGTTGGAGTGTGGGAGTCATCAGCCTACAGATGATATTAAAGGCCATGTGACTGGATAATATCATCAAGTAAATAAGTAGAGATGGAAAGCAGAAGTCCAAGTATTGAACCCAATCAATAGAGGCTGGGGAGATGAAGGGGAACCAGTAAAGACACTAAGGCCGGTCAGTGAGGCTGGAGGAAAACCAGGAGCGTGTCAGATCCTGGTACCCAACTAAAGAGAAGACTTCAAGTGTTTTCCGTGCTCTTACATTTAATCTTGGAAACACCCTTATCACTTGTTCCTATGTGCATGTCAGCGATGCCACAGGTGAAGGAACTAACACTCACAGAAGTTGGTCCCGAGATGCAGTTTGTAGGAGAAATCAGAATGGCGACTAAGCCCTCCAACTCTGTGCCCAGTGTTCTTTCACTGACTTGGTGGGAAGAGGGAGACCTGCCATGTCTATTTTGTTCAGTTATTCCCCTCCCACCAAAATGATCTGTTTTCAACTAGTCATTCAACTTGTCTGCGTCAGTGCAAAAACCTATTTGATATTCAGGTGAGAGTGCTGTAAAAGAAGACCAAAAAGGAAATAGGTTAGGCAGCGCCTTTGTCAATAGCTGAAGGAGATGATAGAATTAATGTAACCTGCTTAGGGGTTCAGTTTGTAAGTGCCTGGCCTCATGATAGTTGATAGGGGAATGATTTTGAGCCTGAGTTCCAAGCAACAGAGGATCAGTTGTATAGAAGGTGGTGTGTGTGTGTGTGTGTGTGCGCGTGTGAGAGACAGACAGAGAGAGACAGAGACAGAGAGACAGAGATATGAGCAAAATTACTTGCCGATCTGATTAGCCCTTTGGCTCTGTGAACTGACCTTGGGATGCCTAGACCCTGGTACACCTTCAGGACTCTGCGGGGAGAATTCTGAGGTCAGGCAGATGAGCGGTGAATGAGATGACCCCACTAGGGAAAAAGAGTGCAAGGGCAATGGTACATCCCTGCTTGTTCCCTGATCCTCATAGAGAGGAGGGTGCCATGGGAGAAGCCATTCAGAAGTCTAAATATGCTTTGCCTACACCATCTTCTCACCTTACCTTCCTCTACCCATCAATGGCATGAACTTGGAGCTGTGAAACAGAGTTGGACGAGACTGTGAGAAAGTCCATGGCATGGCACTGAAATATCTAAGAGCTGTGGTGCTCAAAGGATGACCAAGAAAAACTTCAGACTGGAATGGAGCAGAAGATAGATTGGTTGAAACTAACCAAGTGGTGAACTGGGAGAGAAAAGAATCAGGTAAGGAGTGTCCAGAATCTATGGGAGGCAGGCTGTGAGACAAGGCAACACAGAAATAGTCCTCAACACAACAGTCAAATTGAGGCAGGAATCTGTGGTGTTTCCACCAGGGGCCTCTCTGGTTATTAACAAACCCAGTCCAGCTGAGATGGTACCCTTGAAATGGCCTGGGAGGGGAATACAAGACTATTTAAGATGGTGTTGTTTCCATAGACAGTAAACATTTTTTAAAAGATTATGACTTTATATTTTTAGAGCAGTATTAGGTTTAGTTTTAGGCAGCAAAACTAAAGAGGTAGGTACAGAGATTTCCCATATACCCCCGTCCCAACACATACATAGCCTCTGCCATTATCAACATCCCCCATCAGAGTGGTACGTTTGTTACAATTGATGAACCTGCATGGACACATCATAATCACCCAAAGTTCATAGTTTACATTACAATGTCATTATACATTTGTCCAAACCCATAGAATGTACAACATCAAGAGTGAATTGTAATGTAAACTGTGGAATTGGGTAAGTATTTTTAATCCTGTAAGGATTTATAAATACATGTAGAAACGTTTAAGAGAATCACCAGACTCATAATATTTGTGTTAATTTGTACACATTTGGTATTTTAAGTCTTTGCAATAGTTAAGGGAAATGGACCTATTAGAGTAATGATCACCCTTTTGATACCAGTTTAAAATACCAATCAAGAAATTGATTTAGGGACTTCCCTGGCGGTACAGTGGAAGATTCCATGCTTCCACTGCAGGTGACACCAGTTCAATCCCTGGTCGGGGAAGTATGATCCCGCATGCTGTGCGATGTGGCCAAAAAAAAAAAAAAAAAAGGATTTAGTATTGTGATTTTAAATTAGAAGACATTCAAGAATTACAACCAATCAATATTGGAATACGGGACTTCTCTGGTGGCTCAGTGGTTAAGAATCTGCCTGCCAATGCAGGGGACATGGTTTTGATCCCTGGTCCGGGAAGATCCCACATGCCACGGAGCAACTAAGCCCATGCGCTGCAACTACTGAGCCTGCGTGCCATAACTACTGAGCCCACATGCCACAGCTACTGAGCCCGTGCATCTTAGAGCCCGTGCTCCGCAACAAGAGAAGCCACCGCAATGAGAAGCCAGCGCACCACAATGAAGAGTAGCCCCCGCTTGCCACAACTAGCAAAAGCCCGTGTGCAGCAACAAAGACCCAACACAGCCAAAAATAAATAATTATTTTTTTAAAAAATTGGAATACTTGAGAGAATGTAAGATTTGTCACATTTTAAAGTTTAATTTATTGGATCTATAAGAGGCGGTTTTTAGTCAGTTGACATACTTTTGAGTGATTAAATATATAAACATGATTTTAAATGTTTGAGTTTCATAAACTAAATTTGTGAATGGAATCAAACATTGATTAAAAGCTCCCTTAAAGGTGATTAACATTTGCTAAATAAAGAGGAATGATCTCTCTACATTGAACTTAAAAGTTTAAGGAAGACCTAGATTTTTATGTTTGTAACTTTAACAGATTGAGGATTAAGTTTTACAACTCAAAGTAGCTTTCTACATAATCATTTTTGTGCAGATATGTCCTTGATATGGCCAGAAAGCCCTGATACTCTATCAAGGGCTGTGGCAGCTCCTAGGCGTCTTGTCCCTCTGTGTGTTCAGTGGCTCCTACTTCCAGGTGGCTTGGAGGACCTTATCCTCTTGGAGGACAGCTCTTGGAGGCCCCCATGGGGGAAGAGGAGATCCTTGATGTCTGGGAGCTAAGGAGGCAGAGGCAGCTGGACTCTCTCTTTGCTCAAAGGCAAGTTGATCGTGTGCCAGGAGATAGGGTAAAGAACTGGGAGGAAGCAAAATGCAAGAATAGAGTAAGAGAAAACTCTGGAAACCAACAGAGGAACCAAAGATGGTGGAAGCTGTGAGCACGCCTTCAGGAGAGGATTGCTACTTTAGCGTGAAACCAGTGTGGTTATTGTCTCATTGTACAGGTGAGGAAACTGAGATGCAAAGAGCTTACATGCCTTGCCAAGATCTCATGGCTAGTCAGGGGTGGAGATGTGACTGGGGATTGGATCTAACAACTCCTCGTTCAGGATTCTTTTTAGAGCATTTCTTTGTATCAAATGCAGGGCAAATGGCTTTGATGGTGAGGATGAAGGCAGAGCATGGGTTGGTGGTTCAGGTTTTATGATTTGGCTGGTGGGGCACTGCCTGACTTCCAAAGCTTTGGATGGAAGTTGATTAACTTTTAAATACTACTCACCTCCTTGCTGCAGACTTTTACATCTCTCCTGGATGCTGGGCTTGAATCCTGGGCCTTTCAGAGCAACCTTCTTCTAAGGGGAATGTCGTCAGGACTAAGTCTCTTATTCTGGTGGAAGTCTTAGGAGGAACACACCTTTGAGGCAAAATCCCAACTTGGCAGCATTCAGCTGGCATAGGTCAGGATGGGAGTAGAAGGAAGCGTGGTCGGGGGGCAATTGCAGCTGGGGGAGTGGGCCTAGTGAGAGGGATGAGTCAGTGCGTCCTGGAAAATGGAAATTCCCTGAATAAGGGGAATATAGAAGATCTGATTTAGCAAGGCTGCCCCTAAAGAAACGAGGAGAGGCACAATGGAGGTGTTCTTGAATTTCAAGCTCCAGCCAGCTCTCACAGTAAGGAGCTTTAGAGAGATTGTCCTGAGGTGGGCTGAAGGAGCTCTGAGTTAGTGGACATCTCTAGGGAAGAAGGGCAGTGATGCCATCAGGGATCGGGTAAAGTACAAGGACTCCCTCATTTTGCACGTTCTTCCCATGGCCCTGACCACACCTTGTGTGTGTAATAGCAGGCTTTACATCTGGGCAGGTTTGTGCAACTATTGCAACAACCTCTTACACTAACTCCTCTAGGGAGACAGAACTGGTAGCAGTATCCCCATCTTATGACTGAGGTCTAAAGCCCCAAAGGATGAAAACATACCTAATATAAAAAACCTAGGAAGTGGCAGGGCCTGATTTCTGAACTAGGATCCACTTTTCCCCCCTTCTTGTGTTCTTTCTCTTTTCCTTCTCTTTTTACTTTAAAGCCTTTATTTTTAAAAAATTTTTTATGGAGGCAATATATGATCCCTGTTAAATGTTATTAAATATATTAAGATAGAATAAAATACAGATAAATAAAATAAAATTTAAAAATAAGAAAAAGCTTATAATTCAACTACTTAGATTATTACAGTTAACACCTTGATGTATGTCATCTTAGATTCTTTTCTATGCATACAATAGAAATAATTATAAATATGGTCTTTTTTTCTATTTTCTTTTTTGTGTGTTTTTAGTATATGTCTTATTTTTTTCTTTCTTTCTTTCTTTTTTTTTTTTTTACAGTAGGTCTTTGTTGGTTATCTATTTTAAATATAGCAGTGTGTACATGTCAATCCCAAACTCCCAATCTATCCCTCCCCCCAACCATTCCCCCGGTAACCATACGTTCATTCTCTTAGTCTGTGAGTCTGTTTCTGTTTTGCAAATAAGTTGATTTGTGTCATTTTTTTAAGATTCCGCATATAAGTGATATCATATGATATTTGTCTTTCTCTGTCTGACTTACTTCATTTAGTATGATAATCTCCAGGTCTGTCAATGTTGCTGCAAATGGCATTATTTCATTCTTTTAATGGCTGAGTGATATTCCATTGTATATATGTACCACATCATTTTTATTCATTCCTCTGTCAATGGTACTACTCAACTTTTAGAACACGTTTTTCTTTTTCTTTCTTTTTTTCCTCTGATCCAAAGAGGGGAAAAAAAAGGACCCTTTAGACTACATTCTTTCAACTTTTTTTTAAACCAAAGTAATACATGTACATAGTTGAAAAAGTCAGAGTATTGATAGTATACTATAAGTCTTACATCAAGAAATACTTGCCATGCTCAGTGTACCCCACACTTGCTTTCACCCCAAAGAGGCAACCACTTCTAAATATTAAAATTTTCTAAATTACATGCTTATACTGCTATTCATTGATTTTTCAGGTTTAGATATTATGCATTGACTTTCTGCTGTGTAAGATGAGGGTTTAGTTTCTCACGTTTATATTCCCCATGTCTCTCATTCCCTTCCTTTCTCTAAATATGGTTATAACACTGTTCGTGATGTGGATTAAATCAATATTTAGTGATCACATTTCTACAAGCATGTAAATATCATTAAAGCAGAGTGCCAGGATTGTTCTTCCTTTCTTGTTTAACTCTTTGCTCCTGGAGTTATTTGATTTATGTTTGTTTTCATTGGCTTCGTTGCTTAGTTTTCTATACAGAGCTCTCTTACAGATCTGTAAATCACATCTTGATCTATACACAAACAATATGGTTGGTTTTTTTCCTGAGAGAGAGCCTCATAGAAGCTCTTGTCCCCCTTCCCCTATCAGGACTGGTGTTTCTCCAGGGCTGCTGCATGTTTTCCTCCTCATCATCCTGGAATTTCCCTCCACCTCTCTCCTGAGTTGGATCCCCTGAATTCCGGCTCTTATGTTTTCTTATATCTTGGTTTACTCTCCTAGTTTTGTTGTACGTATCATCTAGTAGTGGCCTGAGACCACCTATGGGCTTTTTACTCCACTGTGTATAAACCACACCGTTTTAATGGGGGATGAAATAAATGTTGGTTTTGTTTTCAGATCAATATAAACCAAGAAAAAGAATTCATCCCATGTGGGGTCCAACGAGTCTCATTTTGCTTAATAGACCCAGAATGATGGTCAATTTTTTTTTTTTCTAAATTTGGTAAGCTTTTTACACTTAAAAACTTTATCTGATTTACACTGACCTTAATCACAGGACGATAGAAAAGAGAAGAAGAAAAAAAAACTTTATCTGAAAATTCAAGCTATGACTATTGAAGAAAACAACAGCCCAAAGTTTGCTCCTTTTAAAGAAGAGGAGAACTTGAACGCAGAATCTTCAGCCCACCCACAGGTGAGCCCTGGAGACACAGGCAGGCGATGTGCAAATTGTCACATGTCCCTGGCTCAGCCTGGCTCCTTCTCAGGCCTCTGCCCTGCGCGTGGCCTGTGGGCTCTCAGATGTGGCTCAGTACTTCGTTTGCTACATTTTCTTCTGTACAAAGTGCAAGCCTTGGACAGGCACATGCTGGGGACTTTGTGGTGGCCTCTGAAGTTGTTTCTAAGAAGGCAGTGACTCATCACAGGAAACCCTGTTTGTTTTCTCTCTGACCTTCCCTCAGCTTCCTGCCTCACCCATCTGTGCGTGAGTTCTCACATTCCTCACCAACAGACAGCAGCTTACCTCTGACTTTAGTCAACAGTGAGAACTGGAGATGGTTCTGGGAGTGACAATGGGACACCTCTTCCTAGAGCGATGCCTATGAGGGCAGCAGGCCTTTACTCAATACCTTGGCATCTCCCCTCTGAGATGTGTGTCAATTTCTGTTCCATGAATCCTGCAGAATCCTTTTTCCCATGTCCCTAACCAGAATGGATTATCACGTTATACAAGAGGTAGATTTGCTCTCTTAACCTTTGCTCTAATCAGAGACCGCTTTGCACAACTCTTTTTCTAGAAAAATACATCACTGTACATTTATTAATATGTGTTCAGTTGTTTCTGATTGATGTGAGCTAAATTGAAAAGACGTTTGTGGTTGTCCACACACAGTGCTTCAGACATAGAAGGTCTTCCGTGGATAGACGTTGAAATGAATCAGACAATTCAGATTCCTACACGTTTAGAGTTAGAAGGGACCTTAAAGCTTATCCAGTCTTGCGTTTCCATTTACAGACAAGGATCCTGAGGCCCAAAGAAAATACTTTCTCATGGTCACCCAGCCAGGTCCTGGTCCTCTGAAGGCTGTGTATGCCTGGCTCTGCACTGCTCTCCAGCTGGGCTCCAGTCCCCACTTCCGTCTGAATCCCTTCATCACTCTCTGCACCTCAGGGTGGAACCCTCAAGCTGGCTAAGCCCCTTTGCAAGGTCTCACCCTTCCTCTGTCACTGGTTTCCCCAGAGTCCCTCCCTGGTTCCAGGCTCCTCTCCAGACTTCAGGCAAATGCAGACCATTGGCTTTGGTTTCCTTTGGCCGAGAATCCATGACTTCCCCCAAAGACCGTGTTTCAGAGCAATTCTTCAAAACTCGAATAGCAAAATGCTCACTAAAGGAAATTTGATGAGGACACAAACAAGTGGTTTTTTCACATTTTGGGTGTTTTCTTTGGACATTTCCCTACTATACTTCCTTTCCAAGGACTAGGTTGCTTATTTGATTTATTACAGTCATAATCTTACTCATTCAGTTTTGTATCCTGCTGTTTTCCACTTGTGTTCCTTTAATGTAACTTTATGACAGAAGGATTGGGAACAAATACTGGTCTGCTTTTTAAAGAAATCTGTTAGAACACCACGTCACCTAGTTAGAAAAATAGATTGCTCTACTTTTTGGTGGGGCAAACAACAGTGTGCACATCCAGAGCTGGTTTTTGGAGACAGGAGACACGCCACGTCTTCCGCCGCTGCCCCATATGGGGGAGTTGGGTTTGCATTCTCTGTCCCTGTCAGTGGGGCACTGTGCTTCCTGATAGTCTGTGAACCAGAACCCTGCTTCTACCATCACATGCACATTCAGTCCTGTATTCTAGTCTCCACGATCGTATCAGCTTGGCCCCAACCACCGTGTTGACCTGTGTGCCGTCTCTGATCTCTCATTTATTGTGAAGGAGTCTGTCGTAAAACTAGCTAGGCATGAAGCCTACACACCCTATAACTCTGTGAAAGCAGAAACCAAGTCTTTCTATACGTCTTTGGTGTTTCTCTATATCCCCAGCATGATGCCCAGCTTACAGATGACACCTTGTACATGTTATGGTAAGCAAGGGAACGAATGAACCAATGCGAATAACTCTTAATTGTGGATGCATTTGTGGTTGCCAGGGTAGTCTTCCTTTTTTTTCTTTTTTAAAATTTTTATTGGAGTATAGTTGCTTTACGAATAGTCTTCCTTTATAGCAGTTCCAAATGCAAAATCGTAACTGTGGTGGGAACATTCTCTTCAGAGCATTTCCCACCCCAAGGGAAGAAACAAACCAAATAGGAAATGGAGAGTCAGGTGGTCTGAGCATTGTCTTGAGTAATGTCCCTGCCCTCTCAGGTCCCTTTCTCCTCACAGCCCCCAGACCTTGGATAGTGGCAATCCTTTTTGTCATTTAAGAATCTTAAGTGGCTGATGTTTTAGTTCTCTCCTTAATTTTGAGGCAAAAAAGGTTTGCTTTCCAAGATAGTAGTCGCAATCTCCACTCTAAGGAAAGCCCAAATCATCATAAACTTCCCTTAACACCTCAGAATCTTAGTCCCAAGATGATCTTGCTTGAGATATAAAATTGCTTCTAAGTGGAGGATTACTCAACTGTAAAAATAATTAATGACAATGATAGCTAGAACAACATTAACAAATCTCAAAATTATTGTTTTTTCAAAATAGTTTTGCTGCATGAAAGAAGTCAGACCAAGCATGAGTATATCCTGTATGCTTTCATTTACATAAAATTCTAGAAAATGCAAACTAATCTGTAGTGACAGTTGTTGCCTGGTAGGTGGGATGGGAAGCAGTGAGAAGCAGGCATTACAAAAGGCCCCAGGAAACTTTGGGTCATGATGGATACGTTCCTTATTGTGAAGTTGTGGTAGTTGCACAGCTTTATATGTGTGTCAAAGCTTGTCAAATTGTGGGGCTTCCCTGGTGGCTCAGTGGTTGAGAATCTGCCTGCCAATGCAGGGGACACGGGTTCGAGCCCTGGTCTGGGAAGATCCCACATACCGCGGAGCAACTAGGCCTGTGAGCCACAACTACTGAGCCCGCGCGTCTGGAGCCTGTGCTCTGCAACAAGAGAGGCCGCGACAGTGAGAGGCCCGCGTACCGCGATGAAGAGTGGTCCCCGCTCACCACAACTAGAGAAAGCCCTCGCACAGAAATGAAGACCCAACACAGCCATAAATAAACAAACAAACAAACAAATAAATATTTTTTAAAAAAAGCTTGTCAAATTGTGCACTGTAAATATGTGAAGTGTATTGGATGCCAATTATATACCAATAAAGCTGCTTTTGAAATTGTTTCTAGGAAATGGCATCCTATCCCCCAGGCTCCATGTCCTACCTCACTTTCCAGCTTCTCCTACTAAAGGACGATCACACCCAATCTTGTGTCTGCAGTGTACCCAGTCCTTTGGTATGGTAGATCCTGAGCTTTCTTTGCTTCTTCTGGAAGCAAAGAAAGTATTTTAACTGGGCCACCATTCCTTCTCAGTTAATTGCCAGATGCTCTCGAGTACTGTGGACAAGCTCACCCTCTTTTCCTGTCCTTAGCCATTTAGGGCATGACCCCCTCATGGTTCCAGTGGCAGGTTTTTGAATAGACAGCCACCCATAGTGGAGCTGGCATTTGCATTACTGCCAGGCTGAGCCATGACTCACCAGCCCCAGTGATCACAATTCTTAGACCTTTGACGTGTTTTCAGGATGCTTTTCAAAACACCCATTGCTTCCACACAGGAAAGGCTGAGACAGTGACCTGCCAGTGTTTGCCCAATCCTCTCTCAGACGTTTCTCTCATTGTTCTCCAAGGAGCTTTAGAGTTGCGTAGCTCTAGATCCGCTGTACGAAGCGCAGACAAATCCCCTTCTCCGGAAGTCAGCATTATTCTAATGACGAAGTGAGAGAGTAGCATTGATATATATACACTACCAAATGTGAAATAGATAGCTAGTGGGAAGCAGCCGCATAGCACAGGGAGATCAGCTCGGTGCCTTGTGTCCACCTAGAGGGGTGGGATATGGAGGGTGGGAGGGAGACTCAAGAGGGAGGGGTTATGCGGATCTATGTATACTTATAGCTGATTCCTTTTGTTATACAGCAGAAACTAACACAACATTGTAAAGCAATTATACTCCAATAACGATGTTTAAAAAAAAATAAACCTGTAAAACCTAAGGAAGAATCAGGAATGAGTCCCTGGAATATACAGATGTGGGACCTGCTGAGATGTTGCCTGTTCTCCCACCTTACAAGGGCTCCATGCTCTAAGTGGTTAGGTAAATAGCAAAGGCCATTAGAGCAGGGCTACTCCAACCTCTGCTGGCCTAGGAATCAGGTAAGAAATTGAGAGCAATGGTTTAGAAACTTTTATAGCAACATGCTACAATTGTGTTAGGACGCCTGAATCTAATAACAAGAAAAGTTAGGCTTGTATTTTATATTCCTTTTACTTAAGATTCTTTTTTAGTAATTCATTTTTATTTTACAAATGGTTTGGTTCATAATGGATTAGAAATTATAAAGAAAAATAATAAAGTAGCCCTTTATCACAGATCGTTTGAAAGGCGCTGAGCTATTTTTCACAGCCTCTGAAGGGCATTTCTGGGCACCTTCCTTCCCAAAGAGATGGCGGGTGACCTGTGGAGAGATGGGGACAGAGCCAGGAAGGGGGAGGGCAAGGGGCCTCCCCTTTGCCTCTAGTTCCTTTTCCTTTTTTGACCCAAGAATGCACACATCCCTAGGGAAGTGACACAGCAAGAGTAACCAGAGTAGAGACAAAATCGGAGGGGACTGCACTTAGAGGAGAGGCTGGGAATGGCAGGAGAAACTTGTGTTTATCACACACAACTCCTGATGTCGGCAAATGTCCTTCACAGTGGACCTTAGGAGCAGGTGGTGGAGGAGCTGACAAATAAGGATTTGAGGGGAACCACAGCTGGAATGAAGCTGGAGTTGTGAGTCCCACTGAAGACAATCACCTACACAAAAGATGCTCATATAACCTAGGAGGGGGAGGGGAGAGGCTGGCAATCATTGCCCTGTAATACGTGAGAATACACTGCATATTCCTACAGAGTCACTGACTGGAGGAACTGTCCCTCTAGGAAGCATAGAGAAGGGCTGAACATAAGACGGACTCATTATCTATCTTAAAATAGGGAGATCAAGGGCTTCCCTGGTGGTGCAGTGGTTGAGAGTCCGCCTGCTGATGCAGGGGACACGGGTTCGTGCCCCGGTCCGGGAAGATCCCACATGCCGCGGAGTGGCTGGGCCCGTGAGCCATGGCCGCTGCGCCTGCGCGTCCGGAGCCTGTGCTCCGCAACGGGAGAGGCCACAGCGGTGAGAGGCACGTGTACCGCAAAAAAAAAAAAAAAAAAAAAAGGGAGATCAAGTAGCTGAGAGGCATTGGGAAGGACCTATAACTGAAGTCTTTGCCACCGCAGTTTAGAGCTGTCTCTGCTGTCCCAGCTCTATTTTTGTAGTAGATCGTGGTGTGAGGTGATATTCCGGTTCCCAGGGGACATGGAAGAGCCTTCGGCCCTGCTTGCCTTTGAAGCAGTCAGCTGACAGCCCCCTTGCTGTCCCATATTCCCGAGAGGTGACAGGGCAGGATGACACCTTCCTCTCGTTGCCTTTCTGAGGTGACTCAGTATGCCCTAGTTGCCATTGTTGACATTGAAGTACTTGACTGAGAGGAGAGAATCAGGTTGGGTGGGTTCAGGCTCTTTCATATGAGAAGAGCTTTTGTGTCTTGGCTGTGGGAAAGAAAGGAATACCCAGCCCTCTTGCCTTTTTGTTAAATTAGAGGGTGCTTTCGGCCTTACAAATTCTCCTGAAATATATCTTGGCTTTGACCGGGTGACGGCGCATGCGTGCCCGAGGTGGCTGCCATGTGGCATTATTTCTCGTCTGACGGACTGGAGGTTCAGGAAGGGCTGTAGTTAGACCCGGGGTCTCCTGTAGGTCGGAGCCACACCAGGAGGTACGGCCTGCAGCCTGGTGGGCTATAACAAAGCAGAGGCAGGATCAAAAACGCAGTTACCTTTCCTCTTGGGCCAAACCCAAGTTAATGCCAGTGTAGTCACAGTTGCCTGCTTTGGGGGATGCTTTGCAAAGTCTGGACCCAGATGCAAGGAGTTTTAAAGAGATTGACAAAGGAGGGCAAGAGTAACATGAATGCCTTTCCCAGCTTATGCTTCAGAAACTCATAATCCACGTGGTACCTTCTGGGAATGAAGTAACTGACTCCCCTGACCCAGGAGACCCGGCTGTGGTTCTAGGTCTTTACCTCTCCCGGTTTTCCTGCCCTGAAATACCCAGAAACAGCCTGAAGTAAAATTCAACCCGTAGTCACTGCCCACTGCCCACCCACCCCAAACTTGTAACTTGGTTGGCTAACAAAACTGGCCCAGTATGAAACAGCACTAGATCATGGCAAAGATCATAGGTAATACAGGTATTTCAGAAAGAGGGACTGATGTGGGTCTGAGGAGTCAGGGAAGGCTCCTGGAAAAATGAGGCTTGGACTGGCACTGAGTCCTTCCCTCCTTTGGAATCAGATAAGGTTTGAGTCCCGGATTTACCAGGACTTGTGTTGGACAAGTATATAAGATCTCTGGGCCCCGGTATCCTCATCTACAAGATGGGGAAAATAACAACCACGTCCTAGGCTTTCTGGGAGCACTGAGTAAATGCTCACAGTGTTTGATCCCTTCCTTCATTTTCATGGCTGCAAGGAGTTCCTTCTGGGATTAATACCTGGGAATGGCTCACCAATTTGGACGCAGAACTAGGATTTGCAAGGCTGCCATTTCTCCCTGTGGGGAAGCAGTACTATAAACACACCATGAGTCAGTATCTGCTTTTCCTAACTATACACCCAGTTCCCTGACTGGGCTAAGTTACATCTCTCTTAAACCAGACACTCCAAGACATAGCTTGTACCAAGAGAGATACTTTCCCCAAGTACTCACTTGGCTAAAACACTAGAGTTCTTAGTATTAATGCTGCTATCAAGTTCTTGAGCAGTTCAGCTTCCCTTCCTAGCCTCTCCTAATTTGTCAGCACTTCCCAATTTTACTATACACAAAATAGGAAGTTATAAAATCGTAGCTCTGCACTGGAGCGCAGTTCGTTCTGGAAAAACAGGCCTTGGAATAGGATGTCTTAAAAAATTTTTTTATCGGTAAGAAATTGGTCATGGAGAGGGAGAATATATAGCATAATGGATAGGAGCAGGGGCTCTGCATCCAAACTACCTGGACTTGCTTCCCTGCTCTGCCATTTTTCTAGCTATGTGACTTTGGGCAAATTATTTAACCACCCTGTGCCTTAGTTTACTCATCGGTTAAATGGGGAAATAATTGTACATATCTCATAGGGTTGCTGCGATGAGTAAAATATATGTAAAGCAGTAAGTGGCCAGTGTAAGCAGTAAATATGTGTTGGCCATAATTAATATTACGTCCTAGTGAAATGGGGAGGGGGGAAGGTTTCAGACCTTGAGGGATGCTGTGCCCTAAAGAAGAGCGTACACAGAGAGCCAGCAATCCCAGGGCCTGGTGACAGTGGGCGGCACAGAAAAGAGTACTCTCAGGAAGTTATAAGCCCAAGTGCCAAATCCTAATGAGACGGCCCAGGTTCAACCATTGACATTGAAACGGCCATCAGAGAGCCCTTTTAGAATGTGACTCCGTTCTAGACTCTGGGGTGCCTGGATACAGCCTCTCTGCCAGCCTGGTTCAAGACTTGTTTTGGTGCGGATGACATGCTTACACAGGACTAGTCAATAACAGGTCCTTTGTTCTGTGTCCTGGACCTCTGGGTGCCACTGTACAGACATGTCCAGCTTGGCAGGCAGCTGGCATCTTAAGGATCCAGGGTGTTATCAGATGGACACTCACTAAACAGAGTCCCTCCCGGCCCGCTGGTGTGTGCCGCAGTGCACGTAGGCCAGCATACCTCATATCTCTGCCCAGGCAATTACATCCCAACCACCCTGCCCCATATTCCAACACAGCCGGAGCCAGCTGGGACACCGTGCTTGGGGTGGCAGCCAGGTATTTTTCCTCCTTTCGTCTGTTGATTCCCAAAGTATTTTCTTTTAAGCTTGGGCTCTAATTGTAATGTCCAATGTGGGAAAACAAACCCGAAAGGCAGGAACTGAGCTGCATCTGCTCGTAGTGCTGCCTTTTGCTGTTCTGAAATGAAGCCAAAAGGCACAGCCTCTGCCCTCCAGAACAGGAAGGCTGGAAGCTGTGTGTCCTTTCTCCAGTGCTGCCTGCCCTGTGAGTGTATTGCATATACCTACACATTAGTGGTGTGCTATCTGGTCTGATGTTCAGATCCAGATTTAAATACTAGCGTGGGATTCAGAGTTTGAGTAAAATGCATGTCTGGGCCTGTCCCTTGCCCAGGCCACAGGGTCTTCAGCCCACCCAGCTGGTCACCAAAGCTGGCCTCTTGCGTCAGAAGTGATCCCACGCAGTTCTGATGACTGACAGTTTACGACAACTCACCCTGGTTTGGGAAATCACCTTGCTAATGTTTTCTTACCTCGTCAGAGAGAACCATGTTTGAGTACTGAAAATTGGTATCATTTATTGAACACATGCTACGCCCCAGGCAGCCTTCGAGGGGCTTCACATAGTGATTTCTCACTGTCCCACCACCAGCACTCCAATGGAGTAGTATGATCAGCTCTGCCTAACCCTGAGGACACTGAATGTGTTGACATTAGGAAACTTGCTCAAGGCCACCCAGGTAGGTGGTAGCACCAGTATTTGAACCAGGCAGCCTGATCCAGGGCACATTTCTAGCCACTCTAGTGCCTGCTGCTTTGGTGTCTCTCTAACCGTCTCCAAGGATTAGACCAATGCCTGATAATGACCTTCCTCATTGTTATCATCCATCTCATCAGCTTATGGGGCACAGAAGCTTCTCCTGGTTGACGCTTTTGGCTGACTTGCTGCATCCTTGATGTTAGGGATAATAATGCAAACGTTGAATTATTTCCTCATTGATATCTAGTACTTTGATTCAATAAATATTTAGTGAACATTGACTTTGTGCCAGGCGTTATACTAGACTTGACAAAGAGGGCCACTGCAGGGTACTTGCTTTCAAAGAATTTTCACTCTAGAAAGATAAATAATCTTCCCAAATTCCCAAGATGTCCCACAGGGCCTTCTGAGGTGGGCGCTGCGTTCCTCTTCAGTCTCATTGCTCTGCATTCCCTGCCTCTGTGTCCTTTGGTTTGTTGAGCTTCCTACCACCTCAGGGCCTTTGCACCTTCTGTTCCATCAGCCTGAAATACTCCACACTTTGCCTAGACGACTCTTCCTCATTCTTCAGGTCTCATCTTAAATCACTCTTCTTTGGGATTCTCTCTAAATCCCATAGATTAGGTCAGGTTCTCCCTGTTACATCTCATCATAGTTCCCTGTGCTCTTAATTTTTGTAATTATTTGATTCATCCACCAGCTCCTTAAGGGCATGAGTAATGCTGTTCGTGTTCACCACTGTATTCCTGGCATACAATAGGCGGTCACTAAATATTCTGAAGTGAATGAAGATTATCAGTTATTTATTAAAGCGAAAACTGGGGTATATTAGTCTCTAGTCCTCCAACAAGCAGACATCAAGACAGGATTAAACGTGCCAGGTTTTATTAGGGGGAAGCATATGAAAAAAAATGAAAAAAATGGGGAGGGAGCTGGAGGAAGCCTAGAGACTCATCAGACTGTGATGCAAGTCTGGTCCTCGAGAGAAGAAGAGATGTAAGGACGGTGGGGAGGACCATACTATACGTTCCAGTGCCTGCAGCCTGGGTGAGGTTCAGGCCATGGAGGAGATCATTCGTCAGAAGAATACCCCGTCTCCCGGGGCAGCACTCTCACTCATTGGCTGGGAGCGCCGTAGGAGGCGTGGCCTGGCAGCGGCAGAGTGCAGTTTGGAGCGCGGCCGCTGTGGCGCTCGTCTGTTAAGCTTCTGGGAGGTGGGTGTCTGGGGCCTCCACGTGGCAGTTCAGAAGTGAGAGGAGATGATTTCTGGTTTACAGAGAGTATTAAAATTCCCAAAGGCATGTCTTCCTCAGAAGGGCGGTAAATCTTAATTCTGAGGCTCAGCAAGTATTTACTGAGCGCATACTGTTCTTTGACGCCGTGGAAGACACTGTCGGACCAACTATACATGGTCTCTCCGCCAGAAGCTTATCGGCTAGCTAAGAGATAAGTAAACTCACATGCATTTTCCTGAACCTCAGTGACCTCATTTCTAAAATGAAGATAACTCCTCCTACCTTGTGTGACATGTAACGATTAGATCCAGTGGCTTCCGTGAACAGGGTAGGTGCTCAACAATAAGATTTGAATATGAGTTTAAAAAATAACAGTTGGTTGTCTTCCCCATTATTTCAGCTTCTCTAGTCACTTCAATTGAGCTGATGTTTTTTAAGTTTTCGAAGAAACTTTTGGCTTAGGATGTGTGATTTCCTTGTAATTACGCTCATCAACAGTCTCCTGAGGATTTTTCTTTAAACATATTTCAAGTAAAAGAACCTCAGTTTACATGTGCGATCCACACCAAGGGAAGATTTACCACATTTAAGGACATCTCAGGGGGAAGGCTCAGTGGTGTATGCTTGGCCCAGTGAGCTCACTGCCAGGGTTGGTTTCTTACCTCTTAACCCCAAGGCCATGTTCAGTTTGTTCTTTGTTACAGCACAGGCATTGGGACATTGCTTGGTCAGGGTTCTTTCTGTAGACGAAGGCTCCCACCTGCAACCCTTTTCTCTGGTATTACTCTTTCAGTACACTTCCCCCCTTTCCATGTTGCCTTGTGAAGCTAATCTTATCCTCGTTTCCCCCGGTGAGTTGGCCTGTTCTCTCTAGGAACTGGTTTTAATTCAACCACTATTCCCCGAACAATTTACTAGTAAATGCGGATATTATGCTTCAGTATTCTGATGTATAGAATGATGGGGGGGTGGACTGGCTAAGGCATAAGATGACATGAAACATAAACTACTCTTAAAAAATAATCTGTATATTTATATCTGTATCTCAAAGAATCATGGGAATGAAGAGGAAACACGTTTTCCAGGTGAGAAGGCAACCTTTGATCTGGGGCTCAAGGTTAATCATCAGAGAAAGGGGTGAAAGAGATTCCATGCTGGGGAAGTAGTACAAGCAACAGTGGGTGTGTTTGCCATGCTCTAGGGAGACAAGGAGTTTGTAATGGCTGGAAGATTGGGAGGGATTCAAGTGTTACTGAGTCTAAGTTCATACTGCTCGCTGCACGACAGGCCAGTAACTGAGAGACGAGTTGTTGGGGCCAGGAATAACGACTTTATTCGGAAAGCCGGCAGACCAAGAAGATGGTGGACTCATGCCCCCAAAGAACCATCTTGCCTGAGTTAGAATTCAGGCTCCTTTTATACTAAAAGGGGAGGGAGTAAAGTCAAACACTTCCTGGTTCCCATCAGCCTCTGGAGGGGATGTGTTCATTCACAGGTGGGCCTGGTCAGGATGTTTCCTGTGAGCTAAACAAAGGTATTTTAGCTTAGTGCTCATTACCTGGGAAGCAGGGCTCCCAGAGATGGGCCATTATGTATAATTTAAGCTTACAGGCAACATCCCTTTAGTGGTTAACTTGTAATAGAATACAAAATGTTCTCCCCTATTACCCAAGGACAGATGAGAAAGGTGGGGTGGTAGGTAAACCATGGTGATCCTTGAAGAACTTGTTCAGGAGCATCATAGGTCAAGGAGAGCTGTTGGTGTTTTATAAGCAGGGGACAAAGTTTGAGCTGTTTTTAGAAAACAGTGTCTAGTTAAGGACAGAAATGAGACAGGGTGAGCAGCGGCCAGAGTAGTGGAGTGATTTAGGTGAGAGAGAATCGTTTCTGTAGAAATGAATGTAAGGGGCAGATCTGAGAGATAGAAGGGATGTGGGAATGGAGAAGAAGAGGGCTTTGAAGGTGACCCGAGGTTTCCAGCCTGGGCATACTGGGGACAGGGGGTTGGGGAGAGGATGCCACTGAGATGAGGAACCCAGGAGGAGTGTCCACTAGGCTGGGAATGGGGATCTTCATGGAGATCACAGTGCATTTGAGGGGCTGGCAGGATGTTCGTTGGGACCTGATACTGGAACTTCAGATCTGGAGCTCAAGAATGTAGTCAGGGCTGAAGATGAAGATTTGGGAGTTGTCATCACAGCGTCATAGTTGAAATGACACATTGTTTAGCTTCCTCCGCCACCTAAAGAAGGGCTTGGGTTTCCGGCTGCATGGTTGAAGACAGGTGGACAGGTGTTTTCTGGGGCTTGAATGGCTGGACCTGATCCCCACAACACAGTCCTTGGATCCCTGAGATTCCAAGAAAGGAGTAGGTTAACCCCGTCCTCCTTTACGTAGCATAGCTTCGCCTCTTCTCCCTCAGTTGTCCAGCTTCTCATTCTGCAAACAACAGCTGGAGAGGGTGAGTGAGGGCCAATTCAACAGCTGTGCACTGGAAACCAAGAAGGCATCCAGGATGAAGATACTGTCTGGCTACAGCTGCTGCTGAGATGAGAGTGTGTGTGTGTGTGTGTGTGTGTGAGAGAGAGAGAGAGAGAGAGAGAGAGAGAGAGAGAGAGAGAGAGAGTGAGAGAGAGAGAGAGAGAGAGAGAGAGAGAGAGAGAGAGAGAAAGGGAGAGAGGAAGGGAGAGAGAAACTCATAGCAGGGAGTGGGTAAAAATTGGTGGCCAGCTAAAAAAAAAAACACACACAAAAAATAACAGGCTTAATTTACTTTATTTTTCTTGTATAAAACCCTGTGGAGTCTGCACAGAGGCTCTGGTGAGGGTCTTTACAAGATGGTCAGTGAATTCCTGATAGGGACACTTGGTGAATGTGGTCTCTTTCCAGAGGTCAAGGGCAAGACAGCTGTGGGTCTTAGGGACAGCATCAGAGGCAGCTGCCTTGGCCTCCCATTCCAGGGTCCCCGGGGTCTCCAGGGACCTCCAGGCCCTCCCGCAGCATCACCCACCATTTGGGGTTTTCTAGAAGCAGCACTGGCCAACCTTTTAAAAGGTGGTAAATTCGTTTTTAAAAAGTTTTAATTCTGTACCAAAGATGATTTCACTTCATATTTTATTCCAAATCCTGTTGACTAGAACCTTTCAGGGTCCCCCGGTAGCTTTTGCTGACATACACTGGCCACAGTGTCGGTGGAGGGTGTTCAGAGAGTCTGAGTTTGGCTGGAAACTGCCTCCAGGCTAATGCCTCAGGGAGAAGCACAGGGATCTAGAAATACGTGAAAAGATTAAAAGTTCAAGAAAAGGCTGTTGTCCCCAATCCCAGTGGAAGAGAGGCCTCTTCCTGGAAAGTGATTAGGGATTTGTGTGTGTGGTTTTGTTCTTGGCCAAACAAAAGTAATCTGTTTCTAATCATAATTTGGATTACCCCTCATACTAACCAGATGTTTGTTGTCTGAGGAGGCCATTCCTCAGGTCCCAAAGAGCATGACAGACCTCCCCCCCCAAGAGCCAGGAAACTCCCAGCTAGTAGGTTGTTTCTAACTGCTGCCTGTTCCTGCTGGGAAAGGGCTGGAAGGAGCCCTTCCCCAGTATCTGGGCTTCTTCAGCCTGTGGCTGTCCCCTTTGGTCCCTGTTGGTTCTCAGAAAAGCAATTGCCCCCCTACTCCCCGGACACTTGACAATGTTTGGTCACCTTGGGTTGTCACCATTGAGGGGAGGGATGGTGCTAGTGGCATCTAAGGTCAGCGATGCTGCTAAACATCCCACAATGCACGTGACAGCTGCCCCCCACGGCAAAGAGTCATCTGGTCCCAAATGTCAGTTGTACCCTGCAGCACAGCCAGCTCTAAAACTGTACCCTCCCCAATGATGTTCGTTCCCAGACAGAGAGTTGACAAGCCTTCCAGTAGGTAGATGCTGGCAAACCACCATCAACTTTGCCAGTTTCCCTGCTGCAAATGTTCTCACCATATCTGATATCAACCAACCAAGGTGGTGTCCTTAACGTGGAGTTGGGAAGAGCTGCACAGAGCTCAGGTCCCAAAGGGGATGACAAACGTCCGCCTGAGAGCCAGGAAACTCCGGGCTAGTTGCAGCAGGGAGGAACTAGCCACCGCAAGCCAGCTCCATTCACTCACTCGGGGCCCCACGATTCTCAAACCTCGGGAAGAACAAGCAAACCAGCACACTTTCCTGAGAAGGAGTGTGGCTCTCAGAGTTGTGTCAAACCACACTGGAGCCTTAGGCAAAAGGAAGAATCAATGACACTAATCACGTCTTCACTTAACAGTTTGAAATCTTGCTCATCATGGATGTTTTGCATTAATTTTGACTTTGAAAAACTATTGCATTAGATTTATTTTATTTATTTATTTTTTTGGCCGTGCCACGTGGCCTGCGGGATCTTAGTTCCCTGACCAGGGATTGAATCCACGCCCCTTGCAGTGGAAGCGCGGAGTCTTAACCACTGGACCGCCAGGGAGGTCCCTAGATTTTGTATTACCTTTATTCCCTCTCTTCCTCCTCCTCCTTTTTATTCTTCCCCTTCTCTTTTTCCTCTGCCATCCCCTCTCCTTTTTTTGCTATTTGTAGCAGAATGTTTAAGCTGCCAGAGACAGACCATATAGGTTCCAAGTAGCAAATGGCTCTGTCGCTTAATAACCATATGACCCAGCACCTGACTTATAAGTCATTGCTGTTTTATATATGTATACTTTTTTGGCTAATATATAATAAGTATACACACATACATATATACATATATATTTGCTAGTAAATATTGAGTGTTTACTTTGTGTTGGGCACTTTGCTAATTATTTTATATACATTATCTCATTTAACCTATACACATAGAACATGAGGTTTATGAATGAGGAAACTGAGGCCCAAAGAGGTTAAATAACATTCCCAGAGTCACACAGCTAACCAGTGGTGGAGTTGGGGTACATACTAAAGCCTGTCTGATTCTAGAGCCTGCCCTTTAAACCTCATGTTGTACACGTTTTGGGGGTCAAGCCCCTGCACAGCTTCCTTACGGGAAGTGCGGTGGGTCTGTTTTAGGGCCCCTGTCCCCGTGAAGGCCTCTAGGAACCCCCGGTGAACTCCTGTGAGCCACACCCAGGCATCGTATGCAGGCCTAGGGTTCCCATTCGGGCCAGCGCCCACTATCACAAGGCAAAGCTGGAAAGCCTGGGATTAATTAGGGGAATTTATGCTTCCTGCGGAGAGTTCTTGGGGAGAGATGAAATCCATCTGCCAGTGTCCTTTTTTCTTTTTAAAATTTTTATTTTTTATACAGGTTTAAAGGTTACACTCCATTTACAGTTATTACAAAATGTTGGCTACATTGCCCGTGTTGTATGACACATCCTTGCGCCTGTCTTACACCCAGTAGTTTGTACCTCCCACCCCCCACCCCTATATCGCAGAAATGGGAGAGAAGTGGTGACAGGTGCTCCGGAAGAGCCACAGTTGCTCGCATTTTCTTCCACCAAATTAGAAATCTTACTTAGAAGATTCGGGCTCTGTCATTAACTAGCTGTGTGTGCAGCCCAGGAGTTGTGTGACAGGTGATCCTGCTTCTTGCAGGCTCCTCTAGCTCTTTGCGTCTCAAAGCAAACAAGGATGCCAAGTCAGGTTTCTCTCTGAGGCAAACCCTGAATGACAGCTGCTTTTCTTTTAAGGAATCCTCACCCGACAGGGAAGGCGAGGAGAAGCACACTCTGGCTGTGGCCCACACCCGTGGGGGCTGCTGCTCACAACAGATGGGCTGACAAATGCTCGTGCACAATATCCTCCGCTAGATCTGCCTGTAATGCCCCTTCCTGGCATCCTGTACTTTTCCAGAAATCACGTGTCACAACTCTGCAATAATGCAGCTATCTGCGTGATGGTTTACTATCTGTCTGCCCTCCAGACTGTAGCTTCAAGAGAGCAGGGCCTGTGTTTACTTTGTTCGTTACTTTGTCTCCAACCTGAAGCCTGGTACACACTAGGTTAGTCCTATGTTAGTAGGATGAACGAATGAAGGAAAAACAATGAGACATAATGCATATCCAGATGGGTGGAGAGATATCCAGAAGCATAAAGTCAGGCTGGGCAAGGTCTCAAAGTCCCACTCCCCTTCCCTGAAAAGTTGAAGGCAGGGATTCTAATATGATGCCGAAAACAGGGTAGGAATAACATTCAGCCATGACTTTCCTAGAAAGGGAACTGTGAAATACAGAGGAGATTTTAAATCGTACAGATCACACCTGAAGGAGTTAAAATCTGCTTTCGAGAATATTCTGCTCACTGTAAGGACAACAAGCTACATAACGGTTTCTTGAGAAGGGTGACATGAAGTCATGGGCCTCAAGGGGCTTTCCTGGCCCTTGGTCTGTCCCATAGGAAACACAGCTCCATCTCTCAGGGACCACCTTGAAATGGACTGGAGCTGCCCTTCGGGCCGGGTGGAGCCTCTGGGGCTAGATGTTGGATTTGGGGGTGTGGCTCCTAGAAAGAAGCCACAGCGAATATTGAGACAGGAGCAGCCCCTGGTTTCGCCAAGGTCTTGTTTTTGACTCAACACTCCAGGTGGGAGAGAAACCAGAGAGGTAGCACAAGCGAAGCAAAAGTTCATTTAAAACTTAGCCTCTTAGATTGTCCATATCCATTAAGACAGTGACCATGAGCTTGTAGTTCACTCTCCAGGGCCAAGCAAGTTGCACTGATTTTGAAAGTAGCCAGCTTTGAAGAACCAACTCACCCAATTCTAAAATGATCCGTTCTTTATGGAAGCAGTGCCGCACTTCAAGACCACAAAACGGGCTTAGGAGATGAGAAAAGGGCACTTCTGTGAAGTCAGGATATGGGGTGTCTCAGAGGAGATAGGTTAATAAAAGGAGACAGGCAACTTCACAGAAGGAAATGGATTCTCCTTTGATTAATGATGTGCAGGAAAACTTGACGTCATTATTAACGCTTATAGTATACAGATAAAATGGGCCCCACCTTAATGTGAGCACAGGGCAGGATGTGAAGAATTCCACGGCTTTGTCACCATTTAAAAAAGTCTCTCTCTCTCTGCATTTGCATGTGCGTGCGTGCGTGTGTGTGTGTGTGTGTGTGTTAAGGGTTTCAAGAGAAATGGTGGTGGTAGTTTACAGAGTAAGACAGAATTGTTGTGTTTCTACTTTCAGCTCTTAGGGGGAAAATACATAAGAAGAGATGATTCATTACTGTTTGAAAAGTGCTCTGAGATCCTCTGATGAAAGGTAATTAGAAGTCAGAGATGTGAGTCCTGGATGTGTGATGACAGCCTGTGATTATCTTTTGGAGTGGCGCTAGACTATCTAAAATGCACTTCTCTCCTCCATCTCCGCCAAACAGGAAAATGGGTGCAGGGAGGGCAGGGCTGGAAGGAAGAGGAGGTGTCAGGCAAAGCCCGTAGTATTTCATATTAACCGGGAGGGAGACAGCCTGGGGACCTGGGGTCTGCGCTGAAGCTGCATGTCTGAGTGTGACCAGGGCCTGCCTTCCTTCCCCAGGGGAGTTTGCCCCCGCCCTCCACTGCCCCTTGCAATCTGAACTCTGTTGCTTTTTAGGGTGGTCTGTTTGGTCAAGTTTTCCCAAAGGATTTAATGATCACTGTCTTGTCGCAGCGGAAACCACCTTCTGATTTGCAGGAGAACTGCGGCGTTGTTTTCTGTTGTATTGATATCTGGGTAACAGTCGTCAGCCATTAAAACCTTTACCATTCTCCGCATTTACGGATCTGCTTTTCTTAGCTCATCTTTTCTTCAACGAAGTCTTATTTTGAGAGGAGGAAGCTCTGTCTACTATCCAGGACATAGCCAGAGCGACGCCACCTTGCAGTCAGGCAGCATCTCTGACTGCAGGTGTCAGGGGCAGCCGCGTGTGGTGGTCACACCTCAACTCCAGAGGTGGCTCCAGTTCTGGATCTGCTGCCCCTACTCACAGGATTTTAGGCAAGTTATTCAACCCCTCAGAGTCATGGTTTCCTCATTTGTGAAATAGAATAAGAAAGTATCTCCCTCTCTGTGTTACTGTAAGCATTTAAAGAGTAATTATGTGTAACACATAATAAGGCCTCATATGTAGGAAGCACCAAATAAGGGCTTGCTGCTGCTCTTCTGTTACTACTACTATTATTATTATTTCCTAAAAAACTATAGGCTGATTTAGAGCAAATTATTATGAGTATTATTTCCATCATTATTACAGTCTCCTAAAGAAACTAAGGATTAAAGCAAAATGCTCAAGTAGATAAAATTATTTGTGGTATTCTCCCACTCTATTCTTAGTTTCTCCCTTTTCCTTTTGGCTCTTCCAAATTGCTGACACATTACCATGTGTTTGATCGTTATCATGGCTTAAGGTTTTAGAGATGTGTTAAACATATCCCCTATGAGGGTAAGCTACTTAAGGTACAAATACCTACGAGGGTGAATTCACGCTTTCAAAGGAGACCGAAAGCTTGATGCTTTTCTGAAAGATGCAGTAATAAACTCTGTAGACTTCCAGAGCTTTAAATCTGGACTGCAGGGGCCATCAAGTTCAAGCCCAGAGTAGGCAAATGATTCATCCTTGGAGACAGGCATAGTTGGTTAGTGACAGAGTGGGTCTAGAGTCTTGGGTTAAATTAGTCAATAAATGAACATGGTATGACTCCTTATAAAGCTGCTTCTACTGAACTGCACTGTGGCAATATGCCATCAGTCTCCGGAAAAGGACGTTATAAGATTGCTTGTAAAACTTCTTTTATGCACTGAAGGGGGTGTTGCTGAGGATGTCATCCTGATACTTTTTATGAGGACACTTGGGGGGCCGTATCTTTCACTTCTAAGTACTGGGAATAGCTGGTACTTATGAGACAATTGTTTTCATCTGATGAATGCCCTGAACTTTTTATGTGATCATTGATCCGGTGATCAATGCTTTTTGCATTGGCCACTGGGAAGCTCAAGAACAAATGTACATTCTGTCTCTGTGAATAAAAGCCAATAGCTACTACAAGTTACAGATGTTCATTACAGCTGAAAACTTTGGAGGCAGTTTTTCTAAGCTGTGTTCTACTGGTCACTGGCATCCTCTGACACTATGGTTATTTCCTGGGAGGAAGAGGAGTTTTGGGGTCGTTCACATTGCATACTTTACCTCCTTCTTGGATATTCATGATGTACGTATTGGTATCTTCAAGGCTCTGAGAAGTCTGACAGTTTAGAATCAAAACAAAAAGAACTTTTAAAACTGTGTTTAGCCCTGTACTTGTAAAACTTATTTGATCACAGAATCTTCTTTAAAAATTATCTTAGAAGTCTCTAATTTTATATGAAACACGTTTGGGGAACACTGTCTTCAGTAATCTGTAACCTAATCCTGTTTATTGGATTTGTGTCAGTACAAAAGTTGGCTCTTGACAGGGTAAAATGTGCTTCTTTCTGCTCTTGCATAGCAGATTGAGAGTCCAGGTGTGTATATTGGACCACATGACTGATGAGGTCCCTTTGAGCTCTAAAATTCGATGATTCCTGATTTTAAAAATGAAGAAAAGTGTCTCAAGAGTATCTGCTCGTAGAATAAGAATTTAAGTTTACTAACATGAAGACTAAAGTTAGAGATCAAAACATTGTATGTAACATTTCTGGTGCTATTTATCCATGTCTAATCTGAAAGATTGCTTTAAAAATCATATTTATAAAAACAACTCTCAGGAGAGTTGACAAAGATGCACATTTCCTTTGAATAGCCTCTAAGTCGAAAGATGTAAGATTTTTCATCTGAACTCCTGTTTGGGTGTAGAATTTACAGCCCCCCTTCCTGCTTTGATAAAGGCGTTTCTAATGGGGGTGGTGCAGCTTCATGGTGTATCTCCAGGGGGTTGTGCAACTCGATTTACTGCTGAAGCATGTGGCCCACGCAGAGACTGCATCGTTCATTCACAGGCACCTTTGCCGTTAAGACCCTTCCCTTCCACTCTCCATTAAAACTCAACACACAAAAACCAACAGCAAGGTCCTCAAACCCCAGCCATGTAGGTATTACTTGGGTGGGAGCCTGGGGCTTGCCTCAGACAACACACCCAGCTTCTGGAATTGTTCCATCCTCTTGACCAGTGAGCCAGACCCAAGGGGAAGTAGCAAGGCAGAATCCCCTTCAAAGAGAGGCGACGGGCTGCGGGCAGCAAGGACAGGCTCTCGTGCCTGGGTCCTTGGTTGGCATCCAGCTTCTCCCACAGCCTCCTGGACGTGGCACCATAACTCCAGTGGCTTTCATTGCCTCTCTGTGTATGACCAGAGAGGGTGTGATTTCATTATTTCTCGGGGCCACTTGTCTCTCTGAATGTATTTCTGAGTTTTTCTCCCTGTTTGACTATTCCTACTATGTGTCACGCATTATGTCACAAAAATGCATCTGCCCCAGGACTTCCCTGCTGGCACGGTGGTTAAGAGTCTGCCTGCCAATGCAGGGGACACGGGTCCGAGCCCTGGTCCAGGAAGATCCCACATGCTGCGGAGCAACTAAGCCTGCGCACCACAACTATTGAGCCTGTGCTCTAGAGCCCGCGAGCCACAACTACTGAGCCTGCGCGCCTAGAGCCCCTGCTCCGCAACAGGAGAGGCCACTGCGATGAGAAGCCCGTGCACCACAAAGAAGAGTAGCCCCCGCTCGCCGCAACTAGAGAAGGCCCACACGCAGCAACGAAGACCCAACACAGCCAAAAATAAATAATAAAAATAAATAAATTTATTTAAAAAAATGTGCATGCCCCTGTCCTTGCCCTAGAGGAAGTCACCATGTTGAAGAGCAGATGGGCACTAGAAAAAATTTTTCATCTTGTTTGATAGGCTTGTTTGACGGAGACTCCAAACAAGCCATGTATAAAGAGCAGGGAGGTAGTGATGGAGGTGACATTTGAGTCAGGTCTTAGACAATGTGCTGGACACTGATTTTTCCATTAATGGAATTACTTTTTCTGCTTAATGGCAACAAGCCTGCTAGAAGGGGAAGTATAAACCAATAACTTATTTTGGATTAAGTCAGCAGACTAGCTAACCAAGCCTATTAGCTAAAGGCTAGACTCTGATGTCCAGCAATTCAGTGAATATTCAGGCTTTAATTCAGTTACTGGAGGATGAGACCATCTGGAAAGTGGACTCTCTAGAACTTACTCTCAAGTTTCCTATTGTAAAGATGTTCTAGGGATAGTTTTGATTTTGGAAACTCCTGGAGTTAGCTTTGCTTTATGTTTAATAAAGTCTAGTTTCCCAATTTCATGGCAGACAGAAAATAAATGACATGTTTAAATTGCTGTACAGGTGAAAAGGAAGATCACTGCTGAAGAACGAGTTTTAATGTAAATTTCAGAAGACGTTTTACAAAGTGCATGAACATATCAGGTAAGCTGGCTGCCGGAGTTTGCTGTTCTTTAGAGAGCTGACACTGGAAGGTGAGTAGCAGACCTAGTGCTGGGCAGAATTCTGTGGAGTTTTTTCAAGTTCCCTTTACAAGGAAAAACCGTGGGTGTCAACCATGTGACATGATATCCATCACTTCCCTGGCTGTACAAATAGTTCTCTAATTTGATGTTAGTAGATCTTTCACTTTAGCAAATACTCTTTTTCTTTAGATTTAGCATTTCAGATCTCCTCCCACACCCCAAAATTCAATTTAATTATGATTTTTGGCTATCTGTGTTTATTATATTTAGACCCAATAGTAGCTTTGTCTTCTGTTCTGTCATGGGGTTGAGATAGAATCTATCCAGCTGTTTTTCCAGACCCCAAACTTAAATTGTACCCTTCACCACCAAAACCATGGGACTGGCTTAACATTTGAAAGCAGCACTTATACATCTGTTTCCGATTTGAAACTTAGGTTCTACTATTTCCAGACTTGAGAGTTTTGCTTCTCACTGTTTGTTATCATACGCTTCGTCTTGGCATTGCAGTGGGTACGTGTGACTCCTACCAAACCTCAGACTACTTAAGAACAAGGAATGGGTTTCATTTGTCTTTATATTCCATAACTTATTACATAAAGGCGGTGCTTAATAAATAATTTGTTAAACATATATTATACATTTATCCTAAAAGTTCATAAATTGGGCCATCAGGTGCAGGTTTCCCTGGGTAAGAGGTGAAAAAGAGAAAGTACCATGTATACAAGTGTCAGAACTTGACTTCTCTTAATAACTTTTTTTAAATGGGCAGATAAAGGAATCTCCTTTTAAATAAATGTGAATTCCTCCCCAGCGTGATCCAAGGATCGTGATTTACTTTGTGGTCAAATGAGACACTTTGCTTTAAGATCATGTATGTGTGGATCATATATTGTCTCAAGAAAGATGCCATCTGAACTGTGAAGTGAAAGGCCTTCCCTCTGTGGAAGGGCTGAGGCAGAGCTGCTTCAGTATTTCTCATCTGAAGTCCCAGTTGCACACTAGCTACCATTTCCTGAGCATCTGCCCTGTGCCAGGCATTCAGACATATGATCTCAGTTAATCCTCACAAGGATTCCGAGGCTTACAGGGGTTAAATGGCTTCCCCAAAGCCCCACAGGTAAACATGTTGGAAGCCAAACCTATGAACAAGCCTCCCCCAAGTTGGCGTTCTCTCAGCACGCCCTGTCTTGGTGAGTGAAAATTTTAGCATCTACTTCCTCCAGCGAGAAATCCTCTTTCTATATCCAACTTCTGAGTCCTGCGGAGGTAACATCCACCCATCTGTAGACTCCCTGCCCAGCTTCCGTTCCAGCCCAGCTGCCGTCTGCCCTCTGCGGACAGCACAGTAGCCTCTGTAGTAGTCTCCCTTGCCCTCCTCAAATCTAGTCCCAATACTAAGCTTAAGTGGTCTTCTCAAAAGTCACAGGATTTTCCTGATTAAAAATCCTCCAGTGATTTTTCTGTTCACTCTTAGAGACCAGAGTCCTTAGCCAGGCTCACCGTGCCCTCCTGGCCTGGCCCGTGTGACCACCCAGTCTCTCATTTTCTGGGCCTCCACCCAACCAGCTGGTCCCTCAGCCTGGAATATTCTTCCTGTCCCTTTCAGAGTCTAGGTTGATGCCCACTCAGCTGACGGAGCTCAGCTCAACAGTGTCTTCCTCAAGGGACTTCTATGTACTTTTTTGGCATCGTGTGCTTCTCCTTCATAGTGTTTATTTTTTATATTTACTTGCTTTATTATTGGATTACTGTCTGGCTCTCTCATGAGTCCATAAGCTGCGTGAGGGCAGGGACCATGTCTGTTTTCATTCACCAGATCTTAGCCCAGAACCTGAAGGGAGCAAATAGTTGATGAGTATTTGTTGCATAAACAAATACTTGTTGCATAAATGCACTAACCACTGGCAAGTGACAGAAGGGAGATTTGAACTTAAAAGTTCAATGTCCCCCGGGACTTCCCTGGTGGTCCAGTGGTTAAGACTTCATGCTTCCACTGCAGGGGGCACTGGTTCGATCCCTGGTTGGGGAACTAAGTTCCCGCACGCTGCCTGGCGCGGCCAAAAAAAAAAAAAGAAAAAAATAGTTCAGTGTCACCTGTCTTTAGGATGTGGCCAGAGCTCCAAATGGTGATGACTGAATGACGTGTGGGGACAGAGGAAGGTTGAGGCTGGGAGTCCGGCTCACTCCTCCCTCTGGGACAGGAAGGGGCTGTCGACTGAGCTTGTGGTCATCGAAGATTCCCTGAGCTCCAGCCCCATTCCAGGTACTTTACGTACGTTCTCGAAATTAATCTCTCTCAACAAGCCTTCAGGAGGTTAAGTAACTTGCCAAGTCACCCAGAAATCAAGTATGGAGTCTAGGTTCAAGCCTAGGCCATTTGGCTATTGACCCATGTTTGTAACCCCGTTGCTATCTGTCCTTGCCTTACCTTGTTCCATGTTTTCCCCTCACTATGAGTCCCTCTCTGATCTTGGTTTCTGTTCTTTTTCTTGTAAATCTGCACTTATTTCTTCTTTAACTTATCATCCATATCTCTTCTCTTCCCCCACTTCTTTTCTCCCTTCCTCCGTCTTCCCTTCCTCTCTCCCTCCTAATTCCATTAGAGATGAGAACCATGACGTTATTTACCTGAAATTTATATTTCGGGAAGCTTTCTACCAGCAGCCAGATGCTTCTTGCACACTTTGCAACTTGGTAGAACAAAATGCAGTTGAGAATTATAAATGTGTAAGCCTGTGTCCTCTTACTTTTATAATTGGTTAAGGTTCAGTTTTAAAATCACCTCCGATTTTGAATCTGAACTACTAAAGGTAGTAAAAGCAATATAAAGAAAAGGAAATAAACTTCAAAACTGGCCTTTTTTTTTTTTCCTGTGAGAAGTTCACTATAAATTGTGGAGATGCTTCTCAAATAAAATTAGATTCTGCCGCTGCCTGCTGCTTCCCTCCGCATTTCATCTCTTTTCTCCAAATCGCTGCAGCCTCTCTTGGGACACTAGGTAATCTGAAGAAAGAATAGGGTGTTCTGGCACCACGAGTTCTACAGAGAGCTAAGGCACATTGATTTGCATTTCTGGGTCAGCATGATTTCACTTTCACTTAACCCTTGTACTGACCCTTGTTTTTCAGCACTTTGGCTCTTTCTGTGGTCCATCCGGGAGCATGCAATGTCCTTGACCCACAGATGGTAAGTGTCCCCTGGCAACCAAAAGCTTGCAAACTGCCCCAAACTCCCCTCTTCAATGTTTCCAGCATCACTTAGGTCCTTTGAGTGAGGAATTGACCAATATCTTCGGTGTCTGTGAATGCAGATTTTATTTACATTTGCGAAGGTAGTTTTGTGTGTTAATGGAAGATGAAATAAACATTAGAAATCACATTATTCACATGTGTCCATGGCTGCCCGAGTTTTGCACCTCTTGCGTGGTTGTTAATCCTTGATGTAAAGAGAAGAGTAATGGAGGACGATGGATGTTGTATTCTGTCTCTCTCGGTACAAGTCATGCTGGGGATTCTATGAACACCCACAGCGTGTCGGAAAGAGCGACATGACATATATCTAGGGCTTCAGAATAAGGCTGTTTCTGCTGTCTTATTCACAGTGTAATTTCTCGTAAGAGGGAGCAAAGACCCCAACAAGATTTAATTACTTGCACTGTGACAGGAACGGGTTATTAGTTGTCCACCTGTAGTGAGGTCCACTTGGCCAGAAGACCCTGTGTGAAGATAAAGATGCACTAAGATATAATGTGCTATACAAATGTGGGACGGGAGCTCAATGTCGAAATAATTGAGATGGAATATTAATGAAATGTTTGCCTGCCAAAGCTTTAACTCAGTTGGCAAGAATAATTTTATGGCTTTTTTCTTAATTATAGAAGTAAAATCATAATTGTATGATATGTGAATTATATCTCAAACAACTGTTTTAAAAAAGTAGTAACAAGAACATTATAGAAGAGACAGGTAAACAATGAGAATAAAATAAAAATACCAGGAATTCCAGTTCCCAGAGATAACCACAGATAGCATGATATGTTTTCTATTATTTTTGGTATGTGAAGACAAAACTGTGAAATAGTGTAATAAGTAGTGTTGAAATCTTTTAATGCGTTATGATCATTAAATATTCTTCTCCCTCTGCACAGTGTTCTGTCATTTGAGTGTTTTATAAAATTTGAAGCAGTTCTCTATTATCGGACATCTGGGCTGAATCCAAGTTTTTGACAGTGTGTGTAGCTCCGTAATGAACATCCTTGTAACTATATCTTTGGGCACTATGATGATTTCTTAGATACATTTCTAGATATCTAGTTGCTCTAAGAAAACGTACTCTTTTAAGGCTTTAAAACCCACACGTACACATATATTCCTTCAGAAAAGTTGAATCAATTTATACTAGCAGTGTATGCCATTGTACTTATTTTTATATACATTCCCCAACATTAGATATTATTTAAATTTCTTTTCCTGTTTGACAAGTGAAAAATGGTATCTTATACTAGTAATTTTGACTCCTTAGGTTCTTAATGAAGTTAAACATTCTTTTGTATAACTATTGGTCATTTAAAAATCACTTATTTATTTATTTATTTATTTATTTATTTATTTATTTATTTATTTATTTTGCTGTACGCGGGCCTCTCACTGTTGTGGCCTCTCCTGTTGCGGAGCACAGGCTCCGGATGCGCAGGCTCAGCGGCCATGGCTCACGGGTCCAGCCGCTCCACGGCATGTGGGATCTTCCCGGAACGGGGCACGAACCCGTGTCCCCTGCATCGGCAGGCGGACTCTCAACCACTGTGCCACCAGGGAAGCCCTTATTTATAATTTTAAAATCATTTTTCATATATGTTGCTTATCTTTTTGTTATTTTGTAAGATTTTTCAAACAATCTAATGAGGCTATTAATTCTTTGTCATCCTTTGATTTAAGTTAAAAAAACAAACAAACTCTACTGAAATGAAAGTGGTGCAGATTTTTCCTTAGAAAAAGAGCAGTTTAGCTGAAATCGATGGTAGAGACACAGCCTACTCCTGGCTACATTCACCGGGTACGTGGATGGGTTTGTTAACTTAGTGTATATACCTCAGTTGTTTTCTGGCAAATACTCCTAAATCAAGAGCCAGAAAGCATTATCTTTACAAATAACTGTGGTTTCATTTTGAGATACATAAATTATTATTTGAAGTGAGATAAAAATTATAAACAATTTTCAGCATTAGCCAGTCTTATATTTATATCATCCATTTCCAAAGAATTTTAATTCAAAATATTTTTAAAGGTCAATTTATGTTTTCTTTTAATTCAGCTGCTTCATGGGTGGGGTAGTTATTTTCTCTATTTTAGGAGTAATCTAAGTGGGGACAAACATGGGTCAGAACTTCAAGATAGACAAAAGGAACTTCTAAGATTGGATGATGTCTTGGACTGGATTCTTAAAGAGAATTTAAGATGTTTGATGATATTGTGTTCCTCTCTCTCTCTCTCTCTCTCTCTCCCTAATTGGCTGCATGACCTTAAATAACCCTCGTCTTTGCCTCTACCTGCCTGAGGCAAGGGGGTGGGCGGGGATGGCCGAGCCACCAATGAGACGGCTTAAGCATGCAGTATTTTCCAAAATTAAGATGCTTAATGATTTCAAAGTATCATTTTTTCCCTGCTACGTAAAAATGTAAATACGCTGGGTGTGCGCGCACTCACTCACGTCTGTTAGTTTGCACACACATTTTGTTGCCTGATCACTCATCACTGAAAAACATTTTCTCCATTTTGCCTTTCAGAATTGTCAAATGTGTACATAGTTTTTCAAATTTCTAATAAGATTGCTATGTTTTAATGATTGGCGGTCACTCCTCTTATTAACTAATGGAGATAGTGATGGTTACATCTTAACCCAAAGAGGTGTGTAAGGATAAGTAAAGCGGTCTGTTAAGTTGCCCCTCACCTAGAAAAGGACTGCTGTCTTTAAACAGCAACATCATCACTCTTTTCCAGATTGTGGGGTGGGAGTGAGGATAATACTTTAAATGATGAAGTTGGCATTTCCCATCTGTTGTACTTCAAACACAGGCCTCTTTCTCTCTACCAATCACAAATATAAAAACTCTGCCGATGGTTTGACCATCATACCTGTTTTCACACCTGGAGATTCAGTGCAGGTCTTTTTTTTTTTTTTTTTTTTTTTTTTTTTTTTTGCGGTACGCAGGCCTCTCACTGTTGTGGCCTCTCCCGCTGCGGAGCACAGGCTCCGGACGCGCAGGCTCAGCGGCCATGGCTCACGGGCCCAGCCGCTCCGCGGCATGTGGGATCCTCCCGGACCAGGGCACGAACCCGTGTCCCCTGCATCGGCAGGCGGACTCTCAACCACTGCGCCACCAGGGAAGCCCAGTGGAGGTCTTTGACTGATGTTTTTCAAAATTGTCTCA
Source organism: Orcinus orca (assembly GCF_937001465.1). Lineage (NCBI taxonomy): Eukaryota > Metazoa > Chordata > Mammalia > Artiodactyla > Delphinidae > Orcinus > Orcinus orca. The sequence continues at coordinate 137,221,470 of NC_064560.1, read as the reverse complement.
TAAAATCAAAGGACAGACAAACAATATTTTTCTAGAATTGTGAACCAACGTTCACAACTTTTGTTACTGCTCTTAGAATTGTTAATAATCTTAGCCTCAGGTGATTTCAAAAATGCTTTTTTTTGTTGTTTTAAAGCAAACCATGACATTCTTACTAGCTGCTCGTGTTTACCAGTGTCATAGCTTAAGATTAAAGCAGTGGGTGATAGTAGTCCCAAATTCAATATTAAGCGCAGAGTTCCATATTCAACTTTAATTAAAATATTTACATGCTCATGGTTTGCCTTCTCTTAGGGTTACGTTTGTCAGCTGGCAGGCTCTGCTAACTGAATAGGTATTTAAAATGCCACTTTGAATCTGTCTAAGGCTGTAACATTATTCTGAATTATTACTAAATTAGCCATTTCCGCAGACCTGTCTGCCTCTGTCTGGCTTGGTACCAAGCCCAGCTTGGGATCCAAGGGCTGCCTTAGAACAATGCAGTAGGCCCCAAGTTTCCTTTTTTCCTTAGTCACTACTCAAGCAGCAATTTGCTTACTTTTGCTGTTTCCTAATTTTTAAGAGGAATGACAGACAAGCTATTAAGCTTCGGTTTCTCTCTAGATCCTATCAGTTTCCTCAAACACAGTTATCTCCCCTGTTAGCCCCTGGTGTTCTGCTGGGGATTAGTGGGTCCCACTGGCCAGCTGCTGCCTCTCCCCTGCAGCTCTATTTGCTTTTACGGAGCAGGGAACTGATTCCACTAAATGTTATACACATGGAGACCCTTTAGCAGGAACAGCAGTGCAGAAACAGGAGCTCTCATTGCTTTCCTGACATCAGGCGAAAGGACCTGACCACTTAAATATCACATTTTTTACTTCCTTTTCAGTTCAGGTGAGGGAGGAGGTGCAATCTTGGGGCAGAATGAAGCTGGCCCTGGCTAGGGTCGTTTTTGTCTGTTAACCCTACCCCAATGAGATTTTAAATAATTATTAATAACTTTGGAAGGTCCAGGGCACAAGGAGATGATTAAATCCAAGATTTGGACCATCCACTCTGAACCATGTAGCATTACTAATGAATCTGATAAAAGAAACTTTCATCAGGTTAAGAATGTTGCTGCCTTCTTGGTAGGTTTACTTCCTTCTTTCTTTGTAAAGCTTCACAGTCAGTAACCCAGAGTGAAAGTAGAACTTGGTGTGGGGAAGGAGGATGGGGTGGAGGAACGGTCATGTTATTAAGTTATTGCAAATGTAGTGACTGGTGATTTCACACGTACGCATTCCACGTTACAGGAAGCTCACACGTCTAAGAGACCATGCCCTGATGGCCCCTCACCACCAAATTTTCCATTCTCTGCCTCTAAGATCTCAGCTTCCCGAAGGCTTGCTTATTTTATCACGTCAATTACTTTTCTATAGTGAAGGAGGAACAGGTCACTTGAATTTCAAGAATAAGGAAGCAAGCTACGTGAATCAACCAGATCTAAAGGACAAAAGAGATTTCTGTCCAGTCATTTGCAGACTATGGTGTGTTCCTCCTTCACTCCACAATGCTTCCTTTGAGATGACTTTTTTTTTTTTTTTTTTAAATAATGGAAACAAAATAATCTTGCCAGTAGGGTCATGGAAAATTTTACCAACTTCATTTGTTCACAGTTGCCCATCCCTTCTCATTTCTTCCCCTTCTTTATATGTAAAAACTTCCTTTTGAACTTCTTTGATTTATTTTTCTATTATAAAAAGCAATTTATAATAAAAGCTTATAACGATTTGAACAATGTTAAGGCATATAAATGAAAACACATGCTCCCTCCCCCAGTGCCATTCCTTCCAGCCACATTCAGTTTTTACCTGTTCATAGAGCCAGAGTCCGTTAGGGTTTCTGTGAAGCCTTGGCAAAGGCAGTACAGAAGTACGGAGAAGGAAGGAACTGAGTGCCAACAAGCCTGCTTCCCAAAGATGCACAAAGTAAAGGGAGGAAAGAGAGCATGAACTAGACCAAGGAGAGATGAGAAGAAAGAGGCAGCTCCTTGAGGGTAGAGTTTCTGCCGTAACCATCTTTATAACCTTATCAGACTAGGAAAATGCCTACTGGGTAGTGGTGCTGAAGAATGAATAAGAACGAAGAGCTTAAGCAGAGGCTGTTGAAGTAATTTAGGCCTTTGCAGTCTATCAGAGGCTTTCTTGCTTGAATTTTACATCTCTACCTTGGGTTTTTCATCTGTAAGCAGCCAGTAGGTGCTACTTTGAGGTTGAGTACTACAGGTAGTTGCTGCTAAATTGAACCAATAGTAAAGATAAAAACCTGTTTGGAACAAATCCATACTTGGAAGAGGACGTTTCTGAACCATTTTTATCATTTTTTACACTCTAAATATAAAGTTTTTATTTGAAAAGTGCTCTTTAAAAATCCAATGTTTATTAATAGAACAACTGTTTAAATAACTTTCTGATTGTCTGAGAAATTCCGTATAAAATCTGAATAAAGTTCAAATACTTAACACAATATCAGTCATGGGAGAAGTTACACTGTGCAAAACTGTTCTCTAGGGCTTCCCTGATGGCGCAGTGGTTGAGAATCTGCCTGCCAATGCAGGGGACACGGATTCAAGCCCTGGTCTGGGAAGATCCCACATGCCACGGAGCAACTGGGCCCGTGAGCCACAATTACTGAGCCTGCGCGTCTGGAGCCTGTGCTCCGCAGAGAACAAGAGAGGCAGCGATAGTGAGAGGCCCGTGCACCGCGATGAAGAGTGGCCCCCGCTTGCCACAACTAGAGAAAGCCCTCGCACAGAAACGAAGACCCAACACAGCCATAAATAAATTTAAAAACAAAACAAAACAAAAAACTGTTCTCTAAGTAGTAGTGCATTTACTGAACCATTTTTATCATTAACTCTTCGGGAGATTTGCACTCCAAAGGTCATTAAGACTCAAAGTAGCTTCTGGGTCCACTGCCTCCTTTTGGGAAAAAGAGACCACAGGGAATTCTCTAGGCTTAGTGCCTGTCTCCCCCACTCCCTTGGCCACAGCTGGTTGAGCCAGGAACCAACACCTGAACAAAAGACAGCCTGCTTAAAGGCTCTCCAGCCCCAGTGAGGTGGCCTGAAGTGGCACTGGATTGTGACTGAACCAATCAAAGCCTGTCTCTTGGAAAGTCTGAACTTGAGACAAGCGGAGAGAAAGACCCAGAAAGAAAAGAGAGAAAAGAGACTGACGAACAAACAAGGTAGCCCAGTGTCAGCACAGAAAGCTAGAGATGTGGAAAGAGAAGGCAATACGCAGAAACTATGAGGCAATAGACAACGTTAGTAAATAGAGGCTGTAAAAGAAGGCATAGAAAGCCATCAGTTAGTGGATTAACAGGAAGCAGCAAGTAGAGAGGCAGAGCGTGCAGGAGATGCTTCCGAAATAAAAGGCTGCTGGAGAAACTGCTGTTCCATTCTGAGCGATGTTCTAGTTCTCCAGGAGGCCTGATATGTGTTCTGGAAACCACTTCCTTTTGCTTCGTCAACCCTCCCAAGTATCCTTGCAGTGAAAACTCTTACCCTGAGGTAAAGGAGGAGGCCTCCGTATTTTGCAACTTGAAAAATTCCTATTTGTAAAAAGAGTAGGTTTGGGTGTAATCATCATGAACCTTCTTCTGCTGCAGCTTGAGAGAGAGAGATAGATGCCCAGGGGAGAACTTTACATGGTGGAAAGTGCTTTGCCGTGTAAACAACACAAGGTCTTGTTTTCCATACTGTAGATCCAGACGTTTGATTCCGTCCATGCAGCCAGTGTTGACTTATGCCAGCTAGGATTTGGGTAATCCAGTGAGCAGATTTACAATGTGAGGTAGAACTTCCAGGGACTGGGATCGATTTTTCTGGTCTTTGGCACTGTTGAATGTCTTCTCCTTATCAGATCTCTCTTTGGCGTCTTCACCTTCTTCCCTGGGCATTCCTTCTCTTTTTCCTCTTTTGGGTCCGTAAATGTATGTGCTTCCTGTGGTTTGCCTTTCATCCGTCTTTATTGTCTCTCCTTGCTCTCCTTGGAAATGCCTTCCACTGCCAAGGCGCTCCTCTGCCCAGATGACTTCCATCAATGGAGCCCTCACCACTCTACCACCTTCCCATATTTCCACATCTCTGTGGGACTCTGGCACCTGGAAATCTCACCGGTATCTCAAATTCACTGAGTTCAAAATGGAAATTATTTTCTTTCCCCTTCAAAAGTCGTCCTCCCATGTTCGTTCCCCTTCTCTAAAATGGAACCTCGGTGAGCCAGGCCCAAAGCTCAGAATCCCTTTTAGTTCTCTTTTTCCCTGATGCCCAACAGCTATCATTGCAAAGTCCTAACAGTTCTACCAATGTGACACCAATTTCATCCATGGCCCTCTATGTTCATTATCTAATGCTGGAGAATGAATTATGCCAAAGTTTAGCTTAAAACAACACATTTAAATTCCCTGGAGGAGGGGCTTTCCTGGTGGCGCAGTGGTTAAGAATCCGCCTGCCAATGCAGGGGACATGGGTTCGAGGCCTGGTCCGGGAAGATCCCACATGCCGCGGAGCGCCCGTGCGCCACAACTACTGAGCCTGTGCTCTAGAGCCCGTGTACCACAACTACTGAAGCCCGTGCACCCTAGAGCCCGTGCTCCACAACAAGAGAAGCCACCGCAATGAGATGCCCACACACTGCAACGAAAGTAGCCCCCTCTCGCTGCAATTAGTGAAAGCCACACACAGCAACGAAGAACCAAAGCAGCCAAAAGTAAATAAATAAATTTACTTAAAAAAAAAAAAAAAGAGGGCTTCCCTGGTGGCGCAGTGGTTGAGGGTCCGCCTGCCGATGCAGGGGACATGGGTTCGTGCCCCGGTCTGGGAAGATCCCACATGCCGCGGAGCGGCTGGGCCCGTGAGCCATGGCCGCTGAGGCTGCGCGTCCGGAGCCTGTGCTCCGCAATCGGAGAGGCCACAACAGTGAGAGGCCCGCGTACCGCAAAAAAAAAAAAAAAAAAAAAAAGAAAAGGGCTTCCCTGGTGGCGCAGTGGTTAAGAATCCGCCTGCCAATGCAGGGGACACAGGTTTGAGCCCTGGTCCGGGAAGATCCCACATGCTATGGAGCAACTAAGCCTGTGTGCCACAACTACTGAGCCTGCGAGCCACAACTACTGAACCCATGAGCCTAGAGCCCATGCTCCGCAACAAGAGAAGCCACCACAATGAGACGCCTGCGCAGCGTAACGAAGAGTAGCCCCTGCTCGCCGCAACTAGAGAAAGCCCGCATGCAGCAACAAAGATGCAACACAGCCAAAAATAAATAAAATAAGTAAATAAAAATTTAAAAAATAAATAAATTCCCCAGTGGTCTAGTGGTTAGGACTCAGCGCTTTCACTGCTGTGGCCTGGGTTCAAACCCTGGTCGGGGAAAAGAAAACAACACATTTATTACGTCACACAGTTTCTGAGGGTTAGGTGGCTTAGATAATCTGGTCTCTCCTGAGGTTGCTGGCAGCTGTGGGCCAGGGCTGCAGTCGTCACAAGGCTTGACGAGGGCCGCAGAATCCATATCTAGGAGCACTCATGTGGTGCTTAGCCAGTCTCCGTTCCTTGCTGGCTGTTGGCTGAAGGCTTCAGTTCCTCATCGTGTAGGTCTTTCCATTGGGTTGCTGACAACAACAGCTTGCTTCTCTCCAAAGGCAGAGAGAGGGATGGGGGAGGGTGTAGGTGGGGCAAAGGGAGCAGGAAGGGGGGGGAAGAGAGGGAGAGAGAAAGAGGGAGAGAGGAGTCAGGATGGAAGCTGAAGTCTCTTTATAACCATGTTGCCATATTTGCCATATTCTATGTGTTAGAAGCAAATCACTACGTACAGCCCACACCCATCGGGAAGGGAATTGAGGGAGAAATGCCAAGGGATTTGTGGACATATTTCTAAAGCTCCCCCCCCCCCGCCCCAATTCATCTCTTCTTCACAGTCCTAGGTCAGGCTCCTGTCATTCCTCACCAGTGTTTGTTCTTAAGATGAAGACCATGATCCTTAATGAGGTCTACCTGGCCCATGTCTTTGTATCTGTGCTGCCACGTAACTGCATTCTATTTATCTCTCAGTCAGCTTTTCTCTCTTTCTGGGTCTTTCTCTCTCTCTCTCTCCCTCCCAAGTTCAAACTCTGCAAGAGAGGAGCTCTAATTGACTCAGGAACTTGATGTCTGACCTCACTCCAGGCCACCTCATAGCGGGCTAGAGAGCCTGGCAGAGGCTTTCTCTTGGTCAGATGTTGGTTTCTGACTCAACCAGCTGTGGCCTGGTTGGGGGGGGTGACTTGACCCTGCCTAATGCTCCTTATTTCAAGCCCCATTTCCCACCCCCCGCAACGCTCTGCCTCCATTGGCCTTTTTCGGAAGGTCTGGAGGGCCCTTCCCTCTCCTCGCAGAGCCCCGCTTGTCCTGCTTCTCTGCCCGGCAAGCTCTTCTCTCCTGCAGCCCGGCTTGGCCGATTCCTGTGCACCTCTACATCTCGGCTGGATATCCACCCTTCACGTCAGTGCTCTCACCCCTCCACTACCTTAGGATCCTTACGAGCTGTCAGAAAACCCTGTACTTTTCCTTTTTAACTCTTGTGTGGTTATTTATATAACATCTTGGTCCTCTGCTAGACTGCAGCGTCCATGAGGGCAGGGACCTTTTTGCTCACAATGTCTGATACTGGCTTTGAACACAGACATTCTTTATTATATCAAGTCCTCAGCCTCCAGGCTCCTCTGTAATATACACAGTGGCATAATCCTTTCCCAACATCCACGCTTCTCCCTTGCTCACTTTTGGTGGTCCTTGGATACCTGTGGGGCAGATGACATGCAGGGCAAGTCATCTTTGTATCTCCCATAGGGACTCATACTCAGTGGGTTCTGACTAATGCTTTAAAAATTAATGAAGAGAAGCCAGGGGTTCAGGCAGAAAGTGATAAGGGAAAACTTCTCCTTTGAGGACTGTCCACAGATAACAATCTCACGTACTTACTTCTTTGGTCACAAATCCTCAGTCATTCCTCCCTGGCCCAAATGCTCTCATCGAATTCGTTAACCCAGTGTCCTGCCTCATGGGTCAGAGACATTTGGGGAATGAGTAATTTGAGTGCACTGTTTTCTCCTTTCCTGCGATATGGCTTTTCCCATCTGTGCGTTTGTCCTTCATTCATTCCTGTGTAGGGTTGTTAGGTTTAGAAAACAGAGAGAGAGGGAAAGAGAGAGAGAGAGAGCAGGGGGTGGGGGAGAAAGAGAGGAGAGAGGAAGGAAAGAGAAAAAGAAAGAAAGAAAAGAAGAAAGGGAGGAAGGGAAGAAGGGAGGGAGCGAGGGAGGAAGGAAGGAAAGAAGGAAGGAAGGAAGGAAGGAAGGAAGGAAGGAAGGAAGGAAGGAAGGAAGGAAGGAAGGAAGCCCTGGGCATCCTTTACGGGATGCCCAGGTAAATTTGAATTTCAGATAAACAACAATTTTTTTAGTTTAAGTATGTCCTAAATATTGCATGAGGCATACTTATACTAAAAAATTATTCTTTGTTTATCTGAAGTTCAAATTTACCTGGGCATCATGTGTTTTATCTGACAACCCCATTCCTGTGGCCTGAATGCTCTGGGGCTCTCAGGCTGCCCAGTCTGTGTTTGCAGAACAGTGACCTCATGTTTAGAGCTTGTGGGCACTTCGTGCTTGGTTACTGTTCTGCCCCATCCAAGCCTCTTCCACTGTGAGTGAATTGTTTGCCAGTCTTGGAATAAAGAATCAGTTGACATCAAGATAACCAGAGAGTACAAATCGAATATCCTCTCCCCTAGCTTTAGTTCTCCAAGGCGTGGGAATGCCCCAGTAAAATTGATACAATTACTAATATGGAGAGTCAGTACAAATACTAGTTTTCAAAGGTTGAAACCAATCAACTTTTTATTTATTTATTTTATTGAAGTATAGTTTATTTACAATGTTGTGTTAATTTCTGCTGTACAGCAAAGTGATTCACATAAATATTCTTTTTTAGATTCTTTTCCATTATGGTTTATCACAAGATATTGAATATAGTTCCCTGTGCTATACAGTGGGACCTTGTTGTTTATCCATTCATACATACTGGTTTGCATCTGCTAACTCCAAACTCCCAGTCCTTCTCTCCCCTACCCCCCACCCCCGTGGCAACCACAAGTCTGTTCTCTACACATCTGCGAGTTTGTTTCTGTTTTGTAAATAGGTTCATTTGTGCCATATTTTAGATTCCATAGATAAGTGATATCACACGGTATTTGTCTTTCTCTTTCTGACTTACTTTACTTAGTATAATAATCTCTAGGTCCATCCATGTTGCTGCAAATGGCATTATTTCATTGTTTTTTATGGCTGAGTAGTATTCCATTGTATATATGTACCCCATCTTCTTTATCCATTCATCTGTCAGGACATTTAGGTTGCTTCCATGTCTTGGCTATTGTGAATAGTGCTGCTATGAATATAGATGCGTGTATCTTTTCTAATTTTAGTTTTGTCTGGATATATGCCCAGGAGGGATTGCTGGATCATATGGCAACTCTATTTTTAGTTTTTTGAGGAACCTCCACACTGTTTTCCATAGTGGCTGCACTAACTTACATTCCCACTAACAGTATAGGAGAGTTCCCTTTTCTCCACACCCTTTCCAGCATTTGTTATTTGTAGGCTTTTTGATGATGACCATTCTGACCAGTGTGAGGTGGTACCTCATTGTAGTTTTGATTTGAATTTGTCTAATAATTAGCGCAACTCAACTTTTAAATGCTCTGTGCAGAATAGAGTCTCTAGGTAATGAACCCTCACCCGGCACAAGCGGGTTGTGCAAGGAAAGGGGTCATCACAGATGCATGGTAGGTGCTCAATTATGTGGTTGAATAAATAAGCACTTATTCTCACTTTCAAGAGCTTTATTAGTATAAACTGAATTTTCACAGACCAATAAACAAGAGACATAAAAAAGAAATTTAAAAAGAAAATGCATGTTCTTTATTCACGTCCTTTGCCTTTGGCAAGATGGTTAGTTCTAGGCTTACTTTTCCGCAGGACAATATGACTGATCCAGCTTGATGACCAATGGTATCTTTTTTTCCTTTTCATGTTTTTAACTTTTTATTATGAAATTTTCAAGCAAAATAAAAGAGAATAGTATAACCAGCTCCCATACATGTATCACCTGGCAGAATAACTACTAATATTTTGCCATATATACCTCCTGAAAATTTCGCTGAAGTAATTTAATTTAAATCATAGACATCATGATATTTCACTCAAATATGCTAAGAAAAAGGGGACATTTTCTTACTCAACCACAATACCACTTTTGTACCTTCAAATGAACAATAATTCCTTTATATCATCTAATAATTAATTAATCTGCACTATAGTTGACCCTTCAACAATCCAGGGGTTAGGGGCACCAACCCTCACCCCCATCCTGTGCAGTGGAAAATCCAAGTATAACTTTTGACTCCCCTGAAACTTAACTTAACTTAACTGCTGTTAACTACTGTTAACTGGAAGGCTTACTGATGACATAACTAGTTGATTAACACATATTTTGTATGTTATATGTATTATATACTGTATTCTTACAATATAGTAAGCTAGAGAAAAGAAAACATTATTAAGAAAAGGAATAGGAAATACATTTACAGTATTGTACTGTGTTTATTGGTACCGGAAGTTTACATAGTCTGTTTACAAGATGAATCATCTGACAGTACCTACATCAACATTGTCTTGTATGATATAAAACACTGTAGATGTTATACGTATTACTAACACTAGACATTAAAAATGAAAAGATAATGTGAACAAGAAATTCATATTTATTTACAGGTATTATTACATGCATTGATTACAAAGAACTAGCAATATGATTGCTTTATGGTAAACTAGTATAATTGATACGATTGCTTCACTGTAGCCTAGCCTATAAGCTAAGAATGAATCATTATAAAATTTTTATGACATACTACAGTCATACTTGTAATACAGTATTGGAAACATTGTTACTGAAAAAAAACGCTTACCTGAAATGATAGGCTGATACACAGTTTCTCCAATAAGGAGAGAGAGAGAGGGAGGGAGGGAGGGAGGGAGGGAGGAAAAGAGAGAGGGAGGAAAAGAGAGAGGGAGGGAGAGGGAGAGAGAGGTGCGGGGAGCAACATACTGTATGGTAATGTAATTCTTTGGAAGCAAAGTTATAAAACATTAAAAAAAACTAACACATTATTAATTTTATATTAAGTATCACTCATCTTATGCCTATGTAAGGATAGGCTATCCACTTCAATACAAGTCTTGCACACATATGTATTTTTGTATATTTATTGAAAAAAATCTGCATATAAGTGGACCTGCACAGTTCAAACCCATGTTATTCAAGGGTCAACTGTATATTTCCTCAGTGTCCCCAGATGTCTATTTACAGTTGATTTAGTTGAATCAGAATTCAAACCAGGTCCACTCACTGTGTTTGGTGTTTATGCCCTTGGCTGACTGTTCATCACTCATGCCTTTGGCCCAGTGTCAGTTAGCCTGGCCTCAGGGATGCTGGTCTGATGAGTTTAGGGCACACCCAGCTTGAGAACCCCAAGAAGGCGTGAGTTCAGAACTTCGACTGCTCTGAGGACGAGCTAAGATGACAACTATTTCTCCCTAAGCTCTTCCAAGGGTAGCATCTGGCCCGATCTTCTGCTTCCCTTCCCCTGCTGGCCATGCTCCAAACACAGCAACCTACTCACTGTAGTCACTGAGGGCCTTCCTACATCAGGGCCCTCCTATTGGCTTATCTGGATGCCTAGATTCTTTTCCCCCCACCCTCCTGCCCACCTTCCCCCATACACCTTTTGCTCGATGAATTCCTGCTCATCCTTTAAGAATCGGCACAAATGTTACTGCCTCACAGAAGCTTTCTTGGCCTCCCCCATCTCCACATCCAGACTAGGCCAGAAACATCTGTTAAGTTCTCTCGTTGTACCATACTTCTCTTCTAAAGCCCTTATCCAATTGCAATTAAATAATTATTTGTGAAATTACCTTTTGAATGTGTCTCTTTCTGTTCTGGATTTAAAACCCTATGAGGAAAAGAGCCACAGTCATCTTGCCCACGGTTACATCCCAGAATCTAGGAGGGCCTCACAGACACAGGCGATCAATAGAATGTTACTGAGTAGATGGGTGGATGGATGGAAACAGATAGGAAACTCTTCAAGGTTCTGGGGGGCTTTAGCAGCAGATTGGCTGGGCCAATTGGATACTCTAGGGCCTCCTGTGAATCTGGAGGGGTATCCTGGAGACTGGTCAGAGATAGACAGACTGCTTTCCAATGAGAGAACGTGAAAGGAAGGTTGTAGAGGAATTTGAGAAGTTTGTTGCATGGCATCAACTTCGCCAAGGGTGTCTCTCCTTTCTTTGCACTCATTCCTGAGATGTAGAGAGAGTTCTCAAATCCACTCACCCTTGATGAGAGTCCTTACAAGGAAATTGGAAAGTCTCTGAGATTTCTGGCTTCCAGACATTTTTCTTTTTAGATGAGCAGCTTAGAAACTGATGTTAAAGAAAGACAAAGCCTTGGATTCCACAGATTTCCTTGACTAATTCTAGGCTTAACACAATGAAAAGCCTGTTACAAAGCAATGTTAATCTTCTGTAGAATTTCACTAAATAATTTCCTGCAGCGATCTCAGCGGTTCCTTCTGTAATGTTCTGAGCAAATGTGTTGGAGCCACTTAAGCACAGTACTCTCCTCATGATGGCAGGGCCCACAGACACTATTTACATGTGCCAGTGCCGTTTAGACCTTAACTATAAATTACTGCATGAGGGTTAATAGAACTGAGCCAAGCTTTAGGAAAGGCCTTATGTGCAAAATTGCTTTGTGTACTGGTGTATGATAATAGAAGTAAACATTGGAAAGAATAAGAGGTGTGACAGAGATAGAAGAGCAAAGTTCTTTGAATACCACTGGAAATCCCAACTAGTGGAACAGCAGGGCAGAGTTGTTCATTTCCAGGGAACTCTTGTATTCCAGCAGCAGAAAATTCATTTTATGGTCATTTGTTTCCTATTTCCCTTTTGGCCTTCAGTTGGTAAAATAGCCCACTTAAAATGTCTCCTGAATTAGCTCCAAGATTTTCCTCTGGTGCTGATAAGGTCTACCTCCTGAAAGAGTGATAGCCCATCATGTTGGGTAGAGAAGCCCTCCACCCACCCCACTCCCCAATTTTATAAATGTCCAGTGACATCTTTTTTTTTTAAGGTATTTTTTAAAATTAATTTATTTTATTTATTTTTGGCTGTGTTGGGTCTTTGTTGCTGCAGGCGGGCTTTCTCTAGTTGCAGTGAGTGGGGGCTACTCTTCGTTGCGGTGTGTGGGTTTCTCACTGTGGTGGCTTCTCTTATTGCAGAGCACGGGCTCTAGGCGCCCGGGCTTCAGGAGTTGTGGCACAGGCTCTGGCGCACAGGCTCAGTAGTTGTGGCGCACAGGCTTAGTTGCTCCGTGGCATGTGGGATCTTCCCGGACCAGGGATCGAACCTGTGTCCCCTGCATTGGCAGGTGGATTCTTAACCACTGCGCCACCAGGGAAGCCCCCAGTGACATCTTTAAGGGAAAAAAGGCACACCTGCCTTATAAGACAGTCATGTGATGGTCAAATGGTTTTATTTCAGTGCCATGTGTGTTGATTTGTATTCCTTATCTGCTTTTGAACAACTGCTGGGAACCTAAAAAATTTCTAAGTCTGTCATTCTTTGAAAGGAAGCATGACAGGTACATGTCTGGGTTTGAAATGAGTTACAGCTGTTTTGGAGTCCCTCTGACAATTTCTACAGGAAGGCAAATGGATGAGGTTGGTAGCTTAAGCTCTCTTTTTTGAGTCTCGACGGACTCCAGATCAGAAGGCATCCACCATATCCGGTTCCCAAATCTTACTGGTTTAAAGACCTAAGTGAACTTGCAGGCTTTTAGCAGATGATCACATGTCCACCCAGCAGTCTGAACGGGTGAGGAATGCTCAGCATCTGGTCTCTGAGTCTCATCCCTTAAGTGTAAGAGCAGATGAAGCGATGCCTTCACCAAGCCTGCCTTCCTCAATGCCCTAGCGTCAGGCCTCATGGCTGGTAGGGTCAGTTTCCTCCTGCAGCGGGTCCCCATGGATCCAGTGTACTCCATCCATGCAAATGTGGGCTGTGGTTCTGCAGGATACAAGAGCCAGCTAGACCTGGCAGATTTCACTTGTGTTACTTCACTCCCCATTATCTGGTAGCTCGCCCAAGGAGTGGAGTGCTATTCAATAGCTCAGAGAGATGCCTTCCAGTAGGAAATAGCGAATGGAATCTGAAAAGGGGAGAAGAATTCTTGGAGGAGGAGAGAGATTGTGTGTCTGTGAAGCAAGAGGACAGCTGTGTATGTCCTCATAGTTAGAAACGATGCTTCCAGATGCTCAAGACCTAAGCTTTCAAGTCTGTCTGAAAGAGCACATGAGGACCCTTCTTTTTTGTTGTTTTTAGACCAGAAAAACAGACACATGATAGTGTGAAGGGAGAGGAACACTTAAGCCAACTTTGTTATTTTCCTAGGAATCCTCCCCAGGGAGAAGAACAGAAATTACCATACTGTGTGAGCTCAGAGTGTCTGGAAGCTGAGACTATCTCTGGCAGGATTTGGTAATTCCGGCCTGGGGAAAGCAAATTATCTATATGACAAAGGCTTGAATTTCACCCCAGCATCTTGGTTTCTCTGACGTCATTTTATCTGAAAATTTTAAAGCTTTTTATATTTTCAGCCCCTGTTTCCTCTAAGAATGAAAGAGTCTCATATTGCATAAAGCAGCAGTTTCTCTTTCTGTCTCTTTCTTTCTCTCTGTCTCCATCTATCCATCTGTCTATCTAGCTGTCCATCAATCCATCCATCCTAAAGCTACCTCTTTCAGGTTTCAAGGAATTGCTTTCTGGTTCTGGTAATCTGAGATTTGGTAAACAAATCGATGCTCCTTTTTGGCTTTTGTAGATGTGACATAAATCCCTTCTCAGCTTTTGTGTTTTACATTCATCCTATAAACTCTGAAAAGAGCATTCTCACATCCCACTCACTCAAAGTCCTTTTTCCTCATAACTTTAGTCAGCATTGCTCTCTCTCCCCTTTCTATTTTATTTTCTGATAATAGTAGTTTAGAATTTGATTATGTGTTGTATTCGTTTCCTATTGCTGCTGTAATGAATAACCACCAACTTAGTGGCTTAAAACAACACACATTTATTATCTTGCCGTTCTGTAGGTTAGAAGTCCAACAGGGTCTCACTGGGCTAAAATTGAGACGTTGGCAGGGCTTTATTCCTCACAAGAGCTCTAGAGGATGTCGATGGAAATAATAAACAATCTATTAATAGGAATAGAACAGTTTTATTTGAGCCAAACTGAGGACTATAGCCCAGGAGACACAGATTCAGGAAGCACATAAATTGTGTTCTGCTGGACTACAAAGTAGGGGGAGACTTATAAAGGCAAAACCCACGAAGTTACATAAGTTGTTTGTCAAGAATTAGAGTTGAAGCTGGCAAGAAGTAAGAGTGCTCGTTAAGCAAGGACTGGTGGGCGTCCAAAATGGTTGCATAGTTACAAGGGGAGACCTCAAGACCAGAAGATGCTGGATGCTACTAGCAGATGTTGTTTTGAGTCTGTCCTCGAGTCTGATACAGTTCAGAAAATTCAGGTTCTCAGTGATGCAGGAACGTGTCTGAAGCCACATCTGCAATGCCCGCCCCCCCATTTTGAAGCCTGAATCACAGTTACTTCATTTTGATTTTTAAATGCTTTCTTTTCTTTAATGGTTAAAACAGATGTACAATGCATGTTTGACAGTCCATAAGACAAATTGTTCTAGTTAGCACAAAGTCCAAGTCAAATCATGTATAAGCCAGAATGACTTCCCCACACCTCAATATGTGAAAATTTCTATCAAGGAGAATCTGTTTCCTTACTTCTCCCAGCGTCTAGCAGCTGCCTGCATTCCTTAGTTCATGTTCCCCTCCCTTCATTTTCAAAGCCAGCAACACAGCCTCTCTCTGACCCTATTTTCGTCACCATGTATCTTTCTCCAACACCCTTTTGCTACCCTCTTCCACTTTTAAGTACCCTTGTGATTACATTGGACCCACCTGGATAATCTAGAATAATCTCCCTATTTGAAGGTCAGAAGATGAGCAATTTCAATTATGTCTGTGACTTTAATTCCCCTTTGCCATGTGATCTAGAACATTCACAGGTCCTGGAATTAGGATGTGGACATCTTTGGGGGTGGGGCTCATTATTCTGCCTACCATATATTGTATTCCTTTATAAAGCTTTTCCTGTTTTGATGTATGGAGATTTTGATCTAAATAGACTGTGGACTGCTTGAAGGCAAATCTGTGACAAACTACTCTGCTTTTCTGTATTTTTGGTCATCCCCATAAGGATCTTCAAAAGTGCCAGAGCTTAGCAGGATCATGGTAAATACCTGCCAGCAGCTCCCAATTGCTTTGATTACTTTAGCCCACCTTCTTCCATTTTTTAAATTTCTTTCCTGGAAGTATGTATGTATGCAATACTCAGAGCTGATGCACTGCATTTATACATTTGTTGGCTAATGTTTACCGGAAGGAGTTACTGGGAATGCCATCCAGAGTGGTTAGTAGTTAGCCTCTTCACAACTCTGTTTTGGTTTTATAGAGATGGAAACATCAAATTAGAAATTGTGGCTATATGTAAGGAGAATAGGACAGGAGAAGCAGATGACAAATACAGAGGTATCTCTGTGATCCCTTCACCAGCTCCCGGAGACAGGTGGTTTGTTTCATGTGACCCTGGAAGCCAGATTGTGGACAAAGCCGGATGCTGATAGCTCTTCCTTCCTGGAAAGTCCCAGGACCTTCCCCGGTAGAAAACAACCACAGTATTTCTAGCAGATTCAAAAGAGAATGCTTCCACTGGCTTGGAATTGACCAAGAATGTCACATTCTATCTAAGACCAAAGAATTTGTTTCAACAGAGAGTTCAAGCATGAAAGGGGGCATTTTGTTGTTGCCGATCTACTCTCTCCTTATGTTTTGGCCCAATTACAGACATAAGTTTAACCACAGGCACCACAATTTATTAATTCATTTAACTAAAACCACCGAGTTGTCATGTACAGTATTGGCCCAGTAATCAAAAAACATTACTTTAATAAACATTTGTATAGAGCTTAGTATGGGTCAAGTATTTTTCCAACAGTTAACCAAAGTAACTAAATTCTACTATGTATTTAGTTCTCCTAACAACCCCCCCAAGAAGGTACTATTATTATGCCTATTTTACAGATGGGGTAACTGAGGTTCAGAGCAATTAAGTAATTTGATCAAGTGGGAGAGCCAGGATTCTGTCCTAGTTCTCAGGCTCTGGAGCTGTGCTCTTGATCACCACATCGTACTGCCTCCCTTTTGGCCAGTCCCTGCTAACAAAGAGGTTACAGTTTGCTTACAAAGAATGTGCAAAAAACAACAAATATGAATTGAGTTACTATTTGTTTTGTACATTGCTATATCCCCAGCTCCTAAAGCAGTGCCTGGTACATAACTAGGGACTGAATAAATATTTTTTGAGTGGTTTCTACTGTGAAGTAAACAACTAGGATGAGATGACAGACTCTCACTGGAACCCACTTAATTAATATGGGGTGGTGAGGGAGGGCCTCTTTGAGGAGGTAACATTTTAGCTGAGACCTGAAGGATGAAAGGAGGTTATGAAAAGAACATGGAAGAGTGTTCAGGCAGAGGGACCAGCAGGTCCCAGACTATAAGGTCCCAGACTGTAAGGTGGGAGGGAGCCTGGCAGATAGGAGAAATAGAGGGAGCCAGGTGTGGGACACAGGTGAGCACAGGGGGCTGAGCGTGGCCAGAAGCTGGGTAACATGGGGCCTTACGTCACTGGAATTCCCTCTGGCAGAACCCTGTGTAAGCGCCATGGAGACACTCAAAAGGAGGGCATGTGGACCCTGCCCTTGGGAGTTTTCAATCCTGTTAGGAAGACAAGGCAAGCAGGAAAAAAAAAGGAAAAAATGTATGTCGGTCACTACACCTTTTTCTCTGGTGAACATCTTTTTTTAATATATATATAAATTTATTTATTTATTTGTTTATGGCTGCGTTGGGTCTTCATCGCTGCACACGGGCTTTCTCTAGTTGCGGCGAGTGGGAGCTACTCTTTGTTGTGGTGTGTGGTCTTATTGCAGTGGCTTCTCTTGTTGCGGAGCATGGACTCTAGCCACACGGGCTTCAGTAGTTGTGGCTCACGGGCTCAGTAGTTGTGGCATGTGGGCTCAGTAGTTGTGGCTCGCAGGCTCTAGAGCACAGGCTCAATATTTGTGGTGCACGGGCTTAGTTGCTCCGTGGCATGTGGGATCTTTCCAGACCAGGGATTGAACCTGTGTCCCCTGCATTAGCAGGAGGATTCTAAACCACTGTGCCACCAGGGAAGTCCCATGGTGAACATTTTAATTTGTGGTTTTTGCTTGTTTCTTTCTTAGTTACTTGGTGACTTATTTACTCTTGTATCCTCTTCTGATCTTTAGAAGACTTTGACTCAAATTGGAGAGTCTTTTCATCTGTGCACACCTTGAAACATTGGAACATCTACTTTGTTGTCTGGTTAGATTTTGGTCTGTGCCACAGAGCTCTGATCTACAGTGAATTTAACTGGGTCCCAATAGCTCCTGAGGCCCTAAAGCTAATATTTCACTTTTGCAGTATTTTTTCACAAGGTCTAAATTTGGTTTGCTAGTTTGTTCTATCTTCTGGCCTTTGTTTTAAAGCTGTGACCCACAGCTGAACACTGGACTAGAAGACCACACACTATTTCTGTAGTGGTGTCTTGGTTATGAAGCTATATCTAGGAAATATTACAACATGCTAGATTTCAGCCAGAGAAATTCAGGAAGTGGAAATGGAGTTGTGAAAGTTTAACTTTATTTCTTTTTTAAAAACAGTGTTATTGAAATATAATTTACATAACATATAATTCACCCATTTAAAGTGTACAGTGCAGTGGATTTTAGTATGTTCAGAGTTGTGTAACCATCACCGCAATTAATTTTAGAACATTGCACAATCCCCGAAAGAAACCGTGTTCCCACTAGCAATCACTCTCATGTTCCCTCCCACAGACTCCCAGCCCTAGGCAACCATTAATCTACTTTCCGTTTCTATAAATTCGCCTCTTCTGAGCACATCACATAAATGGAATCATGCAATATGTACTCTCTTGTGATTGACTTCTTTCACTTAGAATTATGTTTTGAAATTTCATCTACATTGTAGCACATGTCCATACTTCATTCCTTTTTGTTGCTGAACAATATTCCACTGTATGAATGCTACATTTTAATTTATCCGTTGATGGGTATTTGAATTATTTCTAATACTTGGCTGTATGAATTATGCTGCTCTGAATGTTCATGGACAAGTTTTTATGTGGACATAAGTTTTCATTTCTCTTGAGTATGTACCTGCAAGTGGAATTGTTGGGTCATGTGATAACTCTGTGTTTAACATTTGAGGAACTGCCAGACTGTTTTTCAGAATGGTTGCATCATTGTACATTCCCTCCAGCAGTGCCTGAGGGGTCCAGTTTCTCGACATCCTCACCAACATTTCTTATCATGTCTTTTTGATTATAGTCATCTTAGGGGGTATAAAGTGGTATATTATTGTGGCATTGATTTGCCTTTATAATTCTCTTTTTTCTTTTACTTTTTAAAAAAAATACCCATATCTCCAAAATTATTTCTGAGTCATTGTGGTATGAGCAATGCCAGTGTAAAGAAAATCATATTGTGACATAACTGAGTTGTGAAAGTGTGGAAATCATAGGTGAGCCATGAGCCCCATGTGTAGAACCAGCGTTTTTTAAAGTAGTATTTTCAATTCTGGCTTGAGTTTCAGACGTTCGTTAAGGATTTTAATATTGTAGATGATGCTGTAGCCCTGAGGATTGCATTAGATAATTTACACCAATGCCTTCATTATCTACTAAATATAATCTAAGGACTTCAGAAACGTTCTCTAACTATCATCTGTCAAGTTTACATTGGTTTAAGTCAATGTTATTTCTCCTGTTTTAGAAAGGTGTATCAGAAGAGAATTGAGTTTCCCAATATTATATGGTGGATGAGTGGTGAGGACTTATCTCCTGATCCTTAATGTGAATTTAGAAAGTAATAGATTCTCCGAATCAGAAGTGGTCTTGGAAGTCATGTGTCTATCGTTCAGTTTAAGAATTTCCACAGTTGCATACGTGATTGAATACTTCCAATGACATGGAAGGTCTTGCCTGTATAAAGCCACCCACTCTGTTGTTGGCGGTTCTGGTATTATCCTTTTATACTGAGCCGCCTTCTGCTTCCATGCCCCTTCCACCCACTGTGACTTGCTCTGTCCTTTAGAACCATGAAGAATAAAAGTACACAATAGGTAGTCAATGAATATTTGTTGGATGATTGAAATTGTATCTGAATTATTTGTCATAAGTGTTCATGTATTGCTTTTATAGTTTAAAATAAAAATGAAAAGAGAAAAAACCACTAATCTCTGTATATAAACACACACACACACACACCTCACATCATCTGGACTTTTGTTTCCTCTTTCTCTTTCTTCTGTCTATATATTTTTTGGGTTTTAATATGATTACAGAAGTAGTGTGTTTATAGTCAAAAAATTCAAAAACATTAAAGAAGAAAAATTGTGTTTTTAAGCAGTCTTGTTTCAACTCTCACTTTGTCACATTATTTGTTCTCTGAATGTGAGATTTTTGACGGCTGTACAGTATTCCATAATGCAGACACACCTTATTTATTTATTAACCATTTTAAAAAATTGAAGTATAGTTAATTTACAACGTTGTGTTAGTTTCAGGTGTACAGCAAAGTGATTCAGTTATACACACACACACACACACACACACACACACACACATATTCTTTTTCAGATTCTTTCCCATTATAGGTTATTACAAGATATTGAATATAGTTCCCTGTGCTATACAGTAGGTCCTTGTTGGTTATCTATTTTATGTGTAGTAGTGTGTATATGTTAATCCCAAACTCCTAAATATTTTCCTTTTGATAGCCATTTAGGTGCTTTCAAATTTTAAGGAGGGTAAATCCTCTCTTTTCTCCAAATGACCCACACCTGTTACCTTAAAACCTCCTCCTGTGCCCTTTCGCCTCTGGTTTGTTTTGCTGTTGGACACTCCCTCATTTGCCAATCTCTCTCTTCAAATAAGGTTCCCAGAACTGAGCAACTGATCCAAACAGAGATTGATGAATGTGGAGTTCAGGTGAACCGTTACGTATTTTTGAACATTGCACTTTTATTCATGCAGACCAAAATTGCAATCGTTTTTCTTTTTGTGGTCTTTAATTGGGCTTCTAGGAGCACAGAACTGTCCAGCCTTACATGGCTTAACTTCTGTTCTTTATTTCCGGCGTCTCTGGCTATTCCTTTGTGGCCTCTCCATTTGGATTCTTAGGTGTCTCCATTTCAACTCAGCTGTGGATGGCTTGTCTCCACGCAGTGGCCAGCCCCTTCACTCGGTCTGGCAGATCCTCTTTTACACCAACAATTTGCATCACCTTAAAAATACTCTCGTTATAAGTCGAAGCGATTAAATGCAAACAGCTTTTCTTACTTGAAAAGACTTGACTTCCCAATGGATGAAAGTCAGGAAGCTCAGTGATAAATGAGGTTCTAGAACTCATTTGTCTTCCTCCCATTTTGCAGCTTGGGAGCTAATATCGGAGATTAAATAACGGAGTTCGTTGACTTCGGTGTACCTGCTACTGAACGTGTAAATTCATCCTTTCTCATACAGTCAGACATGACTCACTAAGCAGCTTCCAAAGTAAAAGTGGTGACATGAATAATTCTGCCTGGAAATAAGGTCAACCTTGTTCTCCTGAGAGCTGCACTGGGAGCAAAGAGCTACATAAACCTGTACCTTGAAGAACTACGAAGCTCTGCCCTCCTCCCTTCCCCCAATGCCTACATACCCAGGGAATGAAACACAGGACTAGTGATGAAAAAAATCTGGGTTTTGTGGAAAGAAGGAGCATACTGTATTAAGTAAAAGATGATTTCCAGGTAAAACTAGTCTTGCAAAAACTAGGAATTCTTTAAATGCATAAAATCAGGATATATACAAACAAAAGTGTTAACAGTGATTTTTTAAAAAATTAATGATTGGATGGGTTCCATTTTTTGCCTTTTTTAATCTAGATTAAAAATTTTTTTTCTATGGTGAACAGCTATTACATTGCAATATAAAAATTTAATTCTTGGGCTATATTTCTTGTACTTTTTTTTTTCAGTTGAAAGGCACAGATTTTTTTCTACTTGTGCTAAATTATTTGGATGAGAAGTAAATTTGGGTGGGAAACAGGACGAAATGACTTCAAAGTTTGTTCCAGCCCCTAAGACTTTCTGAAGTTATCATCAAATTCAGTCAGCAAAATAGATGGCAAATCATGACACAGCACAAATCATATTTTTTAGGAGTTAAAATTGTGAGTGATAGAAACCACTTAAACCAGCTGCAGTTGAAAAAGTAACATTTCTTATAAGGATACAGACAGGGCTGATAGTCAGCTGGTTGTACTTGTATGGAGATGTTGGTTGTTTACATTGTAAAATACTTCTGTTCCTGTTGCCTTGAGACCCCAGCATACCTCCTCACTGCCTCAGCCTCCCTAGCCTGTCCCCTGGGGATTTCTCAGGACTTTGTGCTCTGTAACAAAGCAGACTGCCAGGACTGTGTACTGGCTGTCTGTTCCAGTCCTGAATTTTGTTTTCCTGTGCCATCGTTAAGTATTTTGAAGGTCACGCCTAGAACACACGGGTGCCTCACGGAACCCAAGGACCGAGGTTTAGCTGGGCCTCAGGAAGGCACTAGACCCAGGCTCTTGGAAGCTGTTAGGCTTTTCCCACCACATCTCCTCTGTGCCTCCCCCCATCCTTTCTTACTGCCTTCTTGGCTTTCAGGTTCATGTGTCAGATATATGACCTTTAACAGCTCTCAGAATTTTCATTTGGTGGGTCTGGACACTTGAAGAGAGACAGATCTTTCTCCCTCTCTCCCTCCTTTCCTTCCAAGTTCAAATGTCAAGGGAAGGAACTGAACTAAGCTATAGAATGGCCAGTCTTCAGTCATGTGCCCAGCGCTGTGCCAAACATTTAGGCCCTAAGTGGGGAGGGGATCAGAATGTCTATCCATGGCTTTTCCCATTAAAACCACATGGATGGAGGGGTGGGTACTTCCAGGTAAAATGTGGGAATTTTCCAGAAATCAAGGAGTAAGGCATAAAACACAAGGTCCCTGGCACATAGTTATTTTTCAACCTGCCCCTAATTTGGGGCTTCTTTACCCAACAATCTCATGTCTCCATAAAAGACTCTCTTATTAACCATATACCATAGCTTATAATTTTACATATATAAAGCTCAAAAATGTTTAGCTCTTATTTTATACACATTTTAAATAGACTTGCTTACTAGTTTCTATGTCCAAGACAAATTAGAAGTGGAAATCAAGAAGAGGCAGTGAGAAAATAGGCAGGCTTGCCAGGATGGAATGTGTGTGTGTGTGTGTGTGTGTGTGTATACATACAAATATTCAGGAATAATGATTCAGGAATGCAAAAGGTAAAACTATATCTGGGGCCATTTTTCCATAAAAAGTATTATACATTTAAATAACCCAAAAAGTCATCACTACAAAAAAGTTAGTGTATAATTATTGATATTCATTTTAATAACTAGAATCCTTGATTTTAAAAGGCTAAATTATGTTCAATATATCCTGTTTAAGAAGGCAGAGAAAATTTTAATGCACTGATGAAAGTGAATAATCCTAAATGTAGGAATGGGGGTCCTTGATACCTAAAGACACAGGCTTCAGTTAGCTGGAAAATTATCATTCAGCAGTGCCAGATGAGCACAGAATGCTGGGTATTTGATATAATCAATTCAGTAGCCCAAAAGCTAACTATATTTTTCACTTGAATATTTGAGCCGTGGGTTACCTTGGACATGTAAAGACAATTCTTCCTTTAGACAATTCTTTCTTCATTCAGTTGTCACACTCTATGCCAGGTTACTTTGCCATCCCTATAGATACTGATGGGCCAATACCTCCTCCATAAATTGGGACTGATAATTACTATCCTATCATCAGGGTAGAAGAGCTTATTATATGTGAAAATCCTTTGAGAACTTTGAAGAAGTCAACATGTTACTAAGTAGAAGTTACATAAAAATCTATCTTGGTCTTTGCAACAGCCATTGTACTGGTAACAAATTTACTTCTGATGAAAGAAACAGGAAGGTAAACGGATCATTCTGCTTTGAGGTCTTTTACATGAGTCCATTTCAAAGCACTATTTACTTGGATCAGATCTTTATTGGTCACTCCTCATATAATTTCTATTCATTATTTCATTTTTTAGTAGTTTACTACTCTAGATTGTGTATCTTTTATGAAGTTGGATTGGTGGCTTTATTTCATAAGCTGTAGTCATTCAAATAACGTTTTCTTCTACTTCTGGTTGTAAAATAATAATGCCTCACAAAATTCAAATTACAGAGAAAATGGTCACTTATAATCCCATTCCATAAACAGCTATGATTATTTTCCATATAAACATATATGTTTTATGAAGTTTCACTGGTAGTTAACGTTCAATGTTGCATTCCCTCTTTTCCATATTGCTCCTTGTGATTCTTGTTATTCATAATCAGCATCTCTAAATGTGAATAAAATTATATTGAGTGAATATACTAAAATAATGAAATAACCATTTCAATTTTTTTTGGATATTTATATAGCTATCTCTCTTTTCTATAATAAAAGGTACATCCCTTCCTCCCTTTCCAAATTGTGTAGATCTGGGTAGTCCGTGAAATCCTTAGTGCCTGTGTGGCCATGGCATGCCTGTGAGGAAAGTAGCCACAGACAATTCTTTCTTCATTCAGTTGTCACACTCTATGCCAGGTTACTTTGCCATCCCTATAGATACTAATGGGCCAGGGGTCTGTACATGGGCCAAAAGGCAGGCATATCATGTCAGAAAGGCCCACGAAATTGCTCTGCAAGAGACTCTGCCCGATAGCAGGGCACCATGTTGGATGGGGTCAAACTGATTTTATTATCTCCTCTCTCTCAGTAAGTCTAAGTGTGAGATTATACAGAGAAGTCGGGATGGTCTGTATACCCATTTGGAGAGGGGAAAAAAAGAGTTCCAGGACACAAAAGTCATGAGCTCACCAAAGCTACTACTATTTTCCGAATACTGATAAACTGTGTTTCTCATTTAGCATGAAATGTGGGGAACTTGCCAGTGTCAGAGGGCTGGGACTCAGGGTCACAGTCCAGCTTCTGAGACTGTAGTCCAGCCCCATCTCACGTCCTCATGGAAGTAAACTCCCACTACCGAGTATAATTATTTTTTCTTCCTTTAGATGACTTTCTTGGGAGGAATTACCCCAAATGGGGTTAAGGAATATAAATATTTTTATGGCTCTAGATATATAATGCCACTTAGTACTACTATTTCTGATAAATTTTCCCTGGATCTTCTCTTCTTGTTCTATATTCTTTCTCTGAATCATCTATCATCTCACCCATCTCCATGGTTATGAAGACTGTCAAGTTTAAGACACCATTCAGTTGTAAGGTTCACTGTTATTTTATGAATGGTGGAAGTACAACATGTTAATTGGTTGACATGATGCTTTCTTATCACTTAAAATTTTTGTTTTGTAACTTTTGAAAAAGCTCTCTTAGACCTTTGTGCATGTATTAAAAGGAAATACAAGCACAATGTATTACTTAATGTATTACTTAAGATTTTTCAGAGTCCAGTTCTTTCAGAGCTACTTTTTGACTCAGATGCATCTTTAGCTTTGTTTTCCATCACAATGCTGTCCCTCGTTCCATCAAGAGTATTGATAAATCAGCATTACTTAAGAGAATTCTTTGCTAATGTCTCTAAGATTTTGTTCAAAGTCATTGAGACCCATTCTGAAAGTTTTGATGTTGGCCCTTTCTTGATCTTATTAAAACGTGTTAACAGAAAGCCTTCAGACAACAACTAGGACTCATACCTTTCTCAAATAGTGCTTGTGTTTTGTGGGGTTTTTTAATAATTTTTTTAAAATTTATTATTTATTTTTTGCTCCACTGGGTCTCAGTTGTGGCACGCGGGATCTTTAGTTGCAGCATGCGGGATCTTATAGTTGTGGCATGGGGACTCTTAATTGTGGCCGGTGGGCTCTTAGTTGCAGCAGGCACGCGGGATCTAGTTCCCTGACCAGGGATGGAACCCGAACCCCCTGCATTTGGAGCGCAGAGTCTTGCCCACTGGACCACCAGGGAAGTCCCTCCTTGTGTTTTGTTGACTGAAATATTCAGGGGTCACATTTGTCCAGTCTGGCCACGTAGACATGCATAGGCGTGTTGCCTGACAATACAATTATATGATCAATTATAAGACACACCCTGATTTCAGAGATGTTAGAATACTATATATATGTATAGTATACATGCCATACATATATATATATATATAGAGAGAGAGAGAGAGAGAGAGAGAGAGTAATGACTCCCAAATCTATAATTCCATCCCTGACCCCTCTATAAAACTGTCTCAGATCTCTACTTGGATGATTCCTATGTACCTCAGATTCAAATGTGTCTATATTGGTTTCCCATTGCTGCTGTAAAAAATTTCCACAGACTTAGTGGCCTAGAACAACAGAAATGTATTATTTTACAGTCTGGAGGTCAGGAGTCCAACACAGGTTTCACTAGGCTAAGATCAATGTTTCAGGAGGCTGTGTTCATTCTGGAAGCTCTAGGGGAGAATCCATTTTTGCCTTTTCCAGCTTGTGGAGGCCAACCACATTCCTTGGCTTGTAGCCTCTTCCATCTTTAAAGCCAGCAATGTCCCATCTTTCTCACATCACATTACGGTCACTCTCACTTTCCTGCCTCCCCCTTTCACTTCAAAGGAGATTTGTGATTCCGTTGGACCCACCCAGACAGTCCAGGATAATCTTATCTCAAAAACCTTAATTTAATCACATTTGTGAAGTCCCTTTTGCATGGAAGGTAACACATTCACAGGGAGTTAGGATGTGAACATCTTTGGGAGGCCATTAATCTGCCTACGACAATGTCCAAGACTAAATTCATATTCCTCCCCGGTCAGATTTGCTCCTTCTCCCATCTTTTCCATCTCAGTGATTTAAACCACAGTCTAACAGTTGCCTCTACCATAAGCCTAGACATCACTGTATAATCCTCCCTCTTACTCATTTCCCACATCCAATCAGTAAGTTCTGTCATTCCTTCCTTCTAAAAAGCACGTGAGTCTACTTGGTTCATCTTGTGCCATCACTACCCCGCCCCAGATCCTTATCACCGTCTCTCACCTGTTTCACTGCCCAGGCCTCCCAACCAGTCTCACTTCCACCAGAAGCGATATGTCTCAAAACATACCCGAGTGAAATTTATGAGCAGAAATTTTACATCCTCTTCAGCATCACATGCAGCTGGGGAGGAGACGCACACATAGGAAAGTGTTGAAGGCATACGCTGGATAGCGCGTTACAGAACACTTTCACATTCTTACCAGTTAATCAGCGCCAGGGCCACGTGAGTCAGGGACTATTCTCCTTGTTAGTGAAGTTAAATGACTCAGATTCAGGTTTTGAAACAAGGCTTCCTCACTTCCTCCAGTCAGACTCCTACAGTGTTACCTCCTACCCTGCTCACTGTCATTTCAAATTCCACACGTTGTTCAAAGACAATTCCTCCTCCAACTCCCCTGGTTCTGTCTCGGAGCTTCCTCCCCTCTCATTCACCCACCTTCAGATTTACCCCTGACTGCCTCCATCCTTACCCCACATCTAGCCAGACACCAAGACAGGTTGGATTTTCTTTTGAAATATCTCTGGCCTCTGTTCCCACAGTCCCCACCATAGCCAGAATGTCCTGTTTTTACCTTCCTGCCAAGCCAATTCAGTTTCTAGTCTTACTTCATCCTATATGTCACTGCAAGAAATAGAGTGTGAAAACATCATGTTATAATGTCACTCTCCAGGTCAAAATTCTTCAATGGCTCCTTACTGTCTATCATATTAACCACAAACCTCTCAACAGAGCTTTAAAGCCCTGCCTTAAGTGGAGCCCCTCCCCCCTCAAGTTTATGTAATTCCCAAAGTTGTCCAGTCTCCTGTTGTAGACAGGCGTCTGCCTCATGGACCACGCTGGTTACTCTTTTCGTGCGTTTGCCCCCATCAATGCCTTGCCCGGAAAGCCTGCCCTTCTCCCTCCTGCCTTTCCAAAACTTGTTCTCCTTTAACACCTGACTTAATCCGCCTCGTACCCGATACCTTCACTCATAACCAACCCTCAGGGATCACGATCATCTAACTTACAGAGCATGTGAGGACTTAGCAACCAAACGCCTCACGTGCATGTATTCTCCCTCTCAAATTACTCTCGTCTCCTCCAAACAAACTGCACCCAACTTGAGAGCAAGGCCTAAGTTATGTTTTCTTCTTTCCTTAAGTAAATAACAAATTCTATTTTTACTGATTCCTTTAATTATCCCCAAACTGGAGACATATGTCTGGTTTCGGAATAATTCCTTAGTTCAATTACTTTCAGTTATTTCAGACCATTAAGTTATTGAATTCTGCTTGGATCCAAGCATTTATATTGAATTTTAGGATCTAATTCAAGGATTTATATTGATTGATAGATAACTGGTGATAGTTGAACTGAACCATCCCCAGTTTCTGAAGAGGGACTCGGTATAAATAACCAACACAAACTACGCATGACCATCATGAAAACTCATAGACTATTCAGTGAGGGCTTCTTTGTGTGTCAAGTGCGGTGCAAGACTATAAAGTTGGAGAAGGTGGAAGAAATTGAAAGAGGGCCTGACCCACCCCTTCAATCTCAGGGAATTTAGCAAGTTTAGGAAGGGTGGTGTGCAAAACATGGTCTAATGATCAAATCAAGATAACAGGCATTAAAGGAAGGCATAGGAGAACAGTGTAAAAGGACAATCTTTTGATCAAGAAAATAGGTGGATAATTTATAAGCCAAGTTGTTGCTCTGAAGAGAGTTGTCAGAACACTGGTTTACAAACAGTAACAGCACTACCAAAACCAACATGGAAGTAGGCAAATCTGTACCTGGAGCTCCTGAGTGTAAGAGCATTCACTCTGAAAAGATGTATCCTGTAGAGATGCCTCTTGGCAAACACACATTCAGACACATTATCAGTTTACTAATTTTGAAATTCAGTTCTACAGTCTGGTCAAATAAGGGTTTTTCAGGTCCTTACAGTGAGAAGAGACAGCTTTCTTATCCATACAGTAATTCTCAAGACACTGCTCTCTACACCCCGCCACTACACGCA
Source organism: Orcinus orca (assembly GCF_937001465.1). NCBI lineage: Eukaryota > Metazoa > Chordata > Mammalia > Artiodactyla > Delphinidae > Orcinus > Orcinus orca. Next base: position 137,192,965 of record NC_064560.1, on the reverse strand, counting down.
CATTACAGAATGTCAAAGTCATTAGCTTTTTGTACCCTAAATGTGGAACAAGGAATTCCCCAGATAATTTTTAAATTCTGGGGCAATTACTACATAGAGTTTCAAGAGCCAGAAGGAAGAATCAGTCTTCCAGGCAACTATTAGGGATGGAATCGCTTCTGCTTCAAAGTATATGCTGGATTAACTTCTAAAGTTGTTAATTACTTTTCAGAGTATGCTGTGGTGTCACATGGCCTAAAGAGAAAACCACAGCCATCTAGACCTAAGGAGGTGGAAGAGAAGAAAGGTCACAATTTCTTTTATCTTTTAGACTGTGTCTAATGGAACTGGCATAAAAGCAAAAGAATCAAAAAGCATTTTTTGTTTTAGCCAAAACAACATTAAATACAAGGGTTTTTTTTCCCCTTTAAATAGATTAGTTGTTTAAGTGAGTCAACTGATGGTTGTTTGATCATTATAAAGATTTGGGATTAACAGATACACACTATTATATATAAAATAAACAACAAGGATCTACTGTATAGCACAGGGAACTATATTGAATATCTTGTAATAAACTATAATGGGAAAGAATCTGAAAAAGAAAAATATATATATATGTATAACTGAATCACTTTGCTTTACACCTGAAACATTATAAATCAACTATACTTCAATTAAAAGAAAAAGATGTAGCCTAAATTGAAGCTGCTTATCAAAGACTCAGTAGCTAAATGTTTTGGTTGAATTACCTTAAGATTTATTACCACTTTAACAATGGACTAAATTTTCCTGGTGGAAAATGAGGGAATACAGAATCCCAACAGTCATTTCACTTCAGAAGTACTTAATGGGAGATGAAGGAAACACTGGTGTTAATGAAAAGACCAGGAACAGGGAAGGGACATGGGGCACATGTATTGCCATTTCCCCCATTTCAGACCCAAGACAATCACTTATCACAACACTCTTAACTCCCACCAAGCTTGGACCTGGCTTCAGAAACCTCAACACAGTGTTTTGGTAGGCCGCTACTAGTCCAATGGGACTGGACCTGGAGACAAAGTGTATTTGCAACGTCTTATTTAGAAGGAATGCAAACTCACAGAAAAGGAATCTGTCCATATACATTCATTCTCAGAGTTTATTAGTGTCTGTGAAATTTGGGGGAAAAACCCACTTGGTTCTTCAAACCTATTTGGTTCACTGACACCACTGATGGTTTCAGTCTCAGGACACCTTATCAAAATATTAAAGGTGAAGAGCCAAATTCACCCTGTCCCCATTTTTATGGATCAGGAAACTGCATCAGACTTACACCACATCAAGCTTAGAACCCAGGCTTCCTGCTCCTATGTTCATCCTCCATCTCACGCTGCCCCTGCACTGAGCATATGCTGGACTCAACACATCTTTATTGTCTCGATTATATCATCTGTGTGTTTACATATAGACTTGTATGGATTATTAACTGAAATAGTACTGCATGAAACTGATTCACTAGTAAACTAGCAAATTTATCAATCTGTAAAATTCTAATCACAACTTCAGAGGTTAACTTAGCGGTCAAAAAATACATGACCTAATTGCTGATTTTTGAATAAAGTTCTCATATGCTTCTAAGAATAAATGCAAATCTAAAATGGATGGAAAGAAATTGAATCTGATTTCACAATGACTAATACCAGTTTGCATAGATTCAAAACATAGCAGAGCTGATTATATGACAGTTTCCTACGATTTCAGCAATTCCTGTGCTTACTTAAATTCCCAGCTAAAAAGAAAGGCTCACTTGTGGTTTTTTGTTTTGTTTTGTCAAATACTTATTTGTTTATTTTATTTATTTGGTTGCGCTGGGTCTTAGTTGTGGCAGGCAGGCTCCTTAGTTGTGGCTCCAGGGCTCCTTAGTTGCAGCTTGCCGTTTCCTTAGTCGTGGCATGTGGGCTCTTTTAGTTGCAGCAGGCAGACTCCTTAGTTGTGGCTCACGGGCTCCTTAGTTGTGGCATGCGAACTCTTGGTTGCGGCATGCATGTGGGCTCTAGTTCCCTGTCCAGGGATCAAACCCAGGCCCCCTGCACTGGGAGCGTGGAGTCTTATCCACTGCGCCACCAGGGAAGTCCCTGTTTGTTTATTTTTAGTGTTTTTTTTAAGGGTTCAGAAAAGTAGTATTTAAGGTTTTTTCCAGGACCCACTAGGAGTCAGAGCACAGACCTCTTCTCCTCAGCCTTCCCTTCACTAAGGAAATAGTCCTGGCCTCACCACTGACTTCTTCCCTTTTTGCCAGGTCATGTAGGTTGACTTTTCCCTCTTTATGGGAAAAGCAAATGTAATTATACCAACCCTCTATCACATACACAAGAGATCTCTTGCTTTAAACCAGTGGTTCTCAACCTCGGCTGCACGTTAGGACCATCTGCTTTCAACACTCCCAGCCCAGATCGATTGAATCGGAACCTCTGGGACTGGAACCCAGGCATTGCTAGTTTCTAAAACTCCCCTGTGACCCAGTATGCACTCATGTTTACCAACCACTTCCTTGAACCGAAAGGATGACATGTTACCGCAGGAGCATCATAGATCAGATGAAGGCAAGGCCCCAGCTGCAGTTCAAAGATTGTCAGAGCTACCCCCAACATGGTTTTTCCTGTTCCTGCTGTACAGCACTGTAGATGTAGCATCCTCCTCTGGAGTGTAACCAAGAAAGGATACCAGAAGCAGGCCCAGACTGGGGCAATGGATAGACTCCAGTGTTCTGGAACTGGCTAGTATTAGCTTGCAAGGTGCAATTGGCAACATTTCTTCTGGACTTTATGTTTAGTGACATCTTATTGCTAGCTTGAAATCGGCCATGGTGGGAGTATTTACACCATGGAAATCAGCAAACTCTACTAATCGGACTTGTTTTCCCCTAGAGAGTCAGTGGTTAAATTTATCAGCACAAAACTGAGTGGATCTCTAGTCCCTGACCCTGGTCATACCTGAGAGAGGGAAACTTAAAATCACCTTTGGTTCATTAGCAAATCTGAGCTTATGATACTATTGCTGCTTTAACTCCTGGCAAATAAGGTGGGGGGAGTAAAGTCACAAAGCAAAAAAAGTTAGGGGTTTGCTGCCGTCATTAGGATTCTGGCAGCTTCATAGGTAAGTAGGAGATGATAAAAAGAATTTAATATGGGCTGATAACATCCCTTTTCCTTATCACTGAGGCCTAGGCACTTGTCTATTATTTATTTGGGGAGAGAACCAACGTAAAGGAAAGGTGGGTATGTTATTGCAGTAGTTAAGTTGTGGTATAAACTGTTCCAATACAGGGACTTCCAAGCTCAGTGGCTTATGCAAGAAAGAACTTGATCATGGAAATTTCCAGAGGTAGACGGTCCAGTGCTGTTATGGGAGCTTTCATCTCTGACTATTCCTGGCTCCTGTCATCACATCTGCATACCAACCAGTCAGAAGGGGAGGAGTACAGGGGGCCCATACCTTTCCCATTAAGGACACAACTAGGAATGACTTACGTCACTTCCACTCATACCCCATTGGGCAGAACTTAGTGTTAATGGTGCACTTAACTGCTAAAGAGGCTGGGAAATGTAGTCTTAACTAGGCTTTGACCCAGCACAAAATTTACTACTGAAAGAAGAAGGCAGGGTGGATATTGATGGATAACTAGAAGACTTTGCCACCTCATACTATCTGTTAAGTGCAAGTTTGTGTGCTGTCATGGTTGGAGGTGGAAGCTTAACAGGGCAATACATTTTACTGACTACAATTTCTTCTCAGAGTGTTCAAGTCCTGACTCTCCCAGGAGTTTCCTATCTTAGTAAAAAAATATCATCTCTGGAAATTCATTGGAAATAGCTTTTAGAGTTTAATTCAGGGTATACATGTGAAAATACTGTTTGTTATAAAATTTGGTAATAGAGGGCTTCCCCAGTGGTGCAGTGGTTAAGAATCCACCTGCCAATGCAGGGGACACAGGTTCAAGCCCTGGTCCGGGAAAATCCCACATGCCACGGAGCAACTAAGCCGGTGTGCCACAACTACTGAGCCCATGTGCCACAACTACTGAAGCCCACACACCTAGAGCCCATGCTGCACAAGAGAAGCCACTGCAATGAGAAGCCCGTGCATGCAACGAAGACCCAACGCAGCCAAAAATAAATAAATTAATTAAAATAAATAAATAGGAATTTAACTTTAAAAAAATTGGTGATAGACTTTCTGATGTAGTATTTTATTTGATATATTTTTGGCCTAAATAATTCTTTCAAAGACCATTTTGTTAAGACTTGTGAAAACACATGGGATGCCTTTACAATAGTAAAGTACAAAACTGTAGACCATAAACATGCTAATTGTAAATAAATAGAAATTAATGTAATTTCCAGTCCTTCCTTCTGCAATCCATTTTACAGTCATCACACTAATCTTTCATCTTTACTGAAAAATACCTGACATACAATATTATATTAGTTTCAGGTGTACAGTTTCAGTGATTCCACATTTAAATACAGTATGAAATGATCACCACATTGTCTGGTCACCATCTGTCCCCATAAAAGTTACAGTATTATTGACCATATTCCTTAAGCTATATAATATATCCCCGTGATTTATCTTATAACTGAAAGTTTTTATCTCTTAATCTCCCTCACCTATTTCTCTCCTGCCCCCAACCCCGCCCTCTGGCAAGCACCTGTTTGTTCTCTATATCTATGACTCTATTTCTGTTTAGTTATGTTTGTTCATTTGCTTTATTTTTTAAATTGCACATATAAGTGAACTCATACAGTATTTGTCTTTCCCTGTCTGACTTATTCACTTACCATAATACCCTCAAAATCCGTCTATGTTGTCACAAGTGGCAAGATTTCATTCCTTTTTATGGCTGAGTTCTATTCTATTCTATTCTTTTTGTTTTCAAAATTTTTTTATTGAAGTATAGTTGATATACAATGTTGTGTTAATTTCTGCTGTACAGTAAAGTGATTCAGTTATATGTATATATACTTTTTTTAATATTCTTTTCCATTATGGTTCATCATAAGATATTGAATATAGTTCTCTGTGCTATACAGTAGGACCTTGTTGTTGTTGTTTTTAACATCTTTATTGGAGCATGATTGCTTTACAATGGTGTGCTAGTTTCTGCTTTATAACAAAGTGATTCAGCTATACATATACACATATCCCCATATCTCCTACCTCTTGCATCTCCCTCCCTCCCACCCTCCCTATCCTACCCCTTTAGGTGGTCACAAAGCACCGAGCTTATCTCCCTGTGCTATGCGGCTGCTTCCCACTAGCTATCTATTTTACATTTGGTAGTATATATAAGTCCATGCCACTCTCTCACTTTGTCCCAGCTTACCCTCGCCCCCTCCCCATGTCCTCAAGTCCATTCTCTAGTAGGTCTGTGTCTTTATTCCCATTCTGCCCCTAGGTTCTTCATGGCCTTTTTTTTTTTTTTTTTTTAGATTCCATATGTATATGTTAGTATATGGTATTTGTTTTTCTCTTTCTGACTTACTTCACTCTGTATGACACACTCTAGGTCCATCCATCTCACTACAAGTAACTCAATTTCATTTCTTTTTATGGCTGAGTAATATTCCATTGTATATATGTGCCACATCTTCTTTATCCATTCATCTATCGATGGACACTTAGGTTGCTTCCATGTCCTGGCTATTGTAAATAGAGCTGCAATGAATATTGTGGTACATGACTCTTTTTGAATTATGGTTTCTCAGTGTATATGCCCAGTAGTGGGATTGCTGGGTTGTATGGTAGTTCTATTTTTAGTTCTTTAAGGAACCTCCATACTGTTCTCCACAGTGGCTGTATCAATTTACATTCCCACCAACAGTGCCAGAGGGTTCCCTTATCTCCACACCCTCTCCAGCATTTATTGTTTGTAGATTTTTTGATGATGGACATTCTGACCGGTGTGAGGTGATATCTCATTGTGGTTTTGATTTGCATTTCTCTAATGATTAATGATGTTGAGCATTCTTTCATGTGTTTGTTGGCAATCTGTATATCTTCTTTGGAGAAATGTCTATTTAGGTCTTCTGCCCATTTTTGGATTAGGTTGTTTGTTATTTTGATATTGAGCTGCATGAGCTGCTTGTAAATTTTGGAAATTAATCCATTGTCAGTTGCTTCATTTGTAAATATTTTCTTGCATTCTGAGGGTTGTCTTTTTGTCTTGTTTATGGTTTCCTTTGCTGTGCAAAAGCTTTTTTATGTTTCATTAGGTCCCATTTGTTTATTTTTGTTTTTATTTCCATTTCTCTAGGAGATGGGTCAAAAAGGATCTTGCTGTGATTTATGTCATAGAGTGTTCTGCCTATGTTTTCCTCTAAGAGCTTGATAGTGTCTGGCCTTACATTTTCCATTTTGAGTTTATTTTTGTGTATGGTGTTAGGGAGTGTTCTAATTTCAGTCTTTTACAAGTAGCTGTCTGGTTTTCCCAGAACCACTTATTGAAGAGGCTGTCTTTTCTCCATTGTATATTCTTGCCTCCTTTCTCAAAGATAAGGTGACCATATGTGCGTGGGTTTATCTCTGGGCTTTCTATCCTGTTCCATTGATCTATATTTCTCTTTTTGTACCAGTACCATACTGTCTTGATTACTGTAGCTTTGTAGCATAGTCTGAAGTCAGGGAGCCTGATTCCTCCAGCTCCGTTTTTCTTTCTCAAGATTGCTTTGGCTATTCGGGGTCTTTTGTGTCTCCATACAAATTGTGAGATATTTTGTTCTAGTTCTGTGAAAAATGCCATTGGTAGTTTGATAGGGATTGCATTGAATCTGTAGATTGCTTTGGGTAGTATAGTCATTTTCACAACATTGATTCTTCCAATCCAAGAACATGGCATATCTCTCCATCTGTTTGTATCGTCTTTAATTTCTTTCATCAGTGTCTTATAGTTTTCTGTGTATAGGTCTTTTGTCTCCTTAGGTAGACTTATTCCTAGGTATTTTATTCTTTTTGTTGCAGTGGTAAATGGGAGCATTTCCTTAATTTCACTTTCATATTTTTCATCATTAGTGTATAGGAATGCAAGAGATTCTGTTCATTAATTTTGTATCCTGCTACGTTACCAAATTCATTGATTAGCTCTAGTAGTTTTCTGGTAGCATCTTTAGGAGTCTCTGTATAGTATCATGTCATCTGCAAACAGTTATTCTGTTCTACTCTATTCTATTCCATCTTCTTTATCCATTCATTTATCAATGGACATTTAGGTTTCTTTAATATCTTGGCTATTGTAAATAATGCTGCAGTGAACATAAGGGTGCATATATCTTTTCAAATTAGTGTTTTCCTTTTCTTCAGATAAATACCCAGGAGTAGAATTGCTGGATCAAATGGTAGTTCTGTTTTTAATTTTTTGAGGAACCTCCGTACTGTTTTCCATGGTGGCTGTACCAATTTACATTCCCACCAGCGGTGCACATCCATTCCAACACTTGTTATTTGTTGTCTTTTTAATAATAGCCATTCTGACAGGTGTGAAGTGATGTCTCATTGTGGTTTGATTTGCATTTCCCTGATGATCAGTGATGTTGAGCATCTTTCCATGTGTCTGTTGGCCATCTGTATGTCTTCTCTGGAAAAATGTCTATTCAGAGTCTCTGCCCATTTTTTAATTGAGCTGTTTGTTTTTTGTTGTTGAGTTGTATGAGTTCTTTATATATTTTGGATATTAACCCTTCAATGAATATATGATTTGCAGTATCTTCTCCCATTTGGTAGGTTTCCTTTTCCTTTTGATGATGGTTTCCTTCACTGTACAGAGGCTTTTTAGTCTGATGTAATTCCATTTGTTTGTTTTTGCTTTTGTTTCCCTTGCCTTTGAATCAGATCCACCAAAACGTCAGTAAGACTGGTGTTTTCTTACTGCCTATGTTTTCTTCTAGGAATTTTATGGTTTCAGGTCTTAACATTCAAATCTTTAATCCATTGTGAGTTAATTTTTGTGTATGGTGTAAGATAGCAGTCTAGTTTCATTCTTTTACATGTAGCCGTCCAGTTTCCCCAACACCATTTATTGGAGAGACTGTTCTTTCTCCATTGTATGTTCTTTGCTCCTTTGTCATAGATTAATTGTACATATGTGAGGCGGTTAATTTCTGGACTCTCAGTTCTGTTTCATTGATCTGTGTGTCTGTCATTGTGCTAGTACCATGCTGTTTTGCTTGCTACAGCTTTGTAGTTAGCTTGAAATCAGTCAGTGTGATACCTCCAGTTTTGTTGTTCTTTTTTCAAGATTGTTTTGACACTAATCTTGCTTTAAAATCACCTCTGTCATAGCACTCTCCTGCTTAAAAACCTTAGTACCTGTTTTCTGAGGTCAAAATGCTTTTGCTTGGCATCTGTGTGCCTGTGCTAGGGTCCTAACTAAGTATCAGGTACAAAGAAAAACAGAGGACTAATCAGGAATTTAGGAGACTTGGATTCTAGTTCTGGTTCTTCCACTATCTAGTTGGGTGACATTGGACTCACTCACATTCTTACTCTGGGTAGCGTTGACCTTGAAGATAAGATTCAAGGTAGACTAGATCAGCCAGGAAAAGAGCCCTCTTTAAAGTAGCTATGGAGAGCAGCTTCTCAAATGATTCTCAATGATCCCTGCCTTCTAGTATGCACCCCCTTGTCTAATCCCCTCCCCTTGAGTGCAGGCCACACCTAAGGACTTGCTTGTAACAAAAAAATGCAGCAAAAGTGAAGGGATGTCACTTCTTAGCTTAGATTACAAAAGACTTGTTCTTTGCTCGCATTCTCTCTCTGGCTTTTCTTGTTTTCTCTCTGTTGAAGCAAGTTGCCATGTTGGGAGCTGCTCTGTGGAGATGTCCTTGTGGCAAGGAACGGAGGGCAGCCACCAGGCAGATGCCAGGTTGTGAGTGGCCCCATAAAGAGGACTACAAGGAACTGGCAAGGAACTGATGCCTCTAGTTAACCATAGGAGAGAGCTTGGAAGCAGATCCTCACCCATTTGAGCCTTGAGATGACTACAGTCCTAGCTGATACCTTGATTGTATCCTCATGGGACACTCTGAGCCAGGGGACCCTCTAAGCTGTGCTCTGGTTCTTAACCCCCAGGAACTGTGTGATAATGAAAATGTTGATGTCTTAAGCCACTAAGTTTTGGGATAATTTGTTACACAGCAATAGATAATGAATATAGTAGTACTTAAAGACCCAACATCATTTGGAAAGGGAGGGAAATTAGGGGCAAATTACTTAGAAGTTAAAGCTATTGAAGTTGACAGTGTGTCTATGAAACTGAATTTAACTTTGATAGTTTGAAATTATTCAGTGACTCTCAGATGCACAAAGTAAATAAGAAACTAAAGTAATAAACAATACCAATAAGTCTCGGTCCAGAGACTAAGATTAATTCTCACCCTTCAGCATTCAGAGGACCATGTTTGGTCTTCCAGAGAATGACTACTGTTTTGGCACAATGTAAAGGACTGTCTCCTCATGAATTGGGGGATAGAAGATCTGAGGAAAACATTGGTATGCAGGCCCAAAATGACTAGTTTCAACCAATTTCCTGGTAATCATGATGAAAAAGAAAATTCATAACATTTTTATGAATGTTACAGAGCTACACTGTCTAGTACTGTATTCACTAGCCACATGTGATTATTTAAATATAAATTAAAAGTAATTAAAATGAAATACCATTTAAAATACAGTCCCTCGGTCATACTAGCCACATTGTGGTACTCAGTAGCCTCAAGAACCAGTGGCCACAGTACTGGGCGGTGCCGTTATAGAACATTTCCAATGTTGCGGAAGGTTCCATTGGGCGGCCCTGCTGTGAAGTGTTTTCACCAATTTCAGTCCTGGCACCAATGCTTCTGAAGTTTATTTCACTGTTGTTCTCTTCATATATGGTTAACCAGTATCAAAGGTCAGCTGTTCCTGGATACCCCGGAGAGGGGTCGACCTAAAGGTATTCTGAGCACATTGCATGGCACCCAAACCGAGTGGGGAGAATTTGTGTTCTGAAAAGTGTTAGAAGGCTAGTACCAAAAAGCAGTACCTAAGACCCAGTCTTAAGGTGAACCTGTGGGAACCACCACTTCCGATGTAGGCTCCTTCATCACCCCGGGCTGCAGCTTTTCCTGTTGTCCAATGAGAGCAGAGGACCAAACAATCTTTTAAGTTCCTTCAAGCTCTAGGCTCAATGACACCGTATATTACTCCGATGAGAAAGCTATTGCATGTCTGAATTATTGACTCACAGATGCAGGATGGGCGTCTTGTGACTGGTTTAAAATGACCTTCTGCAGGGTTTCCTCCAGTGTGGGGCTCCTTCCTTCTCCCGGGATGACATCAGGACCCAGGAAGAGGTTGGAGGAAGGGAGGAGGGCTGCACCTGGGGACTTCAGCCATCTTCCCCTGAAGACCAGGCCATTCCTAACTCCCAGTCCTTGTACATCCCTCATGGGTCATGTGGACTGTGGGAGTTTCTTCCACACCACGTGACCACTGTAGGGTGTCCAGCTTGGTGATCTCTCAGAGCTTTCTCAACCACAGTATTTTGCCACCATTTTCACTGCCCTGTGGTTATTTTATGTTGCTCTGGGGTTAAGATGCTTGAAAATTTGCTGACCTACTCTTTTCTGGAGGCAAGAAACCAGTCCTGGAGCACTGGGTTCTCCCAAATTTATCTGCTCATCCCAAGTACTTCTTATCCCCATTGGCTCTTGGATCTTTTTTTTAATATTTATTTATTTTTGTCTGTGTTGGGTCTTCGTTTCTGTGCGAGGGCTTTCTCTAGTTGCGGCGAGTGGGGGCCACTCTTCCTCGTGGTGCACGGGCCTCTCACTGTCGCGGCCTCTCTTGTTGCAGAGCACAGGCTCCAGACGCGCAGGCTCAGTAGTTGTGGCTCACGGGCCTAGTTGCTCCGTGGCACGTGGGATCTTCCCAGACCAGGGCTCGAACCTGCGTCCCCTGCACTGGCAGGCAGATTCTCAACCACTGTGCCACCAGGGAAGCCCCAACTCTTGGATCTTTAAGTCTGGCCCAGGGTCGGGGTAGAGAGTAGCTTCCAAAATTCACATCTGACCTCTTACCCTTTACCACTCCTCTCCTTCCTTCACCTTTTCGTCCAAAATGCCTGTCCATCCTCTCCTGCCTCTCTACACTGGCTTTTAGCAAACTTTGTCCTCTCATACCCTGAAAAGAATTCTGAAAAACTTGCCCATTTTTAGCTTGGTATTTAAATTTTTTATCATAAGTTTAATAATAGCAAAAGATGTAATCTCTGGTGTAGTTTATATATATGCTCTAAATTTTTGTTAAAACCTCAGAACATTAGGTTTTGCTCATTCAATATGTAGAAAACATTTACACAGAACCTAACTGGCAAAGTCAGTTTTCGTTGTCTAGCCAATCAGCCATACTTTCTGTCAGAACAAGTCTTGATTTTATTTCTCAGTTTAAGTCAGTGTTTCAATGTAAGTCCTCATGGCAACCATATCACTTCTGAATTCTAATACATAGAAACAAACGGATGAGGCAATGAGCTGTGCATGACTCTACAGCCTGGATGAAATAAGACTCCGTGACCCTCAGTATTTTCCTGTGAACTCACCTGGTGCTACTCTCAAAGAACTCTCCCTCGGGGGCATGCGTTCAACTGTCCAGTCATTCGGTGACCCAGAGAATTTTGCACCCTGGGGCAATGAATTATTTTAGGATTCTAGATGGTGAGAGAGATGATTTTCTTTTGTAAAGGAGGAGAACAATTAGAAAAGGCAGGTTAATCTGCCAGTTCTAAAGGCAGGTGCATTTTAGGAAAGAATACGCATGGAAGTTGACAGTTTCAAAAACCGTTCCCTTAAAATTCCCAGGGACCAAGCACTGCTTAAGGAGTCTCCGTGCTCCCCCGACCCCACCTCCGCGCCTCTCCACCCCAGGGGTGCACGCAGGCCAACGTGAAGGCCACAGCTTTCCAGTAAAGCTCTGTGCTCAGACCCCCAGCTTTGCTCTTACAGTGTTGAAAAAGGAAAGTTATAGAGTTTAGGCAAAATCTTTTTTCCTCTTAACAAAGCCTGGAATTATCTTGCTGTGCACTTAAGAAATTTAGTTTGACACTCTAAGCTGAGTAATGACTTTGTTCTAGTTGGGTATTCAGCCTTCCCCGAAGTAGTCAAGCCCATTGATTCAATGAGTGAGGGGGTTATAGGACAACGTCACTTATGAGGAATGAAAATTATTTTTGGTTTAATATTTCAAGGGTATCATCTTTTCCTTATCTGTCATTTGGAACAGGATCAAACTGACTTTGCATTGGTACAGAGTAGGACCAAGGGAATGTGACATGCAGGAGGAGATTTTGAGTTGCTCTGAGGCACAAAGAGAGCTGTGAAATCATGCCTCCTGTGACCCAGATGTCACAGGGCCTCTGCCTGTGCAAGTGGAAGTAAGGTCAACTTGCCCTCAGTGCTCTGTTTCCATTAGGTGAAAGTCACAAACTGGGCCCAAGAGTTTGGTGAATTCTTTTCTCGTGGTTACTGCTGACTCTAGGTGCTTGCTTTCAGTTGTGCTATATCTGTTTTGCAGCATGTCAATCCAGATATAAAACTCATTGCGACTTTGATTTTCACAAACAAATTAGAGTGAGGGACAGCAAAGCAGAGGAGACAAGAAAGGAGCTGTTAGCATAACAGGAAAATAACCCCCAAAATGGTCCCATGGTGCACTAGGTAGAAGGACCTCCCGCCAGTCCCTCTCAGAGATGGCTGCAGTGATCCCAGCCTCTTCATCCTTTCAAGTGCCCTCTCCCCTCACTTTTCTCTGCAAACTTCTCCCCACTCCTTTTAGGAAGAATACATGTTATTCTCCCTGCCTCATACAGAGCACTTTAACATGGGGATATATACCCTAGTGACCCAAAGGGGTCCGTCTTTCTCTAAATCCTATTCACTTCGTAAACAGAGGGAATGGGTGACCAGCTCATAGAAACTTCCAGAAAGGATCCCAGCACTGGTGGTAGGAAGGGGTACTGGGGAAGGTTCTGCTGTCCTTTCTACATCAAAATTGTTTGATTCTACCCTTCAGAAGTAAAGAGATTTTTTAAAATGAAAATACTACTACTGTTGGTTCTAAGTGTGAAGGTGACATATGTACATTGTGAAAAACCCGAAATAAAATGACAGTCCCTCTGCGGGGCTCCCTCTGCCAAAGCTCCCGTGTGCAGCGGGGTGGGCCTTACACACAGCTGCCGCCCTGAGACACCTAGACATCTCCTGACTCTGGTGGCCAGTGGGGCTTTCGCTCCTGGGTCCCACAGAACTATCACCAACAGAAAAAGAGTTCTTAAAGGGCTGCCACCTCCAGGGCACAGCCAGAGGGACACAGGCCTAGTGAAAGCAGCCTCTAAGCTAATCATTAGAGCTGAAGCCTGAGGGGCAGGCTTCTAATTAAACACACATCTCAGAGATGAGTGTCACCCTGTCTGGAGACCTTGGAAGGTGGGCGCTGTCTCCAGAGCACCAGAACCTCCCAGCGGGGAGCTTTTGGTGGCGTGTGGTGCTGCAGTCTCTGCGGCTGCCGCCCAGGGGACACCCGTTGATGGCCTGGCACTGATGGCCAGCGGGTGTTGTGCTCCTGGATCCCACAGACTGTAAAAGTCAGAGATAGCTCCAGGCCGGCTGCCACCCCCAGGGCACTGCATGGACAATGGACCGAATCACACCCCCAGCCTTTCTATAAAGGAGGCCTGATTGCTTGTCCTGGAACTTCGGCCTGAGGGGCAGGCTTCACGTTTGGCCACATATCTAGAGGCCATGGAAGTTCTCAACCTCCCAAATGTATCTTGAGGTGGATAGAGAATTAATGCCAATTTACAGAAGAGGAAAAATAAGGGCTCAGAATTTTCTTTGACCCTGCTTCGTTCTCAACAGAATGACTTGCTAAAGGCCACACAGCTGCCGTGTGGCTGACAGGGTCTTGTGCTCCGACCGGGTGTCAGGCCTGTGCCTCTGAGGTGGGAGAGCCAAGTTCAGCATGTTGGACCACGAAAGACCTCCAGGCCCCACGTAATATCAATCGGCAAGAGCTCTCCCAGAGATCTCCATCTCAACGCCAAGACCCAGCTCCACTCAACGACCAGGAAGCTCCAGTGCTGGACACCCTGTGGCAAACAACTAGCAAGACAGGACCACAGCCCCACCCAAGCAGAGAGGCTGCCTAAAATCATAATAAGATCACAGACACCCCAAAACATACCACTGGATGCAGTCCTGCCCACTAGAAAGACAAGATCCACCATCATCCTCCAGAACACAGGCACCAGTCCCCTCCACGAGGAAGCCTACACAACCCACTGAACCAACCTTACCCACTGGGGGCAGACACCAAAAACAACGGGAACTATGAACATGCAGCCTGCGAAAAGGAGACCCCAAACACAGTAAGTTAAGCAAAATGAAAAGACAGAGAAATACGCAGCAGATGAAGGAGAAAGGTAAAAACCCACCAGACCAAACAAATGAAGATGAAATAGGCAGTCTACCTGATAAAGAATTCAGAGTAATGATAGTAAAGATGATCCTAAATCTTAGAAATAGAATGGATAAAATACAAGAAACATTTAACAAGGACCTAGAAGAACTAAAGAGCAAACAAAAAATGATGAACAGGCTTCCCTGGTGGCGCAGTGGTTGAGAGTCCGCCTGCCGATGCAGGGGACATGGTTTTGTGCCCTGGTCTGGAAAGATCCCACATGCTGCGGAGCGGCTGGCCCGTGAGCCATGGCCGCTGAGCCTGCGCATCTGGAGCCTGTGCTCCACAACGGGAGAGGCCACAACAGTGAGAGGCCCACGTACCACAAAAAAAAAAAAATGATGAACAACAGAATAAAAGAAATTAAAAATTCTCTGGAAGGAATCAATAGCAGAATAACTGAGGCAGAAGAATGGATAAGTGACCTGGAAGATAAAATAGTGGAAATAACTACCACAGAGCAGGATAAAGAAAAAAGAACGAAAAGAATTCAGGATGGTCTCAGAGACCTCTAGGACAGCAATAAATGCACCAACATTCGAATTGTAGGGGTCCCAGGAGAAGAAGAGAAAAAGAAAGGGACTGAGAAAATATTTGAAGAGATTATAGTTGAAAACTTCCCTAATATGGAAAAGGAAATACTCAATCAACTCCAGGAAGTGCAGAGAGTCCCACATAGGATAAATCCAAGGAGAAACACACCCAGACACATATTAATCAAACTACCAAAAATTAAATACAAAGAAAAAATATTAAAAGCAACAAATAACATACAAGGGAATCCCCGTAAGGTTAACAGCTGATCGTTCAGCAGAAACTCTGCAAGCCAGAAGGGTGTGGCAGAGCACATTTAAAGTGATGAAAGGGAAGAACCTACAACCAATATTACTCTACCCAGCAAGGATCTCATTCAGATTCAATGGAGAAACTAAAACCTTCACAGACAAACAAAAGCTAAGAGAATCCAGCACCACCAAACCAGCTTTACAACAAATGCTAAAGGAACTTCTCTAGGCAGGAAACACAAGAGAAGGAAAAGACCTACAATAACAAACCCAAAACAATTAAGCAAATGGTAATAGGAACATACATACCAATACTTACCTTAAATGTAAATGGATTAAATGCTCCAACCAAAAGACATAGACTGGCTGAATGGATACAAAAACAATGCCCGTATATATGCTGTCTAAAAGAGACCCAGTTCAGACATAGGGGCACATACAGACTGAAAGTGAGGGGATGGAAAAAGATATTCCATGCAAATGGAAATCAAAAGAAAGCTGGAGTAATAATTCTCATATTAGAAAAAATAGACTTTAAAATAAAGACTATTACAAGAGCAAAGAAGGACACTACATAATGATCAAGGGATTGATCCAAGAAGAAGATATAACAATTGTAAATCTTTATGCACCCAACATAGGAGCACCTCAATACATAAGGCAAATGCTAACAGCCCTAAAAGGGGAAATTGACAGTAACACAATCATAGTAGGGGACTTTAACACCCCACTTTCACCAATGGACAGATCATCCAAAATGAAAATAAATAAGGAAACACAAGCTTTAAATGACACATTAAACAAGATGGACTTAATTGATATTTATAGGACATTCCATCCAAAAGCAACAGAATACACTTCCTTCTCAAGTGCTCATTGAGGATTCTCCAGGATAGATCATATCTTCAGTCACAGACAAAGGCTTGGTAAATTTGAGAAAATTGAAATCGTATCAAATATCTTTTCTGACCACAATGCTATGAGACTGGATGTCAATTAAAGGAAAAAAAACTAGAAAAATAGAAACAGATGGAGGCAAAACAATACACTACTGAATAACCAAGAAATCACTGAGGAAATCAAAAAATACCTGGAAACAAATGACAAAACATGATGACCCAAAACCTATGGGATGCAGCAAAAGCAGTTCTGAGAGGGAAGTTTATAGCAATACAATCCTACCTCAAGAAACTAGAAACAGCTCAAATATACAACCTAATCTTACACCTAAAGCCATCAGAGAAAGAAGAACAGAAAAAACCCAGTTAGCAGAAGGAAAGAAATCATAAAGATCAGATCAGAAATAAATGAAAAAGAAATGAAGGAAATGATAGCAAAATGCAATAAAACTAAAAGTTGGTTCTTTGAGAAGATAAACAAAATTGATAAACCATTAGCTAGACTCATCAAGAAAAAAAGGGAGAAGAATCAAATCAACAGAATTAGAAATAAAAAAGGAGAAGTGACAACTGACACTGCAGAAATACAAAGGATCATGAGAGTTTACTACGAGCAAAATTATGCCAATAAAATGAACAACCTGGAAGAAATGGACAAATTCTTATAAAAGCACAATCTTTCAAGACTGAGCCAGGAACAAATAGAAAATATTAACAGCCAATCACAAGCACTGAAATTGA
Source organism: Orcinus orca (assembly GCF_937001465.1). Taxonomy (NCBI): domain Eukaryota; kingdom Metazoa; phylum Chordata; class Mammalia; order Artiodactyla; family Delphinidae; genus Orcinus; species Orcinus orca. The sequence goes on along the minus strand of NC_064560.1, from coordinate 137,176,026 downwards.
AACTGTGACTAAAAATCTTCCAACAAATAAAAGCCCAGGACCAGATGGCTTCACAGGTGAATTCTATCAAACATTTAGAGAAGAGCTAACACCTATCTGTCTCAAACTCTTCCAGAATATAGCAGAGGGAGGAACATCCCCAAACTCATTCTACAAAGCCACCGTCACCCTGATACCAAAACCAGACAAAGATGTCACAAAGAAAGAAAATTACAGGCCAATATCACTGATGAACATAGATGCAAAAATCCTCAACAGAATACTAGCAAACAGAATCCAACAACACATTAAAAGAATCACACACCATGGTCAAGTGGGGTTTATCCCAGTACTGCAAGGATTTTTCAATGTATGCAAATCAAACATAGTGATACACCATATTAACAAACTGAAGGATATAAACTATATGATAATCTCAATAGATGCAGAAAAAGCTTTTGACAAAATTCAATACCCATTTATGATAAAAAAAAAAAAAACCTCCAGAATGTAGTCATAGAGGGAACTTAGTTCAACATGATAAAGGCCATATATGACAAACCCACAGGAAACATCGCTCTCAATGGTGAAAAACTGAAACCATTTCCTCTAAGATCAGGAACAAGACAAGGTTGCCCACTCTCACCACATTATTCAACATAGTTTTAGAAGTTTTAGCCACAGCAATCAGAGAATCAAAGGAAATAAAAGGAGTCCAAATTGCAAAAGAAGTAAAACTGTCACTGTTCGCAGATGACATGATACTATGCATAGAGAATCCTTAAGATGCTATCAGAAAACTACTAGAGCTAATCAATGAATTTGTTAAAGTAGCAGGATACAAAATTAATGCACAGAAATCTCTTGCATTCCTATATACTAATGATGAAAAATATGAAAGTGAAATTAAGGAAATGCTCCCATTTACCACTGCAACAAAAAGAATAAAATAGCTAGGAATTAACCTACCTAAGGAGACAAAAGACCTGTATGCAGAAAATTATGACAGTGATGAAAGAAATTAAAGATGATACAAACAGATGGAGAGATATACCATGTTTTTGGATTGGAAGAATCAACATTGTGAAAATGACCATACTACCCAAAGCAATCTACAGATTCAATGCAGTCCCTATCAAACTACCAATGGCATTTTTCACAGAACTAGAACAAAATATTTCACAATTTGTATGGAGACACAAAAGACCCCAAATAGCCAAAGCAATCTTGAGAAAGAAAATGGAGCTGGAGGAATCAGCCTCCCTGCCTTCAGACTATGCTACAAAGCTGCAGTAATCAAGGCAGTACGGTACTGGCACAAAAACAGAAATATAGATCAATGGAACAGGATAGAAAGCCCAGAGATAAACCCACGCACATATGGTCACCCTATCTTTGATAAAGGAGGCAAGAATATACAATGGAGAAAAGACAGCCTCTTCAATAAGTGGTTCTGGGAAAACCGGACAGCTACATGTAAAAGAATGAAAGTAGAACACTCCCTAACGCCATACACAAAAATAAACTCAAAATGGATTAAAGAGCTAAATGTAAGGCCAGACACTATCAAACTCTTAGAGGAAAACATAGGCAGAACACTCTATGACATAAATCACAGAAAGATCTTTTATGACCCACCTCCTAGAGAAATGGAAATAAAAACAAAAATAAACAAATGGGACCTAATGAAACTTCAAAGCTTTTGCACAGCAAAGGAAACCATAAACAAGACAAAAAGACAACCCTCAGAATGCAAGAAAATATTTGCAAATGAAGCAACTGACAGTGGATTAATCTCCAAAATTTACAAGCAGCTCATGCAGCTCAATATCAAAAACAAACAACCTAATCCAAAAATGGGCAGAAGACCCAAATAGACATTTCTTCAAAGAAGACATACAGATTGCCAACAAACACATGAAAGGATGCTCAACATCACTAATCATTAGAGAAATGCAAATCAAAACCACAATGAGGTATCACCTCACACCAGTCAGAATGGCCATCATCAAAAAATCTACAAATAAATGCTGGAGAGGGTGTGGAGAAAAGGGAACTCTCTTGCACTGTTGGTGGGAATGTAAATTGATACAGCCACTGTGGAGAACAGTATGGACGTTCCTTAAAAAACTAAAAATAGAACTACCATACAACCCAGCAATCCCACTACTGGGCATATACCCTGAGAAAACCATAATTCAAAAAGAGTCATATACCACAATGTTCATTGCAGCTCTATTTACAATAGCCAGGACATGGAAGCAACCTAAGTGTCCACTGACAGATGAATGGATAAAGAAGATGTGACACATATATACAATGGATTATTATTACTCAGCCATAAAAAGAAACGAAATTGAGTTATTTGTAGTTAGGTGGATGGACCTAGAGTGTGTCATACAGAATGACATAAGTCAGAAGGAGAAAAACAAATACTGTATGCTAACCCATGCATATGGAATCTAAAAGAAAAAAATTGGTTTTGAAGAACCTAGGAGCAGGACAGGAATAAAGACAGAGATGTAGAGAATGGACTTGAGGATATGGGGACGGGGAATTGTAAGCTGGGACAAAGTGAGAGAGTGGCATGGACATGTATACACTACCAAATGTAAAATAGATAGCTAGTGGGAAGCAGCCACATAGCACAGGGAGATCAGCTCGGTGCTTTGTGACCACCTAGAGGGGTGGGATAGGGAGGGTGGGAGGGAGACGCAAGAGGGAGGGGATATGGGGATATGTGTATATGTATAGTGGTTCACTTTGTTATACAGCAGAAACTAACACACCATTGTAAAGCAATTATACTCCAATAAAGATGTTAAAAAACAAAAGCAAAAAACCCCCAAAATGATGTAATACAAAAATAGAGAAATTAAAATAGTTTACCCATATTTCCATCACCCAAAGAAAAGCACTGCCATTTATATTTTGGCATACATTATTTGAAGTTTCAGATTCACACAGAATTTATTTTCATACTTATGTTACAAAAGTGGGATTGACAGTTTGCTTTACACCAGGAACTAACACAACATTGTAAATCAACTATAATTCAATTTAAAAAAATGGGATTGGGAAAAAAATCCTCCTTTTCTTTTTCTGTTTCATATATTTACACAAGTTCAAAATGATATTCACAGCATCTTCTAAATTTTGGCCAAGAGTCAAAAACAATGTATTTAAACTTTGGAGCATTCCCACATAGACAGGAAGCTGACACAAACAGTAATTGGGGCAGATGCCCAAGAACCAAAGAGCCAGGAAAATCAGGAACATCTGAAAGGATCTTCAGCCAGTTTATAAACTTGGAACAGTGGGACCTCCAGGCTGAGACATTTACACCAGAGATGTGGTACCATCTAACTGGCATCTGTCCCTTCTATTACAGTTATAAACCTACATCATCATTTTTAATAGCTACATAGAATCATGTAACTTACCTAACCAACATCCTATTGCTGGATGTTGAAGTTGTTTCCAATTTTTAGACAATGCTGCAATAAGTATTCTAGCACGGATATCTTGTAACAAAAGTTTTGAATGTTTCTCTTTCCTGAAAATTTTTGAAATTAACCACTTTACCACACGTTTTACACTTGTGGGAATCTATTTTGCCGCACATTCTTAAGTTCTTTAAGATGCACTTGTGCAGTCATTTTAGAAAATGATGGTTATCAAAACAATAGCATGTTGTTGCATCGTGAGGTAATGGCAGCTCTTTAAAAATTCAAATAAAGGTGTTTTTGCATATACTCCAATATATTATGCCATGTTAAAAATATTCTCTGTAATTATTATTGGTAAGCCTCATAAGAGTAATTTTTGTCAGTTTGCAGCTCATTTTGCCACTCTAGGAAAAGTTGGAATAAGCTCAATCTCCTGTAGGGAAATCCAATTTACACAAAGTTATGTGTCCATAAAAAAACAGCTGGAGGGGCTTCCCTGGTGGTGCAGTGGTTAAGAATCCGCCTGCCAATGCAGGGGACATGGGTTCAAGCCCTGGTCTGGGAAGAGCCCACATGTGGCGGAGCAACTAAGCCTGTGCACCACAACTACTGAGCCTGTGCTCTAGAGCCTGCGAGCCACAACTAATGAAGCCCGCGTGCCTAGAGCCCGTGCTCCGTAGCAAGAGAAGCCCGCGCACCGCAATGAAGAGTAGCCCCTGCTCGCTGCAATTAGAGAAAGCCATGCACAGCAACAAAGACCCAACGCAGCCAAAAAAAAACAAGAAAACAAAAACAAAAACCAGCTGGACTGTGATCCAAATGACTGTAATGAAGCCAATATGATATGTAACAATAAAGTTTTCTCTAATCAAATTGAAGTGAGCTCCAAAAATTCTACCTAGAAGAAAATTCTCAAATGTCCTCAAATGAGTTCTAATAGCAGGATTTCCTCTGTTTGGAAAAGAGAATTCTCTTTGTTAATGCATTTGGGTTGATTAATCTGAGTTTGTGGTATGACCCAGAGGCTATATATAACAGTTAGAAGTAGCTTTCTGGGGAATTACCTGGTTGTCCAGTGGTTAGGAGTCGGCGCTTTCACCGCCAAGGGTGCAGGTTCGATCCCTGGTCGGGGAACTAAGATCCCACAAGCCGTGCAGTGCGGCCAAAAAAACAAAAACAAAAAAGAAATAGCTTTCTGGTTACAAGTATCAGAAATCAGTTCACGCTCTGAAGCTAAAATGGGAAATTTGTTATGGGAATACAGAGGTGTCTTGTCCATGGGGTCTCGGGGAGGTTCTGACACAAAGACCTGGAAAGCTGGGCGACCATTTGCACGGGGTATGCTCTCTGCTTCTCCTTAAACAACAGCTCATTCTCTCTTTCCCTGCACGCTGGTCTTTCCTGACTCTGCTGTGGGAGAGGATTGCCCGAAAGCTCAACCACACCCTTTACAATCCAGCTTTCTGAAGAAGGAAAGTCAATGGCCCCCAATTCCAAATTGATAGAAAAGGAGATGCTGACTGGCCCAGGCTGGCTCAGATGACTGCCCTGACCCAACGGACTGTGGCCGGGAGGCAAGAACACAGGGCACAAAATGGCAGCTCAAGGGGCCACTGTGAGCTGGGAACATTCTCAGAAGAGTTCCCTGTGAGTATGAAGCTTAGGAGAGGAGAGTCCTAGAGAGTTAACAGCCATTAGATTCTAGGTGTTGATTAGAAACACGGGAATAGACAAGACCGGGCAATGAAGTTTTAGCTGGGTGGCGTAAGGAGGGAAGGAATCCTGAAGACTATGACATGAGGGCTGAGCCAAGGAAGAGGAGCCATTTCTCCCAAACCGACCCTGACTTGTTAGGGAGAAGAACTCCAGGGATGTGTCAAGAGCTGCCAAAGGCATTTTCTTTCTTTATTTATTTATTTATTTTTGCGGTGCGCGGGCCTCTCACCGCTGTGGCCTCTCCCATTGCGGAGCACAGGCTCCGGACGCACAGGCTCAGTGGCCATGGCTCACGGGCCCAGCCGCTCCGCGGCATGTGGGATCCTCCCGGGCCGGGGCACAAACCCGTGTCCCCTGCATCGGCAGGCGGACTCTCAACCACTGCGCCACCAGGGAAGCCCCAAAGGCACTTTCTGCATGCTCTTCCTTTCTGGAATTTATGAGGTTCCACCTGTGGGCTCTGTGAATTTTTCACCTTGACTAATGATGACTCGGTTATCGAGTCCGGGGCTCCGCCACACGGGGACAGATCCAGGTTTGGATGGGATCTTGAAGTCCACACGATAGTGGGGAACATTTTTACAAAATTATAAATTTTGTATAACATATGAAATTATAAATACAAAATAAGTTACAAGGTAAATATTTATTTGGAATGAGACAAGAAATGACAGTAATTATAAATTTTTGAAAGTTAAATACCACAAAATCTAGAAAGTCACATAATTTAAAAAATTAATTCCTTTAAATACGTCTAGAACACTTCTCCCTCATTTTTTGACTTCATACATTTTAATCACCCCTTCATACGACAATGATTTGGTAATAATCATTTTCCATAGAATACATAGAAAGGTAATTCAATCTTTCCTTTAGTATAGTTGTTTAAACTTTCAAAAATTGATAGTTCAGAAAGGTTTTTTTTTCAGCATCACAGAAATTCTTGATGATGCCATGTGAGTGTTTAAGATTGTTGTCAGATCTAGGAAAACCATCAGGTTTCTTTCCTATATGAGCTGTAAAATTCAGCCAGCCCAGCTTCTGGCTCCAAACATTTCAATCCTGCTTCTCCTCCACTAAACACAGGCATCCGGTCCTGGGCTCTGTAGCATGCCTTTATTCTGCAGGACAGCCACTGGCTCAGCTCTTTGGTGTCGGGACCTCTCACACAGGAGATGGCTGGGGAAGGGGGCTGGTCTTGAACAGGCTAGTCACTGGGGTGGGAAAGAGCCAGGTGAGGATGTGTCTTAAGGTAGGTAAATCTGAAGAGGAGATGACAGGCAGTTGAGGGAGTTCCTGCTAATGACTTCAGATTTTACTGTGAGACAAAGTTGGTTATGAGTGAGAGCAAGAGAGGTTAGGGGTAGGGTCATCAGATTTAGTCAGTAAAAATAGAGGACATGTCAAATATTGCATGGGACATACTCACCCTAAATTGTATTCATTGTTTATCTAAAATTCCAGTTTAACTGGGCATTCTGTATTTTGTCTCACAGTCCTAGGTGGGGCCTTAAGAGAAAAGTGAAGCTCTGGAATCGTCATTGAGAGGATGAGCGAGCTGACCAAAGATTAGTACAAGGAGGGCTTAACTGAGGTTAGAAATCAGAAACCTCCTGGTGGTGGTTGAGGTGTTTCTCTAACGGAGCTCCGACGCTCGGGTACATTGGTATTCATACAGCCTATGATTACAAAAACGAGATATAAAGTATATGATAAAAGATGGAATTCAGCTAGCTTTCTCTTCTTTTTATGCCCACTATTTGTGCTTTCAGTAAAACCAAGGCAGGAGAAATTTTAAAAAGAAAGATGTGCTGATTATAGATTGGCATCCAAATCACAGAATATATTAACATAAGAATATTTTATTCTATGCTTCCCAAACATGCCATAATGTATTCACCCAAAGAAATAAATCCCAAGCTGCACAAGCAAATTATAAACAAATGATAGAAGATGAAGCTTCCTCTCAAAAGAGGCTAAAGAACAGATAATTTAGAAAGAACAGATTTTATTGGAACGTCAATAGTTTTCATGACACAGATACTTAAACTACTCGTTTTCAACATACCCATATAAAGAAAATTATAAAAGGATTTTTTTTTTAAAGAAAGGATAATTTGACAGATGGAGTCTTTTTATGGGATCAGTAGAAGTGATAAAATTGAATAAATTACCAAGATTTTATCTCCATTTCTGTAATTCTCCCTAAAGATTTAGAGATGGCAGATTGAATCAACTGGGAAATAAATTTGCATGTTTATAACATGTCTAAAATAGGAATTAAAGACAAGAACTTCTATCCTGTTTTCAAGAGTGGTTTGTCTTGAGGAAACCTGCTTGTATGAGATCACACATTTCCTAACCAAGTATCAAGGCTCATAGAAAGGACCTGCACCGCCAAGGTTACACAAACCCGGGTTCGGTGAACAATTTACCGTCTATTATTATAATCAGTGTCAAAGGACGAATAATAATAATGGAGAACTAAAAAATATTGGGGCAACTCAAAACATGAACTAAATTCTATGTAATTTTATATGTGAGATGATTGTCTTATGACCAGGCTAGACTAGATTTTATAATGTAAACTGAGCAAATCATTAAAAATTTAGGATGCTTTATGCTTGTGTATCTAATTGTTCTGCAATGTGTTTAAAGCAGGACAACCCCCATCTCCAACTAAATCCATGGTGGGTAAAAAAAAAGGATTTTAGGGTTTATTTTCCTATTGGGTGTTTTTCCTCTGTGTAGGCTCCCAATTCCAAATTTGCCTGGTTGCTCTGTGTGGATGAGAGATGTGTTGAGAGAATGTGTCCCCAGGGAAATAAGAAATTGGAAAGAAATCAGTGCCTCTAAACTAAGCACATTGATGTCTTCCTTTGAGGAAACATTAAGATGTCATTTGGATAAAACATGGCTCTAGAACAAACATGTTGTTGACCTGGCTCTAGAGCGAAGCTGAGAACACAGTAGTAGGTGCGTTTTTCTTTTCCTTCTGCCAAGAGCAGAGCATATCTGCCAGCCCAGTTCACCTGGCTGAGGGCACATCCTACCCTCACCTGGAGACCTCCTGGTCTCTTGTTGGGCTGCCCAGCCAATGTCTTGCTGTAGCAGGGGACACTCACTTCTTTATTGATGGCGTGGAAGGAGTGAGGCCTTGGAATCTTACTGGGTATAAATCCCTATGCCATCACTCACCAACCATGTGACTTTGGGGAAGTCACTTTTCTGAGCCTCAGTTTCCACAGCTGTAAAACAAGGATGATAATTTGTAATTTGCAGAGCTGCCATGAAATTAAATGAAGCAGAATATGTACAGGCTGTAGACGTTTCTGGCCTTCCCAGCGAAGGCACTGGCTCAGTATAAACGCCTCTAACCCCTCTTCCCCCCAAGTCCCCCACTGGGTTGCTTCAGTTCTGGTGCCAGGTTCTGAGAACAGCCTAATTCACCCTCCTTTTCTTTTTTTTCCTTCAATCTCAGTGTCACCTCCTACCCTGGCCCCTCTCCAAATCCAGTGTCACGTGACATTGTCTGCCTCAAGCTTTGGGGATGTTCCTAGGCTAGGAATCTCAGGGGTGTCTTCTCTCTTTCCTTGTCCCTCTACACCTACTCCCCGACATTCTGACTTAGTGATCCCATCCATATTTGTGGCTTTACCTCATCTATAGGGAAGGCTCTCAAATCCATTTCATGCCCTGACTCCTCAGGCCAGGCTCTGCCCTCCCTGTTCCTAGATCTCAAGCATAGCACAGGGAGATCAGCTCGGTGCTTTGTGACCACCTAGAGGGGTGGGATGGGGAGGGTGGGAGGGAGGGAGATGCAAGAGGGAAGAGATATGGGAACATATGTATAGCTGATTCACTTTGTTATAAAGCAGAAACTAACACACCATTGTAAAGCAATTATATTCCAATAAAGATGTTTAAAAAAAAAAAAGAGGAAACTCTACCATCTGCACTTAGCCATTTTGCAGACGCAGCCTGTGAAGGCATGTTAACATCACCTGTTTATTGAGCACCTAGTGGGTCCATGTCTCTGCACCCGGATACAACACAGGAGGGAAAAGATGTGGTTCTTGTCCTCAGAGACTCCTGGGTCAAAGAGGGTTCCAGTGCCAAGTACGTGCACAGCATAGCTATAAACAGGTACCACTGGAAATAGAAAGTGATTTCCATGTAAACACTATGTCACTGTGGCTTTTAATGCTATCAGTGGAGCCAAGAATAAACCATTGGCAGTACTATCACATGGGAGAAGATAATGGAAAGAAAGAAAGGAGGAAGGAAGGAAAAGAAGAAAGAGAAAGAAAAGAAAGGAAGGAAAGGAGAAAGAAAGGAAGGAAGGAGGGGAGGGAGGGAGGGAAAGAAAAGGAAAGGAAAGGAAGGATTTAAGAACAGAAAAGGAGAGAAGCCGTGAGAAAAGTGAAAAGCAGGGGTCTGTACAATGAATGTCTCCCAGTCGAACTCCCATATAATGCTGAGTTTCCTCTACAGTGTTTGCACCCAGGTGTGTTACACTTCTGCCTGAAAAATTCCAGGGACAGGAAACTCACCCATAAATACTCTTGGAGCCCATTCCACGGTGGACAGTGATAATTATTAGAATGTTCATCTAATAATGTAGAACCTAACATTGCCTCCCTATCACTGTTTTCATTGGTTTCGGTTCCCCTCTTGTTCCTAAAGCCAAGCCACACTTCCCTCCCTGGGCTTCACAGCCTTCACCATCTGGGCCCTGTCTAGTTCTCCCACTTTATCGTGTGCCGTTTCCTCCTTCGGCGCTGTTTGCTGGGGCTCCTTTCATTTCTAACACACCAAGCACGTTCCTGCCTGAGAGCCTTCCGACCAGAGCTCTGTCTCCTGCTCTCTGCCTGAAATTTAGGCTTCAGCTCAAGTGCCACCTCTCTAGAGGAGCCTTCCCTACCAGCATAGCTAAAATAGCCCCCTCTGGGAGGCTAAATTTGATGACATTTAAAAAAAAAACCCCAAAACCCTGATGACACAGCACCTATAAGCTAAGTCACAAGCCAATAAAAAAATCTGGGAAAATGTTTGCATATTAGGTATTACATGGCTAATTTGTTATTACATGGCCTTTAAAACAGAAAGGCTTTCTACAGTTCAGTAAGATAAACACCAGTTGGGCTATTGGTCTAATATGAAAAAAATGGGCAAAGGATATGAACAGTTCACGAAACAAACAACCAACATACGCTGCTCAAACATTTATAAAAGTACTCAAACTCACCTATGGTAAAAAAAACGAAAAGAGAGAGAGATACTTTTTTTATCTATCAGATTGGCAAAGATAATATTGTATCAGCAAGGTTATGGCAACAGTAACCCTCATATCCTGCTGGTAAGAGTGTAAACTGGAAAAATTTTTATAGAGGGTGATTTGATAATATTTATCTAAGTTACAAATGCACAAACCCTTTCATCCAGTGATTTTTACTCCTAGAAATTTGCCCTACAGTTATGCTCCCGAGTGTGGAAATTGATATGGGTACAAAGGTACTCATGGCAGTGTTGCATGTAATAGCAAGAGGCTGGAAACAATACGTGGATCAATCAACTGGGGAATGGATAAGTAAATTACAGTGCATTCATACAGTAAAATAGTACGCAGTTATTAACAAGAATACAGCAGATGGGTGGCACTAAGGTGCATTGAGTGTATTTTGTATTGGCTTGCAGGCATTTTTTATTTGCTTTTTTTTTTTTTTTTTTTGTGGTACGCGGGCCTCTCACTGTTATGGCCTCTCCCGTTGCGGAGCACAGGCTCCGGACGCGCAGGCTCCCGACGCGCAGGCTCAGCGGCCATGGCTCACGCGCCCAGCCGCTCCGCGGCATGTGGGATCTTCCCGGACTGGGGCACAAACCCGCATCCCCTCCATCGGCAGACGGACTCTCAACCACTGCGCCACCAAGGAAGCCCTTGTTTTGTTTTTTTTAAAGAGAGCCCCTAAAATTGTATCAGCTTCAGGCCCTACGAAACCGGGATATTCCCCTGCAACACAGTGGGGAAACCGACACATTCCTGTCAATGACAGAGGTTTGCTCCACAGTGCTGGGAGGGGGAGGAGGATATGGAGGGATATAGGGGTGCGTGGGGATGGATCAGAGTGTGAAAAAGTTCCACAGGTGTCTACTATATATAAAATAGATAAACAACAAGGATCTACTGGATAGCACAGGGAACAATATTCAATATCTTATAATAACATACAATGCAAAGAATCTGAAAAAGAATATATATATATATCTGAATCACTTTGCCGTACACCTAAAACTAACACAACGTTGTAAATCAACTATACTTCAATGAAAAAAGAAGTTTCCCAGGTGATTCTGATATGCTCCACCCCTTTGACATTTACTACTACTCTGTGTTCAACCGCAAGTCCCCAGTGTTGTACAGCCCTTCCCATGTCCTAACTTCTCCTTTTAATTTTTTAAAATTTAAAAAAATGTATTTATTTTTTGGCTGAGCCATGCAGCATGCAGGATCTTAGTTCCCTGACCGGAGATCGAACCCGTGCCCCATTTATTTATAATAAATAAATATTATTTATTATATTGGGTCATCACTGCTTGCGGGCTTTCTCTAGTTGCGGCGAGCGGGGGCTACTCTTTGTTGCAGTGCGCGGGCTTCTCATTGCAGTGACTTCTCAGGCTTCTCGTTGCAGTGACTTCTCTTGTTGCGGAGCACGGGCTCTAGGCGCATGGGCTTCCGTAGTTGTGGCACACGGGCTCAGTAGTTGTAGCTCACGGGCTCTAGAGCACAGGTTCAGTAGTTGTGGCGCACGGGCTTAGTTGCCCCGCGGCATGTGGGATCTTCGCGGACCAGGGCTCGAACCTGTGTCCCTTGCGTTGGCAGGCAGATTCTTAACCACTGTGCCACCAGAGAAGCCCAGAAGCGCGGAGTCTTGACCACTGAACTGCCAGGGAAGTCCCCCTAACTTCTCCTTAAGGCTTCAGAGCCACTCGCACTGTCAGATGAAGACTGACCTATGCAGCTAACGTTCAGGTGGCCTCCATCCATCTCATCGACCTCCCTGCCTTCGTCAGCCTAGTTCCGTCGGCCCTTGAGGTGACCCTAGGATGCTGGGACCAGCCATCCTAACTCCAGAGTGGCTTCCTTTCCCGGGCTCTTCTGACCTCTGATTTGAAACACAGCTACTATTCACCTCGTGTTTAACGATAAGATGGCAATATATCACCCGAAATTCCCAGATCATCCTCGAAGTCTGTCAGTTCTGGAGGCAAGATGCCTCTAAACAGTTCTCATCTTCTAAAAATCACATGGCTATCCACTTTCTGTTTGTCTCCTTTTTGCCAGTTGTCAGAGAAACACGTGCTGCTTCTTGGGAAGTTTGGAGAAATTTTGAGGAAGGTAGAGAGTAAACCAGGCTGGCAGGAAAGACCCCAGTTACATAAATCAAGCAGTAAAGTATATACATGGATATGTGTAGTTGTATATACGTATATATGTGTGGTTATATATAGATAACTATAGTTTTTTTAAAAAGTGAAGGAGGCAGAGAACTCTGAAAAATAGAGGGCAGACTCAGAAATAGCTCCACTCTGTTTAGTAGGACATGATTCCTTTCACTTTCCTAAATGTCCTCCTCCCCTCCCCTCCCCCTCTCTTCCTCCCTCCCCCCCTCCTTCCATCCATCCTTCTAATGACTAAAAACAGCTAAAAACATTCTGTAAAGCTTCTTCATTATTAATATGATTATGAGGTGTATCTCAGCCTCTGTCTTCACCTGATTTGCCTTGAGCCTTATAAAATGAAGGCACTCTGGGCAGTCCCCACATGGAAGATTCTAATTCAAATCTACAATGATTTGAGGAAAGCAATTTATTTTTTTTAAAAAGTGAATTGAACCTTGAATACAGTTGTATTGAGAGTGAACAAAAGAGATATGGAAGAAGCCATCCACTCTCCATCAATCAAGGAAGTTTTGTCAGAAACTCCACCCTCCGTCACCCTCCACTTCCCTTCCTGGTAGGAGCCAACACCCAGAAGAAAGCAGATGTAGCCCTGCGGCTGACTCAGAACTCTCAGGTTAGAGAAGAGAAGACGGGGCCCTGCTGCGTGCATCACACGGGAGAGACGCAGGTCTGCTTTGGGTAAAGCCTCAGGCTCTTGAGGAAGGAAGCCGGGAAGGTGTATCAGCAAAGCCCCCGAAAATTCTGGGCCTGTGATGAGGACCACAGAGGGGACCCGGCACCAGAACTCTGACTTTAGCCTCCTAGGGAGCTCACCAGCTTGTCACCTGGAGAAACTGGCAAAAGACAGCAGCCTCCACAGTGCGTTCCTTATGGCCTGGACAGCTGGCAGAGGCCCTGGGGCACTTTCCTGATGTCTGGGAACAAAATGGGACACGAGTGTTCCAGAGGTTCCTGCGAAGACCTGCAACTGGGCAGAAGTACATCAAAGGCCTCTCAAGACGATTGATTGGACGGGAAGTCTCAAAAGGCATCTTTTTTTTTTTTTTTTTTACTGAAAAGTGGTGGATACTCTGCTGGAGGATGAGAGTTCTTTCAAGAGAAAAATAGGCTCATGTTGTTGTATTTGCTGAAGGGTTGGCCCTTTAGGAGACGTGATGCTTACCACTCCCTCTCAAGTCCGAGCCCCAGTGTCTCCCCACAACGATCTCCAAAGCCTCTACCTGCTCTCTCCTGTGCCCACCCTCCCATCACATTCTCCACACAGCTGCCAGAGCCATCTTTTTATTTTGGCTGTACTGCGAGGCTTGTGGGATCGCAGTTCCCCGACCAGGGATTGAACCCTGGCCACAGCAGTGAAAGCCCAGAATCCTCAAATGAAAAGGAAAATGAAACCATGCTCCCTGCACAGCTGAAAATTCTCTAACAGCACTTGATATCATTTTATGAACATAAATGAATAAACAAAGCCCAGGGATCAGCAAAGATGTTCTGGAATGGACCACAAAGTAAGTATTTCAGGCTTTGTCCATTATGGTGTCTGCTGTGCTGTTGTCCCCCAAAAGATGGGCTGCGCTAGAGTGAAGCAAGCCAGTTATCCAGTGAAACAAAGTTAAAGGAGACGGTCACTCTCAAGGCTGTGAAAGCAGCCACAGAAACACATAAAGAACTGGCATGGGGCTTCCCTGGTGGCGCAGTGGTTGGGGGTCCACCTGCCGATGCAGGGGACATGGGTTCGTGCCCCGGTCCGGGAGGATCCCACGTGCCGTGGAGCGGCTGGGCCCGTGAGCCATGGTCGCTGGGCCTGTGTGTCCGGAGCCTGTGTCCGCAACGGGAGAGGCCACAACAGTGAGAGGCCCACATACAGCAAAAAAAAAAAAGAACTGGCATGGCCATGTTCCGTGAAAACAATATTTGGCCCCCAGGCTGCATGCACCAGGTTCTCAGGTCAGAGTCTGCATTTGCTCATCCTCTTCCTGGAATCCTCTTTCTCAGATTTTTGCATAGATGTCTCCAAGTGCTAGCTGACTCAGTAAACAGATTAAATGTATATTTGGAAAATCAGCGAAGAAAGAGCTCTAAAAATGAGAAAATATTTTGGAATGAATTTGATTTTAGATATTTCCCCCAAAGTATTCAAGTAGTTCTTACAGGGGTGAGGGAAGCAGAACTTCATTGACGTTCTTTGCACTTACTTTAAGCCTTGATTGGCTTTCTATATTTTTAGTTGCCTGGGGGGGGCGGGGGCTGGGAAGGAGGGAGGCCACCCTAATCTTGTCGTGTTTAAAGCCTCTAAAGTCTCAGTGTGCCCCTGCTGCCTCCTTTTGGTCACTGTGGCCTCGGGTCAAGTGTTGCCTTCTCAGGGAAGGTTTCTCCAACCAGTGACTTGCTGGTGCCTCTTCACCACCTATTACGTTCTGCTGTTGTGTTTTCTCACAGCACATAATCACTCTCTGCAATTATTGTGCTTTTTTTCCTTTAATTAATTAATTTTATTTTAATTATTTTTGCCTGCGTTGGGTCTTTGCTGCTGCGCATGGGCCTTTCTCTGATTGTGGCGAGCGGGGGCTACTCCTTGCTGCGGTGCGCGGGCTTCTCACTATGATGGCTTCTCTTCTTGTGGAGCACGGGCTCTAGGAGCATGGGTTCAGTAGTTGTGGCTTGTGGGCTCTAGAGCGCAGGCTCAGTAGTTGTGGCACATGGGCTTAGGTGCTCCGCGGCATGTGGGATCTTCCCAGACTAGGGCTTGAACCCGTGTCCCCTGCATTGGCAGGCGGATTCCCAACCACTGTGCCACCAGGGAAGCCCCTATTGTGCTTTTTTCTGTGCATCCTTGTTGACTGTCTGTTTCCCTTTCGCATGTGGGCCTCAGAAGCCCAGGAATCCTGTCTGCCTTGTTTACTCTGCATCCTGCACCTAGTACAGTGTCTGGCACCTGGAAGGCATGCAAGAAAATATTTGTTGACTGACTCAGTGACTGAATGAAAGAGCTCAAAGCGTTTTACGTATGAGGTCTGATCCTAGTTGAAATTCTCTGCTTGTCCATCATAGAACCTTAAAAGTGACTTGGAACCCAGCTTGGATAACCGAATCAGCTTTAGCTAATGGACTTAAATCAATTTAGGCAAAAGCCAATCTGTCAACAGAAGAATTTGGCCCAAATGAGATTTGGTAGAACATTTAGCTACTATACCATGGAAAGATTTTTCAGTTCTTTATCTTTTATCCGTTTGGTCTGTTTTTCCAAAATGTTTGCTTTTTACTTTCTACTTCTTAGATTTTAATGAACTTTTGGCTTGTTCTCTAGGGAAACATAATTTAAACATCCAACAATAAAAATTTTATTGAGAAAACCAGATTTCCTTGAGTTC
This sequence comes from Orcinus orca, assembly GCF_937001465.1. Lineage (NCBI taxonomy): Eukaryota > Metazoa > Chordata > Mammalia > Artiodactyla > Delphinidae > Orcinus > Orcinus orca. The sequence goes on along the minus strand of NC_064560.1, from coordinate 137,160,053 downwards.
TGTGCATGAATATAGAAACAGTTAAATATGCAGTGCATATATAACAGTTAAATATTGAGTGTATGGTGAACATCTGACTTGTGTCAGGCATTGTTTTGGGCACTAGGATTGCTGTGGTGAACCCATTCTGCCTTCAGACTACTGGGAGGAATAGATGTAAAACAGATTCAAACCAAAAAAAAGTCAAGTTTTGATAGGCACTAAAAAGGAAATAAACAGGGAGCTGAGATGGGCGATGCCTCCTCTTGTTCGGGTGATAAGAAAGGCCTTATGGAAGAAGTAACATGGAGGAAATGATGAGAAGCTGCCTTTATGGAGGGTAGGGAAAAGTGTATTGCAAGGTGAAAATACCACATTATGCAGCGTTACTAAGGTAGGAAAGAGAGCTTGGCTTATTTCAAGAACAGCCAAAAAAAGGGGTGTGACTGGATCACGGTGGGTAAAGAAGATGAGGCACAATGAACTCGTCACTGGGGCTTCCTGGGCCACGGTAATGAATTTGGATTTTACGTGCAGGGGTTTCACAAAGCAGAGTGATGCCAGCTTATTTAAGTCTAAGGAAGATTGCTCTGGCTTCCATGTAGAGAACAGGTTGATGTGGGGCAAGTGTAAAAGTGGGGAGCCCCGAGAGAAGGCTGTTGCAGTAATCCACTCGGGAGATGATGGCAGTCTGGAATGGTTGTGGCAGTGAGACTGGGAAGGAGGAGAAGTTGGAGGCACAACTTGGCAGTCGAATTGAGAGGCGTTGTTGGTGAGTCCAACGTAGGAACTGAGAGTAGGCATATCAGTCCGTGTCCAGCTGGGAGAAGAGAAATCATTCCAGGTATTTCAAGTGGAGGGAATTTAACCTAAGGAATCAGTTACAAAAGTGTGGGATAGGTTGGAGGAACCAAAAGGAGAGGATGCAGTGACCTAGAGATAAGTATCTTCAAGAAGTCTTGGACCACTCCTAAGGCTGGAGATAAAATAGAGAAGTGCTGATGTTTTCAGAGCCCAGGAGTACCTGGCATCTGACACGGCGGGAAGCTGCCGATGCTGTCGGCACTGGCCACTGTCCCAACCATGGATGCTGTTGCTGGAGCTGCTGAAGGCCACTGCCACAGCCACTGTCAGAAGCTTGTTTTTAAAGGGGGGTGTCTCTCCCTCCCTCATTTTATCCAGTTTCCCACCAGTGCTTCGTACTGGCAGCATTTAACTCAGCCGGCTGGCAAGGGAGTCTGGGAGATGCAGTTCACAGGATCCCAGCCACCTCCAACAGAGCAGCACACAGAATGGCAGGGCCTGTACTTAGCACGAGCAAGCCAACGGCCAGCGCATGGAAGAACTAAAGGTTTGTTTTAAGTAGGAAAAACAATCTATATTTTATAAAAAGTATATATTATATTTCTTTTTTTTTTTTAACAAAAGCAGTATATGCCCGTTAGAAAATACAGGAGGGACTTCCCTGGTGACGCAGTGGTTAAGAATCCACCTGCCATTGCAGGGGACATGGGTTCGAGCCCTGGTCCGGGAAGATCCCACATGCTGCGGAGAAACTAAGCCCGTGTGCCGCAACTACTGAGCCCACGTGCCACAGCTACTGAAGCCCACGTGCCTAGAGCCCGTGCTCCGCAACAAGAGAAGCCACTGCAATGAGAAGCCCACACACCTCAATGAAGAGTAACCCCCGCTCTCCGCAACTAAAGACCGCACACAGCAACGAAGACCCAGTGCAGCCATTAAATAAATAAATAAGGAAAACAATACAACGTAAAAACTTCCATATTCCCACCTACCCAAAAACAATCATTAATAACATCTTGATCTCAATCTCTCTCAAAAAGGGACTCTAACTCTACATTCAGTTTTGTAACCCACTGCACTAAATGTTTGCAGTCAAACATTTGCTGGACGTTTACTTCGTTACAACTAGCTCCCAGGGTTGAATATTTATGTTCTATAAACATTTTCCGATTATAAATGTAAAAAGGAATTATTGCCTGAAGACAAATTTGCAGTTTAAGAAAACAGTTCATGAAGAATACAGTCGTAAACTCTAATTTGATTATTAGGAGATTATTTGCTTAGGTAGAAAGAGAAAATAATTCTTTTAAATATAAGGTAGAATATCAGGTCTTTCTTTAGACTGTTCATTTCCCTTTTTTGGGAAGAAGAAAACAGTAGGATTTCAGAGCTGGAAATGGAGACGAGCTTTAGCTACAGAATACACTAGAACTCTCCTGCAGCGCATCTGCCTGGTCTCCATAGAGTCAGACTTCTTGAGGAAGCTGGTCCTCTGAAGTGTGCAGAAGGGGTGACACGGAGACAAGGTGGCTTTAAGAGTGGGTGGTAGGGCTTCCCTGGTGGCGCACTGGTTGGGAGTCCGCTTGCCGATGCGGGGGATGCGGGGTCGTGCCCCCGTCCGGGAGGATCCCACGTGCCGCGGAGCGGCTGGGCCCGTGGGCCATGGCCGCTGGGCCCGCGCGTCCAGAGCCTGTGCTCCGCAACGGGAGAGGCCACAGCAGTGAGAGGCCCGCGTACCGCAAAAAAAAAAAAAAAAAGAGTGGGTGCTAATTATTATGGCTACAGGGTGACCATTTCTCTGGTGTTATCTGTTAGAATCCTTTTGACAACTAGTAGCAGAAAACCGTGACTTAAATTGGCTTTAAAAATGAGGAAATGCATTATCTCACATAACTGGAAGTCCAGAGGTAGGACAGGCTACCGGTATAGTAAGATGAGCCGCTCAGTGATGTCACCAAGGTCCCAAGTTTTTGCCACACTCTGTTCTGCCTTCCTCCTGAGACTGGCTCCGTTCATGGTGACTAGATGGCTGCCAGAGGCCACAGAGCTGCCTGCCCTTCTCCATGTTCAGCAAGAAAATTAGACCCTTCCCTTCAATACAAATTCTTTTCAAGCAGACCAGTGGTTCCCAGTATTGCTGCACATTAAAGTCACCAGGAGTGCTGTATCATTTATTTATTTATTGTGATTATTTCATTTGTACTTTATTATTTATTAATTGATGATGATGATATATTATTTATTTGCTATTTTATTTTTTTAACTGCAATACCTAGGCCTTTTCTCTAGAAATATTAGTCTGGGGTAGGGCCCAGCTGGAGGTCATTTTTAGAAGCTCCCCGCTGATTTTCATGTACAGCCAGGGCAGAGAACCACTGGTTTAGGATGGTTTAGGTCACCTGCCCACCCCTAGACTAACAGTCACCAGGGAGGGTAATGCCATGAACTGATTGGCTTAGAAAAGTGGACCTCCAAGTGTGACACCTCCCCACCGCCCCCGGCCCCCGTCTCGAGCAGCAGAAGCAGCTCCCAGGACCCTGTCAGAGATGTAGATTCTCGGGCCTCACCCAGGACTGTGGACTCAGAAACTCCAGGGGTGGGACCCAGAAGTTTGTGTTTTAACAAGCTTGCCATGTGATTCTGATGGATACTAATGTTTGAGACCCACGGCCTGAGATCAGTCAGGCTCCTCTCTGGAGCTTGGGAGGAGATAAATAGGAGAACAAAATCGAGGTCTGTTAGAACGGTGAACCCCAGGACCCCGAGCCTTTTAACATTCCCTCCTCCCGCCGACAGACCAGAACAGGGCGGGGGATCCGCCACCTGAACCCCCAGACGCCTAGCTGTACAGAGAAGCCTCCCACCTGTGCCACCAAGCCTTAGCCACAGCAACAGGCTCCGCAGTGGGCCAAGCTAAGATGGGAAGAAAGCACGTGCTGTAGGTATCCATTCCTTCCTACCCTGGGGAACCTGGAAGTTTCTGTAGGTGCTAAAGGGCTGAAAAGACAGGCCTGGTATATACTCTCCTGAAAACCCTTTGAATTAATTTCAACTACTGTACAATTTCAGCAGGATCCTGGGGGGGAAAAAAAGGCCATTCAGTAAAAACAAAAGAAATCTGAACACGATAAGGACTTTAGTTAACAATAATGTCACAATATTGGTTCATAAATTGTGACAAATGTAACCATACTAATATCTGATGTCAATAGGGGAAACTGGGTATGCGGCATGTGGGAACTATGTATAAATCTTCACAACTTTCCTGTAAATCTAAAACTATTCTAAAATAAGGTTATTTTAAATACAGCATATTAAGATGTGAAATTCCAATGAATGAAAACACCTTTGGAAAAAGCTTTATAAAATTAAGCAAAAAAAGTTCTTTAAAATATTCCATATTAATCTAAATTTGACACTGCTGTATTTTTATGATCGGTACCATGTTTTTAGCCGGAGAGAATGCTTTTTAGACGTTTTCAGCTTAAACAAAAGTTGAATTGGAAAATACTGATGAATATTCCCGGTATGTCATACTTCCTAGAACCTGCACACAGCAGAATTATCAAAGAGCAATTGAGAGAGGCTTAAACTTGTTCATATGCTTAGAAATAATTAAGAACCAATCAAGTCACATTCTTTGCCATCCCCTTAGACTTGGAAAGGATTAGGATGGCTGGACTCCACAGGGAATGGGACATAATCCCATGCCTCTCTCTCTCAACCCAATTCATAGCAGTGAGCAGCAAGCATAAGTTCCCTCAGGCACTCTCCTCTTGTTTCACCAGCTCCATTTAAATGAAATGGACATCTTGTGTCCTGAGGGGTGAGTCTCGCAATCCAATCCGGTGGATTGAGGTGTGACTCATTACTGAGGACTACTCTCAACAGACTGTACATCACTGAATTTATGTGGGATTCCTGGAAACACTGCGCCATAATTGGAACGAAGCAAGGAGCAAATCCTAATTTGTAGCTTGGAAGGTTCCTACCAATGTAGTCAACTAAATAATTCGTGGTAAATTTTGCCTATTGTCCTTCTACACTAAGTATCAGTAAGGAAACCAAGAGTTAAAATTGTCATTGCAGGTGAACGTGCTATAATTAAGGGTTATAATAAAAAAGAGTACTTAAGGGCAAAAACGTTGCTATGTCAAGCAAGTGGCTCAAAATGATCCCCACCCCACCCCCAATCTTATCTCATTTGGAATCTCTTAGATTTTGTCCAGCATTGTCCTACTCTCTCACTGTGTGAACTTGGACAAGTTCCTTAGCCTCTCTACTCCTCATTTTTGTCATCTTCACAATAGTGAAAATAATAATTCTGTGGTGGTGTTAGAAGAATTCATAGAAATAGTGTTTGTAATACTTTTAGCACAGTGCCTGGAATATATGGTGTTAAAAAAAGTGTTTGATAAATCAAAAAATAAGATCATCCTTGCCCACATTAAAGCCATTCAATGTAATGATAAACCTGTTGATAATATGGCATGGCAAAAACACAGAAAAGAATACTCAGATGCCAGCTTGGAGGGAGGGAAACTCTGGCACAGAGAGATGTTGAAGGGGTGAAAGAAATGTAGGTGGTTTTCATCGGAAATAAAAAAGGATGTGATGTGATGGAACTCTCCCAAATTACCAGTAAAAATGTAAAATGGTGCAGCTGCTGTGTAAAACAGTGTGGCAGTTCCTCAAAAAATTAAATGTAAAATTACTATATGACCCAGCAATTCCACTCCTAGGTATATACCCAAGAGAATTGAAAGCAGGCACTCAGGTACTTACACATACATGCTCTTAACAGCATTACTCACAATAACCAAAAGGTGGAAACAACCCAAATGTCCATCAGCTTATGATGGATAGATAAATGTCATATATCCATGCAATGGAATATTAGCCATAAAAAGGAATGGTACATGGTACAACATGAATGGACCTGGAAAACATTATACTAAGTGAAATAAGCCAGACATACAAGGTTACATACCCTATGACTCCACTTATAGGGAATATCCAGAAAAGGTGAAGCCATAGATACTAAAAGCAGATTGGTGGTTGCCAGGGGCTGGGGAAGTGCGGAGTAACTGCTTACTGGATACAGGGTTTTCTTTGGGAACGGTGAAAATGTTTCGGAACTGGAGAGAGGTGGTGGTTGCACAATATTGTGAATGTACTAAATGCCACTGAATTGCACACTATTTTGGGTGACTTTTACCTCATCCAAAACAAAAACACAAAAACCCCCATACACACATAAACAGGACAAGAGTTGAATGCTCTCTTGTTGTGGTTGAGAACACAAAAGCATTCCAGGCTTCCCCTTCCACTGACCAGAGATTCCTTTCTTAGGGAAGTTACCTAATGTCCAGCCCCTCTGGGCCCTGGTTTCCTCATCAGTAGGATAATGAAGTTGGACCACCAGGATCCCTTCCGATTCAAATGCCAAGGCAAAGAAATTCAGCTTCCTTCTTTTACCCTCTCTCATCCACATGCTTGAAAAATAAAAATGACTGCGTCTGTACTGCAGATATACATTGGAAGACAATTTATTGAAATTAAATTACAGGGAAATTAATTTTAGTTATTAACAGGAAAAGTATTTTAATATTTATTGTGATAATGATGCAAATGAACGGGCAAATAACTAGAACAAATGCACTTGAACCATTAGCTTGGTGTTTGCCACTCTGATGTTCAGACTCCTCTGCGCCCGTGCATGGCTCCAGCCTGTCTGCACCCCTCGGTGTAATCACACGCTGTGCTTTTTGCCAGTCACTGTATGTAAGGCTGCTCTGCCAGAGGCAGTGCTGGCAGCCCCGGGTTGATTAGGAGGCCCTTGATTGATTAATAGGTGCCCTTGCCAAGTAGGCAAGAACCAGTCCCTGGTTCTTCTAAGGGATGGTTCTTACTTAGAATACCTTCCTAAGCTGCCCATGCTTTGCAACCAGAGTAATCTAGAGCAATTTCAAGACTGCAGTCACTAAAACTTGCTCATAGACTATGGCTCTGGTGACACCTAAACTAATTGTAACTTTATTCTAAAATTATGGAAATATTATTTGAATAGCGAGCCAAATTTACCAGTCCTGGGATTTAAAGTCCTGGGTCCACATGTTCATTCTGGGAGGTGGGGATGTAATTTTGTGTATTTTATTGACCACTACCTCCTCCACCTTCTACTGCGGATTTCTGATCCTCTGTAAATCCCCTTATTATTCCTAGGAGTGTCAGGCGTATTTCCAAAGAACCTTCAGAAAATTTTCAGCCAGCTATCAAGTCTGTCATTTCCCCCCTTTTAAATTCAAGGATATCTACTTCTGAGGTCTACAACAAACCCCGAAGCTGCAAAAAACACAAGCCACTGCCTACCAGGGCCCACATTCAGGCGGCCTTGGACGGCTCTTCTCCTGCCCCTGAAGGAGATCACTGGATGGGGCAAGGTATTGTGGCTATGCAGGGTTCCAGCACAAGTCGGGGAAGGGCCTTCCTCTCTTTTGGTATTGCAGCTCCATTTTACTCCTTGCAGCAAACGAACAGTCCCCAGGTTTCGAACCCAGTCCCCAGTCCCTGAACATCCACCATGGCTGGATAGGGAGGCAAAGCCAGGAGACAAGTATCCTACAGAATGCCTGACTGCCCCATTCACTGGCCCCTGAGGTTTTGCTCTGAGCCAGTGAGCCAGGATGCTCTGCCTGACACTCTCCCAGTGACTTCTCTCTGGGGAGGCTCCCCCCACCTCCTTTCATGCAAATAGACCCTTGGGCAGGCTTCGTACAAGCCCAGACATGCCCCAATCCCACGTGGAGGTTGCCATGGCTCAGGGTCAGACACCAGGTTCCTGGTACCTATTTATTAGGCACTTACTATGTGCTACGTGCTGGGGGTCCAAGGATGACGGGCTTCTGTCATCCAGGAGCTGCTGTGGGAATTTAGATGGCAGCTCCTCGATGCTGACCAATCAAGCCGTTACCCCAGTTGGTGCACCTCCTGCCGAAAGGTCATACCAAGGGTGCCCACTATCACCATCTCGGCAGAGGTCCTCTTCCCTGTATAACTAGGAGTTTCACCAAGTTTCCCATGGACCACTTCTTCAGGTTCTTACTTGATGACCATGCGCCTCTGTCTGCTTCTTTCCATCAGTAGCAGCAGCGTGCCTTTCCTGTTCTACTCTTTGTTCTTGACCCAGACTTCACTCCATTTCTCCTTTCATATTTCTCCTCTCAGATGAAGAAAAGAGAGGACTATGGGCAGGAGAATAAACGTGTAAACGCTGTAGGGGATTGTGTACAAAATGATACCTGAAAAACCTGTACATTCTCCTTCTTCTTCTTCACAAATGTTAATTGTACTTTTATCTTTTACTCAGTTTATTTAAACTAAAACACAGAGACAGCTCACCCATTTTTTTGTTGTTCAACTTTATATAAGCCCTAATGCATTGTAACTTACAACTTAATGTGAGAACTGTACATTCTTTTGTTCAACCTACATGAAGAGCCCAAGTGCAAACTGATGTAAAATTTAAAATGGCTTTGCACGCAATTTATGAATCTTTTTCTCTGGAGTCTGTTCTCTGGTGTTCGGTAGGAAAGGGAATTTAAAAAAAATTCATTAAGCAATCAGCTTACCTTTGGATAAGTAAAAAGTCTTGTGGGACATACCTGTGTTAGCTGTTACATGAGAATGTGGTGAATTTTGAAGGCAGACCTTCAGAACATCATATTTTAGTAGGAAACTTGAAAGATAAGTGGATGAAAACATTCAGCAAAGAAAAATACAGTATTTTTAGGATTCAGTGAGATATGACCCAGTATTTCTTCATTGTACGCACCCCCCTTCATTGAGCTCATGGGGCCTTGAAGATAGTAGGGGTCAGGGAGATGCTTGTTAATTTTATTTAAAATTGGATTCCTCCCAGTCTCTCAGTGTCTTTGCACCTCCCGACCTGGGTCAAACAGCAGAGGAAAGGGGAATAAGGTACCAGGTAAAGCTAAAACGAGATCATTGCTAAAATATTTGTTTGTTCCTGGGTTTATTATTTTATTCAAAAGCCTGGGAGGTGACCAGCCTAGAATGTGGCAGTAAACTGTGCTGTTAATCCATTTGCATTTTCGGAGTTGGGATACAGGTTTTCAAGTTTGTTATGGGATTTTATGCAAAACAATATGCAAATCGATGGCATTCTAAAAATGCCGTCTGTTCTCCAGCCCCTCTCCTGGTCACAAACAAGGGAGGCTGGCGCCGGGCTCGCCGGGCTCCTTGGGCAAGGGGTAAACCCTGCTGGGTGACGGGCCGGGGGGGAAGGGCTGTCCCGGAGGCGGTCCTGGGGCGGAGCCTGGGCGGGGCCCGTGACGCGCGGAGTCGGCCTGCTCAGGGGCTGGACCTCAGCCTCTCCCCGCCTGGGGCCGCCGCCGCGCCAGTGGTGGCTCCGCGTTTCCAAAAGGGGCCCTCCGACTCCTCGCTGGGCCAGTCCGGCGCTGAGTCGTGGAGCCCCGCACAGCTCCCGCTGGTCCCTGAACAGGATCCCTGCTCCCCAGAGTTGCGAGCAACTTTCCCCTCTCCCTGGTGCCGCGGTGGCTCGGGGACCGTGGCCGCCGCAGGTAGCTGAACTCCGGGCCACTCTCCCTGCGCCTCGGCTGAGCGCGCTCGCGGGTCGCTCTCTCTCCGGGTGCACGCTGGGGGTCCCCGAGCTCGGCTCTGCGGGCGAGATGCCCCTAGGACATATCATGAGGCTGGATCTGGAGAAGATCGCCCTGGAGTACATCGTGCCCTGTCTGCACGAGGTCGGCTTCTGCTACCTGGACAACTTCCTGGGCGAGGTGGTGGGTGACTGTGTCCTGGAGCGAGTCAAGCAGCTGCACTGCAACGGGGCCCTGCGGGACGGCCAGCTGGCCGGGCCCCGCGCCGGCGTCTCCAAGCGGCACCTGCGGGGCGACCAGATCACGTGGATCGGGGGCAACGAGGAAGGCTGCGAGGCCATCAGCTTCCTCTTGTCCCTCATCGACAGGCTGGTCCTGTATTGCGGGAGCCGGCTGGGCAAATACTACGTCAAGGAAAGGTCCAAGGTAGGACGCGCGCGGGTGCCCGGCCGCTGCTGCAGCCCGCGGGGACTGGGGACGTTTGGAGTCCGTGGTCTGTCGCCTTGGCAGGGCTGCAAGCCAACTTTAGTTTTTAACCAAGAAGCAAGAAGTCCGCCTGGTTCCCCCTACACCTCCCACTCCCCCGCCCCACGTTGGGACAGGTTATTAGAAACATTATGTATGGTCCGAGACATGAGAACTCATGATCTTAAATGTCTACTTTCAAGTCACCTAATATTGCCCGTCAGCCCTTCATTGTGTTCAGAGGGGATTCCAGCGAAAGCACTTTTAGAGAATTCTAGAGACAGTGTCATTTCACAGTGTGGCATTTGGCTTGTGGAGTTTGGCAGGTGTGGGAAGAGTTTGACCTGTGAAGGAGTAAGGCTCATCACCATCACTTTCTAGTGCTGCCCTTGGCTTTCTGCGCCCAGGACATTATTTGATCATCCACTTGAGTTGAAAATTCTCTCCTGGTGCTGAGCCCCAGCCCCCTTTCCTAACTATCAATTGCTGGGGAGATCCACTGAGAACAACCAGTTAAGTGATCAGAAGAGGGTAGTCAAGTACCTCTGGAAAGAAACCATGTTTTTGTTCAGATGGCCAGCAGTCACTCCCTGGGTGGTAATTTTTCTTGGAAACATTTACAGGTAGATTGGCAGAAATATGGGAACGCGGAGTACCATGATATTTGTGCGTGTACGTTACGTTGGGATAGTCGAGCTACTCAGTATTTTCTACAAATGATAATCCAGCACGTTTTTCAGGGCAGTTCTGAGAGTGATTTCGTACCTCTTTTATTGTGGACTGGTCAAGGGGCACTCAGAACTGTAGACAAGTTTTACTTTAACACAGTGAGGCAAAACATACTAGCGTGAGAAGGAAGGTGAACATTCACCTATGTACTACTCTGTGACACTGTATGTAGTATTCCTCAATTTGTGATAAAACATACCATCGTTGTCTCATTTGTCCCGTAAACTAAGAGGAATACTTTTAATAAAGGGCAAGTGGTAAAGACTGGAAGTGTATAGAAATGAAGGGGTTGGATTGGGCGAGTGGAATAGAGAAGAGATTGCTGTATACCTTTCAAGCCAGGAGGACATGGTTAGAATATCTGAAAGCACTGTTTTTAATAGAGTGCAAATAAAGTAAATCTTAGAAGAAAATGCTGCTTCCTAAATTTTACTGTGATTAGGGGAAAATTCAGTTAGCCGGACTCTGTAGAAGATTGATGGTAAAGTCTTTCTTTACTCTTGTGGCATCGTTTTGGTGATGGAGTAGAAAGCCATTTGTCTTGATTAGTTTTGTTTTTGCACTTGTTTTGTAAATGACCGTGCCTTTGGGATGGGATCAGGAGGGGACCAGCTATCCTCAGTGTTGAAGAGGTGTACATAGCTTCAACCTAGAACAGCAGGTGGCTTCTTATCAGTTTTTTAGAGTTTCTTTTAAATTTTGGTGTTAGGAACTTCACCCCTAGCATTCTAGGAACAGAATTTGCTCTGAGGGAGGGAGATCAGAATTCGTTGATAGAGGTCACTAACATATTTGAAAGTTAAGTTTTTTTGGGTTTTGTTCTTATTTTAGCTTTGACTTAATGGACAATGGTAGGATTTTAAGCTAGAATTTAACTCCACAAATTGAATGAAAAACACTGTGTACGTCTGGGTAAGGAAAACTAAAAGATCTCTGGATATGATTTTTCAATTATGGGTTATCATCTGGGTAGAACAAATAACTTTTCAGTTAACCCTTTCAGAAGGTGACTGTGAATTGAAAAGAGAAAATTCATCTTTTGTCCACTGAAGAGACATCTGCCCGTACCTTGGTTTCCAGCTTTCCTTTAGTGGTTTGGCACAAAGTTCTTTATTCTGCCCTTTAGAAAAATCACCTCTAAATTGGGATATTCCTTGGCCAGCTAAAACCAAATGTAAACCAGGCTTGAGCAAACAATTATTATATGTACTCAAAAAAAAAAAGTTTGGTTTGTTTGTATAAAGAAGTCTCCTTAGGAATGTCTTGTAGCCCTGGGTCTCTTACTTGAAGTTCATTATTAAAGCATTGTAGAAACACATTCCATTTCTATATGATTTATATTAGTTCCACCTTAATTTAACCTTATTTACTTCTCTTCCCTCAACTGAGTTCCTTACTCTGTGCTGTTTCCCAGAGTAGTGATACGGACCCAGTTTCCTGCTCCATCCTCGAAGCAGGTATTCAGTAAAAACTAAATTATTAAAAGGTAGAATTTGTACATTTATTTTAAACATTTATTTGTAACTTTTTATTATGGAAATTTTCAAACATATATAAATGTAGAGAGGCTAGTATAATGAGCTCCTATCACCCATTCTCAACAATTGCCAATATATACATTTACATATTTTCGACCAGTTTTTTTTTAGGTACTTTACATTTCTTGGTGTTATGCTTGTTAATCCTAATGAAATACTTTTTTTCCCTGAACTTTTAAAGGTCATTGAAGAAGGTAATAATGCTCTTTATCTCAATGAAACAGTTGCAGAGGCATTGGAAATAGAATAGGAATATAGTGGACCTAAAATTGAAATTGTGGAAGGGTATGGAAAGAAATATTAAAGTGTTCCCCTCCCTGCCACAAAAGGTGTTAACTGATGAGAATTTATCTACCTCCGCTTTGTTGGAGAAAAATCTAAGGGTGCTGAGGACTCTGGGGCAGATGTTTCTATGATATACAGCAGTATGGTGCCCCCTAACTTCAAGCACAATCATTGCTTTCAGGCTATGAAAAGATTTCTTATCTGTTACTCCCTATTGGAGAACTTAGATCATATCCAAGATAAATATTGGTCCTAATTTGCTCCTTTTGCTTTGGCTGCCTAGATCTTGGACATGGCTGTTTTCCAGAGAATGTGTAATTTATAGAACCCAGAGTGCCTCTGCTTGCAGCAGAAGTTAGTAACTCTAATAATAATAACTACCTTTTAATGAGCCGTTGGCTCCGCCTGGTACTGTGCTAAGCACTTTTCAGACACTGTCTGACAGTCTTCAGAACCATAATCTTCGGCAAATTGAGTAATTAAATCATTTGTCCAAGGACACGAAGTCAGCAGTAAATGCAGTTTGTCATAGGGGTTAGGGTCTTGGACTTGGGGTGACTAACCTTGTGGCCACAGGTAAGTTGCACAGTTTTCACCAAAGGTGAAATGAGAGAGAATACCTTAAAGCTTTGGCGGGGGAAGGAGCATGAAATAAGACAGTGTACATAAAATTCTTAGCAGAATTCTGAGCCTTCATAAATGTTCTAAGGGGAGATTTGGGAGTCTAACCCAGGTCTGTCTGAGCCCAGAGTTTGTGTTGTTGACTCTTAGGCTCCTACTTACCCTCCTTTCCTTCCCTCGGCAAATGTTCACTCAGCATGGGGTACCGTGCAGGGGTGGGGATACAAAGGTGGACAGGCATCGGCCCTGCCCCCTAGAGCTTACATTCACGTGTACTTTTGAACTGTAGGATCCTCTAGCGCACACTTGATTATCCTCAAGTTTAAAAAAGAAAAAAGACAAAACCCAAACATTGAAGTGGGTCAGTTAAGTACATTTGAAGAAGAGAACGGGATGCTGTGCTAATGTTTTCCTACTGTTATTTGCAGGAAAAGCATTTGTTAACCAGCTTGGGTGTTAGGATCCCCAACTGGAGTAGCTGTGGCTGATTGGGTTATGGGGGTTGTACCAGCAGGTCAGTCCTCCCCTGGAAACTGTACAGGGAAATGATGAAACAGCAGTACGTTGTAGATAACAGAAAATATATTACAAATGGTGGATTTGTTCCTTTGCTGCTAGAACAAGAACAGTTTTGGCCCTTCCTTCTCCTGTGATATCAGGAATATTCATGACTCGATGGAGCTTAGCATGGTTGTGAACTACTTTAGACAAACCTGGGGTAATGAATTTCAAAGATCAGGATCTCTCTCAGGACCCAAGTGCAGGAAATGCAAGTGGGGTTCACAGAAGCCTGAAGCCATGAACCAGGAACTAGAAAGTCCTTAACGTCCAGGAGAGCTGGTGTGTTAGTTCTTTTCTCTGGTGCTCTATGGCCCCCATCTTTGCTTCTCTGCTTGTACTCTTTATTTCTAGCCCTCTCTACCTTCCGTCCAGCTTTTGAGCGCACAGCTCAAGATGGCTACCCCACAGTGGCCATCTCAGCCTCAGTTTGAGTTCAACAGAGACTTGACTAACATTCTAGAATCCCTGTTTTCATCCCCCCTGAGAGAGGACCTGTCAACCTTGGGTGGGGATGGTTTGGGAGGGCATGTGGAATCATACATCACAAATACAGTTGCCAGGGCCCATGAGAGGTGCAGTTCTTAGAGCATGGGGTTTGGGGACTAGGCATCATACATGGTGTCTCTGCAATTAAAGTCTTAAAAATTTATCTGTGAATAAGGTATTTTAGGGCCTCCCTGGTGGCGCAGTGGTTAAGAATCCGCCTGCCAATGCAGGCGACACGGGTTCGAGCTCTGGTCCGGGAAGATCCCACATGCCGCGTAGCAACTAAGCCCACGCGCCGCATCTCCTGAAGCCCATACGCCGCATCTCCTGAAGCCCGCGTGCTCTAGAGCCTGTGCTCTGCAACAAGAGAAGCCACTGTAATGAGAAGCCTGCGCACCGCAACAAAGCGTAGCCCCCGCTCGCTGCAACTAGAGAAAGCCCGCGCACAGCAATGAAGACCCAGCGCAGCCAAAAATAAATAAATTAATTAAAAAAAAATAAGGTATTTTAGGGGGAGGAGGCACTGAGTTTGAAGCACTGGAACATCTTTCTATAAGGATGTGAGAATTCTTAATAAAAGGTTTTGTATTTTAGCTCTTGGAGGAAGGAAATAATTTACAGAGTACAGCCTCAGTGACAGTGAAGCAAGTTTCTCCGTAGGGTGAGTTTTCATAGTGTTCTTTGTCTATTTTGTTGAATGACACTTGGGAACAAAGAAAAGAAGGTGCATATGTGTGTTTCCTTTGTAATTTCTTTTGTTCAATTTTGGGGCACTGGCCACTCCACCACGACCTTGTCTGCTTGCAGTGAAGCGGGAAATCGGGGGTATCAATTTAATTTATTCATTCACAAATCATTAAATGCCTTGCACTGCGGTAGATCTGTACATGGATGGGAGAAAGGAGGTGGAAAGGGATGATAAAAGCACCTAAAGAAGTAAGCTGAAAATTGAGTGGCGTGAAATGGTTGTCACCAACTTTGTTTTCTCTTTTTCTGGTTAAACAGACCAGTTTTACACTGATTAGTCATTTTTGTTTCTCTTCTTTGGGCTTTGTCCAATTTCTCTGTTTACTTAACATGAAGTGACTAAAATAAGTGACCAAAACTATTAGGACTTTAATAATAAAGGTTTTTGGAGTTAGGGAGGTATCAGAAATTGCATTTGTCCAATTCCTCAATCATTCAGCAATTAGGTGGTTTTTGTATTTGGAGAAATGAGGTCTTGCATAGGTCCTTGAGGAGAGATTGGAGTAGGTCTTGGGCTTGAGCAAAGTGCTTTAATAGAGAAGGGGCTACCTTGGGTTGGGGTTGCTTCATAAGTCAGGTGGACTGGGAGACATGGTCGGTAGGTTAAGTCAGCTGCATCAGTGTCTTATTTGGGAATTTTTTTTTTTAAGGAAAAGAGGAAAGTTGCTCTACTTTATTAACTACTTTAAGCTAAAGAAAACTAGGGCTAGGATGTATGTAGCTTCTTAAAATCAATCATGGTTCTTTAATTTACCGGGAATATCTTAAAACAGTTGCTTATCTCATTTGTCCATCTGGCTCTTTTTTTGAAGAAATTAGAATATGTTCACCGTTTTCAGAATTATTTATGTGGAAAATAGGTGTTAAAATTCAGATGGCCAGTGGTTTATAATTTTTAAATATAATTCTGACTTAAAATTGATCAGCACCCATCCTTAGGTGGGAATTAAGTAGCCAATCTGTACCTTTGACTTGTGGGTATCATGAATTATTTCCCTTTCTGACCTTACTCAGCTCAAGCAAAATTTGTAAATTCTTCCCTGATTCCCAACTCTGGCTAGAAAATTTTCAGATTTTATAAATAACAAGCAGTCTTGGAGTTGCGTGTTACAATTCTACACTGAAAACGCACCGTGTCTGGGAGACTTCTCTGATGAGCTTAAAACTGGGGGTGGAGTTTAACCCATGATAAGCAGGTCGCATCTGAGAAGCATCCTAGCACTTGAGGATAAAGTTCAGAGGGCATCTCGCCTTTGGACCATGTTTGCTCAGTTTGGCAAGACCTCTGATTTTGACTCACCTTTGTGGCCTCCAGTAAATTAAATGACAGTTTGACCCATGTCTACTGAACACCAAGGAGCAGCTTGCAGGTTAGCACTACGGAGAAGGTTATTAACTCTTCGTTAATTATTATAGCTACAGACTTGATAATTCCTTTGTAGCAGCACTTTGTAGCTGTTAACTAATATTGCTCTAAGAAATGAGTGTCATTTTTCTCCAGTGTTTGTCAAATGCCCATGTTCTGACAGTAATGATAGTTCAGAGGTATTCTGCTGGGCAACTGCCAGGGGTGCCCAGTGGGTAGCTGAATCCAGAGACACTGGAATTGTAAATTCGACAGACAAATCATTTCATGATGCCAGACCGAGGAATTTGGCTTTGGCAGATTGCCAGGAGCCGTTGCTTTGGCTCAGATTCAGAACTATGTATCTGTTTGCCAGGCAAGATTAGTTAGCTTGGTTCTTTATACATAGAAATTTTCCCTCGATGATTTCAATCTTAAACCAATATGGCTCTTACCTTAATTTTGTATCTTCTTTTGATATTGATTTATAGGTGAGTCCCTATTCTTGTTTTTGGTGAGCTGGTAGTGACTGAGTGTCATATTTTTTACCCCCTGCCTCTGCCCAGTCCCAGCCTTACAGACCCTTGGGTTTGTAGCTGTGTAGTGCAGGCTTTCACATCTTGTGTTGGTTTCATTTGGTTCCTACTTACTGAGTGTCCTCCATGGTCAGTACAATGTTAATACCTCCTTAAATCAAACCAATTTTATTTTTATTTTTTATACTTTTTTTTTTTTTGCGGTACGCGGGCCTCTCACTGTTGTGGCCTCTCCCGTTGCGGAGCACAGGCTCCGGACGTGCAGGCTCAGCGGCCATGGCTCACGGACCCAGCCGCTCCGCGGCATGTGGGATCTTCCCGGACCGGGGCACGAACCCGTGTCCCCTGCATCGGCAGGCGGACTCTCAACCACTGCACCACCAGGGAAGCCCTTTATTTTTATACAATTTTTAAAGGTTACTTTCCATTTACAGTTACTACGAAATATTGGCTATATTCCCCATGTTGTACAATATGTCCTTGAACCTGTCTTACACCCAATAGTTTGTACCTCCTACTCCCCCACTCCCATTTTGGCCCTGCCCCCCTCCCCACTGGTGACCACTAGTTTGTTCTCTGTATCTGTGAGTCTGCTTTTGTTTTGTTATATTTGTCCATTTGTTGTATTTTTTAGATTTCACATACAAGTGATTCATACGGTATTTGTCTTTTTCCATCTGACTTATCTCACTTAGCATAATGCCCTCCAAGTCCATCCATGTTACTGCAAATGGCAAAATTTCGTTCATTGTTATGGCCGAGTAGTATTCCATTGTATATATACCACATCTTCTTTATCCATTCAGCTGTGGATGGACAGTTGGGTTGCTTCCATATATTGGCTGTTGTAAAGAATGCTGCTATGAACGTTGAGGTTCATGTATCTTTTCAAAGTAGTATTTTCATTTTCTTTGGACATATACCCAGGAGTGGAATTCCTGGGTCATATGTAGTTCTATTTTTAGTCAAACCAATTTTTCATTCTTTAGGAGATGCAATGATCACTGTTTCTCAAGTTCTGGAGTAAATGTACCTATCTCATACTAACTTTTATTTTTGTTTCCAAAATGAAGCCAAAATAATATCACCATATAAAAATAATTCCAAAATACAGAGATTCAAAGAATATGATAGTAGTCTTGATTATTTGCCAGTGGGAAGAAGACAAATGGAAAAACACAATTCCAGGTGGCAGTGACATCTAGTTTTGGTTCTCTTAGGGCAACTTGAAGTTGTTTTGAAGTATTCAGGATAATAGTCTTCTTTCTGAACATTGCTTGGAAGTAAAGAGACACTGTTTTAAACAGTCTGAACATTTGGGGGGAGCTTGCTCTGTGTTCTCCAGACAAATAGATCACAGATGCTGCCTGTGCCCCTCCCTCCACATCCCCTCCCAGTTCTACTTATCTGTCTAGTCAAACCTGAGGGACTATTACTTAGAAATCTCAATACCCCACACAAAGTTGGCCGTGAGTCTTGTTTTTTTTTTTTTTTTTGGATGGCTTCTTTCCTATTTATATTGTTTTGCAGTTTAATTTGTTTGGAGTAGGTAAACAAAACTGTTTTAAACGTTGAAGGTTCATTCAGGAACGTGCAATATTATTGCTCAAAATTTGGCTATTTTGTGCTGTTTTGGCTTTTTGAGGGTTTTTTTTAGGCTCCCTGTGGAACCTTAAGTTTTGTCTTTTTTTAAAAAACTAAATTTTGTTTCTCTTTCACAGTAGAAATCCTTGAGGAGGGAAGTATTTTAAAGATACCTACTTTAATCAGAAATCACCTGCCCTGGGCTTCCCTGGTGGCGCAGTGGTTGAGAGTCCGCCTGCCGACGCAGGGGACACGGGTTCGTGCCCCGGTCCGGGAAGATCCCACATGCCGCGGAGCGGCTGGGTCCGTGAACCATGGCCGCTGAACCTGCGCGTCCGGAGCCTGTGCTCCGCAACGGGAGAGGCCACAACAGTGAGAGGCCCGCGTACCGCAAAAAAAAAAAAAAAGAGAAATCACCTGCCCTTGGTTCTTGTTCTCCTTGTGATCCATTTTAATGAGCTTTGCCGGTGTTAAGCAGTGTAAAACCCAACGCTAATCAGTCTCCATGCTTAAAAAAACAAAACCAAAAACACACCCAACCGTGCTCTCTCCCCATTGTCCACCGTATATGCTGTGAATTTAGCGTGCCATTTAAGACCCTCCACGTCTGACCCCATCTGACCTTTCTACATTTAATCTCCCACTGACAGCCTTCCTTCCCTCCAGATCCCTGAAGTGCTGGAAACGGATTTGCCGGGCAAACCAAGCTTCCTCATTGTCTTCTCCTCAAAAATCCATCCTCCTGCCTTCTCCGTGAAGTTCCCTTCTGCTTCCTAGAACTCTGTGGGTGGCTCAACCCGGGCCACCCCAGTAGATTTATTTCTTTGCTGCTTACCCTGCCTGCCCCTCATGTACCTATAAATTCTTTGAAGGCAGAGACTATTAAGCTTGATATATATTTTTAGTGCCTCCAATAGTCCTTTACTGTTGACTTAATTTCATCTTTAAAAGGAACTTTGATTTTAAGGATGTCAGGGTGTCAAAAAAATAGCTATAAATATATATATATATATTTTTAGAAATTTCATGTAATGTCTGAAACATTTATATTAACGTATTTCCATACAAATAACCTAAAGAAAGTTTAGTATTTGTTGTTTTTTTTTGTTTGTTTGGTTGGTTTTTTATACTGCAGGTTCTTATTAGTCATCAATTTTATACACATCAGTGTACACATGTCAATCCCAGTCTCCCAATTCAGCACACCACCATCCCCACCCCACCGCGGTTTCCCCCCCTTGGTGTCCATACATTTGTTCTCTACATCTGTGTCTTAACTCCTGCCCTGCAAATCGGTTCATCTGTACCATTTTTCTAGGTTCCACATACATGCGTTAATATACGATAGTTGTTTTTCTCTTTCTGACTTACTTCACTCTGTATGACAGTGTCTAGATCCATCCACGTCTCAACAAATGACTCAATTTCGTTCCTTTTTATGGCTGAGTATATATATACCACATTCCGTTGTATATATGTACCACAACTTCTTCATCCATTCGTGCTATAAATATTTTGTTAGGCCAAAAAAGAAAAAAGAGAAAGAAAGGTTTTACAACTTCTTCCCTAATTTGGTGCTAAAGGGTTTAACTATTTTATTACATTAACAGGCTGTGAGGGACCATCTCAAAGGAGGGACTTTGGCTTTGTAAGGTTTTTTTTCTTAGTTCTGATACTCTATGCTTGGCCCTAGAAAGTACCAAGTCACATCAGATCCTGGCAGCTCATACTTAGAGGTCTGCCTCAGAGAAGCCCGGGACCATGAGGCTAGGACCCTGGCTTCTGGTCCTTGCTCAGACCCTGGCAGGCCGCATCTCAGGACCTTAATCTCCACTTCTTTAGGAACAAGGTCGATTTTTATTTTTGTATTTGAACTTAATTTGGTCAGTACCTTATTAGGCACTGGGGTGGACGTTTTACATTTTATTTTGTCTTACTGTGATCTTTGGCAAGTCAGTTCTCTGAGCCTCACTGTCATCTCTAACATGGGTCCAATAATATAAATCTACCTCCATATGATAAGGAATTCAATGAAAATTGAGACTATAATTTTATTTGAGAGGGCAAATAGGTGCTTTCAGTGCCTCTGATTGGATTCCTGAAGAAGAGATCTGACTCTATCCACAGTCACACACCCCAGCGCTGACAGGACAGTAATCCTCAACAATGCTGCAGAGTTGCACTTGGAATGTTTCCTGCCAGTTTCAGGAATCACGATGCAGAAGCTGTGCCAGAAACTGCCCTATAGGAATTCCTCTCACTTCCTGCTCTACCCACCACCGCCTGTTCTCCAAGTTAACTAGTGCAGGTGACTAATTCTAATTCCCCTTGACCTTTTATTATTTAGGGTGAGGCATTGCACGAAGACTCCTGCTTTGCCACAGCAGCAGCAGCAGCATCTGGGAACATGCTGTAAATGCATGTTCTTGAGCTTCTCCCCAAACCTAGTGAATCAGAAGCTCACAAGTCCTCCAGGCAATTCTCATACAGGCTGAAGTTTGAGAACCACAGAATAAAATGAATATGAGGAGGCTAAATGGGGATGGTGCTCTATCTTCTTAGAGTTTCTCTATCAGTGAGAAAATCGGCATTCGATCAGTTGATCAGATCTGAGCTGATTGATCGCTAAAACTAAAACATGCAAGTGTTTTTGTTTCATTTGGGAAATTTTTGAGAAAAACACATTAACATGTTAAGTACACACACACACACAACACACACAATTTTTCTATTATTTTTTTCCAATAAAAGTTAATTTTCCAGGGGCTTCCCTGCTGGCACAGTGGTTGAGAGTCCGCCTGCCGATGCAGGGGCCACAGGTTCGTGCCCTGGTCCGGGAAGATCCCACATGCCGTGGAGCCGCTGGACCCGTGAGCCATGGCCGCTGAGCCTGCGCGTCCGGAGCCTGTGCTCCGCAACGGGAGAGGCCACAGCAGTGAGAGGCCCGCGTACCGCAAAAAAAAAAAAAAAAAGTTAATTTTCCAGAACCAGAATTGGAGTATAATTTGGAACTGTTTCTCTCCAGTTGCGTTGAATGGAGGGGAACAATCTTTGTTAATATCTGCGCAGTATTGCTCCCCTGTATCCTACAGCCTGGCAAGGAGTGCAAGCTCAAGGCACCAGGGAGAACAAGAAAGCATCGTAGTGATTTGGGGTGAGAACAAACTGGAAAAGAGCAGATGATTCTGTCAGTATTGAGTATCTGTTATGCGCTCACTGAACACCACACAGAAGCCTAGGGTTGTTTCTGACCCTCTAGGGTAAGATGGCTGAGGTGTGGGACTCTTTGGGGAAGGAAAGCCGAAAACCGAATCCAGCTTGACTGTAATCAAAGGTTTTACTAGGTAGAGATTGGAGAGTAGCTGGCACTTGCCTTTTCCTACTTCTGCATGGAGGGCTTTGATTGCCCAGTTAATATCGTTTGAGCCTCTATTTGATAAGCCATGATAATCATCCGAGAATCCTTTGTTGTGTTATCTTGAAGGAAGACAATTTCATTCGTGGTCACTCTGGAAATAATTGCACCTGTTTTCAGTGAACAACTTTTTCCTGATATTTTAGAAGCAGTGTTTAGCAGTGGGAAGACCATGCTTAGTTCTATAATGTCCCGTTAAGTTACTTTTTGTCTCTCCCAGTTTCCACGTTCGTAAAATGGGGCTTCTCTTGGAGCCCCATCTTGAAGGGACATAGGTACAATTATATTCACCATCGCTGCCCCCTAGACTCAGAGCCAGGCAACTCCTTTATTTCTAGCCCCCTTGCTGCTCCCCAAAGTATTTTATACATTTCTCTCAGAAGAGCCTTTTACTTTTCATGTGTCTGAGTGGTCCTCTAGATATCACCCCTCCTGTAAGCCATAGTGGGTCTGTATCCAGCGTATTCTAATTCACTTGATATTAGAAAGTTCTGTACTCAGTGAATTCTAATTAATGTGGTAGTAGTGGAGTTAAGAGTCTCCTGAATAAGCTTTGCACCTGAGTGAGGAAAATTTGTCTCATCCCTGGGATTCCTTGGAGTTTACCAGGTGCCTTCCCAAGGGAAATACACTTTTGTATTTCCTTTCAAGTTTTTTTTTAATTGGTCATTTGCTTTCTGACTTTGAAAAAGTCTGAAAACCTTGGCTGGTGTTCACCTGAGCGAAAAGGAAAGGTCCTGGAGAGGCTGACTTCCTTCCACGGACCCCGAGGTAAGGGGAAGAGCAGCCTGGGGAGAAGACGGATCACTGACCAACTGCATCCCAGTCAGATATGGGGCTACAGAGCTAAGAGTTGGCTTGAGTTTGTCCTGCAGTGGGAATAACCAATCAAAGGCAACTTGGACAACTAGTGTTTCGCTGCAGGACTGAGTCAGTTTCCTTTGCTCTCGGCTTTTGTTGAAATACAACCCCACCTGCACCCTACCCCCTACCCCCTTGACTGCCCTGGAGCTTTTAGTTCACAGACTCAACACCAAGGACACTCTATTTTTCTTTCTTTCTTTTTGCATTTTGTGATTTTCTATCATTATGGCAAGGGTGATAGGTGAGGGTGAGAAGAAGTCAAATACTTCAAGAAGAACCGAAGATCTTAGTTCTCTCAAAACAGAGGTGAACCGGTTAATGTTAGACAAAGGATAAGCTGCGCGGGTAAAGCGTGAGGTCACTCTGCGGCCAGGCTAACTGGCTTTGAAAAGGCCGGTTACCTAAACTCCTCGTGCCTCGGTTTCTTCATTTGTAAAATGGAGATAATAATGGTTCCTGCCTCATGGAGCTGTTATGAATATTGAATGAGGTAATATTTGGGAGGCACATAGAACAGTGTCAGGCACGTACACATGTTTGTTCAGTAAATAAATGTGCCTCCCGAGTTTCATGAGTTCTAGTTCTGACTTGCTGTGTGTCATTCCTTTCGTTCAGCAGATATATTTTTCTAAGTGCTGAAATCCAAATGTGAATATAAGATCTGGTTTCCTAGAAAGTTCTTTAACTTTTTCTTTTTCCAACATAGTTACCTTGTCCCACGTTAAGACTCTTCAGAGCGACTGGGAATTGCAAGTAAAGTGTTTCCTGGTTTCTCTTAAGAACGTTGCTTCAAGGCATTTTTCTTGACATGTTTTGATTGGTAACTATATATTTTTGTATATTACTCAATAAAATCTTGTCTTACCAACTGTATTTAAGTTATCATGGCTTCCCTCAAGTATTTTAGGATTCATTCCAGATGAGAATTTAAAGCCGACCATATTTAATTCTCTGACAATCCTGTGGTCACAGACATTCTTTTTTTCTATTCGGCTCAAGCCTTTAGAGAGCTCCATGTAAAGTTTTATTTACTGATAAGTCTGTTTCTCACATCAAAGGAAGTTAAACGTCCCTACCCCCATATTGCCTTAAGGATTACTCTTGAATTTGTTTTTCTATAGGAATAAGGTAACTTCTAGGTCAATATGATAACTTCCAGGGTTAATGACTTCTACCGAAGACTTGTGGGCAGGGTGACTCAGGGCAGGTGACCGCTGCTCACCTTCCCCTTAACCCGGAAATTAAATGAGAGAATATGTGTAAATTGCCACCTGAAATGCTCCCTGGCTTCATGGGTCTTCCGGAAATGGCAGTTGTTAACGATTTGAGGAAAGGCAGCGGAATGGATACGGTTAAATGCCTGTGTTAATGTTCCCAACCCAGGGCCTGGCTGACTTCTGCGGATTTCATAATTGCAAGGAAGCCCTTACTGAGTACATTTCTCTGGTGACTGGGGTAGTGATGGGGGAGGGCTTTCCCGTGCCGGTTCCCTCCGCGGGCTGCCGGGCTGTGTGCTCGGGTGTGGGCTGGCTGCCACCCTCACGCAGCGCACGTAGCCCTGTCACTCAGCCGTCACCCCGCTGGCCGGGAGCCAGGCCTCTGCGGGAAGCGCCGCCTTCCCAAACCCAAACAGCCTGTATTGCTGTGTCGATGTTCCGGGGCCTGTTTACTGTGCTTAATTGCAGGACTCTGCTTGAATCCCCTCCAAGGAGAGGAATTAAGCAGAATTCGAATAGGAGTGACAATAGTCTCTTAAATTCCTGGCCTCTGAGAGTTTCAGTGGCTTCTGGGGAAGGGTGATTCATTCAAGTTCAGGGTGATTTACTCAGGTTCATGCACGAAGTACAGGATCCCCTGAAATAGAATCTTGATCTCCTTCAGTTAGACCTTCCAAGGCCGTGAATCCTTTGTGACCTTATGCATGCGTGTGTGTGTGTGTGTGTGTGTGTGTGTGTGTGTGTGTGCATCTATGCATATTTCTGAGAGTGGGTGTGGGAGCCCAGCTCTTTAATGTAAGAATCTCAAGGAGCTAAGAGAACTGAGTAGAAGGTTTCAGAGTCTTGATAGTTGTTGATAGTTGGTTGAATGATCCCAAAGTTAGGATCAAGTTCATAGTAAAGAGGGGCATTGATGAAAAAGGTCTCCCCGAGGACAGGTTTTCAGGTGAATATGGTAAATTCTCTGCCCTTCTAGGCAGGATGCTCTTGCCTGATCAGGAGGAACCAGCAGGCCTACTTCACCAGAGCAACTGAGAGTTGCTTATATCAATAACTTCTGATTTTTCATTTTCAGAATTACTGAAGCTCCTGCATTTCAGCAAAGTTCAGGTATGGGGGCATAATGATTATTGCTCTAAATTGGAGGTGAGGTTATATGTGGCAGAGTTCTGGGTACGTGGGTTCAGGGAGAGGAATTTTTAGTGTGGATTTAGGGCACACGAGGAAGGCAGAAGTTCCCAGGATAGAAACAGACTAGTAGAAGACATTTTAGTGAAAAACTTGGGGTTCGTTTTCAAGATTACTTACCTGATGGATATTAACTGTCTGATGTTCTGAATCTTCTGAATTGTGTGGTCAGATGCTGAAACTTTGGGAAGGGGAACGTAGTAGCTGGACACAGCTGTTGCTATTGCCCACCAAAAGCATATTTCCCATTTCTCCCTCATTTCGTTACATCAGTCTTTAACTAGGGCACTAGGAGGAAGGAGCTAGCTAGGCTTGCTCTTAACTAACAAGACAGATAACAAGCAAGATGCCAAGATAACTAGTGACAGTTTGCACACTTGTTTCCTTAAAGTGCCTACATTATCTCCAGCTAATTTCTTTATGCCAATCTAGATGACATGAGAATGAATATAAAGACTCTAAAGCACTTTTTCTGCTTATGAGCTGTTCATCATCACACTGAGAGCTTGCTTTTTTGTAAGAGGCTGGCCGCAAGGTGAACTCTTGTTTAGTGACATTTTCTTGAAACTGTTGAAGAAAGCTTTGCATAGTTGCAACTATGTTGTAAAGATGCGTTGTAAATATTGTAGGAATTTAAGTGATTTAGGTAATATATATATATTTTTTTTAATTTTTATTGAAATATAGTTGATTTACAATATTATATTAGTTTCAGGTGTACAGCAAAGTGATTCCCTTACACACACATACACACACACACATATTCTTTTTTAGATTCTCTTCCATTATAGGTTCTTACAAGATATTGAGTAGAGTTCCCTGTGCTATGCAGTGCGTGCTTGTTGGTTATCTATTTTATATATAGTCGTGTGTATATTTTAATCCTAAACTCCTAATTTATCCCCCACCCCTTCCCCTTTGGTAACCATAAGTGTGTTTTCTATGTCTATGAGTCTATCTCTGTTTGGTAAATAAGTTCATTCGTATCATTTTTTAAGATTCCACATGTAAGTGATATCATATGATTTTTGTCCGATTTAGGTAATATAAACTGGACCCATTTCTGACCAGAAAACTTCAGCTTTTACATTTGCTTAGCTGTTTTTCCAAGCTAAACAAGGTGCATGGCCTTGTGTATTTCTTCTCAAGTCTTTACACATCTAATACTCTATGTGGTTAGTGTCTTATGGTAAAGAGAGGAGGGATCCTGGGCCCCCATTGCTATATCCAGAGCGGACATGGGGGAAGGACTTGAGGGGAGAGAGGTTTGGCAGAGGCCTGTGCAATGTGGATGGCACTGAAGGATGAAGGATACATCTGAGCCTGGTAAAGAGAAATGGGGAAGGTGCCTCCTTGTAGCTCAGGAAGTAACACAGAGTAGCTTGATCTCTTGGGAGAGCCTCAGACAGTGATCTCAAAATCCAGCCTGATATGTTTTCTTGTGGCCCTGATTTAACAATTGGGATAAAAAATATACAGGAGAGTTTACATACAAATCCGGTTCAGTTCCCTGCTACTGTCCTAAAATCTGAAGATTTTGTAACACCGGCCCCTCATTGCCAAGGTTAGAAAAGTCTCTAGTTGTAGTTAGCATAGTATACACTCTAGAGTTTTGACACATATATACCTGGTTGGCTTCAATTTTTTATGTTACTTGCAAGTGCCACAGGCTATATGAGTTTGCCAGCCCTGGGTTCGAAGCTACAAAGCACTTAGGTAGGATCGGATCCCTGAAGGGGAGACATTCTGAAGCCCCAGTGGAGGGGAAGACAAAAACATGCACATCATCAGTTTTAAAAATAGCTGACATTAAGCAGCATTTAGTGTGTGCCAGGCCTTGCACTGTTTTACATGGATTGTCACCGTCAATCCTCATAAACCCATTTTTCAGATGAGAAAACTGAGGTGTGAAGAGGTTAAGTACAGGTTATTCTGTGTTTAGGTTACATTTTATTAAAATATGCTTTGCTAGGGACCGTTCTTAATTCAAAACAAATCCTTACCAAGAGTGGCTGGTATTTCTGCTTCACAGTTAGAGGGGCCTAGCATTTGGCCGTGGACCAAAATACCAGTTTAAAGGTCACTCAGCCTGGCAACTTTGAAGTTATGCTATTCTTGACAAATTTTTAAAAATGGGTTCATATTTATTGCAAATTTGGTAAGTAAAATAAGACTTGATTACTATTTTAATTTTCTGAGTTAAACTTTATGTAAAACGTCACTCTCTTTTTTAAGATCAAGTCATACTAGTGACTGACGCTGAAATCATGAGTGATGTAAAATACGTTTCTATGAAACATCTGTGTTGTTGATTGTTTTTAGAGAAGTGGTGAATCTGAGTGGAGGCTGGGATGGGACAGATGTGTCCCCTTCCCACCCATGAATGACAGTGGAGGTCAATGATGCCAGTTTTTTGAAATGGTGTATATATGCGATCAAACTTATTTCAATTAAGAACATTCTGTTTAGGCACTGGGATGGAAATCCTGGACTTTCCTTTTTCAACTTTACCTTTGGGATTGATGAGATATGGCTTTTTATGAAGCCAACTCAGTAATACCCCTTAATAGAAACTGTTTTCTTTTCCACCTGTGGCATTTGGGGAGCAGATTTTGTTACTTGGGTTTGGCTGTCAAAGTTCTATATGTCTGGGGCTTCCCGGGTGGCGCAGTGGTTGAGAGTCCGCCTGCCGATGCAGGGGACATGGGTTCGTGCCCCGGTCCGGGAAGATCCCACGTGCCGCGGAGCGGCTGGGCCCGTGAGCCATGGCCGCTGAGCCTGCGCATCCGGAGCCTGTGCTCTGCAACGGGAGAGGCCACAACAGTGAGAGGCCCGCGTACCACACACACACACACACACAAAAAAGTTCTATAGGTCTGTGTACATTTTCAAAGAATCCTTACACATTTACTGCCTGAACGTGGCCGCCTAGGTATCCAGAGCACGTATCTCTGGTCTAGAGCCAGTTTGGGAGCCTGGGAGGGGTTCACCCCTCTCCACTCATTTTCTTTTGCTACAGAGCTATGGAGAAGCCTCTGGGCATGGTGCAGGGGGTGGGGGGTGTCCACGATGGGGCCGTAGGAAGGGATGGTGAATACATAAGGGGACATGTGGATTTATCTGCCCATCCAAGAATAGAAGTATAGGACTAAATTGTATGTGCTATTGCAGGTCACACTAACATGTTATTAAACTTGTATAAATTTCAAATATTAATCTAGTCCGCAAGTTCTGGCAAATAAAAAGTCGGCGATAAGTGAGACTTCCTCCTGATGGGTGTCGGTGTTATTGCGCAGCGTGTTTGTCACGTGATCATTGAAGTACTCTGGTGATGTTCTTATTGTCCTGGAGCGTTCTCCTCCTCTGTACACTCTAACTCCCTTGCTGGCTTGATGAGGTTTGGATAGCAGCTCTGCAGAACTAACTGATCAGTTTCCGGGGTTTGTTTCTGCCCCGTGCATGATTTGGCATAGAAACGCATGACGTTATTGAAGTGAGCCTTGCTTCTCAGCGCATCCTTAGCCTCCTGGTTTTAGACTGTGTCAAAACCCAACAGATACTGGGAATGTGCCCAAGCCAAGACCCATCTCCTGTGGCTCTTGTCCAGAAAACACTGATAAAATTGGCCTGTGTAGTTTCAACAGGCCCACTGAGGCTCACAATGATTTGCTTGCATTGTTTTGAGCTTGATGCTATGGTTTCAGGAACCAGGAGAGAAGGTGAAGATTCACTCTGGCCAGAAAAATTCTCTCTATTTCTCTCCCTTAAGCAATCTGATACTTTGCTGACACTTAGGAGTTTTGTCCTAATGATAAGTCCCCTGGAATGTGCTAGCTCCTTCTCTACAGGTGGGTTTTATAGATGCAACAGTACATACAAAAGGATGTACTTTTTTGAGTTTGTATCTCTTTTTATCAGTATTTGCTCTAAGCTGAGTCCTGAGGCAGTTAAGCACTTCCGAATGCCCTGAAGAACTCTGTTGCTGCTTCTGGCGTTGATGCTTAGATAGAGTCTGAGATCTTCTTGGACCATCAGAGGCTGGGTAACCCAAGCCATTTTTTACAGGAAAGAAACCAAGCCTGGGATCACATGATTAGTTGTAGAGTAAATTAGATGGCAGACGTCCAGACCACTGACCTTTTCCTTAGAGTAAAGCTGTTTAAGAATATAAGATTATGTAGCATTTTCTTTGAATTGTATTTTATTTATTTTTTGTACAGCAGGTTCTTATTAGTTATCTATTTTATGCATTTTAGTGTATACATGTCAATCCCAATCTCCCAATTCATCCCACCACCACCACCTCCCCCCGCCACTTTCCCCCCTTGGTGCCCATACGTTTGTTCTCTACATCTGTGTCTCTGTTTCTGCCCGATTATGTAGCACTGATGGAGTACTTTTTCTTCTTTTCAGAGCTTCACAGTGGGGAGAGGCTGAGTTGGTAGGGAATTCAGCCTATAATTGTTTGTGGCTTAAGTGACTTTCATTATTGGCTCAGTGGTGGCTCTTATAATCCTAATAGCTGCTTCCAGGGATGGGTAATTCCCTAGTCATTATAGGCGACTTCATTTATCTCTTCTTCCCCAGCTAGACTCATCATTTCTGTCTGCTACCAATCACCTTTCCCCAAGCCATCCTTTGCTTGGTGGTACCAACATTTGTTAAATCTCGACTGGAGTAGCCTCAGAATTCCACCTCTGAAAGCTGTTCAAGCTCACAGCCTAACTTCAGCTCTAAGATGACATTGCATTGACATTTTAGACATTCAAAGGCAGGATATGGGGATTGCTAGCTGCATAGGGATATAATGCTTGAGAGATATGGTGATTTAAGCCTTAAGATCCACGTAAAGCCAAGTTACTATTCAGCCTTATTTTTGTTCTAGTATGCAAGAAGCCTTTCAAGTACATGCCTAGCTCATGTCTTCGTGTTACCACTGGGAGTGACTTGGCACCCATGGTTTTGAAGCTGATTCATTGAGCCACTAGTGTTATTAGTTTGGACTCTACCTGACTGGTTGTTTTACCAGTGAAACAGTCTTGCCATTTATGAAGGAAAATGTGAACTGGATCGCTACATGTATGTTTGAAGATATGCTTTAAAATGACAAAAATCTCTATTGATCTAGGCAGAAAGTAAACTTACTGTTTAGAGGAAAGAGCTGTTTGCTATTCATTCATTTATCAAATTTTAAAACAAAACAAAACACAAAAAGGGAATTCCCTGGCGGTCCAGTGGTTAGGACTCCGCGCTGTCGCTGCTGAGGGCCTGGGTTCAATCCCTGGTTGGGGAATTAAGATCCCACAAGCCCCGCGGTACTCCCCTCCCCTCCAAGAAAAAAATCAAATTTAATCAGATACCTTCTGTGCGTCAGGAACTGTTCTAGACACTAAGAATACATCAGCAAACAAAACAGAAAAAATATCCTTTTTCTCATCTTGTGTTGACAATATCTTCCCTGCATGTATCTCATCCCTACAAAGATATTTTAGAAATAAGGCAGTGTCCTGTGAAAAGAACTGGCTTTTTACACTTTGTCTAATTTTTTCTACTCTTTGCTATAAATTTTCCAGGGAACAATTAGAGATTTGTTACCCTCTTCATAGTAATTCCCTAATAGTAGTTGTTAGTAGGATTTTTAGTTTGGCTTCCTGCTTTATTTCTCCACCTGACTGATACAGGTAGCGCTTGGGCAAAAGGAAGAGAATTTCAGGTTATCATTTAATTTGAAAATTGTCAGGAGGAAGAAGACAAGCATTGAAAAATGCATTAAGATGTGTCTGTGGCTTTTTCTGTGAACTGGATCTGACTATCATCTATGCTGACAAGTCGGGACACAGCTTCCATTGGCCCTCCCCTCTTCTTTCTATCCTAAGCATTTTATTGAACAAGCCTAACCTTTTTCTCCTTCGTCATTGGTTCCTGTCTCTTTGTAAATGCAAGTATCTTTAGCCATTGATTCAGTGATTCAGGGGCACTTGTCAATAATGCATAATCCCTAAATTCCAAACCTAATGATTATGATTTTGTGGCTCTAGGGTGGGAACCCAGAACCTGCTTTTTCAAAAAGAAAGATTGAAGAAAGGCGGGGCATCCTAATGACAACCATAGATACTGTCCAAAATGTTCTAGAATTGTGGGAATATTGTTGAACTACTTTCCACTGGGCTGAGCCATAAGGTATAACTTGGCCGTTAATCACATACGCTGAAGAGTCCAAATTCATGTACTGTACGTGAAGTGAAGAAGCCAACAGTCAACTATGTCATGTGGCACCCAAGGAGACTGTGTTACTCAGCTGTTCACTAGTGGGAGAAGATTGGTTCAGCTTTGTTAACCAGCTTCCCTGGGATTTCTCCATAGGCGATGGTGGCTTGCTACCCAGGAAATGGAACAGGTTATGTTCGACATGTGGACAACCCCAGCGGTGACGGCCGCTGCATCACCTGCATCTACTATCTGAACAAGAACTGGGATGCCAAGGTACTTGGAATAATGGGAGTAGAGTGAGGGGTTAGGAACTATAGGAAAAGAATTCAGATGACTTAGAGGAAAGTTTGTAGTTCATAATCCCCACTGATGAATCCTTTCTATTTCATATTTTTTCTTTTTTCCTCTTACGGTGTTAGTACTAAAGTGGATGAGATGAAAATAATAGATATGAAGTTAATTTGATGGGAGTGGGTGGGTAGGGCCATTATTAGGTTATAGGTTATAATTTGATGGTTGATGAAGAGAAAATAATTTATAATTTTAGGAATGGGGATCAATTTCTTTAGTCTAATCCAGAGCTGATAGGATTCTTGAGTCTCAATGTGGAATAAGATACATACTTTTCCCTGCCAGGAGCAACACAGAGAATTTCACAAAAATAGAACTGTAGGATATTAAACTATCCCCAAGTGAGGTTTCCCACACAGTCCTCCCTCTTGGAGTAAAATGTCTCCCTGGTGGCCTCTTGCCATGGTTTACTATGGTTTGTGAATGCCAAAGGTTTCATGGCTTATTTTTATATTTTTGAACATATATATAGATAGAGATATGAAGTCTGGTTCCACACTGACAAACATTTGTCTGGAATATGTATGCTTTCTGAAAGCTGGGGATGATTTAGGAGTCTGAGAAGTTGGAGGACTTTTCAGGCTTATTTGGCTTTTGAACCTTCTGCATCTCCTTTCACTATTCATTAGGCCAGATACTTGCTGTCATAAAGCAAGGATATTTTATCTGGGGTCAGAAAAACTAAGCCTGGGAAACCAGTGAATTAGTGACAAGGTTTGTGTCGGCTCCCTATTGGTAACGTGACTGAAATATATCCCTTAGTTGTCCTTTGAAATCTTGAAAGGTAGCGTTATAGGCAAGAGGGTAAAGTTGTCAGATCAGTGATGATAAATCACAAAGTATGAAATCATTCAAAAAATAGTTGAGTGCCTGTTAGCGCCGGGCATTGTGCTGTGAGGAAACGTCGACCTGTGAGGTCTGAATTCTACCTTGACGTGGTTATTCTAGTAGGACAGCTTGGGTGTACATGTAAAAAAAAGTAATTCAAGGAAGAGAGTGATATATGTCATGAAAGATAAGGTCGTCTGAGAGTTCAGAAAAAAGAGCATGTAACTTCCAACTGATGAAATCGGATAGGAGATAGGGGAGCTCAAAAGAAAGCTGTAAATTCTAATTGAAGGGGAGGTTATTGTGTGGTCCCTATCCTAGGGAGCTGTTAATATTAGACTGAACTCTATGAAATTGCTGGGGGGAGGGGCGGGAGTGGGTTATAGGTCAGAAACAGTCGAATATTGGCAATTCTGTATGGTTTAACCTAGTAGTACTCCATGTTGTATCCATGGACTCCGTGATTATGAGGGTGGGAAGGCTTCATTTGGTGGGAAGTGAATAAGGAGATATGTCTAGCCAAATTTGAAATAACATTTAATACAAAGGATGAGGCTGAAGTAAAAATTTGGGAGTAACATGCGCTTGGAGTGGCGGCTGGAAGATGGCTTTGTTTCTAGATGAGGCTGACGTATCATTGATAATGACTATGTGTGAGGCAATAATCTCCCTTCTTTGTGGCCCTCAGCTACATGGTGGGGTCCTGCGGATATTTCCAGAAGGGAAATCGTTCATAGCGGATGTGGAGCCCATTTTTGACAGACTCTTGTTCTTCTGGTCAGACCGCAGGAACCCACATGAAGTCCAGCCTTCCTATGCAACCAGGTAACGGCCAGGGCCACGATTCCTCTTGAGAAGCTCCGTGTACAAACGCCCAGAGAATTCTCTAAACTTGTGTTCTATGCAGATGAGGGACCAACCACCCCCCAAAGCTCCTAGCAAACCTGTTTGAAGTCAATAAAAATTAAAGGAGAAATTTGGGGTTCTCTAGTACACAAACCTAACATCAGTTTGAACTATTAACAAATTGTTTTCCATTAGGTGAGCATCTTGGATTCCGAATTTCCCAGAGCATTTTTCTCTTCTCTCCTTTCTTCCCCCTACCCCCTTTAAAAAAAAAAACCTAACGTTGAACCACCCCTGGAGAATGTTGGCTGCCACATAACAGGAATTCTGTCTGGTTAGCTCTGGATGAGTTTACAAGTTGACAGTTGCAAGCAGAGAAAGAACCTCGAGAAGAGAAAGAGGAATTTGTAACACAACATTGTAAATCAACTCTACTCCGATACAAATTTAAAAGAAAAAAAAAAAAAGAAAGAGGAATTTGTTCTGATTTCTTTTCCTTTTTACCCTTTCCTGAGCTTAAAATTAGATTGGGCTTACTATACCCATCATGTCCCAACAATTGGATTTTTCAGACTTCTTTCTTTAGATCATGCATGGGGAGATTTTCAGAGTAACTGAACAATTTAGTATTGTTTACTATTAATCTGAAAACCCTTGATGTAATCTTAATTTCAGATTCTGCCTCTCATTTGCCTTTGTTTTATGGCCAAAGCAGGTGGTATTGGAGCTCTGTGGGGTGCAGCCTGAATTGGGAATAGCAGTTGGGCGCAGGGAGGAGAGAGGTTGGGTAGAAAGGTAATGCCTAAACCTTAACAAGACTGATTACATCAAAATCACAGGTGTTAACAGCTTAAGGTTTATGTGGCCCCTTCCAGAAATCACAGATCTGAGCCCCACATAGAGTTGCGTATGAAATACCAAATTGGGATGTGCCCTGGGTGAGCAGGTAACTGATTCTACCAGCAAAGCCTGCTTGTGGCTTCTTTAATGTTGTACAATAATTGGACCCTGTCATTTGTGCAGAATTCCCTCGTTCTTCCTAAGTTCCTTTATGACCAGGGTCACAGGGGAAACATTAGCACATGCTGATGGGAAGCCTTTGGAAAAAGTCAGGTGCTATAGAAATTCCATTAACTAGTAATAATAATAAAATGCAACTTTTTGAAAACTCATGCATGAAATTACTCCTATTATAGTCTGTCCCATAGATGGGACGCAGTAGAAAGCTTGAGGCCATTGCATCGTTGCCTCAATGTCCAAAACTAAAGAAAAAAGCCAGGAGTTTTACGTGTCCCGTCATTTGATAAGTTATTCTTCAAAGCTTCACTCCTTTGTGCTCTCCCCATCAACTTAGGTCTCTCAGTCTTTAGCAGAATGACTCCCTTCTAGCCCTTTCTGTGTAGATCATCTTAACCTGTTACATTATTTGTCAAATTTCCTTTCCTGCCTGCTAGAGCCTGAGCTCCTTGAGTAAGAGGCTGATGTATTCACATGACCATTTGAATTCCTATCGCCCAGGATAATGCCTGGAGCATACATGGAATTCCTTAAATGTTTTATTACATTTAAATAGACTTGAAACCAGAGAAGTTTATTTTAAATTAAAATTGGGATGGACCTCTGATAATAGGACAAGTTTTAAATGTTGGCTTTACAAATGACTGTTATGTGAAATTTATAGTATTTATTTTTGGTAGTATTTTTAAACCTCTTTTCTAATATCTACTTATCTTTCACAGATACGCCATGACTGTTTGGTACTTTGATGCTGAAGAAAGGGCAGAAGCCAAAAAGAAATTCAGGAATTTAACTAGTATGTGTTTGATAATTTTCTGTGACTTTTGACTAAGTCAATCCTTGACTTTTATTCGAGATTTTTATGTATATTCTAATATACTCTGTTCAGTCTCAGCCGTATATATATGCAGGACTGCATATATATATATATGATGACAGCCTGGTGGACTTAATTCTGAAACCCTGGCCTTAGCTCTTCTGGAAAAATCAGAAAAAATGCAAAGGACATCCCCTGTGACTGTCACTGATTGTGTGACAGTTTATAATAGATGGGAAACAGTTAACTTTTGATCATTAATGTTTGTCCGTCAAACATAACGTTAAATTTTGCCCATGATTTTGGCACATTGGAAAGGAAATACAGTGGATCCCAACAACGATGGTTAATTTGTTATATTGGTACGGGACTGTGACTCTCATTAAAAAAACTGGGCTCATGTAATATAAACTGAATATGACGTAAGGTCATTCCTGTCCCCTCCAACCAGTATTGTAAAGCAGCATTTCCGAAAATACATTGTATTGAAAGCCAAGTTAGTTTGCGGGAATTCCTGGTCCCCAAATGTGGGAAATGTTACATACTGTATCTCTTTCTTGAAGAGTCACAGTGCTTGTGGGCATATTAATCAAGAAAAATTAATCTAAGAAATCTTAAAGATGTATGTAACATTGCCTAACCCATGATCCATTTGGACTGTCTACCTAGCAAATCCCAAAGAAAACACATTTTGCTAAGCCCTGTCAGGAGGCACTCTGCTCAACTTTGTTCTGTAAGATGGGAAGCATTTGCTGGAGGCTTTTGGGGTGACGTTTGTGACATGAAAGTCATCAGATCTGGTTCCTTACCCTCTTCATTTTCTTTTCTCTTCCCAACCCAGGGAAAACTGAACCTGCCCTCACTGAGGACTGACCCTGATCTGAAATCCGCTGGCCTCATTCATTTTAGTAACAGTTCCTGAATTCACTTTTAAGAGTTGAGATCCAAAGAAGGCCACTTCTTTAGTGACTCGGTGATGAGAACCCCCCTATTGCTTGCATCATTCACATCCCTGTCTTGCGTACGGTACTTTGTGTTTTCTTGCCAAGACTCCATCTACCTTCAGACACTCTCTTTGCCAGATGAACTCATTTGCTAACTCCAGAAATACCTGCAGACGACCTAGCTGGCCAGCGGTTTCATTGTCAGATTTGGTAATCCTGGGTATCAAAGCAAGAACCTGGAAGCACAGGCGAGGGACTGAATCTTACTTGCACTTTATGTACACTTCCTGATTTGAAAGGAGGAGGTTTGCAAAGAAGTTAGACGGTGACAGATGCCACAGAGAGGCATCACTGAAGCCTTAACAGCAGGAAACAGAAATTTGTGTCATCTGAACAATTTCCAGATGTTTTTAATCCAGGGCTGTTGGGGTTTCTGGAGGATTATCACAACCTAATGACGTTATTACCTCTAGAAAGGGCTGCTGTCATAGTCATCAATTTCTAAATATCCTGTGGGCGGACACTCCTTTTTCCTGGTCCTGCAAACTGGACTTGCTGCCTCTGCCCCATTTTGCTGAAAATATGACTTTCTGATCAAAGATGACACCACCATTTATTTTCTATTTTCACTTCTGACTTAGAGAACCTAATTCATTCATTGTTCTGGTTGCTTTGTTGAAATGAAATCTGAATTTAAATCAAGGGGAAAAAATCTTCCTGGTAGTTTAGAGCCAACAGCCTCTGATAATGGTGTCAAAAGACCTGGGTCTACTGATATACAATAAACGTGTGCATCTTGAATGATTTAAGATTGGAGATGGAGTTGGAAATGTGGGCATTCCTGTTTTTCAGTTTTCCTTTCTAATGAGCTCACCCTTCTTCTTTAACAAAATAAGAAAATCACAAAAACTAGGGCACTGTATTTTAAAAAGGAAATGGAAATAAAACAAAAAATCCTGAAAAGCTGCTTGAGTTCTTCCACATTTTCTGACCCTAGTAGCCTCTTTTCAACAGATTTGACTTCAGATCCACTGTGGTTGGCAGTGTGGCCAGAATCATGGAATTTGCTAGAACTGTGGGAAGCTCTGCTCCTACAGTAAGCACAGATTCCGCTGCCTCAAGAACTCTCTATTGAGCTCCTGTTTTATGCAAGTTACTTTTCTTAGTTTTCAACTCCATTTTCATATTTTTTAAATCCCTGTAATTTCTTGTTTGAAAATCCCATGAACATAAGGGGCCAGAAATATTTTCTTTGGTCACTGACAGATACATAGACTTTCCAGGAAAGAAGCATATTTTTGTGTGTGTGTCTGGTTTGGAAAATTTCCAGATAAGACTTGTCTTCATTCTCACGACTGCTCTGTTTTTTTTCTATAGTACTCATCACCTCCTAACTTACTGTGTAATTTACTTATTTATTATGTTCATTGTCTGGTATCCTTCCTCTAGAGTGTAAGCACAATGAAGACAGGGATTTTTGTATGTTTTTAATCAATGGAATGTATTCCCAGCACCTAAAATAGTGCC
This sequence comes from Orcinus orca, assembly GCF_937001465.1. Classification (NCBI taxonomy): domain Eukaryota; kingdom Metazoa; phylum Chordata; class Mammalia; order Artiodactyla; family Delphinidae; genus Orcinus; species Orcinus orca. The sequence continues at coordinate 137,122,507 of NC_064560.1, read as the reverse complement.
TGGCACATAGTAAGGGCTCAGTAAATACTTGTTGAATAAACTCACTCTCCTGCTGTAGCATTTTTTTTGGTTTTTTTTGTTTTTTTTGTTTTTTTTTTTTTGCGGTACGCGGGCCTCTCACTGTTGTGGCCTTTCCTGTTGCGGAGCACAGGCTACGGACTCGCAGGCTCAGCGGCCATGGCTCACGGGCCTAGCTGCTCCGCGGCATGTGGGATCTTCCCGGACCGGGGCACAAACCCGTGTCCCCTGCATCGGCAGACGGACTCTCAACCACTGCACCACCAGGGAAGCCCCATTTTTTTGTTTTTTAATTTATTTATTTTGTTTTGGCTGCGTTAGGTCTCTGTTGCTGCGCGCGGGCTTTTCTCTAGTGGCGGCAGGTGGGGGCTGCTCTTTGTTGCAGTGCGAGGGCTTCTCATTGCAGTAGCTTCTCTTGTTGCGGAGCACGGGCTCTAGGCACCCGGGCTTCAGTAGTTGTGGCACATGGGCTCAGTAGTTGTGGCGCACGGGCTTAGTTGCTTTGCGGCATATAGGATCTTCCCGGACCAGGGCTCGAACCCGTGTCCCCTGCATTTGCAGGCGGACTCCCAACCGCTGCACCGCCAGGGAAGCCCCTGTCGTCATGTTTTAATGGTTTGATTCATTTCCTCCATCTTGGGCAGGAAGGGCTCGCTAGAAGTTTTGCACATACGTTTTTCTCTTATTGTTGACCTGTAAATTTAGGCTAAGAAAACTAGAAAGCTTTGGTCACAGTGTCCTCTCCTATCTGTTTGCCTCTTTGAAGAGGTCATTGACCACAATGAATCTGAAGATTGAACCAAGAGGATTCTGCCCTCTGTGTCCAGGGACCGTGGGAGTAACATAAGAGTAGCTTCATATAGGACAGACTACATTCCTCCTTCAGAACAATTTCAAAACACTTCAGCAAGAGAGAATGGAAGAAGGTTATTTATTAGGGATTTTATATTCCCTAAAATGGTAGCTAAGTTTTTTTCATGATTACTAATGTCATGAGAATGATAATGATGATATTCTGAAGGAATATCATGTTGTTCCAATAGTATGTCTTGTATCTTTCATTTTAGTCAATATTTTGACTTGCCAGGAGATCAGACCTCGTAGGCCTTGCTTATTCCTTCCAGACAAAGGTCCTATAACCTAATAAACTATATATCAAATCAATTTTTAATGCACTGATTCTTTTCATGGCTGAATTTGAGTCCTGAAAAATACAACTAATAGTGACTGCTTTTTGCTCCTCTCTGTGACAGCACACTTAGGGGATGACTTAGCCCTGATGAAGAAACATTATTTAGCAAATAATCAGATCAATTTCTTTTATATTCCTGGCAATGACATGTTAAGAGCCTACCTCAGTGTTAACGTCACCTACATAGTGCAGAGTCCTTGGCAGGAGATTAAATTTTGAACCAAAGATCCAATTTCATGGAAATAAAACGTGTTACCTAAGTGCATTAAATAGGTCTTCAGTAGAGTAGTTAATACCAATTAAATGCTGGGCTGTCTGGATCTTGAATTATCCATTCAGATATGATTTGGGTTTTCTTCTTTAAGATCAGGTTTTTTAGAGGCTGGGTCATCCTAATTTCTTTTGGCCCTATGGTCTTGAAATTTCCTGTGATTTAGGAAGCAGTGATGGGAAATGCCATGCTGGGTCAGCAGTTTATATAAAATAGGGGTTTGGACATGTCAGGTCCTTTTATATTTGATCAACTATGAGGACAAGCCCAAGGAATGTACTTGGTAAAGTTATTTTAAATAAAAGTAATACAAAATTGACTTAGCTTTAGTCTTGACTCTTTTGAATGGCATGAAAAGAATACTGGTTAGCCAGGTGGTTAGAGACTATTGTCAAAACAGAATGGAAATAAATAGTTCTTTTCAAGATGAAGCTGGTTATAGTTGAACTCTTGGCTAATATATGCTGGTTTATGTTTAAGACCCAGTCTGGCTTCAGATCGACTCTACTCCCATCCAAAAGTGATGTTTTAATATGTTGCTATCTTTCCTTGTTGATAGGTTAGATCCTTTGAGATCCTGGACTTACTGTGGCTTATCTTCTCTTTACATTTGCAAGGCCAAGGTCAGAGGTTCGTGTCCTGATGTAGTGCAGTCGGTAAGATGACTCTGCATACTCAGAGAATAGCTCTGTGCCAGGCTTGTGCTGCGTGCCCTCGCATGTCTATTCCTTGCAGCTTTGAGACAGCTCTTCCTCTTTTCAGATGAGGAAACGGACTCAGAGCAATTAGATGGCTTGTCAGACATTACATGGTGAAGGAGTAGCATACTCAAGACTTCCAGCTCCTCAGTATTTGCTGTCTTTGCTGTCTCCTTCCTGCAGAGGAGATGCCAGACAAAAGCAGGAATGAGTCGAGTTGGAAGAGGGGAATCTTTAAGTGCTTGCCGCCTGATGTCTTTTCATGAGGTTTGGGTTATCAACGAGGGTCTCATGCCCAGTATCCTAAAGGAATGTCAGTTATTCAGTAGAAACCACATGAGCAGAAAACATCAATGTCATAGTTGAATACTCCCTTGTCTTTGCAATGAGATCTCTGCTGCATGCCTCCCAGGATCGTGGAGGAAGTATGGGCGACATTGGCCTCCCGGCTAACCCTGGGCAGGAGCTGTATGGAGCGCGCCATTCCCCATAGAGCAGGGTTAAGCATTGTGGACCATCTGGAAGAAGAACAGATTGGGACTTCCTGGCTGTGGTTTGGAGGCCTCCCAACAGGCCACAGTGCATGGGGACATTTGGACAGCGTCCAAGCTGCTGCCCTCATGTCCCTATGTTGATGCCCTCTGAGGGGAGGAAAGAAAACTTTTTTCTTTTTAATACACCTAACTTTCCAGTTTGGGCTTAAGGCGGAGATGACGGTGTGGTTCTATTACTGACAGTTCTCCATCTGATACGTGGAAACCAAGAGAGGAGGCTAGGCAAGGCTCTGTCATCTTAGGGAATTCTTGTCATCACCTCTAAGTGACACTGAGTGGAGATGTAGAAACATTTTTCATTCTCCAAAGCACTTGGACAGTCTCTTATCTAATCATTTTAAGGTGGCTTGTAGAAGGATGTCATTTTAATTTCTTTAAACACACAGCTCTTTTGCTTATTTAAATACTCTGGAAGACTATGAATGTTGAAAAAGCACCAGATTCCTTTCTGTTTTGTTGTTTTGTTTTTTTTTTTTTGCAGTACGCGGGCCCCTCACTGTTGTGGCCTCTCCCGTTGCGGAGCACAGGCTCTGGACGCGCAGGCTCGGCGGCCATGGCTCACGGGCCCAGCCGCTCCGCGGCATGTGGGATCCTCCCGGACCGGGGCACGAACCCGCGTCCCCTACATCGGCAGGCGGACGCTCAACCACTGCGCCACCTGGGAAGCCCAGATTTCTTTCTTGAATTCTGTTCGTTTGACCTTTGATAAACTTAGTACTTAGAAAAGTCAGCTTTTTTGGAAGAAGTTGCTGCTCGTGCTCCGAAGTGCTGAGATTTTTCAGAAATTTTATAAGACCATTCTGCGATTCTTTTTTAAGGTTAGAGAAACATCTCAGATAGGGAATGGCAGTTGTGTTTTATTGTCACAATTTTGCATACAGATTTAAGATCAGTTGTGGAACAAAATTCATTGTTTACATTGGGTCATTAAAAATTCATTCAACAGGTAGTCTTTGTCTTGTGCCTATTTCTTGAAGGAAGAACGGCATATCCTTTATGACGGATGCAGGCGGATCCGTCATAAGGTAGCAGATTTGGGACTTCATTTATCATTTGCAATGGCAGTTAAATGGGAATGGGGTCTGGGTGTGGTAGGCCTGTTTTGAAGAGAGCTTTGGGAGCAGCCCAAATTCATGGCAGATCTCAAGATAAGCTGTTGAGGGTGGGGTGGGGGTTTGGTTGGGGGCGGGTTCCTAGCGGCCAAGGGCTGGCTGCTTGCTGCCAGCTTCCTTCATCCTCAACCCAGTTTAAGCATTTGCTAACTCTCTGGATTTTGAAAAATTCACTGGGACAGGGTTACCTGCCAGAAAAATGCTGAGAAGTAGGAATTCCCCTAGAGTGTTTTCCAAAGACCTGTTATTTTTCTGAAAAGGTAACAAATGCACATGCGGGTGGGGACAGAGAGCAAACAGTTTGAAAAAGGTATAGAGGGGAAAAAAATGTCTCTCTCCACCAGAATCAGCCCCTCGGCCAGTTTCTTCTGTATCTTCTGTATCGCTGGAGGGCGACGCCTGTCCTGGAAGGTCAGCACCTCCTGAAGAGCCCTCCTCCCGCAGGATTGGCACGTTTGCTTGGTCATTTCCTCCTATTTTTATGCTTATTCATCCTGTGGCCTATGTTCTCCTTGACATGCAGATTTTTTTTTCCATCCTCCTGTGGGAAGAGATAACATTTTCAGGACTTAATTCTCATCTGATAAATTTTATTTTTAACCAACCTCTACATCCTTTCTTCTTTGCTTCTTATTTTCATGGGCCCCCTGCACTTCTTGGCCTTTTCTGGCTTTCTCAGAAGGTGGGAGCAAAATGTCTGGGTACAATGTATTGCACCAAAGGTTTTTGGCTTAGCTACCAATGTCAGGGAAACTTTTCCTCGGCACAGGTTCTGTTTTCAACTGGACAATCCACTTTTACCTCCTGCTTCCTCTCTGGGCTGTCTGTCTGTAGATTTCCTTTTGTCAGTAAATTAATATGATCTTGATGAAGGAAACATGCTTTAAAAACAAGACAGGGCTTCCCTGGTGGCGCAGTGGTAAGAATCTGCCTGCCAATGCAGGGGACACGGGTTTGAGCCCTGGTCTGGGAGGATCCCACATGCCGTGGAGCAGCTAAGCCCATGCGCCACAACTCCTGAGCCTGCTCTCTAGAGCCCGCGAGGCACAACTACTGAGCTCGCGTGTCACAACTACTGAAGCCCACGTGCCACAACTACTGAAGCCCGGGCGCCTAGAGCCCACGTACCACAACTGTTGGGGCCTGTGAGCCTAGAGCCCGTGCTCCGCAACAGGAGAGGCCACCGCGATGAGAAGCCCGTGCACCACAACGAAGAGTAGCCCCCGCTTGCCGCAACTAGAGAAAGCCCGCGCGGAGCAACGGAGACCCAACGCAGCCAAAAATAAATAATAAAATAAATAAATTTATAAAAAAGAAAAAAAAAACAAGACAGCTGTGACTTGCAGTGATTAGCGTGGAGTCTCCCATCGGCAGTGGCCTTGCAGCCACCTAAGGCTTCCACAGTGTGATAACGCCATGACTTGACAGGGTGATTCTTGGATTGAGATGAATGAAAGCAGCTAGCGTCCACCCAATTGAAGGGAAAGGTTTTATTTGGCTTGGTTTGTTTTTTTGTCCTGAGCCCTCTGACTGAGGCTTTCCCAGACAAGTGTGTTAGCAGTAACTGTGACCTTAGCTACGTAAGCATATATACATTCTTTTTCTTCTTTTTGACTTTTGACCCCCCCTCCCCAGATATGACTAAATATGGTTATGGCTAAAAGTTTTCCAACTAACACTAGGGGGAAGTGGAAGTTTTGAACCTGGGGAGGGCAGTGGAGTTTGCGTTCCCCAGAGAGGGTTGTGCATGGGAATGCCGTTCCAGACTTGAACTTCATGGCCTCCGACTGCATTTTGTTCTCCACGGAGCAGTTGTCTCTCAAGTATCTCTTGGCTCTGTGGTGCATTATGTATACGGTCACTGTGCTTTTCCTATAACACTGTAATAGGCGCTTGGAAACAAAAGCTAAAAAAAAAAACCAAAAGGTCTGTGATGTAGCTTCACAGGATGAAAGACAATTATCAAAGGACTGAAGAATACTACTAATAAAATGTGACCGCTTAATCATGGAATACCAGCCAGGGGCCCAGGAAGCAATGGATGACACCTACAAATTAGGGTCATTGGAGAAGAGTGAAATAAAAGGACTTTTCACCAAGGTGCGGAGCAGGTAGGGAAACCATAAGAGACAGCACGGTACCCAACATTCCAAAGCAGGTGGTAACCACCCCAGGCACCAAGGCTTGCAGGAAGGAAAGGGAAGGAAACAGTAACCAGAAACGGAGAGGCTCCCTGACAGGAGCTGGGACCTTTGCTGAAGGAACCCAGCCGGCCCATGGGACCCTGCAAGAAGGGAGCCGGGGTAGTAAACATCCCACCCTCTTGCTTTTCCCTCGTCAGAACTGCTGGAGTGCACTCTTGGCTAAGCACATCTAGAAGTCACCAGTCAACTGCCCACTGACAGAGACACAGGTCAGGTCAGGCTTTTGTGGCTCAGGACAGGGCCATAACAGTAGGGAGGGTGGAGAGGCAAAACGAAGAGATCAACACAATAGTGTCTGGAGTTCTACATGATCCAGCCCCACCTCCCCCTCACAGCCTATCTCTCACTACACTAGCATTTTTCTGTTTTGCAAACAAGTCAAGTTTGTCTCTGCCTCAGGGCCTTTGCACTTCTTCCTTCTGCCTAGAGTGGTCTGCTCCCACCGTTTTGTGTGGATGATGATGGGTCATTTAGATCCCGGTTCCCTAAAGAGGATCTCCACTCAGTGTTCCTCTACCTCACCTTCCAGTCATTCTATCTCATGGTCTAGTTTTATTTTTACCTTTAAGAGAGTAACGGAACAGTTGTACGTTAAAATGTCAATCTTCACTGGAAGTTGTATTCTTTGCAACTGTTTAAGCTTAAGATGAAAACCAGATATCAGCTTTCAAATATGCAGGGGGTACTTATTTTTATGAATTTCGCTGGGGGTGTGTAAAAATGTTGGGACATCACTGAGAAAGCCTGAGTGTTCCCCAAGGGCCATTTGAAGGAGTGAGTTGCCTTCCTCCTCTACCGGGAGGCTGTGTGCTTGTGCTTTTTACCATGGCCACCAGCACTGTTATTTCTTTATTTACAGGGACCTACAAAATCTCCCCCACGAGCTTCAGAGAGAGATTTTCTCCCTTCTCTGATGGCCACATCCTTACTCATGCTAACTCACGTGCATATGCAGAGCAACCAAAGTTTGAAGTGACTTTTTTAGCTCCACCTGCGGATTTGGTTTGCACGCCAGACCGGGGGCGATTCCCTTGTCTTTCCTAAGGGCCCCACTCCACTCCTCTCTGGCCCCATCGAACAGGGAGTGAGGCTTGCCGAGCCAAGCCTGGATGGGAGCAATTTGAAGACTGTGCCACCCTGATAATTTACAGTGAGCGTTTAAGACATTATTTCATTTAGGGAAGGGCGTGAAGCCATTCTCCATGGCCTCCCTCCAACTCCCGTGACTCTCCCGACTTCGGCTGGCCACCGGCACACACCTGCTGGCGTCTGAAGGGGCAGACCTCCCTTCTGACGAGTGGGACCTCGGCCACACATCTGTCAAGAATTTTCAGGGCCACCCCTGCTTTTGAGGGCAGCCTCATCAGTTTGGTCTGGAGGCCGGGATTTTGTTCCAAGGTCTGCTGCTAAATGAGGGCCCCCATGCTCATCCTCCAGAGAGCACTCCAGCAGGAAGTGCTCTGGTGGGGTCTGGATTCCAGAGGAAATGTCGTGGGCGTCCAAGAACAGCCCACAAACAGGGCAAGGCTCACTGGACTAGCGCAGGAGCCATGAGAGCAGTCAGGAGTGAGGAAACTCTCTCTCTCTTCCACTCTTTCTCAGCTGAAGAGTTTCCTGACACCCTAGTTATACAACTTTCCTGCTGTGTGACTCTCCACTTACGGAACTTTCCAGCTGCTTTCAGTTTGCCAATTCCCAAGGAAAGAGTATGATTTGCAAAGCTCATCTTTTAGGGCCAGACCAGAAATCTGGACTGACTGCCCTGGGGGCAGGTGTTCACTAGGGTTATGGATGGAGGGGATGGGGTAGAATCCCTATAGGGCTGCTTAGGGCTGCTTCTCTCAGAAGGGCCCCGGGCAGGGCAGGCCCCTCCAGGTCACACAGAGCCAATGTGGGCTCTTTCGGGTTTTGTGAAAAACAAGTCAATTAATTCCAGGTGACATTTAAAAGGTGAAAGCTATGTTTTACTAAAAATATACCAAAATGGTGGTAGGCTGTTGATTGGCGTCTTCACATGTGCACTCACTTGTGAAGCGGATTCGCCGTTTGCCATCCAGGCTCTGAGAGCCAGGGCTGCAGGAACCAGGGTTCAGTCAGGCCACGGAGGAGAGGCCGGGCTCGGGGAGCGTGGAGGAGGGGTGCAGGTGTGGCGTCTGCTGGGTGGCTGCAGCTGGAGGCACTCCTCCTCATTTTACAACGTCCCCCAAGGGGGGGGCTCTGCCTCCTGTTTCACTTGACTCCTTGGTAAGAGGCAAGCGGTGGGTGAGTAACGGCTGACCCTGCCTGAGTACTTAGAGCTGGACAAGTTAGCTCATATCTCTAAACCCACAAAGGAGCCTGGTCTTGGGGGTGACCTAGACAAATGAAAGTCACAGTATTCTGCAGTTTCATCCTCACGGAGAATAACCACAGCACGGCCATTTCTTTTCCTATTAGATTACGTCTAGCTGCGTCTTTAAAAAAAAGACTCTGTTTACTGTGGGTCCCAGTACTGTTTGCCCTGAACCTCAGCCAGGTGCTTCTCCTGCCCTCATTAGTGTGCGTGCAGGTGAGGGAGCCATAAACAGGTATTTGGAGGCTGCGTTAGCCACGCCCACCATCTCTTGAAGGAGCAGCGTTCGTGACCTTTAACCACCCATAAGGGCCAGAGTTCCTTCACAGCTGCTGATCGTTTTCTAAACAAACAGCCAAGCTCGGGCTTGGAGGCACTCTTAAAGAGCAGCTCATCCTCCCTCAGAAGCTTGGCTTTCGCCCCGCTCATCGCCAGTTCTGCCTTTCTTTCCTGCAAAACCACTGTCACCACGCTTGAGCCAGACTCCGTATCCACTGCCCACAGGGTAGGGAGTGTGGTTATACAGTCGCCCAAGGTCTGGACCCACGACTAGTTCTTGCTGTAGTGTTTCCAAGCTCGGAAAATGTACCGCTCTGAGATCGGGGAAGGAGTCTCTAGCTACAAAGGTGAGCCACTCGGGTTTGACATTCTTGGGTCAATGGTGTTGCTTCTGGGGTGAAAAAAGCACAGATGGGCAGGGAATGCTGTCAGCCCCTTTGGGAATGAGGGTTCAGGGCACTGTGCCAGGTAAAGAGCCCCCGCAGCTGTGGGACTGGTTGAAGGAAAAGGAGGTGCAACGGACAGCAAGTAAGTTAGACGGTTACCAATTTACTACCTCTCAGCTCCATGCTACCCTTCATTGCCTTGATAATGGAGCCAGACTCTGCCATCCGGAACAGTGCTAAATTTGTCAGTAGAGGGTGCTGGAGGGACATTGTAGGAGGAAAGGAGTGCCTTCCAGTGTGCAGTGTGCCCCACGGTTGCCAGCGTTAAGTGTAGGACACTGAGTGGTGCTCACCCTCTAGCAAGTTGTAATGCTGGTCCCCAGCCCGTGTGCTCTGCCTGTGACACCTGACTGCCAGCCTCATTTTGGACCAGCTTTGGCCCCGGGCATCTAGAGCTTCTCCACCTTGCAGTGGGCTGCAGCCTTGTCTCTGGAAGGAGATCTGAATCTCAGCCTAGGAAAGTTTGTTCTTTCCTTGGCTGTTCTCCCTCAGTCCTAGGGTATTCTTGCTTTATTAGTGTGTTCTCCCTGTAAATAGTTCTTTATATTAACCATCCCCATATGGTTGCAAATGTTCAAATTCCTGTGTAGTTTCTGTCTCTGTCTGGACCCTGACTATCAGAGAATTGATAGCGGGGGCTTCCCTGGTGGCGCAGGGGTTGAGAGTCTGCCTGCCGACACGGGTTCGTGCCCCGGTCCGTGAGGATTCCACATGCCGCGGAGTGGCTGGGCCCGTGAGCCATGGCCGCTGAGCCTCCGCGTCCGGAGCCTGTGCTCCGCAACGGGAGAGGGCACAATAGTGAGAGGCCCACGTACGGCAAAAAAAAAAAAAAAAAAAAAAAAAAGCTATTGATAGCGGAAGTGGTCCCAGTAGATAGATGTCCCCCTCCCCACTCCAACCACACACACGAATAGTATTTGGGGATTTGTCTGAGCTTAAGTGCAGTGCTCAGCTCCTTGCCAGTGGGAAATGGGATGCTGGTACTGTAGCGGCAGCACAGTTAATCAAGCTATCACCTGTGATTCGTTATGATGCAATCTCAATGGAAGCAAATGCCTTGGAATCCCAAGCAACTGCCGGACTGACTGTTAATGGCAGTCATGATAACAACGATGTGGGGTGGATTGTCCTGAGGGTACTAGAGTATTTACGGAGAGAAAATGACAAGGTCAGGTCCTTTAACTCTCAGCTCAAGTCATGGTCTGACTATAGAATGTCACAGAGCTTCTCTTAAGCCCTTACAAGGATTATTTCTTATAGCCACAGGGCTGATAATCGCTGAAATGTTATAGAAAATTTAATTGTGTGGGTTGTTGAATTATGATTATTAAATTCACAGTGATGCCAAGTTTCTTATGTTAAAGTTCAGGGCATTGACTAGGAAAGAATGGGATTCTGAAACTTGGAAGAGAAACATCTTGTTAGATTCTGATAAAATAACAATCTTGAAACCCCAAGTCACCCCAGGATTCCTTTGCCAGTGGAACTATCTTGCCCTCTGGTATCTGAAGAGACTAGCCTTCCTTTGCTCGAAAACCCCATGCTAGCCTCACCTGGGGCAGATGCTTTGAAAGGGGATGCTTGTTCTCCTCAAGACGCACCAAAACCAGTCCTTGTTGCCATTAGCCCTGTAACTAGGGTCAATTCTCTGCATGCTCCAGGGATAGGGATATACTAACACCTGGGAAGAAACAACTTACACACTACACACACTGTAAGGCTTTGCTAATCTATCAGGAGAAACCTGCAGAATATATAGGAGTGGATTTGAAGGGTGTTAGACCTACTGTGGTTATGGATTTTCCTCTTCTTATATTTTTACAAGGTTTTTGCTTTATGTACTTTGAAATTCTGGGGATAATGGACAGCTGTTTGTCACTCTTATGATTTCTGTGGATTGTAATTTTTTAAAAATAAAAACATCCCTCACTGTTGTCTCTTAGCAATTGTTTCCTTGTACGCTATTTTGTCAGATTAATACTATGCTACACATTTTCTTTTAGTTAGCATTTTCTGATATGTTTTTTTCATCCCTTTATGTTCAATCTTTTGCTGTCATTTTATTTTAGGAGTATCTCTTGTAAATAGCTCATAGCCATAGCTTTGCTTTCCCTCACACAAGGCATCTGTTACTGTCATGTGTTGGATTGACACGTTGTTTTACCATGCTTCTTGTTTTCTGTTTGTTTTGTTCCTTGCCTGTTTTTGATCAATTTCTTGTTTGCTTTTGTTCTTGTTTTTTACTCTGGTGGTTTAGAAACTAAAGTGTTTTTCTACTAGCTAACCTTAAATTTTTGATGTGTATATAAATATTTTTCTACGTTCTAGAGGTAACCAGAATCTATAGCTTCCTCTTGCACAAAATAATGTTTGCATGCTTTCACTTCCTCCTTCCTCTATTCCATCTATCTCTCATATTAAGATAATCTCATAATATTTCTAGGGTTATTATTTTTCCCTGTAATAAAGAGTTTCTGGAGAATTTTTTTCATTTTTGTTTAATTGATTTTTTTTGAATTTTATTTTATTTTTTTATACAGCAGGTTCTTATTAGTTATCCATTTTATACATATTAGTGTATATATGTCAATCCCAGTCTCCCAATTCATCCCACCACCACCCCACCCCAACGCCCCCTGCCGCTTTCCCCCCTTGGTGTCCATACATTTGTTCTCTACATCTGTGTCTCAATTTCTGCCCTGCAAACCGGTTCATCTGTACCATTTTTCTAGGTTCCACATATATGCGTTAATATACGATATTTGTTTTTCCCTTTCTGACTTCAGTGACAGTCTCTAGCTCCATCCACGCCTCTACAAATGACCCAATTTCGTTCCTTTTTATGGCTGAGTAATATTCCATTGTATATATATACCACATCTTCTTTATCCATTCATCTGTCGATGGGCATTTAGGTTGCTTCCATGACCTGGCTATTGTAAATAGTGCTGCAATGAACACTGAGGTGCATGTGTCCTTTGGAATTATGGTTTTCTCTGGGTATATGCCCAGTAATGGAATTGCTGGGTCATATGGTAATTCTATTTTTAGTTTTTTAAAGGAACCTCCATACTTTTCTCCATAGTGGCTGTATCAATTTACATTCCCACCAACAGTGCAAGAGGGTTCCCTTTCCTGCATACTCTCTCCAGCATTTGTTGTTTGTAGATTTTCTGATGATGCCCATTCTAACTGGTGTGAGGTGATACCTCATTGTAGTTTTGATTTGCATTTCTCTAATAATTAGTGATGTTGAGCAGCTTTTCATGTGCTTCTTGGCCATCTGTATATCTTCTTTGGAGAAATGTCTAAGGTCTTCTGCCCATTTTAGGATTGGGTTGTTTGTTTTTTTGATATTGAGCTACATGAGCTGTTTATATATTTTGGAGATTAATCCTTTGTCCGTTGATTCGTTGGCAAATATTTTCTCTCATTCTGAGGGTTGTCTTTTCATCTTGTTTGTAGTTTCCTTTGCTTTGCAAAAGCTTTTAAGTTTCATTAGGTCCCATTTGTTTATTTTTGTTTTTATTTCCATTACTCTAGGAGGTGGATCAAAAAAGATCTTGCTGTGATTTATGTCAAAGAATGTTCTTCCTATGTGTTCCTCAAGAGTTTTATTATAGTCTCCGGTCTTGTATTTAGGTCTCTAATCCATTTTCAGTTTATTTTTGTGTATGGTGTTAGGGAGTGTTCTAATTTCATTATTTTTCATGTAGCTGTCCAGTTTTCCCAGCACCACTTATTGAAGAGGCTGTCTCTTCTCCATCGTATATTCTTACCTGCTTCGTCATAGATTAGTTGACAATATGTGTGTGGATTTATCTCTGGCTTTCTATCCTGTTCCATTGATCTATATCTCTGTTTTTGTGCCAGTACCATAATGTCTTGGTTATTGTGGCTTTGTAGTATCGTCTGAAGTCAGGGAGTCTGATTCCTCCAGCTTCGTTTTTTTCCCTCAAGACTGCTTTGGCTATTTGGGGTCTTTAGTTTCTCCATACAAATTTTAAGACTTTTTGTTCTAGTTCTGTAAAAAATGGCGTTGGTAATTTGATAGGGATTTCATTGAATGTAGATTGCTTTGGGTAGTATAGTCATTTTCACAATGTTGATTCTTCCAATCCAAGAACATGGTATATCTCTCTATCTGTTTGTATCATCTTTAATTTCTTTCATCAGTGTCTTACGGTTTTCTGCATACAGGTCTTTTCTCTCCCTAGGTAGGTTAATTCCTAGGTGTTTTATTCTTTTTGTTGCAGTGGTAAATGGGAGTGTTTCCTTAATTTCTCTTTCAGATTTTTCATCATTAGTGTATAGGAATGCAAGAGATTTCTGTGCATTAATTTTGTATCCTGCAACTTTACCAAATTCATTGCTTAGCTGTAGTAGTTTTCTGGTGGCATCTTTAGGATTCTCTGTGTATAGTATCATGTCATCTGCAAAGAGTGACAGTTTTGCTTCTTTTCCAATTTGTATTCCTTTTATTTTTTTTCCTCTCTGATTGCCGTGCCTAGGACTTCCAAAACTATGTTGAATAATCGTGGTGAGAGTGGACATCCTTGTCTTGTTCCTGATCTTAGAGGAAATGCTTTCAGCTTTTCACAATTGAGAATGATACTTGCTATGGGTTTGTTGTATATGACCTTTATTATATTGAGGTACATTCCCTCTTTTCCCACTTTCTGGAGAGTTTTTATCATAAATGGGTGTTGAATTTTGTCAAAAGCTTTTTCTGCATCTATTGAGATGATCATATGTTTTTTATTCTTCAACTTGTTAATATGGTATATCACATTGATTGATTTGCATATATTGAAGAATCCTTGCATCCCTGGGATAAATCCCACTTGATCATGGTGTATGATCCTTTCAATGTGTTGTTGGATTCTGTTTGCTAGTATTTTCTTGAGGATTTTTGGATCTCTATTCATCAGTGATATTGGTCTGTAATTTTCTTTTTCTGTAGTATTTTTGTCTGGTTTTGGGATCAGGGTGATGGTGGCCTCGTAGAATGAGTTTGGGAGTGTTCCTTCCTCTGCAATTCTTGGAGGTGTTTGAGAAGGATGAGTGTCAGCACTTCTCTACATGTTTGATAGAATTCCCCTGTGAAGCCATCTGGTCCTGGACTTTTATTTGTTGGAAGATTTTTAATCACAGTTTCAGTTTCATTACTTGTGACTGGTCTGTTCATATTTTCTATTTCTTCCTGGTTCAGTCTTGGAAGATTATACCTTTCTAAGAATTTGTCCATTTCTTCCAGATTGTCCATTTTATTGGCATAGAGTTGCTTGTAGTAGTCTCTTAGGATGCTTTGTATATCTGCAGTGTCAGTTTTTACTTCTCCTTTTTCATTTCTAATTTTATCGATTGAGTCCTCTCCCTCTTTTTCTTGATGAGTCTGGGTAATGGTTTATCAATTTTATTTATCTTCTCAAAGAACCAGCTTTTAGTTTTATTGATCTTTGCTATTGTTTCCTTTGTTTCTATTTCATTTATTTCTGCTCTGATCTTTATGATTTCTATCCTTCTGCCAGTTTTGGGTTTTGTTTGTTCTTCTTTTCCTAGTTCCTTTAGGTGTAACTTTAGATTGTTTATTTGAGATTTTTCTTGTTTCTTGAGGTAGGCTTGTATTGTTTTAAACTTCCCTCTTAGAACTGCTTTTGCTGCATCCCATAGGTTCTGGATCTTCGTGTTTTCATTGTCATCTGTCTCTAGGTATTTTTTGATTTCCTCTTTGATTTCTACAGTGATCTCTTGGTTGTTTAATAACATATTGTTTAGCCTCCATGTGTTTGTGTTTTTTGCATTTTTTTCCCTGTAATTGATTTCTAATCTCATAGCATTGTGATCAGAAAAGATGTTTGATATAGTTTCAATTTTCTTAAATTTACTGAGGCTTGATTTGTGACCCAAGATGTGATCTATCCTGGAGAATGTTTCGTGCACACTTGAGAAGAAAGTGTAATCTGCCCCTTTTGGATGGAATATCCTATAAATATCAATTAAATCTATCTGGTGTATTGTGTCATTTAAAGCTTGTATCCTTAGTAATTTTCTGTTTGGATGATCTATCCATTTGTGTAAGTGAGGTGTTAAAGTCCCCCACTGTTATTGTGTTACTGTCAGTTTCCTCTCTTATAGCTGTTAGCAGTTGCCTTATGTATTGAGGTGCTCCTATGTGGGGAGCATATATATTTATAATTCTTATATCTTCTTCTTGGATTGATCCCTTGATCATTATATAGTGTCCTTCCTTGTCTCTTGTAACATTCTTTATTTTAAAGTCTATTTTATCTGATATGAGTATTGCTACTCCAGCTTTCTTTTGATTTCCATTTGCATGGAATATCTTTTTCCATCCCGTCACTTTCAGGCTGTATGTGTCCCTAGGTCTGAAGTGTGTCTCTTGTAGACAGCATATATATGGGTCTTGTTTTTGTATCCATTCAGCAAGCCTGTGTCTCTTGGTTGGAGCATTTAATCCATTCACGTTTAAGGTAATTATCATATGTATGTTCCTATTACGATTTTCTTAATTGTTTTGGGTTTGTTTGTGTAGGTCCTTTTCTTCTCTTGTGTTCCCCACTTAGAAAAGTTCCTTTAGCATTTGTTGTAAAGCCAGTTTGGTGGTGCTGAATTCTCTTAGGTTTTGTTTGTCTGTAAAGCTTTTGATTCTCCATCGAATCTGAATGAGATCCTTGCTGGGTAGAGTAATCTTGGTTGTAGGTTCTTCCCATTCATTGCTTTAAATATGTCATGCCACTACCTTCTGGCTTGTAGAGTTTGTGTTGAGAAATCAGCTGTTAACCTTATGGGAGTTCCCTTGTATGTTATTTGTCATTTTTCCCTTGCTGCGTTCAATAATTCTTCTTTGTCTTTAATTTTTACCAGTTTGATTACTGTGTGTCTCGGCATGTTTCTCCTTGGGCTTATCCTGCCTGGGACTCTCTGTGCTTCCTGGACTTGGGTGGCTATTTCCTTTCCCATGTTAGGGAAGTTTTCGACTGTGATCTCTTCAAATATCTTCTCAGGTCCTTTCTCTCTCTCTTTTCCTTCTGGGACCCCTATAATGCGAATGTTGTTGCATTTAATGTTGTCCCAGAGGTCTCTTAGGCTGTCTTCATTTCTTTTCATTCTTTGTTCTTTATTCTGTTCTGCAGCAGTGAATTCCACCATTCTGTCCTCCAGGTCACTTATCCGTTCTTCTGCCTCAGTTATTCTGCTATTGATTCTTTCTAGTGTATTTTTCATTTCAGTTATTGTATTGCATCTCTGTTCGTTCTTTCATTCTTCTAGGTCTTTGTTAAACATTTCTTGCATCTTCTCAATCTTTGCCTCCATTCTTTTTCCGAGGTCCTGGATCATCTTCACTATCATTATTCTGAATTCTTTTTCTGGAAGGTTGCCTATCTCCACTTCATTTGGTTGTTTTTCTGGGATTTTATCTTGTTCCTTCATCTGGTACATAACCCTCTGCCCTTTCATCTTGTCTGTCTTTCTGTGAATGTGGTTTTTGTTCCACAGGCTGCAGGATTATAGTTCTTCTTGCTTCTGCTGTCTGCCCTCTGGTGGATGAGACTGTCTAAGAGGCTTGTGCAAGTTTCCTGATGGGAGGGACTGGTGGTGGGTAGAGCTGGGTGTTGCTCTGGTGGGCAGAGCTCAGTAAAACTTTAATCCACTTGTCTGCTGATGGGTGGGGCTGGGTGTCCTCCCTGTTGGTTGTTTGGCCTGAGATGACCCAACACTGGAGCCTACCCGGGCTCTTTGGTGGGGCTAATGGCCGACTCTGGGAGGGCTCACGCCAAGGAGTACTTCCCAGAAGTTCTGCTTCCAGTGTCCTTGTCCTCACAGTGAGACACAGCCACCCCCTGCTTCTGCAGGATACCCTCCAACACTAACAGGTAGGTCTGGTTCAGTCTCCCCTGAAGTCACTGCTCCTTTCCCTGGGTCCCAATGCACACACTACTTGGTGTGTGCCCTCCAAGAGTGGAGTCTCTGTTTCCCCCACCCCTGTTGAAGTCCCACAGTCAAATCCCGCTAGCCTTCAAAGTCTGAATCTCTAGGAATTCCTCCTCCCATTGCCGGACTCCCAGGTTGGGAAGCCTGACGTGGGGCTCAGAACCTTCACTCCAGTGGGTGAACTTCTGTGGTAGAAGTGTTCTCCAGTTTGTGAGTCACCCACCCAGCAGTTATGGGATTTGATTTTTTTGTGATTGCGCCCCTCCTACCGTCTCTTTGAGGCTTCTCCTTTGTCTTTGGATGTGGGGTATCCTTTTTGGTGAGTTCCAGTGTCTTCCTGCCAATGATTGTTCAGCAGTTAGTTGTGATTCTGGTGCTCTTGCAAGAGGAAGTGGGAGCACATCCTTGTAGTCTGCCATCTTGAACCAATCTGTTTAATTGCTTTCTTGATTGCCATTGTTTTTTGTACTCCATGTCTTCCTTTTGGATTTTTTTTTTTTTTTTTCTTTAGCAAGAGATATCCTTTAGTATTTCAGAAGGTGTTTGTGGCTGCTAAACTTTGGGTCCTTGCATGTCTGGATTTTTTTCCTCGTTTGAATTCCACTTTGGCCACTTAGTCTATCAATTACAGAGATTTAGGTTAAAGTCTTTCACTATGAATGTAGATTTTTCTATTTCTTCTTGTAGTTGTATCAATTTTGGTTTATATATTGAAGACCTCATTCAATGTAAACGTTTTAGGGATTTTTTAATCACTTCTTTGTGATTTGAACTTTTTGAAAAATCATTGAGACAACTCGTTTTTTCTGGTAATGCTTTTTGTTTAAAATTAGTTTTATCTGATATTTATAGAGCCACCTGAGCTTTCTTTTTTTAATCTCCTTTATTTTCAATCTTTTAGTATCTTTGGGTTTAAATGTAGCTTTACACTGCATATACTAGTTGGATTTTCTCCCTTTACCTAGTATAACAGCATTTGTCTTTTAGATAAATAAATCTTAGTTAAATTTTCCCCAAACTTTATTATTTTTAAAAAGTTCAGGTCTACAGAAAACTCACAAGAATAATAAACATCAATTCGATTCACCAATTATTAACACTTTGCTACACTCTGTGAATATGTGTATATACAAATGCATATGTATATCATTCATTTTTACACGTATATATTTATATATGTATACATACACACACATGTACTTTTAACTGGATGAGAGTTGAGCCTTTATCTCTTAAGAACAGGGACATTCTCCTACCACAGTATAATTATCCTCTCCAAAATTTAACATTAATGCAATATTATCATTTAATATACAGTCCACATTCAGATATGCCCAGGTGTCCCACTAAAGTATTTAACAATTTTTCTTCCATCCAGGACCCAGTTAAGGGTCATGAACCACACTTAGTTTTCTCTGTAGGTAGAACAGGTCCCCAGGCTTTTGGGGTTTTTTCATTTTTTTTCTCTTTCCTTTTTCCTTTTCTTCTCTCTTTTCTCCTTTTTAAAGGATCCACCTCAGTTATTTTGCAGGACATCCTTCTGCATATTTGCATCTATCTGACTCTTCCTTGCCTCACAATCAGGCCCAGGTAAACATTTTTTTTTGTTAGGGGTGCCCCATGCCGTGTTCTCCTCAGTGTGGTGTGTGAGGGGTGCATGACACAGTTCCATTATTACTGATACTGTTTGAACACTTGGTTAAGGTGGGTGTCTGTCAAATTTCTCCACATTCTGCTCCCTAATAATCTCTTACCCCATATTTTATCATCCACTGGTGATTTCTACTAATGTAAAATAATGATTTTCTATTTCTCTTATTCCTCCTACACCTGTTAGTTGGTACCTGCTCTAAGGAAAACTTTCCCTTCGCTCCTCTTGCCCCATCCTTTTTAAAGGAAAGGGATTTTGGAACCAGTGTGGATTTATGAATTATTTTTATTCAGCATTACAATCTATTCCTGTCACCATTTGTTTTGAAGTTTAAATTCTCCCATATTTGGCCATTGTGAGCTCCTTTAAGTTTCTGAGTCACGGGATCCTGTGTGTTTTTGATAGTTCCCATAAGTTTTGAGCACTTTTTAACTCTCTGCTACCAGATCTTCCAGGCTTCCCTTTTACTTTCCCTGTCTCCGTCCTGAAGTCAGGCATTTCTCCAAGACGTCCTGCTGTTCCTTTGTAGTGGGGAATAGTATTCAAAACTAAGATCTGGATGCTAAGTGTGCTCCTTGGTACAGAGATGTGATTGCTTCCAGGCCCTTTCCATGGAAAGAGCTTGAGAAATCTCAAGTTTATACTGACAATGTCTCCATTTTCATCCTAACACCACAGGGTTTCTTCTGTCCTGCCCACACTGGCTATTTGTACTTCTCTCCTCCCACAATGAGAACCTGCGTTCCCAACAGTATATTTACTCAGTCAGGCAGTAAACTAAAAATATTTCATAATTGATTCATCAACAACAAACTTACTTACGTTTAAGATTTCTTTTTGTTCTAAGACTGAACTATATTACATTGGGTGTGTACTGTCAGAGTACTGTGGTCAGAAATTACTATTATTTTTTCCTTCTGGGTAATTATGTATCAGTGTGATATGGTTTTGTTTCTATCTGCCTTCAATGTTAGAGTTTTCCTCGTTTCTTGTTTCAATTTATTTTTCGAATATATAAAAGATTAACATGGTTCAAAAGTCAAAATTCTATAAAAAGGTCTGCTTAAAAGTCTCATTCCCTTCTCTATCCCTCCCACCCTGTGGATACCACCCTCCACACCCTTGTAGGCCACTGATTTTATTTCTCATTTGTCCTTTCTGTTTAATTTTGTAATAATAAATGTGTGTATTCTTATTTTTTTTCCTCACACAAAATGTGACGTAATTTTTGCACATTGCTTTTTCGCTTAAGAATATATCCTGAAAATCACCCTATGTCAACTCATAGGGATTTTCTTTATTCTTTTATTCTTACATTTCAAATCGATTAAAATATGAATTTAATTGTTTTATTTGGGCTTAAATCTGACATCTTACTTTGTGCTTTGTTCTTACCCTATCTTGTTGCATGCTTTTCTCTCATGCATCTCTTAAATTATTTTATAATTGCATTTTTCCTCTACGAGATTAGACATTATACATTCTTTTTTTAAATCCCTTTTAGATCTTATCCTAAAAATTACAACACGTATCAATGTTTAAAGTTAATTGATAACTACTCTCCTCTGGAAAATGCAATGAGCTTTCTGTGTGTAAAACCCACACAACCTAGTTTATGCATTCAGTGTTTATTTAGATGAATTCACAAATCCTTCTCACATCTCTGATCTTCACTTTGGGTCATATTTGCTACCTAAAGAGCATCTGTTAGATTTTCCTTTATTTAGGTGATAAATTCTGTTTTTGTTTTCTCAAAGTGCCTTTATTTCACCTTCATTCTAGAAATATTTCAACTGGAAATGGAATTCTAGCTTAACAGCAATCTTCAACATACAAAGAGGAAAGACCATTCTATTGTTTTCTGTCTTCTTACTATTAGTTCGACCCTCCTTTTAAGAAAATCTGTTGCTTTTTCTTGGACTTCATTTAAGGGTTATCTTCCTTGTCTTTGGTTATCAGTAGTTTTACTATGATGTGTGTAAATGTGGACTTATTTTTACTTATTCTGATTGGAGTTCATTGAACTTCTTGAATCTGGATTGGTTTGGTAAATTCTCAGCCACCATCTCTTCAAATATGTTTGTCCCACTCTCTTCTTCCTTGGGGATCCCAACTGAATACCCTTGATCTCACCTCTGTACTTCCTATTTGCTACCAGCTTTTCTGCGTTTTCTGTTTGTCTCTTCGGGCTACATTCTGGATAACTTCTTTTGATTTTTATCCCTGTTCATGAACGTGCTTGATTTGCTATTAATTTATCCACTGAGTTAACTTTAGTTATCAAATTTTTAAATTCTAGAAGTTCTATTTGGTTCTCTTTCTCACTTGCAAGATCACTTGGTAAAAGTCTCCTGTTCCCTGCAGATGGAGCATATCTTATATATTTCACTAAGCATAATAAGCAGAATGCTTTTATCATCAGTCTGAATCCTTTGTAGACCTGTTTGTGTCCGTGTGTGCACATGCACACATGCCTGATTCTGCTTTTCTCCTTCATGGTAACATCTTTAGTGTGCATCTTCATCATTGATTCTTGACTATTGTACTTGGAACTATCTCCAGGAAGAAGTGGAGAACTAGAACACAGCTACAGGTCCTCCAGAGAGCTTCTGCTTGAGTTTGCTTCTGCTTGGCACCAGAAAGCACTTCTAATCCAGGACCACCCTAATCTTAGTTTAAGACTTTATGTCTGGGTCCATTTAGGATGCAAGATCTCACAGAAAACCTCCATTTCTTTGGTTCATCCTCACCTTTGGGCCCCAGGCTTACTGAGGGGAGAGTCTCCCACTAGACATCCCATCTGGTATGAGTCTGAGCTTTGATTTGTGTCCCATTTGCAGCCAAAATTCATTCACATGCAAGTTCAAGTCTAGTGGGAGCAGCAGATCCCCTCAGGACAAAAGTGGCTTCTGCGCTCATTTATCTCTGGAGTTCCTTTTGTTCTGGTTATTTCTAACTATGGTGTTAGCTCCTCTTACTTTTAAGAAATATGTCTGCTTTTCTTTTATTTTTTAACACTTTACCCATAGATTTTAGTGTTTGTTTGTTGTTTTTGTTTGTTTGTTGTTTTGCGGGGGGTGGTTTTGGCTGTGCTGCATGGCTTGTGGGATCCTAGTTCCCCAGCCAGGGATCAAACCTGGGACCCTGGGCAATGAAAGCACCAAGTCCTAACCACTGGACCACCAGGTAATTCCCTTAGTGGTTTTGTGTGTGTGTGTGTGTGTGTGTGTGTGTGTGTGTGTGTTTTGTTTTCAAGAGGGCTTGTCCAAATATCCTAGCCCATTATTACAGAGAATCTGAAGTCTTATGATTTCTTCTGACAAAGTATTTCTGCCTACTTTAACTTTTGGAAGGTGGGTGTTTGTCAGTTTTTGGTCTGCGAATAACCGTTTCTTGTTTTCCAGCCATTCTGTGCCAGGCACCATATCAGGTGTTTTATAATTAGTTCTTACAGCAACCCCAGGAAATGGTAGAGTCGGTGGTGGCTATTGTTTTCCCACCAAGGGAAAGCTATCATAAAGCTATCAGGTGGCTAAGCCATAGCCTGAAGCTGAGATCTGACGCCACAGCCTGGGCTCTTAAACACGTTATCCTAGAGGCCCCCATTTATAGCAATTTAGCAAGTTACTGTAATCAAAGTCATTAGGGACTAATCACTTAGAACTCAATTTTGACTCAATACGCACAGAAGTAATTTTCACTCAATATGCACAGATGGTGTAATACTTGTGGCATTGCTAGTCAGAGCCATGATTCACACCAATCCTTAGCTTGTGTCAGTGTATATACACGGCTCTGCATGTCTTACCCAAACATCATCCACATAGACACTGGTAAATCCTTGGCCAACGTAACACCATTTCCATTTTTTTTTTCCTTCTCCCACTCTGTACCCTAGTTTTTAGCACAGGAGGAGACAATAGGATCATTTGCTAAAGTCTGCCACCATGTTGCAATCTTGTGTTAAATAACCTATTTTTTTTAATATAAAAAGCTATTAAGGGTATGACAATGTTCATTGCAGCACTATTTGCAATAGCCTGGTCATGGAAGCAGTCTACATGCCCATTGACAGACAAATGGATAAAGAAGATGTGGTACATATATACAATGGAATATTACTCAGCCATAAAAAGGAACGAAACTGGGTCATTTGTAGAGAGGTGGATGGAGCTAGAGACTGTCATACAGAGTGAAGTGAGTCAGAAACAGAAAAACAAATATCGTATATTAATGCATATATATGGAACCTAGAAAAATGGTACAGATGAACCGGTTTGCAGGGCAGAAATAGAAACACAGATGTAGAGAACAAACGTATGGACACCAAGGGGGGAAACTGGTGGGGGAAGTGGTGGTGGTGGGATGAATTGGGAAATTGGGATTGACATGTATACACTAATACGTATAAAATAGATAGCTAATAAGAAGCTGCTGTATATAAAATAAAATTCAAAAGAAAAGCTATTAAGGTATGAAATAAATAAAAGGTATGACTTTTCCTCTTTATGGCTTTGGCCATTCCCATGGGTTTTTATATGAA
This sequence comes from Orcinus orca, assembly GCF_937001465.1. Taxonomy (NCBI): domain Eukaryota; kingdom Metazoa; phylum Chordata; class Mammalia; order Artiodactyla; family Delphinidae; genus Orcinus; species Orcinus orca. The sequence continues at coordinate 137,099,251 of NC_064560.1, read as the reverse complement.
ATTACACGGTATAGAGGTTAAGGATGTATGCTTTAGAACCAGGCTGCCTGGGTTCAAATTCTACTTCTGCCACTAACTATCTATATAATCTTAGGCAAGCTTTTTGACATCTATGAGCCTCAGTTTCCTCACCTGGAAAATGGAGATCAGGGCATCTACCTCTTAGTGTTATTATGAAGATTAAGCGTAAAGTGGTTAGTGTTTGACACACAAGTTACAATTTTATGCTTAGTAAGTTTTTCATTGTTGCTGAATAACCTCTAACTTTAGGTTGGTTTTTTTTTTGAAAATTTGTTAAAATTTTCAAGTTTTTAGAGTGTGTGTGTGTGTACATATATATTAGATATATATATATATACACACAATTTGTGTGTATATATACACTGTTTTTTTAACTTATTTTCAGTTTTTATTGCATATTATAATCTTAAAAGTATTTTAGTAATCTAATGCCTAAACAAATTTTGTCCCAGACACATTTGAAAATGTCTGTTTTCTAAAGAATACAGTGTTATTTGTGTACCTATACATGTCTATTAAACCGTATTTGTTAATGTTAATTTTCTATACTTTTTAGTCTGATGCTGAAAACCCAGCCTCTATGCACTGGTGCCGAGCCAAATCTCATCTCAGAGACAGTGTTTTGGGTGAAGCAGAAAAGAATAGTTTTATTGCTTTGCCAGGCAAAAGGGGACACAGAGGGCTCTTGCCCTTGATAATTGTGTGTCCCCACCTGGGAGGATTTAGTGGAGTTTTTACAGCAATAGTTCAAGGGCAAGGTTGCTGATAAGATTAGGGTGTGCACTCCTTTACTCTGGTCTCAGGTAATCTCCTAATGAGCTACTCTGGTTCCTTTAATCTGGCCTCTGGTGGTCTTCTCTGGAATGAAGAATGCTAACTCCATTTGTTGGGGGTTTTAGTTCTGTAAAGAGCTCAAAGACATTGTTATGTGCATCCCTTGAGGCAGAACCAGGACCTGCCCCAAGGCTGCAGCTCTTGTTTCTTGGCTGTTCCTCCCTTGTCTCTGCATCCCCTCCCTTCCCTGATTAGCAACTGTTTGAATCTCCCCTTTGGGACTCAGGGAAGGTCATGGAGGCTGGAGTCTGGTCCCTACAAACAAGGAATGGGGGACAGGGAAAGGCTTCCATGTCCAGGAGCCCCACAGGGTCCTGCTTGGTTTCAAGTCTACCTGATCTGAAAATCAGAAATTCTCCACAGTATCTCCAGATACATGTATTTTGGATTTAGGCTCCTCTGTGACCCGCCCCCCCACCCCCCGGTTTTTTTAAGTACTGCTCTGATGTTAGGTAGTTAGTGAATTCTTCTCATTTCTGCTCAGTGAAATATTTTTCTATTCAACTGTCCCTTTCCTCTCCTTTCCCTTATTGCTGTTTTCTCAGAATCCCTGAGAGTCAGATTTTGGCTTAAGATTAGGAAGCTCCTTCTGGAAGCTGGAGGAGCCCATGATGGTGGGAGCCAGCTGTGCTGCCGTCACTGGATTGACACCAGCAGAAACAGGGACTGTCCTGTCAAGATGCTGGAGTGAGAAGGCTATGGAAACTGATGCTATTAAGCTTACTCATGCTTATTTTTAAACCACAATATTCCTTTGGCTTCCAATAATACAACTTTCCTCTTCCTCCTGGCAGCCTGAGGAGAAAGCCCCAAGAACCAGCCGGATATACGCTTCTACATGAAAAGACCTGAAGAGGTAAGAACGCTCTCCAGAACTTCTTGGTTGGGGGCTGCTCTTCAGAGGTCATGTTACGAAACCTCACAGAGGTAGTGTTATTCAAGCTCATAAGACAGTGCCTGCTTATTCTCAGACTTCCATGAGAATTTTCCCTCTCCACATGAAAATGTCTAGGCAGCAAGGAGATAAAAGTGCTAGAGGATGTGACCATTTTCTTGCAACTCTTTGTTTCTACCCACATAGAGCAAAGCAGCTTTCCTGTGGGGATTTAACTTCAAAAGCAAAGCGTTCTTGTCTTTGCTCCTCTGCCCACATTGTTAGTAGTGATGGAATGGCACAGTTTTCTAAGGCTGCAAAATCAAGGGAGCACAACCTCTGCATTTAACTGCCTGTGCGAACCTCCTGCCTTGAATGCCTTCCCCTTCAATCGAAGGACTTCCAAGGTGGCTCAATGCAGGGTTTGGTGCTGCACCAGTGGAAGGAGTGGATTTGCTACCAGACTTTGTCTTGCGCAGCTCTGAATTTTTATTCCCGCAGTTTTTTGGTCTGCTTTCTTTTGTATAACGTTTTTGTATCACAATGGTATCTTTGGTCCACCATCAGCTGGATTTGTCTTTTTGAATGGTCAGTCCTGTAGTGATGGGTTCGCTTCTACAGACTCTTGACCTAGCAGCTACAGTATATCTGAAAAACAGATATAGCTGGTGTAGGAGGAAAAACCTTGACTCTCCTGTCCTTTTACCTACCAAAACCTTATCTGTTCGAGACAAAATTCAGTGCTACTTCAATTTTATCCTTTGCCTTAATTTCCCATTATGTTACGAATTTCAAGGAATTCATTACAAACTGCCTTTGTAGCTATTAGTGAGCATGTTTTATGTTGCTTGGTTTTGTATATATCTTTGAGGGAAACAAAGAACCTGGCTGAATACCTTTTATCAAGTAGTCACTTAATAGCAGTTGCATAAGTGAGTGCTTATCATTCTGATTCTGATCCCATTTCTGATCATTGTTATGGAACAAAGTTTGTGTGCCTGTTGAAGAGTGAGGCCAAATAAACTAAAACATCGTCGGAGTTTGGAGCAGAGAAAGGTTTATTGCAGGGCCAAGCAAGGAGAAAGGAGAGCTTAAATACCTTGAACTCGCCATCGGTTTTCTGAAAAAAGTTTTTATAGGCAAAATTTGGGGTGAGGGCTGCAGGGTATGTGACTTTCTTCTGATAGGTTGGTGGTGAGGTAACAGGGCGGTGTTCCAGGAATCTTGTGCTCAGCCGGAAGTGGCCCCCCTCCACCTGGGTGCAAGCTTTAGTTCTGCAGAGCTCAAAAATATTGTTATGTATATTCCTTGAGGAGGACCCAGGACCCTGCCCCAAGATGCACTATTGTTTCCTGACTGCTCCTCCCTTGTCTCTGCATCCCCTCCCTTCCCTGATTAGCAACTGTTTGAACCTGTCCTTTGGAACTCAGGGAAGGTCACGGAGGCTGAATGAAGCCTATTTCCTACGAACAAGAAACAGGGGACACGGAAAGGCTTTGGACCCAGGAGCCCCACAGGGTCCTGCTCGATTTCATCATCAGCTATGATTCTGCCACCAATTCCAATGTGTGTGTGCTTTTTAAACACATGGCCAAGCAATTCTCTGATACCAGCTGGGTGTCTTATAACTTAATTCTGACACTGTCTACTTGGAAATAGCATCAGATCCCACAGGTTAAGGGCTCAGTCTTACAAGACTCTCTCCCCTCATCCTCCAATTCAGTCACCATTTGAAAGTCTGGGCTATCACTTGGGCTTCTGACCCATCAGCTATAGATGGGAAGTTCCAACAACCCTCTCCTTGGATTTGATTAATTGGCTTCAGTAGTTCATGGAAGGGAAATGGTTTACTTATTAGATTACTGGTTTATTATAAAAAGATATAACTCGGGCTTCCCTGGTGGCGCAGTGGTTGGGAGTCCGCCTGCCAATGCAGGGGACACGGGTTCATACCCTGGTCTGGGAAGATCCCACATGCCGCGGAGCGGCTGGTCCCGTGAGCCACGGCCGCTGAGCCTGTGCATCTGGAGCCTGTGCTCTGCAACGGGAGAGGCCACAGCAGTGAGAGGCCCATGTACCGCAAAAAGAAAAAAAAAAAAAAGATATAACTCAGAAATAGCCAGATGGAAGAGGTGCACAGGGCAATGTGTGGGGAAAGGGGCGTTGAGTTTCCCTGCTCTCTCCCAGCATCTCCATGTGTGAGCCCACCAAAGAAACTCTCTGAACCCTCTCCTTTTGGGTTTTTATGGAGGCTTCATTACATAGGCACAATTGATCAAATCATCGGCTATTGATGATTGAGCTCAATCTCTAGCCCCTCTCTTCCCAGGAAGTTGGGGGATGGGCGGTGAGGACAACAGGACTAAAAGTTCAACCCTCTAATCCCCTGGTTGGTTCTATTGGCTACCAGCCCTCACCCTTAGGTGCTTTCTGAGAGTCACCTCATTACCATAACAACAGCTACCTTGATTGCTCTCCTCACTGGAAATTCCAAGTGTTTTAGGAACTCTGTGCCAGGAACAGGAGGAAGACAAATAGAAATTTACTTTTATAAATCACAGGTATCAAAGTGATGAATCTGAAGTGTTGTTACCGTTCAGCAACGTGCTGTCACCATCTGAGCTACTGGACCAGCCACTGGAAAAAAAGAGTGTATTTCCATTAACTTCCCTCTTAGGGCTTGTGTGTACACAGAAATTTTCTTTTGTTTTAAAACATGATTTGTGGTACCTTTCCCTGGTGTCTGAGGGCTGGGAGTAGGTGCTGCCAACATTCACCTCTGCAACTTTCCCTTTTCTATTTCCCATGGGCTACTCTATTAATTAAGTAATTAATTTATGGCTGCGTTGGGTGTTCCTTGCTGTGCGTGGGCTCTCTCTAGTTGCAGCGAGCGAGGGCTACTCTTCATTGCGGTGGCTTCTCTTGTTGTGGAGCACAGGCTCTAGGTGTGCAGGCTCAGTAGTTGTGGCGTGCGGGCTTGGTAGTTGTGGCACGTGGGCTCAGTAGTTGTGGCTCGGGCTCTAGAGCACAGGCTCAGTAGTTGTGGCGCACAGGCTTAGTTGCTCCGTGGCATGTGGGATCTTCTTGGACCAGGGCTCGAACCCGTGTCCCCTGCATTGGTAGGCGGATTCTTAACCACTGCGCCACCAGGGAAGTCCTGGCCTACTCTCTTTTGATGGATTATTTTTGTTACCGAACCAAACTTGGGTCTGCTCGAGCACACAGTAAAGCCAATCTACTGACACTGGATTGTGGTGAATGAAAGCATGGCATTTCCTGTAAGGCGCCACACAAGGAGTCTGGGACAGCTAGTGCTCAAAGAGCCCCAACTCCCCAGTGGATTTCAGGAAAGCATTTTTGAAGGCCAGGTGAGGGAGGGGGATGGAAGGGTGTGTGATCAGCTTATGCACAATTCTCTGATTGGTTGATGGTGAGGTAACAGGGTTTGTCATAGGGGTTACATTATCAATTCTTAGGTTCCAGTAGGCTTCGGGGCTACGTATATACGTGCCCAGGGTCATCAAGTAGTTAGTCTCCCTTTTGGTGAGAGTTTTATCATCTGTAAAGCAATTCAGGAAATGTGCATCAGTTACTGTTATCTGGTACTCCAGAGAGGAGCTAAGGCAAAGGATATGGGGGAGGGGTCTGTCCTGGGAAGGCCCCATAGTGTCCCGCTCGGTTACACTTCCCTCTTTTCTTTGATCTTCATCCTTCCTCCTCCATCTTGAGGGGAAGCGGTGTTGGACAAGAAGAGGAATAACATTCTGGGGAATAATGTTTTGGATAGAGAGGCTAATCATAAACTCGGCAGAGGAACTCAGTTTTAAGAGGACTTAGTTTCTTTTTCATGTTAGGTTGCAAATATCTAACCACAGTGTATAATCTTGATCTCGGAGGGACAGCAGTGAGCAGCCCTAAAGAGAGACCTTAGTTCCCTGCCCAGGAATCGAACCTGGGCAGCCTGGATGAAAACCAGGAATCCTAGCTGCTAGACCACCAGGGGCTAGAGGCTAGAAGGAAAGTGGCCCTGGCTCTCTCCCCCATTTGAAAGCAAGAATGTTTCAAGGAGGCAAAAACTATAAAAACAGGTACAAAAGTTATTATTAGACACACAGCACAATGTATGGGAGAGCACATAGAGAAACAGTTTATTTAAGACAGAAGCAAGGGACTTCCTTGGTGGCACAGTGGTTAAGAATGTGCCTGCCAGTGCAGGGGACACGGGTTCGATCCCTGGTCCGGGAATATCCCACATGCAGCGGAGCAACTAAGCCCGGGCTCCACGACTACTGAAGCCTGTGAGCCTAGAGCGCATGCTCTGCAACAAGAGAAGCCACCACAATGAGAAGCCCGCACCGCAACAAAGAGTAGACCCCGCTCGCCTCAACTAGAGAAAGTCCGCATGCAGCAACGGAGACCCAAAGCAGCCTAAATGAATGAATGAATGAATGAATAAATAGTAATAATAATAAAAAGACAGAAGCAAAGCAGAAATACACATCCAGAGAGAAAGGGTACAGGTGTCCTGTCTACTGAGGAGTGCAGTAAGTTAGAAGCTAGAAGCTAAGCAGAGGTGCGCACCCAGAGAGGAATGCAGGCATCCTGAATGAGGATCTCAGTAAAGAGGTGATTTGAATCACTTGCCTAGGACAGTCCTTCCGGGTCTTTGTTTACATTTGGCCAATTATCTTGTTTCTTTTTTCACACCTGACTGGTCCTAGAATGCTCCCCAAGATGCGTGCGCAACTTTTTGCTAAGGTGGATCCCACAGTAGAGGCCTGTGGGTACATGTCCACACACATTATGGGGTGGTGCCCCCTCCCTTTCTGACCCCCAAGGAGCCTTCTTGCGCATGTGCAGACAGGGAAGTTTTCCTTGACCTCAGGAGCCGGCACCTTATCTCTTTACTTTAGCAGAGCTCCTCTTCCGCCACTAACTTTGTCCTTGGAGTGGCTGGGGGAGAACAAAGTTTCAATTTTACTCCACGTGACAAACACCAGCTGCCTGGCCCAGGGGCCCATCTATCTCCTACCTCAATCTTACAGGTCCAAAGGTCATTCTGTTGCATCGACCATCTGCCTCAGATAGTTTTTATTTCTAGTTTAACTCTGTCAAAGGTCTTGGGTGCCCACAGGCTGTTGCCCCCAGTAAGAACGGATGATAGTATGATCAAAGTAATAGTCTTCTTTCACTGACAGTCACTCTTATCACGTAGAGAATGAAGGAGTTTCCTCTCTTTAAGCAATGACTTGGGAATCTTGCCACATCTTTATTGGTTAATCACTCAACCAGGATTTTTTGAGCATGACCAATATGCAATTGTACCACTCTAGGCACTATTGAATATACAGGAAAAAGTAGATTCGCTGGAGGGCTGCCCAATCTAGTTGATTAGTCAACATATATGCATGTGAAATAGTCAGTGAATGAGACATATAATCAACATTATCAACTACTCTAAAGAAACTCTTCACTGGGGCTCTGTGTGCCATAAGTCTCCACAAACAAATGGGTGGGGAGAGTGTTTGTCTCCTCAGCACTGCTCAAGCACAGTGTGGCTCTGGTGTACTTTCAGCTGGCAGTCAAGGAGCACTGTCACTTCAAGAGTTTTGAAGCCTTGGGAATGGCAGTCAGCACTCAGGGAGCCCCAGTTCAACAGTGTTGAGGCAGGATCCTCCTGCGGTGTGTAGGAAGCCTACATCCAGGAGGAGGCTGAGGCAGAAGGATGGGAGCACCTAAGAGGTTCCTTTGGGTGGTCCAGGAATGAATGGGGAAGATGAGATTTACACCAGCAGGTGGCAGTGATGTTCCAGGAAACTTGGGGTATTAAATGTTGCTTCAATGTTAATTGAATCCACAGGATGGTGGAGCCTGAGAACCTTCAGGGTAAAATAAATATCATTTCTATTCCTTCCTTTCCATTCATGTTGACACCATAAAAAGGTAGGCGTTCACCATCTCATATCTAACTCTTATCTCTGTAGCAGGCTCTCCACAGGTCTCCTTCTCATCTTGGTCAGCTCCAGTCCATTTTGGTTCATTGCCAAATTGATCTAAAGTGCTGCTTTTGTCATATTATTAGAAACTCTTGAATATAAGGAGATGGACTCACTCACTGGAGCTTCAGGATAGAAGTGATGGGGTGTGATGGAGAGGATGGGGTGGAGGGAGTATGCGATCTCCCCCACCCTATTCTCCAATCCTTTCCTCACTGTCACCTCACAGATATACATGAGGATGTGACTTTCATGACAGTCCTGGTATGTTAGTTGAGTTCAACCTCATCTTTGGCTTCTTTTGTTTTTAACCTCATTAAAAATATACACTAGCCCTGGGAGAAATCGTGAACTAATGCTGTTGAACAGCTAACTTCTTAACTAAGGTAAAATCTGAGCGAAAATTGGTAGCAAAAATTCCCTCTGTCCGAACAAACGTATGGACACCAAAGGGGGAAAGTGGCGGGGGGTGGTGGTGGTGGTGGTGGGATGAAGTGGGAGATTGGGATTGACATGTATACACTAATATGTATAAAATAGATAACTAATAAGAACCTGCTGTATAAAAAATAAATAAAATAAAATTCAAAAATTAAAAACCATAGAAAACTTGAAAAAATAAATCCCTCTGTCCACAGATTTTCAAATTTGAGTCATATCAGTATCACAGATGTCTTAGGTTGGTTACCCTAGAAGCAGATCCTGAGACAAGAATTCAGGCGCATGTATTTTATTTAAGGAGTCGTTTTCAGAAGAAAAATCTGTAGAAGAGCAAGGGAGTGCGACAAGGTAGGGAAAGAGGCAGAGCAAGGAATGTAGTTTCCGGTGAAGTGTAGCCCATCCGTGAGGATGGTGAGAGAGATGGTCTGGAGTATAAATCCCGCTGTCTTTTGTATCCTATACTCTCTTTTTCTTTGGCAATGTTGATGAGTATGGAGGTTGGCTTTGTAGCCTTCTGGGCAAAGTGGTTTCTCTTGGCGGAGGGCAAGTTTCCATAGCAGGGTGCCTGGAAGCTATTATTAGCCAACACTCATAGCAGCTGAGAGAATATGTACAACCCAGTAAAAAAAAGAAAAAGATTTGGATGGGACACCAACAGCATCAACTATCAATACAATCTACCCTGTTCTGATTCACTTTTAATTAATTCACTTTTAATTCTCTAGGATTCTGGTTGATCAGTTTCTAGGAAAACCTACAAGAGGAGAGTTAGTGGCAAGCTGGTCCTAAAGTCACAACTAATACTCATCTCCAACCTTTACTGTTGATCCTAGATTCTTCTCGCCCTCAGCTACCATTTCTGCTTGTCTAGGTGACTTGGTTGATGGGAGGACCCAAATTCTCATCCCGGAGGGGTCTGAGCCCAAGAATCAACTCGGTTTTCCTTCTCTTTTGTTTGTCAGCTGATCGTAGGGAATGGCCCCATAAGGTCACAGGTGTGAGTCCAGGCAAAGGCTTCAGTGCAGTAGGGCTGGGTGTGCTGGGAATCTGGGCTACCTGTTCTTGCGGCTTATTTGCGACCTCTGCACCTGCTTGAGGCTGCTCCCAGATGTGCCACTTTATTCATAGGTGGATTGCTTCTCGGCCTATGTGGGTCATGATGGGCATTTATAGCATACGGTTACTTACTATCCCCATGATAACATGCTCCATCTCTAACATGCCGGGAGCTATTTCTCAAATGGTGTATAATTAATTCCCTGTACGCCCTATACATTGCAGAACCCTAATGATCTGTGCTGTGACTCTCATAGCTTGCCTGAAATTTCACAAGACACTTTTTCCTACCTCTAGTACTATTGAATCTGCCTTAATAGTATGGCCCAAGTGTCAGGTTGCTTATACTATGTTTTAAACCTGCCACTGATCCCTTTCTTCCTCGAGGCCCCATTCGGAAGTGAAAGCCTTCAAAATCATTTGATAAATGAGTCAGAGCAGTATTCCCAAGAATACTTGTCCCACTCCCCCGGACTTTGTGATACTACCCACAAAGTCCAAAAGGGCCCATCAAGCACTGTGTTTTTTTCTTTTAGTGGTAAGAGGTACAAGGTATAATAAATTGCCCTTACTTTGGAGGTAATATTCTGGAATGCTCCAGAGCATTGGACCCAAAAACGGTAGTAGAAGGACTCTGAATCTTTGTAGGATTTATTTCCCACCCTGTGGAGCCCTTATAAAGACATCACGAATGCCTGATAACATGATATCATCAATATAGTAGATCAATGTGATGTTCTGCAGAATGTCTGGATGTTCTTAGTTGCTTTTGGGACTGTGGTGTGACAGAGAAGTAATAAGCTGGGACAAGATCTTGAATGTACCTTGCTGTCCATCACATGGCAATGCAACCTGCTTCTGATCTTCTCTCCTGATAGGCATGGGAGAGAATGCATTTGCTAGATCAAGAGCTAAAGACCACATTCTATAGCCTGTGTTAATCTTCTCTAGTAAGGATGACCACATCTGGCACAATAACTACAACTGAGGCTACTACTTGATTAAGATTTCACTAGTCCATTGCTATCCACCATGATTCATCAGGTTTTTGTAAGGGGCCATGGAGGCAAATTAAATGAGAATATAAATGGGGATACAGGCCATTGCCACTGCATTATTTAAGTCCAAGAGTGGGCCTAACCTCTCTCATTCTCTTGAGAAGCAATTTGGTTTTTATTATTTAGACTAAAGGTAGGGGTAGTTTCATGGGCTCTCATGTGACCTTTCCTACTACAGTTCTTTTACTCTACTGTTTAAGGAACCAATGTCCAATGCAAGAGTTTAATAAGTGATTAAGTATATCCGTTCCATTTATACATCCAGGAACTGGAGAAATGACCACTAGAAAGCTGTGTGTACCCAGTAGATCCACTGTGAGATGGGTAGGATTGGTTCAGAAATCCAAGTATTACCTGGTATCAAGTACCTCTGTTCTAACAGGAGGTCAGAGTGGTGCTTTGGTTTTCTGGTTATCAGTGTCACCTTGGACTTCCCCCCAATATATGGTTATTTGGGTAAATGACCACAGGCAGGGACTACTCTGGGAATCATTGCTATATACACTTGTGGAAGCTTCCTTTCCTCTCTCTCTATTTAATCTTTACATTATTTAAAACTTAAAAGTTGCAAGAATAGTACAAAGAATTCCTGGACATCTTTTACCCAGATCCCCCATATGTTAACATTTTACTGCATTTGCTATATCCTTTTCTCTGTAGATGGATGGATTGGTGGCTCGATGTGTGTGTGTAGTAGGTATGTATATAAATACATATACATACCTTTTTCCAAACTGTTTAAGAATAATTTGCAGCATGATTCCCCTTTATTTCTAAACACTTCAGTGCGTGTTTTCTAAAAACAAGGAATTCTCTTAAATAGCCATAGTATAATAATCAAGACCCCCAAATTCACATTGATATAGTACTATTACCTAAACTATAGACCTTACTCAGATTTTACCAATTGTCTCAATAACATCCTTTATATTAAAAGGATATCCAGGGTCAAGCATTGGTCTCAGCTGTCCTGTTTCTTTGGTCTCCACTGATCTACAACAGTTGCCAAGTCTGTCTTCGTAGTTCATGAAATTGACATTTTTGAAGAGTACAGCCCGATTATATTGTAGCGTGTCCTTCAATGTGGGTTGGTTTCCCTCATGGTCAGATTCAAATTACCCATTTTTGGCAGAACTACTACTGAACATCCTGGCGACGTTAAGTTTGATGATTTGGCTAAAATGGTACCTGCCAGGTTACCATTATTACTATTTTACATTCTGCGATTAATAAGTATCTCGTGGGGGTGATACTTGAGAGTATGTGAATGTTAGCTCCTATTTTCTTACCACATTTTCATGCACTATTTTAGCTATCATTGGTTATTCTTGCCTGAGTCAAGGTGCTTGTTGAATGGTGGTTTCTGATTTCATTATTCCTTCTATTGGCTTTCTACGGCAAGAAAGAGCTTTCCCTTCTCCCTTATTTATTTATATCATTGTAGCCCCTATGGGTTTTTACTTTATTTAGTGTTATAATCTCTTACTGTCATTATTTAGATCCTCAAATTGTCCCCAATTTTTCTGTCTCCTCTCTTTCAATCATTGGATTCTGGATCTGAGAACTGACTTGGGTTTGGAAATGGGGCAAAGGCTCATGACTTTCTTCTGGGACAGCTGATCTCAGCCTTCTGCTCATACGTTCTTGGTATTGCTGAATATTATTAAGCAATAATCTCTGGGCTATTTATATATCTTGCTTCTGTGAACATCATGTCCTATAGCACCCTGGAGGTCAGCTACCACTGGCCACCATTCTGACTTTGCTGCCCATGGTGGTAATCATGACCACCTAGCTTCTGGCAAGTAAGTGCTGCTCTCAGGCCTCTGCTATTTTGGGCTTCTAGGATCCCCATAGCTTGTAAGGAGTCCAGTATTGAAGCAGCACCTTCTACCTATAGAGGACAGTTTACAGAGGACAGCAGTTAAGAAGCTTCTTAATGATGCCAGTGACACGCCCTCCCCAGCACACTTCATATTGTTGCGATAACCAGAATGACCTCTGGGCTCTCCCAAGAAATATAGCGGGTTTTCTCGTATATGGATGATAATAAATCCATTCCAGCTTGGCCATTCCTCCGAGCCTTGTAATCCTCCCTCCATACTTTGCCACAGTAGCTCTTGTATCTGTTCTTCATTTAAGTGGGTCAGGCTTCTAAGAGCTATCCTAACAGGGAGTTAGGAAAAGCCCTGGGGCCTTATCAGGATGTTAAGTCGTGTCATGGAAGAGTCCCCCCATACTGGTGATTATCCAGCTTTATTTTCTACTCCCCTTGATTCAAGACCTTCAAGATCTGTGTCCAGGCAAATTCTACCCCTTGCTGTTGATATATCTTTGTTAGCTCCTGCAGCCCCTTCAGTGTATAATCCCTCGGCAGGCCTGGACTTCTCCCGTTGGGCCATGCTCACACTTGACCCCAATCTTGGTCCAGGATGGGGCAGGTCTTGAGGAGGGCAAACATTGTCCTATAAGGTACCTGCCGCTGCAGAAGATCCTGCATTATCTTCAAACAAGGGGTAATTGTTATCCTCTAATAAAGGAAATGAGCTGCTTGTACAGGCCAAAGGATTCTGGGAAATTGGGGGCTCAAAGTTGTTAAGCCTCTCTACTCAGATAGCCCCATTCCAAGTCTACTCCTTCCCTATGGGGGCCCTGACTTGGATGTGGAAGACGTGTGAAGGCTGAGAATTCATCCTGCTGGAATTTTGATAGTCTTATAATTAATTCCTCACGTTGGGGGCAAGGAGACGATGAAAAACTTAAGGATGAGGGAAGATGAGGTCAGGTGTCTGCAATAATCTAATTTCAGAGGCTTAGTGATTAAGTTTCTGGTCCGTGCATGGCTCTGAGATACCGGCATCCAGGAGACACAGATGAGGCGTTAGCTGAGAGACCTGGTGTTGGCAAATTCTTTAGACTGGAATCTGGCTCCAATCCCCACCAACCCCCCACTTCCTAATGTTACTCCACAGCTCAACACTCTTCCAGCCAGGCTGAAGTCCTTAGGGTCTGGCCACTTGCCATGCTCATTGACAAGCCATTCCTTCTTTCATGCTCTTCTTTCTCTCCAGAATTGCTTTCTTTCTTTCTTTTTCTTTCTCCCCTACCAGCCTGCTAAAATCCAAATTCTGAGGTTTCCCTGGTGGCACAGTGGTTAAGAATCCGCCTGCCAATGCAGGCGACACGGGTTTGAGCCCTGGTCTGGGAGGATCCCACATGCCGTGGAGCAACTAAGCCTGGGCGCCACAACTACTGAGCCTGCACTCTAGAGCCGGTGAGCCACAACTACTGAAGCCAGCACACGTAGAGCCCATGCTCCACAACAAGAGAAGCCACCACAATGAGAAGCTTGTGGACTGCAACGAAGAGTAGCGCCTGCTCGTCACAACTAGAGAAATCCCGAGCACAGCAACGAAGACCCAACACAGCCCCAAAAATTTAAAAATTAAAAATAAAATAAAATCCAAATTCTTGTTTACAGCTGAAAAAAAATTGACCTCTCTGATTTTTCACAGGCACCATTCCAAGCTGGGGTCCATCTCTCCCACCGGATGGGAAGCTCTGTGGTCAAGCATTTTACTTTAAACATAACAGGATTGAGCTGAACTGTCTTCTTTTCTGCTAGCTAGATACTAGCTTGCTCAGTTTCCCTTTAAAGTTTTTTTTTAATAGAACTATATTTAATTGATTATATTGGCGTAGTTTTAGTCAAATAGTCTCTAAAAAAAAGTACATTCATACTTACAAAAGGTAATTATTTTTTTACTTTAAAGCTGTTTCTTTGGATATTTACTCCCATATTTCTAGATGGCATGTTTATACTGCTATTTCCTACTTGATTTAAGTTTGGAATATTATTGGCTTCCCACTTTTAAAATGATTTTATATAATGCTCCCACTCCCCCAATCGTTACTATTATACCCCATACTTACCCTCTACCCATCCTCTCAGCAAATTTATATCATGCCTTTTGACTAGCCCAAGGATCAATTATTATTAAGCCTATGGAAATGTTAATCGAGCCAAGCCATGCAGTATTCTCTGATTGCATTTTCATGCTTGTATAACTTTGTTTTCCCTTGAGTTAATAATTGTTACTTTTAATTTTCTATGAGCCTCTAAACACTCCAACAGAAGGATAAATCTCCTCTCAATGTGTCTGAAGATATTTAAGTAATCACTTCTTTCTTTGGGAGACAGACCTCCCAAAAGTAATTGTCCATGGGCTCCCATCTGGACAGGCCAGCAGTACAGTGGTCATCCTTGGATGAGCAGATCTCCTTTCACCACTAACCTGGCATTCCCAGCGCTTCTTCCCTGAGCTGCATCCCTTGCTTCCTGGATTCTACATCTTCCTCTTTCTTGGTTAATATACACCATATATAAACAGCTCATACAACTCAACATCCAAAAAAACCATAGAAGCTGATTAAAAAATGGGCAGAAGACGAAATAGACATTTTCCCAAAGAAGAAATACAGATGGCCAACAGGCACATGAAAAAATGCTCAACGTCATTAATTATCAGAGAACTGCAAACTCAAAATCAAAATGAGATATCACCTCACACCTGTCAGAATGGCTATCATCAAAAAGAACAAATGTCGGTGAGGATGTGGAGAAAAGAGAACCCTTCTACACTATTGGTGGAAATGTAAATTGTGCAGCCACTGTGGAAAACAGTAAAACGTTTCCTCAAAAAAACTAAAAATAGAACTACTATATAATCCAGCGATTCTACTCCTGGGTATGTATCCAAAGAAAGTGAAAACACTAATTCAAAAAGATACATGTGGCTTCCCTGGTGGTGCAGTGGTTAAGAATCTGCCTGCGAGTGCAGGGGACACGGGTTCGAGCCCTGGTCCGGGAAGATCCCGCATGCTGTGGAGCAACTAAGCCCATGCGCCACAACTACTCTAGAGCCCGCGAGCCACAACTACTGAGACTGCAAGCCACAACTACTGAAGCCTGCGTGCCTAGAGCCCGTGGTCTGCAACAAGAGAAGCCACCTCAATGAGA
The DNA here is from genome assembly GCF_937001465.1 of Orcinus orca. Taxonomy (NCBI): domain Eukaryota; kingdom Metazoa; phylum Chordata; class Mammalia; order Artiodactyla; family Delphinidae; genus Orcinus; species Orcinus orca. The sequence continues at coordinate 137,083,951 of NC_064560.1, read as the reverse complement.
AGCCTGCGCACCACAACAAAGAGTAGCCCCTGCCCGCTGCAACTAGAGAAAGACCCACGCGCAGCAACGAAGACCCAACACAGCCAAAAATAAATAAATAAAATAAAACAAAACAAAACAAAAAAACAGAAAAAAACAAAAAGATACATGTACCTCAATGTTCATAGCAGTATTATTTACAATAGCCAAAATATGGAAGCAACCGAAGTGTGCATCAACAGATGAATGGATAAAGAAGTTGTGGTGTATACATATACAATGGAATATGACTCACCCATACATAAAAAAGAATGAACATTTTCCATTTGCAACAACAAGGCTGGACTTGGAGGGCATTGTGCTAAGTGAAATAAGTCAGATAGAGTAAGACAAATACTGTATGATATCACTTACATGTGGAATCTAAAAAATAAAACTAGCGAATATAACAAAAAAGAATCAGACTCACAGATATAGAGAAGAAACTAATGGTTACCAGTGGGGAGAGGGGAGGTGGGAGGGGCAATATAAGGATAGGGGACTAAGAGGTACAAATTATTATGTGTAAAATAAATAAACTACAAGGATAGATTGTACAGTACAGGAAATATAACCATTATAACTGTAAATGGAGTATAACCTTTAAAAATTGTGAATCACTAAGTCGTACATATAATATGTAAAATTGTATAATATTGTAAAACAACTATAACTCAGTAAGAGAAAATAAGATAATATGAAAAAGGCAGTATTCTAGAGTAGGTGAGGTTTAGCTATTTCTTTGCAACTTTACTACCAGGTTATAATGACAGCAAGCTTTCAGAACAGATTTTGTCATATGGTCATGACACAAAACACCTTTTCTGTGAATTCTATGAAGGTCAATAGTTTGATTATTTTGATGTCTGTTCTATGCATCCCATGCCTACCATAATGCATGATGCCTGAGTCACTATTCCAGTGACAGGATTCAGCTAACCCTGTCAGTTATGGTGGAAGCATGGAATCTATGGAATCAGTGACAAAGACCGAAGACCATTTAAGGATCAAACCCAGAGTACCATCATCAGCACAGTTGAAGGGTCTTTAGACCAGTGATGTCCAGTGGCAACGTATAATGTGAGCCATATTTAAAAATGAAAAACAGTATAATTTGAATAATATATGACCTGGTTTATCCAAAATATTATCATTTTAACATGTTGAACTAGCAATATTTCATATGCTAAATAGCTCATGTGTCTTGTGGCTACCATATTGGACAGCATAGTTCCAAATTCTTAAACCCTATTCATTTTAGGGGTGGAAATATCTCTAAAATAGTTAAGCTACTGCACATATATTGGATACGATTACTTTTACTAACGAAAACATAATTTGAACATCCATTATCTTAGCAAAATGTCTGAAATTGATGAGAAAGAGATAACTAAAGAGCTTGTAGTAGCTACTTCTGGAAGAGAGACTTATTTTATTATTTTTATTGAAGTATAGTTGATTTACAATGTTGTACTAATTTCTGCTGCACAGCAAAGTGACTCAGTTATACACATATACATTCTTTTTTTTAAACTTTTTATTTTATATTGGAGTATAGTTGATTAACAATGTTGTGTTAGTTTCAGGTGTACAGCAAAGTGATTCAGTTATACATATACATGTATCTATTCTTTTTCAAATGCTTTTCCCATTTAGGTTGTTACATAATATTGAGCAGAATTCCCTGTGCTATACACTAGGTCCTTGTTGGTTATCCATTTATTTATTTATTTTTTAATATCATTTTTAAAATTAGTTAATTATTTTTGGTTGCGTTGGGTCTTCATTGCTGCACGTGGGCTTTCTCTAGTTGCGGTGAGTGGGGGGTACTCTTTGCAGTGCGCGGGCTTCTCATTGTAGTGGCTTCTCTTGTTGGGGAGCACGGGCTCTATGCGTGCGGGCTTCAGTAGTTGTGGCACGTAGGCTCAGTAGTTGTGGTGCACAGGCTTAGTTGCTCCACAGCATGTAGGATCTTCTTGGACCAGGGCTTGAACCCGTGTCCCCTGCAATGGTAGGCGGATCCTTAACCGCAGCACCACTTGGAAGTCCCCTAGTTATCCATTTTAAATATAGCAGTGTGGGGCTTCCCTGGTGGCGCAGTGGTTGAGAGAGTACCTGCCGATGCAGGGGACACGGGTTTGTGCCCCGGTTCGGGAAGATCCCACATGCCACGGAGCGGCTAGGCCTGTGAGCCATGGCCGCTGAGCCTGTGCGTCTCGAGCCTGTGCTCCGCAATGGGAGGGGCCACAACAGTGAGAGGCCTGCGTACCGCAAATAAATAAATAAATATATATATTTATATATCAGTGTGTACATGTCAATCCCAAACTCCCTAACTATCCCTACTCCTCACCCATCCCCCCATAACCATAAGTTCATTCTCTACGTCTGTGAGTCTGTTTCTGTTTTGTAAATAAGTTCATTTGTTTCATTTTTTAAGATTCTGCACATAAGTGATATTTCTCTTTCTCTGTCTGACTTCACTCAGTATGACAATCTCTAGATCCATCCATGTTGCTGCAAATGGCATTATTTTATTCTTTTTAATGGCTGAGTAATATTCCATTGTATATATGTACCACATCTTCTTTATCCATTCTTCTGTCGTTGGACATTTAGGTTGATTCCATGACCTAAACAGACATTTCTCCAAAGAAGACATACAGACAGCCAAGAGGCACATGAAAAGATGTTCAGCATCACTAATTATTAGAGAAATGCAAATCAAAACTACAGTGAGATATCACCTCACAACTGTCAGAATGGCTATCATCAAAAAATCCACAAACAATAAATGCTGGAGAGGGTGTGGAGAGAAGGGAACCCTCCTATATTGTTGGTGGGAATGTAAATTGGTGCAGCCACTATGGAAAACAGTATGGAGGTTCCTTAAGAAACTAAAAATAGAGCTACCATATGATCCTGCAATCCCACTCCTGGGCATATACCCAGAGAAAAACATGGTCCGAAAGGATACATGCACCCCAGTGTTCATTGCAGTGCTGTTTACAATAGCCAAGACATGGAAGCAGCATTCTTTCTTTAATACTCTTTTCCATTATGCTTTATCCCAGGAGACTGGATAGAGTTCCTTGTGCTATATAGTAGAACCTTGTTGTTTATCTATTCTAAATGTAATAGTTTGCATCTACTAACCCCAAACTCCCAGTCCATCCCTCTCCCTCCCCCTTGGCAACCACAAGTCTGTTCTCTATGTCTGTGAGTCTGTTTCTGTTTTGTAGATAAGTTCATTTGTGCCATATTTTAGATTCCACATATAAGTGATATCATATGGTATTTGTCTTTCTCCTTCTGACTTACTTCACTTAATATGATAATCTGTAGTTGCATCCATGTTGCTGCAAATGGCATTATTTCATTCTCTTTTATGGCTGAGTAGTAAGCCATTGTATATATGTACCACGTCTTCTTTATCCATTCATCTGTCAATGGACATTTAGGTTGTTTCCATGTCTTGGCTATTGTGAATAGTGCTGTTATGAACACTGGGGTGCATGTATCTTTTTGAATTATAGTTTTGTTCAGGTATATGTCCAGAAATGGGATTGTTGGATAATATGGTACCTTTATTTTTAGTTTTCTGAGGAAGCTCCATACTGTTTTCCATAGTGGCTGTACCAACTTACATTCCCACCAACAGTGTAGGAGGATTCCTTTCTCTCCACACCTTCTCTAGCATATGTTATTTGTAGACTTTTTAATGATGGCCATTCTGACCTGTGTGAAGTGGTACCTCATTGTAGTTTTGATTTGCATTTCTCTAGTAATTAGTGATGTTGAGCATCTTTTCATGTGTCTACTGGCCATCTGTATGTCTGCTTTGGAGAAATGTCTATTAAGGTCTTCTGCCCATTTTTTTTGATTGGTTTGTTTTTGTTGTTATTGTTGAGCTGCGTGAGCTGTTTATTTTGGAGATTAAGTCCTTTTTGGGCACATCGTTTACAAATATTTTCTCCCATTCCATAGGTTGTATTTTTGGTTGTTTTATGGTTTCCTTTGCTGTGCAAAAGCTTGTAAGTTTGATTAAGTCCCATTTGTTTATTTCTGTTTTTATTTCTATTGCCTTGGGAGACTGACCTAAGAAAACATTGGTACAATTTATGTCAGAGAATGTTTCGCCTATTCTCTCTTCTGGGAATTTTATAGTGTCAGGTCTTATATTTAAGTCTTTAAGCCTTTTGAGTTTATTTTTGTGCATAGTGTGAGGGTGTGTTCTAACTTCATTGATTTACATGCAGCTGTCCAACTTTCCCAGCACCACCTGCTGAAGAGACTTTTTTCCCATTTTATATTCTTGCCTCCTTTTTCAAAGAATAATTGACTGGAGGTGTGTGGGTTTGTTTCTGGGCTCTCTGTTCTGTTCCACTTATCTGTATGTCTGTTTTTGTACCAGTACCACACTGTTTTGATTACTGTAGCTTTGTAGTATTGTCCGACGTCTGGGAGATTTATGCCTCCTGCTTTCTTTTTCCCCCCTTGGGATTACTTTGGCAATTCTGGGTTTTTTATGGTTCTATATAAATTTTAGGATTATTTGTTCTAGTTCTGTGAAAAATGTCATGGATAGTTTGATAGGGGTGGTATTAAATCTGTAGATTGCTTTGGGCAGTATTGCCATTTTAACAATGTTAACTCTTCCAACCCAAGAACATGAGATATCTTTCCATTTCTTTAAATCCTCTTTAATTTATTAATGTTTTTATAGTTCTCAGCAAATAAGTCTTTCACCTCCTTGGAAAGGTTTATTCCTAGGTATTTTATTTTCTTAGTGCAATTTTAAAAGGTATTTTTTTTTACATTCTTTTTCTGATATTTCATTGTTAGTGTAAATAAACGCACTGATTTCTGAATGTTAATCTTGTATCCTGCTACTTTGCTGAATTCATTTATTAGATCTAGTAGTTTTTGTGTGAAGTCCTTAGGGTTTTCTATATATAGTATCATGTCATCTGCAAATAGTGACAATTTTACCTCTTCCCTTCCAATTTGGATAAAAAACAATGGTTAGATGCCACTAAGTAGGTGGAAATGCCTTAACCATATGCATGTTGTCAGGCCCAAGGGCCTCTTCCATTGTTGTCAAGGGGAGTGCTAAACTTGTCTCCTTTTATACAACACTGGAATAGAGAATTTTTTGATGAAATGTTTAGCTGACAGTAATTGACTGAGGTATAATTCCTGAACAGCGCAACTAACCTTCTGGAATGAGATTTAAAGTAACAGCATACACTTTCTTCTGATGGACTGTATTTTAAAACCAATGTGATATTGCCCTTACTTTGGGAAATATTTCCAAAAAGCTATGAAATAGATCTTCAAAAATTTTATACATATGCAAACACAAATATTGTTCCAAAATTGTCTGTGTGTGTATGTCTGTGTGTCCATGTAGGCACAAAGGATTCACACTTTAAGTCAGACTGTCTTGGGTATCTTGCTAAAACTCTTTCCCACTAGTTCTTAGAAAATTTTAATATGATAGCACCAGGGAGCCTGAGGCAGCATGACTTATGGTGGTGAGGCAGAGTAATGTTTTGAGATACTCACCTGAATTGTTTGCTGAATATTTTTTTCCTCTCCTGAATTTTAATTAGGTAGATCTTGTTTTATTATCCAGTCTGCCATTCTGTGTCTTTTGATTGGAGCATTATTCCATTGACATTTAAAGTAATTATGATAAGTATGTATTTATTGCCATTTTAAACCTTGTTTTCCATTTGATTTTGTATTTCTTCTTTGTTCTTTTTTTTTTTTGCTTTTCCATTTTGTAGGTTGATGGGTTTTTTTAAAAATTGTGCTTGAGTTTCTTTCTTTTTGTTTTTTGTGAATCTTTTATATATTTTTGATTTGTGATTAGCCTGGTTTTCAAGTATGTTAACCCATAACTATATCTACTTGCTTTAGACTGATAGTCATATAAGTTCAAACACATTCTTTTTTTTGGCTGTGTTGGGTCTTCATTGCTGTGCGTGGGCTTTCTCTAGTTGTGGTGAGTGGAGGCTACTCATCGTACTGGTGCGTGGGCTTCTCATTTCAGTGGCTTCTCTTGTTGTGGAGCACAGGCTCTAGGTGTGTGAGCTACAGTAGTTGCAGCACCCTGGCTCAGTAGTTGCGGCACACAGGCCCTAGAACACGTGGGCTTCAGTAGTTGCAGCATGTGGGCTCAGTAGTTGTGACATGCAGGCCCTAGAGCACTCAGGCTTCAGTAGTTGTGGTGCACAGGTTTAGTTGCTCCGTGGCATGTGAGATCTTCCCGGACCGGGGATCGAACCCGTGTCCCCTGCATTGGCAGGTGAATTCTTAACCACTGCACCACCAGGGAAGTTCCCAACACATTCTCAAAGATCTACATTTTCTTATTCCCCTCACCTATGTTTTGTGATCTTGATGTCCTATTTTACATCTTCACGTTTATACTTTTGCTGTTCGTTGTAGTTATAATTGCTTTCAGAATTTTTTTTGATTTTTTTTTAAAGTCTATGTACTAGCTTGTTTAAGTGATCTTCAATCCTTTTAAATATTTGCCTTTTGTATTGTGATTTTCCCTTTCCTATAGAATCTTGCTTCTTTTCTATTTAGAGAAGAACCTTCACTATTTCTTTCAGTTTTAGTATTGCTGTATTCTTTTAGTTTTTGCTTCTCTGAGGAATTCTTTATCTCTCCTATTCTAAGTGATAGTCTTGCTGGGTAGAGTATCCTTGGTTTCAGGTTTTTCCCTTTCAGCACTTTGAATATATTTTGCTCCTCCCTTCTGGCCTGAAAAATGTTCTGTAGAGAAATCAGCTGATAGCCTTATGGGGGTTCCCTTGTAACTGACTCTTTGTTTTTCTCTTGCTGCCTTTAGAATCCTCTCTTTATCTTTAATTTTTGCCATTTTAATTATGATACATCTTGGTGTGGGTCTCTTTGGGCTCCTTTTATTGGGGAGCCTCTGTGCTTCCCGTACTTGGATATCTGTCTCCTTCTTTAGATCAGGGAGGTTTTCAGCCATAATTTCTTCAAATACACCTTTGATTCCTTTTCTCTTTCTCCTTTTTCTGGAGCCCGTATTGTGCATAGGTTGGCATGCTTTATGTTCTCCCATAGATCTCATATGTTGCTTTCTTTTCTTTCTTTTCACTTGTCTTTCTTTCTGCTGTTCTGATGGGGTGATTTCCATTATTCTGTCTTCCAGATCACTTATTTGTTCTGCATTATTTAGGCTGTTATTCATTGCCTTTAGCTCAGTTTTTATCTCAGAAATTGAGTTGTCTAATTTTGAATGGTTCCTCTTTATAGGTTCTAGTTCCTGTTACAATGATCTGCATTTCTTTTGACAGTCTCTGTTAATTCCTTTAGCATTTTTACTACCTCTTTTTTGAACTCAGGGTCTGGTAGACTAGAGAGATCTGTTTCATTGTTCTTTCAAGGGATTTCTCTTGTTCTTTTAGTTGGGAGTAATTCCTCTGTTTCATTTTACTTAAATTTCTCTGACTCTATGAATTTAGGAGGAACAGTTATCTACAGTGGTCTTGAAGGGCTGTTTTTATGTGGGAACATCCCTGTGTGAACTGTGTGAGTCCGGTATTTTTTGTGCAAGGGCTATTTTTGGTATAGATGCCTGCCATGCTTTTCCTCAGTGTGTGTCTGTTGTCCCCTTGATAGGGGTGTGTTTGGTGTTGTGGTGACTGGAGTCTGCACTGGATGTTGGGCAGGGCCTCCTCTTTGCTCTGTGGCTGTCACAGCTCTGTCAGGGGCAGGCTCTGCTCCCCAGTTCTTGGAGTAGAAACCCCCGGATGCAGTTTGGGGTGAGGTGTACTGTGGTGTGAGATAGACAGGACTGGAGTGCTCCTGCTGGGAAAGGAGCCACTGTGTGTTTCTCCCCAGGGGCTGTCACTGGGACATGCAACTCTGTGACACCTCCTGCCACCTGGTTTGCGCACTCACAGTCTGCTGCTGCTAGTGTAGCCCCTGGACCTATCCCCACTGTGGGAGCATTGACAGTCAGCTCAGACGTCAACCCTGCCTCCCGTGAGGGCAAGCTCCCGAAGTCCGCTGAAACCAAAGCTGCACCCCACCACGAGCATGCTGATAGTGAGGTTCCTGTGGCAGACTCAGGTCCATCCTGCACACACCCACTCTGTTGGCCTGGACCACCCTCCAGGCCTTTCGGGCTGTCTTCATGCAGCCAAACTGAGTCCTCTCCCTGGATCTGTCTGCTGAAGCCTGAGTTTCAGCACCCAGCCACTGAGAAGGAGGTTCCCAGGGTGAGGGAAACTTTCCTTTTTCACAGTGCCTTCCCAGGGGTGCACGTCCTGTCCAAATTCCTTTTTTTTTTTCCTTTTTGCCCTACCTGGTTACATGGGGATCTTTCTTATAGTTTTAGTTGTATAAGAGATCTCCTGCCAGCTTTCAGCTGGTATTCTGTGAGAATTTTTCCACATGTAGATGTATTTTTGATGTGTTTGTGCGGGGAGGTGAGCTACACGTCCTTCTGCCCCACCATCTTGATCTCCTCCCCCTCTGAAGAATTTTTAACATTAGACTAGTTATGACCTTCCACTTTGGTAAATATCAGGGCCCTGGTGACTCTTCATTATTATAACTGGATATCCTAGAATATGGTTTTGTTTTTTTTAAAGATTATGCTGCTGTAGTCATGATAGCTTGCTAAGGATGGGTGGGGTATTACATTATGTACCAAGGGATAATAATTTTGTTTGACAGGAAATACATGTTAATAGTTATTAAGAGCTTAGTATGTTATATCCAGCATTATGTTAAGTGCTTGACTTGGAGCATTTCATTGAATTCTCCTAATACTAGAGAGATCACTATCACCCTTCAATGACAGACAAGAAACAGCATAGAAAGCCTAGTTATTTTACCTACAATCACATGGTTCAAGTGGCAAAGTTGGGTTTAAACTGGTGCATGTGACTTGGTGCTTATTCTCTTCCTCAACTCATTTACATTCTCTCTTTCTGCTTCTCTCTCTCTGTCTCCATCTCTCATCTCTCTCTCTCTCTCACACACACACACACACAGAATACCTACACCTAGAATAACTGTGTGTACATACTTTATACACTGATAATGATTAACTGCATCAGGTATTTATTTACTGCCACTACTCTGTACCAGGTACTGTTCTAGGTGCTGAGTGAGAAGCAAGAGATATGACAGACAAGGTTTTTGTCACTAGTGGGAAGAGACAGGACTTAGATCCATAAGGTCATTCCAGAAATTCAGTGTGATAAAGAAAATAAAATAGGATGCTGTGATTGAGGATGAACTACTGGGAGGCATTTAATGTGGCGGCTGTGGAAAGCATCTTTGAGAAGATGGCCTTTGAGCTCAGACTTGAATGAAGAGAGGGAATCCTCCATGCCAAGATCTGGAGCGAGAGCTTTCCAGCTTGAGCAGAAGCCCTCAAGTGAGAGCAAGTAGGGTGTGTTCAAGGGACAGAAAGAAGGTCAGTGAATCTGGAGCATAGTCGGTAGGAGGAAAGTTGGGTGGAAATGAAATCACAGGGGTAGGTGGAGCTAGACCTTTAGGGCCTGTGGCTCATGGTGGAAGAGGAGGAGAAGAAAGAAGAGGAAGAGGGTGAGGGTGCTATGTACGCCCTGGCCTCCCAAGGACAGGTGATGGCCAGAGGTTCTTACGTATTTACCTCATTTAATCCTCCCAACAATCCTGGGATGTAGGAACTGTCATCTATACTACTCAGAGATCAACTGTGAAACTTGAGCCCTAAGTATGTCACTTCCTTCAGTGTTGCAAAGGTTACTGCAGAATCCTGCAAATCCAGCTGAATTCACTTACAATATGATTGAAACACCTACTGGATGCTTGTGATTGATCTCACTGTTAAATTCGTATTCTTATATTTCTCTTCAGTGTTGCTTTATTGGTGGTCCTCTGAAAATAGTCACTCTTCTTTAACACAAGAACATCTGCTAGAGATCTTTCACTTGGCTATTCTGTCTAGTCAGTTAACATTTATAATCAAAATATTTTCTCCTTGTCCTTAACAACAGTATTCTCTTCACTAAGAATCCTTGAAGTTGCCCATGCAATACGTGAGGATGGAAAATCTTATTTTCCTTTTATTCCTTGAACCTCGATTTATCGACCAAATTACTTGCCAGGAATGTTTGTCATATGTGTCCCCTGGGACTTGCAGCAGCAGAGCTGGGCTGCAAAGCCTGGGTCTTTGTTGATGTGTAGTGGCTCAGGGGCTACAGTTACCTGCCCAGGCTCAGCTCACCTTCATTCACCTTCATTCAAGTATAAGCTATTTTTATCTTTTTTTTTTTTTTTTTTTAAAACCCAGAATGTTAAGTGGGGCACACCCCATTTCTGCTGGAGCCGTTCTAGTATTTTTTTAAATTAATTAATTAATTAATTTATGGCTGTGTTGGGTCTTCGTTTCTGTACGAGGGCTTTCTCTAATTGTGGCAAGCGGGGGCCACTCTTCATCGCGGTGCGCGGGCCTCTCACTATTGCGGCCTCTCTTGTTGCGGAGCACAGGCTCCAGACGCGCAGGCTCAGTAATTGTGGCTCACGGGCCCAGTTGCTCTGCGGCATGTGGGATCCTCCCAGACCAGGGCTCGAACCCGTGTCTGCTGCATTGGCAGGCAGATTCTCAACCACTGTGCAACCAGGGAAGCCCCTATTTTTATCTTTAAAAAAAATCATTTTCTCCAGGTTGAAATCAAAGTGTTGGCAGGGTCACGCTCCTTCTTGAGGCTTTAGGGAAGAATTCATTCCTTTCTTCTTCCAGCTTCTGGGGGCTGCCTGCAGTCCTTGGCTTGTGGTTGTTTTACTCTAATCTCTGCTTCTGTGGTCACATTGCTTTTTCTTCTGTTTGTGTGTCTGTGTCAAATCTCCCACTGCCTCCCTTTTTATAAGGATACATGCAATTGCATTTAAAATACTTGGATAATCCAGGATAATCTCTTATATCAAGATCCTTGTGGACTCACAGCTTCAGTCCTTTTTTTGCCATTGTCAACTGAAAGAAAACTCAAAACCTAAAAGTTGCAAGTTATGCTTTATTTGAGGATCTTACTGAGGATTATAGTTGGGAAGATTTTCAGATAGCTCTGAGGAACTGTTCCAAAGAAGTAAGGGTGGAGCCGGGATATATAGGAGCTTTTGCTGGAGAAAAAACAAAAACAAAAAAACTTGTAGTTGAACATCAAAAGATTACTGGTAATCACAAAAAACAGCCATCTCTAGTTAATGATTTTAGTGCTTTTCTTTGTATGGGAAGATGCAAAAGTCTGTTCTCATTGAAAGTATTCCTTTGATATGCATCCTAACTATCTCTGGCCAGTATCCTGTTTTTCTCCATCCTGAATCCCCTCAGGGTATACCATGGGTAGAGGCAGGGGGTCTGCAGTGGCTGCTGGCTTGATGGTGGGCAACACTCCTTGTTTACATGTAAGTTAGTATTCACAGAGTCCAGAGGTTAGGGTATAGATAGTTTTAGAGGGACAGTTTTCAGCCTATCATAATGCTTAACAGCAGTTGAGTTGTTCAATATTTATTAATAGTATATCTTATGTCTTTCCTTTTAGATTGTCAAATTCATGTGGGCAGGAATTTTTGTTTTGTTTTGTATACCTTAACAAATATGAAGAATTCTGCTGGAACTCTGGGATGGGGGAGGGAAGTGAGTCCTTTTGGTTTCAGGTGGAATTTGGCGCACACGAAGAATATTTTTGCCACATGCGAATGTGGGTTTTCAATTTACTTGATTTCCCAGGAGCTAAAGAAATGTAATGGTATATAAGCATTTTTTAATTTGTAAGACTTGTCATGCGATTGCATGACGCTATTCACATCTTACACTCCTGAAAACCATATTCATCTATTGGTTTGTAAGGTAGCAATGGGATTGAACCAATTGGCATTACATGGGTACCATGTAATAGACATTTAATTGGGCACATGCCCGGAAGGAACCAACAAATTAAGCATTTGGGTAGAATATTTAATGTATTAAACATCCAACATAGAAAGTTAAGTCAATGGGTTTTCTCTCTACTTATTTTGTACCTGGAAATAGCTCAAGAAAATCTGTAGAGACATAGCTCTCATTCCTCCCTGCAAAGGTTCATAATGTAAGGGCTTTCGCATGTATCTCGTCATTGGGAATTTAGGTGATGATATAAAGGATTATCATCTCCAAGGAACGTGTGAGCTGGCAAAGTAAAATAAAAATCCTCCCACCCCCTCCCCAGCTCGTTAATAATTTGACCAAATCTGTAGTGTAGTGTGTCTTGACACAAGTTTGTTTGTGATCAAGGAAACATTAACTAGAATATTCCTTCATAAATAGGAATGTTTAACATATAAAAGATAGGACGTATGAGGCAGTTTATATTCTGAACTATGCTTATATCCTAGGGTTGTGATGGACAAAATAATTATCAGAGTTTCTACAAACCTTATGGGAGAGAAATAGTTGAAGACAAGTGCACGGAAAATCTCTACTGGGATTCAGGCAAACCGTATAGATTTTGTTATTGATACCTGTATATCCAAAACCCAGTCTGCCTATTCAGGCACAAATCTGTATGGAAGGAATGCTGTGTGCCAGGCATGATGCTAGATTTGGTATCAAAAATATGATACCTCCCCCAAAGACTTTCAGGTCTAGTAAGAGACAAAAAGAAATAATCTTTAAAGCACTGTGATTCATGTTTGTGTTGGAAAATGTCTTCTCCTTCCATATTCTGTCTCCTCCTTCCACTCCAAGCACCCCTGGTGGGAAGACTCTCCAGAGCTTTGTTGCAGCAGGTAGCCTGCAGGCCATAGACCCTGTGGGCAGGCAGAATAAAATAGCCCTGCTGTCCCCACCTACTGATGTTCACACCCTCATATAATCCTTTCCTGTTGAGTGTGGCAGCACCTGTGACTTGATTTTAACCAGTGGAATATGGAAAGGCAATGGGATGTATATGATTGTGTTTATGTGATTATATAAGATTGTAGCATCCATTTTTTTAAATTGTAGTATAGTTGACTTACAATGTTGTGATAGTTTCAGGTGTACAGCAAAGTGATTTGGTTACACACACTACACACACACACACACATTCTTTTCAGATTATTTCCTGTTATAGGTTATTACAAGGTATTGAATATAGCTCCCTGTGCTATACAGTAGGTCCTTGTTGCTTATTTTATATATAGTAGTGTGTATCTGTTAATCCCAAACTCCTAATTTATCCCTGCTCCCCTTTCCCCTTTGTTAACTATAAGCTTGTTTTCTATGTCTGTGAGTCTATTTCTGTTTTGTAACTAAATCTATTTGTATCATTTTTTAGATTCCACACATAAGTGGTATCATATGATATTTGTCTTACTTCAGTTGGCATGATAACCTCTAGGTCCATCCATGTTGCTGCAAATGGCATTATTTCATTCTTTTTTATGGCTGAGTAGTATTCCATTGTGTATATATACCACATCTCCTTTATCCATTCATCTGTTAATGGACATGTAGGTTGTTTCCATATCTTGGCTGTTGTAAATAGTGCTGCTGTGAACATTGGGGTACATGGATTTTTTTCAAATTAGAGTTTTCTTCTTTCCCGGATATATTGCTAGAGTCTTGCTAGAGTCTCTCTCTGTCACTGGCTTTGAACAAGCAAGTTGCCACAAGTCCTATGGCCACAAGAAACTGAATGCTTCTGACATCCACGGGCATGAGGAAGCACATACTTCCCCAGCTGAACCTTCAGAAGAGAGCCCAGTCCTGGCTGACACCCTGATCACAGCCTTGTGAGGTACTGATTACAGCAACAGAAAACTAGTCCAGTTCCCAAAGCCCTGGCATAGGGCTCCCTCCCAGGTGTGGCTTGGTCTTAGTTTCACTATTGGACAAGGCAGCAGAGGTAAGAACCAGACCATGGGGAGTGGAGGACTGGGGAGAAGTAAGGGAGGCACATGGGCTTTCACTGAGGCTAAAGAGCTTATACCTGTTCCAAGAGGCACTGGGAATCCTTTGAAGCGTTTTAAATGAAGGAATAATAAGTTTAGATTTATGAGCTCTGATTTCCCTCTCAATAAAAATGAGGGAGAAAGGCTGATTCCCTAAATTCTTTGCACCTGGAGCCCATCACCCTGATCTTGTTCTTTCCCCGTCCTCGATTAAATGCCTTTGGACGGGTCCATTTCTGGCCCAGTGCCACTGGGATCTCCTCACACTTCCCAGCGCTCTCCTATCCCTTCCTGAACCCTAAAGTTATTTCTGAAACTTTCTTCTGATTTACTCTACCACTTTCAAAGTTTCTGAAGACAAGTGGAATTAATGCATTATTGGTCTTTAGAAAGTAGCTTCAGAGGTCATCCCAACAAAAGCCTGAAGAGCTGAGACATTCTAGATGAGTCCTTAGGGAGTCAGAATTTGATAGTCAAATGAGGCTTAGCGGGGTGGGTAACACACCTTGGGCACACGGGCAGCTAGTCTCAGCTCTGATCATGACTTCATTTAAACTATCTAGTTCCATTACTGCCAGTGATCTAGCTTTGTTCTTACTGACATATTTTCAGTAAATATATGAGAGAAATATATTCTTGTTACACAGCTGTGCCCCTTCAACACTTCATCAATCATCAACTCTCTCTATTCCATTCTTTCTTAGTTCCACTAGTTTTTAAACTGTTTGTGAAAAAGACCTTATTTCTGAATCCAGTTTATTGTTACTCATCAGAGTCGTTTGTAGACTTACCTCCGTCTCTCTTTTTTTCATGCCTTTTGGTGATTGTTGTGGTGCGTATTCCCTTTGTCCTTCTGATACCGACCAGGGTTCTTGGCCTTCCCCAATCAACAGAAATTGACTAGAGGCCAGACAAGAAATTCAGGCAAGGTTTTATTGGGGCCCCTGTGGCCGCAGGAGGGAGTTCCCTTGCTCGCTTCCCCAAGTGAGCTGGCTCCTTATATGGGGTGAGGGTAGGGGTGTGTCCAGGGGTCGGGCCAGAGGTGTTCTGCCCACCCCTTGGTGATGCTGTGTGCCGGGGGCATGCACAGTACCCTGCTTTGGCTCCTGAGAGCCGGTTTGTGCTCCGGGCTCTCCAGGAGTGGCAGTTGGGTTTTTTGGTCTTTTTGTATCTCTTGTTCCAGAATCTGCCCCACCTGCTCGTGCACACAGTTATCTTTAGTCCCATACAGTTTCTTTGTGTTTTGTTGCTGGAGGAGACGTGTGTCCAGGTGCAAGCACTGCAGCAAGGGTCCCAGGTCCCAAGCTGTCTCACTCCCTTCCCTTTACTCCCTTGTGGATTCCCCCTTCAATCTGTTCATCCACCCATCAAGCATTTCAGTGGCCTAGTGACCTAGGCATTGAGAATAAAAGAAAAGCTACAATCCTCTCCTGGCCTCTAGATGACCAGCAATCACACTGGAGGAAAGCTGGTGCGCCCACAGCTGTGCAGCTGAAGCACAGTGTGTGTCCAGTTGCCTGCAGGACGTTCCCACCAAGTTGCCGAGCAGCATTTCCAGCTCAGGGCTCCAGTCTGAACACAGGAGTACACCTGCCCTCCTCCCCACTGCTCCTCTTGCCAGGTTTCCTGTGTCAGCAAACAGCACCACTGTCCATTCAGTTGCCCAATCCGAAACCAAGGAGGCCTCCTTGACCTCTTCTTTTCCCTCGGAGCCAGTCAGTCAGACACCAGGTCTCGTCCCTATCTCTCCCTGTCTCTTGACTCTGTCTGCCTCCGTCTACCCTCTGTCTATCACTCCCATCCTCTCACTAGACTATCACAATGGCCTCCTGACTGTTTTTGCCGCATCCTTCTTTGGTCCTCCTCTTCCAATCCATTCTTTCCATAGAAGCCACCGTTGTACTTTAAAGGCACAAACCTGGTCGAGATACTGCCCTATTTAACATCCTTCCACGGTCCTCAGTGCACCAGGAAGGAGGCCCAACCCCTCGTGCTCTGGCCCCTGTGTCCCTGCGCAGCTCAGAGGCCTCCCCCTCCACCCCTCACCCCCACCCCCCACCCCAGCCTGTGGGTCTGGAACACACTGCGCAAGCGCTCTTCTCCCTGGGCCACGCTGTGTGCTGTTCCCACACCTTACACATGCCCCTGCCCCACTCTCCTCCCCATGGCCTCTTCACAGGAAATGTCTCCGCCCCAAGACAGAGTGATGTATCCTGACTTTCCCGTGCTTCAGCATGTTGGTCCTGCCTCTAAAAAATTGATTATGGAAGACCATTTGGGTGATGCAAACACACTTTTTTTGTTTTTTTGTTTTTTTGTTTTTAACATTTCACAAAGCTGGCAGTTTCCATTCAGAGAACTACACAACGGGGTGGGAGATAGGAAGCTCTTATAGGATAAAGAAACAAGAGCAAGGAGAGAAATATAGAAACTCTCTGGCTGGGGCCACATAGTCAACCTTGTTTGTGGTGAGAAGAACAAAGAAGTAAGTATAGAGCCCAGAGCTGGCTTGACCTTGGGGGTCGGCTGACCCGGTCGACTGCGTTTCTGTCAAGCAGAACATTTACCGGGACAGGAAAGTTATCCAAGTTTCAGTTTGCTGACGTGGTACCTGGGCAGGAGCAGCTTTGTCTTGGGCCTAGAAATTTCTTTCAATGGTCCTTATGTAATAATTGCCTACTTGACTTCACTCTTGTTCCCCACCTCCAGCCTAAGGACAGCATCTCAAAGCCTGGTTTAGCTCATCGCAGTGGAAAAACTCAATAGGTCTAGATGGGTTAACAAATGCAGGCTCAGGCTGTGTGGTTTAATGGTTTAGAATTTAGCCTCCAGAAGCACAAAGCTTGGGTTAGGTTTCCAGCTGTTAGCAAATTGTTCGCCTGGACCTGCGCTGGAGTCCTAGCCCAGGCCAGGATCCCCTGTCTCTGTCAGGGTCAGGGAGGTTCTTTTTCTGCTCAGATTCGTACAGCCAATAATGAAACTGATGCTGAGACTCGAACAGCGCTAGCTTTATTCAATGGCCAGAGAATGGAGAAGTCAGAACTTAATTGGCCAATCAACTTCTCAACCCGATTTGGGCAGAGACCCCTTGTATACAGGAGGTTTGGGGTAAAAGGGAGGGAATTGGAAAGAGAGGCAGGAATATTCATGACTTATCTGAGAACAGGGGTGTGATTTGGACCTGGAACTGAGGCAACATTCCTTTTCAGTCCTTGTATGAGCTTTTCCAGTTGTTGTCATGGCAATTGTCAGCTGTCATGGCACCTGTGGGCGTGTCTTTTAACATATGCTAATGTATTACAATGAGCATATAACGAGGCTCATGGTTTACTGGAAGTCAAACCTTCTGCCGTCTTGAGCCTCCTTGGTTCTAACCAGTTCTCCTTTTTCTCTTTGCAGCTTCCTCCTGAAACTTAGATAGGAGCAATTGGTTTCCATTGAGGGGAAGGGCAGAGGTACGATTCTGGGGCAGCAGCCTTGGTAACACGACCTCAGTCAACCTAGGTGCAAAAAGGCGGAGAGAGAATGTTCATTTCCACCTCTGAGGCTTATTTTTAGAAAAACTCAAGACTGACTGCTTGTCAGGTTCTGCTTGATGCCCAGCTGTGGTTGCATTCTTCTCTGCCTGGTTACCATCACTTGACCCGCTTTCATGACCTTCTGTCTGGTTCTTCCTTCTTTCCAGCCTTCCTTTCTTTCATTTTGAATATAGCAACAGAGAAGTCGTTCATGAACTCTCTCCAATAAAGGATACAGGTATTACAGAAGTAAAATTCAGAAAGGCCTAATGGGGACTAGAATTACAAATGATAATGATGCCTTAATAGCTCAGGCTTCTGGAGGGGGGGGACTAGATTTCAACCCTAGATCTTTGTATTTCTACCTGTATGAACTCAGAAAGTTCGGTTGCCTTCTTTGATGGCTGGTGTATAACATGTAGATAGTAATTGTACTAGTCAGGGCTCTTTGTTGCAAGCAGTAGAAACCGGCTGTGATTTAAGTTAAGATAAAAGGGGAGCTAATGGAAAGGTCACTGATACAGCTATTTCACAGACTTGTTGTAAGGATGGGTTTAAATAACGGATAACAAATTATTTAGCACAATATGGCGTCTAGAAAGTATTAGAAGCGCTAGCTGTTATTGTATCATCAGTGTTTTATGATCATTGTTTTGAGCTCTGTCCTCAGTCTCTTGCCTGTCGCTTTGTTTTAATATAAAGTGATGCTATTCTTGATGCTTTGGTACATTCTTTCAATTTTTGAGAATTGGGCTCTGGAACCTACAGTTAACTAGCCATTTCTGGTCCAGTCAACTATTGCCAAGAGGAGTAGGGTCACGTGACACAGACGTGGCCCCTAAACTCTTTCTTAATTTTTTTTTGAATTTTTAAATTTAATTAATTTTTTTTTGATACAGCAAGTTCTTATTAGTTATCCATTTCATACACATCCGTGTACACGTGTCAATCCCAATTGCCCAATTCATACCACCACCACCACTACCCGCGCCGCCACTTTACCCCCTTGGTGTCCATACGTTTGTTCTCCACATCTGTGTCTATTTCTGCCCTGCAAACCGGTTCATCTGTACCATTTTTCTAGGTTCCACATATATGCGTTAATATACGATATTTGTTTTTCTCTTTCTGACTTACTTCACTCTGTACGACAGTCTCTAGATCCATCCACGTCTCTACAAATGACCCAATTTTGTTGCTTTTTATGGCTGAGTAATATTGCATTGTATATATGTACCACATCTTCTTTATCCATTCATCTGTCGATGGACACTTAGGTTGCTTCTATGTCCTGGCTATTGTAAATAGAGCTGCAATGAATATTGGGGTGCATGTGTCTTTTTGAATTATGGTTTTCTCTGGGTATATGCCCAGTAGTGGGATTGCTGGGATCATATGGTAATTCTATTTTTAGTTCTTTAAGGAACCCCCATACTGTTCTCCATAGTGGCTGTATCAATTTACATTGCCACCAACAGTGGAAGAGGGTTCCCTTCTCTCCACACCCTCTCCAGCATTTGTTGTTTGCAGATTTTCTGATGATGCCCATTCAAACTGGTGTGAGGTGATACCTCATTGTAGTTTTGATTTGCATTTCTCTAATAATTAGTGATGTTGAGCAGCTTTTCATGTGCTTCTTATTGGCCTCTAAACTGTCACTTTGTGTGGAGCCATAGACAGGGTGGCAATTCTCTGAGAAGAGCAAGAAAAACTAAATCTAATTTACCTAAATACTTACCTGCTTTCTATGACCATGTCCGATATTATGCTAGAGAGATTTTAGGAGTTCTAGCTCAGTAATCAACATTAATTTACTGCTTCTACCACCTGTGATAACTGGGTGCTTGCCTGAATCAATTCAACATTTATTGAGCACCTATACTACATATTAGTTACTGGTTATACAAAAGTAGTACTTGCCTCTGATGTACCTGCTGTTTCATGGAGGAGACAAGTGATAGATTAATAATTATAATATGTTGTGAATGTTGCAGTAGAAGCCTCCAGACTAAGTACAAAGGGCTTATAGAAGAGAATGGAATTAATTAGCCAAGGAGAGCAGTGGAGGGGAAGCAATTGGAGAGGATCTCGTGATAGGGATGACATGTGCCTTGGGTATTTAAGAACGCATAGGAGTTTGCCAGGCTGGCAAATGGAAAATAGAATGGGAAGGGGCACAAGGACCTTCAGATCCATCCTCTGGTTTACATTTTGTTGTTCTGAAGTTTATAAAATAGGAGAGATGACTTGGTCAGATTGGAGTTTCAGAGAACTAATTCTGGTGGCAGGAGGGGGGGGATGGTTTGGAAGGGGATTAGTGGAGGCAGGAGACCAATTAGGAGGCTGCTACCCTAGTTGTGAGAGATGATGAGGGCCTGACCTAAGGCAGTGAAGGCTGCGATGGGACCAGTGAAACATAAATGGTGAGGGACAGGATGGAGCTGGGACTATTTTAAGGAGTCTCATTTGCCCGCTTAGTTGGACGGTGGTGTCATTCTCTGGTAAAGGACTCAAAGAAGGAAGAGGTGTCCTGGAGGGAGGATGATGAGTGCGTTTTGACGTGGTGTTGAAGAGCCTGGGGAACATCCTGGTGAGACGTCTGTGAGCGTGTAGGGATCTGGAGGTCAGGAGAGAAGTTTGTTTGATGCTGCTTGGGAGAAGCCTAGGCCTAGAACTAGCCCTGCAAGTAGAAACGACAGCTCCAGCCGGACCCTAGACTCGTCCTGGGACCTGAGCCTCCAAGTCTGTTTCTGCCTGGTGCCCTGGTTTGTTCTGGTTGGTTATCTGCCCCGAGCCTGGAGTTCTGTCCCGCACATACATCACCACCGTAGCTGCTGCTTTGTTACCCTGTTCATGTTCTCAGTGTTGGCTGCCTGCCGCTTCCTTGGATTTCTGAAAGTTGCCTTTCCAACTTGTAAAAGGCCAGACTGTTGCTGGTGGTCGTCTGGACTGTATTGCCTTTTGTCTTTGGAGACCCTCTAGGAAGCCATGGTCTGTCTGTGCAAAGAACCACCTCTCATGCCCCGGCGGGGGGGAGATTTTACCCAGTACCTACAATCAAGTCTCCGTAGCTGACATTCACCTTGCCTTGTGCTGCAATAACCAGAAAGCAATTTGACTTTAAAGAAATACGTATATAAACATGTCCTGAGCTCTCAGTAGTCAGGCAGGTTGGGGGTTTGCTGCAGTCATTTAAAGAGAAGATGGCCTTTAGAATTACAACATCGCTCAGCTTTCGGAAGGCAAGCAGAGGTGGGGAGTCGCAATAAATCAAACGTGTAGGTGTTGCCCCCAAGTGGTATGAAGTAGGTTAGGTTCCAAGGATCACTTTCTCTGCATGGCACCTTGAAGACCTGATGGAGGTGGTGTTTTAAAACATGACGTCAGCAAAGCCCTCGATTTGTAAATTGGGGAGCTCATCTACAATTGTTTGGGATTTGTCAGAGGTAAAATCCTGCTACCCCCGACCCCAGCACATCTACTCGTGTCCACCCTGCTCCACTCCCGAATCCCAGCTGAGTTACAGCTGAGTCTGGAGGGGGTTACAGCTTTTACCTTGTCCATCATGGACACACCTGGGCCACCTTTACCTTTCCTCCTCACAGGATTGTGCCCTTCTGAGGGATGTCCTAGGACCTTTCTCTGGAAGACAGAGCACTAGACTGAGACAGGAGAATTAAGTTCTGGTGTAAGTGCAGCCACAACTAAGTTGGGTGGCCTTGGGCAAGTCCTTTGACCTCCCTGGGCGCTGTTTTCCTTATTCACGCGGTAAGGGAGGTCACTGAAACACCTGGACCAAGATAGTGCACCTTTCAGTTGCATCCATCACCTTGTCCATTTCAGCCCGTCCTCCCACCCCCTCCCCAGTTTCTGAGGGAAACCCACAGCTTGCTCACAGCTCCTGCCGCCCAGGCAGCCAGGTCTCATATGTACGATTTGAGTCCCTTCCTCATGCCCCACCTTCAACTTACTGGCCCGGGGATAAGTTTGCGACCCAGGAGCAATCCCTTTATAAGCTGGCTTTGTGGCTCAGGCTTAAAAAAGATGAACTGGATTCATCTCTTTTTTGGGGGAAATTTGAACAAAGGCCTTCCCCTCTCCGAAAAATATTTTTCAGTTAACAGTAAGGATAGAAGAGATTCTAGACCCCATAAGGCTCAACTGAACTTGTTTTCTATCCTTGGATGTTCTTTGAGACTTAAGGCTGCATCCGTCTAATAATCTTGCTTTCCCTGGACACAGAATCTTGACCAGGCTATAGCAGTGGGAGGAGGAAGCTTCTCTCCAGAGTTGCTAATATTTAGTGGGAGAAACAGACAAGTAACACACCTTCAGCCTCTCCCCACTTCAGGATAATCTTCTACTCCTAGATTAGAGGAAGAGGGAGTTAGTCTTCTGTCTGCTCCTGACCTGCCCACACTGCTGCTGTCTTCTATATGATATGCTCAGAAAAATTCGAGTGCAAACCCCCAAACTGCCATTTATTAGTTGTGTGACACTGAACAAATTACTTAACCTCTGTACCTCAGTTATCATGTCTGAAAGATGGGGATGATAATCATATTTATTCCATAGACGTGTTGTGAGAGTTAAATGAGCACTGCACTTCGCTCTACTGTTTAACTCCTGGGTTTTAAACATGAACACATACCTGAGGGGATGATCAATCATCCTCACCTCTGCACTGCTTCAGTGCATGTTTTCTAATTGTGGTCAGGCGAAGAATTTGGCATGGAAACCAAGGAACAGTAGGACCGGGAACCTGCCCAAACTCTCACAGCACATTTATGACAGGAACAGACGCAGAATTTGCTTTCTGTGGCTCCTGGCTTAGTTTCATGTTCTTCATGTTGTATTGCCTCTGTGTATGGGTGTGTGTGTATTCATGTGTATGCGTCAGTGTGTGATCGTGTATGTGTGTATGTACTGATTTCAACTTCTATAAATAAGTAGCCACCAGCTGATTATTCCGCTACAGCTCAATAGAAGAGACCTCCCAATAGTAAGGTGGAGAGCTTCCAAGGGAAGAGACAGGTTCAGGTAGGATAAATTCCTAGCCCTGACAACTTTTAGTCTTTTCTGTCTTAAGGGGCAAAAAGGCAAATGAATAATAAACAAATAAAATTCACATTAACCCGAGAAGGATCTCACACTGTGTTTTGAAAGGGGGAAAAAAGAAAAAGAGAGTTGAGCTAGCAGATCTAGTCCACGATGATTTAACAGGTGAGAGGGAGTGAGCTCCGATTGTTTTCTGTCTCAGTCTATTAGGTACTGTGCAGCGCAGCAGATCCATTCTAATTTATACAGTTGTTCAGCAAAACTTTTGTGGGTTTTTAAATTGACTGTAATGTTTAGCAATTGGAATATAAATTTATTCAAGCCTCTTATTTGGTCGCCTCAATGGCGCATTACAAAGTATTTTATAGTGTCTGATCTGCTTAAGTTTTACAATCAGCTTCTGTGGTTCCACGCTTTGTATAGCTAGTGCTTAGAGTGGGGCTGGCTGTCCCTGCCTCCTGTTGGTCCCAAGGCTGCTCCCAGGGGCTGGTGAGGGGCTCTCCAGGTGAGCCTAAGGTGTCAACAGCCATTTCTTTGGTTCTCTCCTTTGCTGGGATTCTTACCAACTGTCTGTGGTCTAAAGCAACAGATACTAGTTTGATGTCATCCCAGTTAGGGCTTAGTCCAGGCTAAGATGAGGAAATACTAAATTCCCACACTTCTTTCTCTCATGGTTTCTTCTTTTATGACCAGACTTCTTGCCGTAGACTATTATAGCCAGTCTTCACTCTCCCATGGGCCGCTTTGTCCTTTGTGATCTGCCTTCTCCAGAAACCCTCCTACCGAAACTGCTTTCTCGGAGATACACAGTGGCCTCCGGTTGTCAGACTTAAGTGCCTGTGTTTTCTGGTGTCTGTAGTACTTCACATTGAACACACTTTTCTCTTGAGACCGTTTCTCCCTTGATCAGCCTGACATAAGTGTTACGTCTCCTGCGTTCTCTCATCCTTCTCTACATTCTCGTCTTCCCACACGTGTCTGGGAATAGCCAGCGGTCACCATCCTACACAGCGACGGGCACAGAGCATACCTCTAAAGACTTCCCTGGACATTTCCCCCACCTGCTT
Organism: Orcinus orca; assembly: GCF_937001465.1. Classification (NCBI taxonomy): domain Eukaryota; kingdom Metazoa; phylum Chordata; class Mammalia; order Artiodactyla; family Delphinidae; genus Orcinus; species Orcinus orca. The sequence goes on along the minus strand of NC_064560.1, from coordinate 137,060,334 downwards.
CCTCCTCTGAACTTCCCTCTGGGTGCATTTTTTTTTTTTTTCTTTGTGGTACGCGGACCTCTCACTGTTGTGGCCTCTCCCGTTGCGGAGCACAGGCTCCGGACGCACAGGCTCAGCGGCCATGGCTCACAGGCCTAGCCGCTCCGCGGCATGTGGGATCTTCCCAGACTGGGGCACGAACCCGCATCCTCTGCATTGGCAGGCGGACTCTCAACCACTGCGCCACCAGGGAAGCCCTGTGCATTTTTTTTTTTTTTTTTTTTAATGCTATTGACCACATTTTACTTTGTACTCACGGGCATAGCTGGGCTCCCCTTTCCCACGACTGGAAACTCCTTGAGGGCAGGGACTGACACGGCTTTGAAATTTCTGTGGTGCCTGGCACACAAGAGTTTCTCCAGTTAACCCACTTTCAAATGTGTTTTTTTGAGACGAGAAGAAAAAGGATTTGGGGCTGCTGAGGAGAAAGAAAAGGTATGAGTGAAGTGAGATGAGGCTGCAGAGGTGATAGGAAAGGGCCAGATGGAGAAGGGAACTTTAGAGTTCTTTGAGGAGTCTGGATTTTACCCAAAGAACTGTAATCAACACAGGATTTCAAATGAGCGAAACGATATTGTAAAATCGGCCTTCAAAACCCTTTCTGGCTCAGGTGCAGGCAAGAATGGAGAGGGGCAGACAAAAGATGATAACTTTGTTGAGGACAGTGAGAAAAAGGGAAGAGATTTGAAAAAAAAAGAAAAGAATCCGGTAGGGAGAATGGATAGGAATCACAACTGATTGGATGTGAGGGATAAGGGGAAGAACAGGATGAAAAGTTCTTGCCAAACTTTGGACTTAAATAGCTGGCTGCATTGGGGTACAGATTTCATAATGAGAGACTGATTCAGCTGTGGGACTGCAGGTGGAGGGGCTGGGGAGAAGGAATTCCATTTGGGACCCGTTGAAGCTGGATGTGCCTATGAGACATTCAGGTGAAGATGTGGGTGGGACTAAAACTGAAACATTATGGATGTGGAGATGGCCGCTGGATCCTTGGGACTAGACAAGAGCATCTAAAAGGGAGTCGATAAGAAAGGCAGAGAGCCCGAGACAGAGCCTGGAAGATGCCAGCATCTGGGTTGGACTAGAGAAAGCAGTCAGCCACGAACACTGAGGAGGAGTCTGGGGTTTCTGAGCCCGAGGGACAGCAGGGTTTCCAGAGGGTCACCTGCCTTGCACACTGTGGAGCAGCCGTGTAAGAAGAGAACTTAGGGGTGTTGCTGGGGGCGGTGGAGCAGATCAGGCGGAATCTGGTGGGAATGGGCTGAGAGGTAAGCGGGGAGTGAGGAAGCATGGAGTCTGGGCTGTAGAAAGCTCTGCTGAGAAGTTTTGCAGCAAAGTGGGGAGAAATAAGGGCCTCAAGGGACATATGGGTTGTGGGGTGGCTTGGTTTGGTTGACGTATATTTATCTTTAAGGCAGAAGAGACTAGAGCGTGCTTTAGCGTGGGAACGGAAGGGGCCTGGGAAGGGGGAGAGGACAATGTACTAGTCAGGTCCTCACAACCGACCTAGGGAATAGGTTCTCTTTTATAGATGGGGAAACTGGGGTTCACAGAGGTTAAGTGACTTGACCAACGTCACAGGTGGTCAGTAATAGAGCCAGCACTTGAACTCTGAGCTGATTCCCAAACCCCTGCTGTTACTACCGCGATTGTATGGCTGTTACTATTACATTGACATTAGGGGCCAAATTTTTTTCTTTAAAGGTTTTTTTTTTTTCTTAAATTAATTAAGTAATTTTATTTTTGGCTGTGTTGGGTCCTCGTTGCTGTGCATGGGCTTTCTCTAGTTGCGGCGAGTGGGGGCTGCTCTTCCTTGCGGTGCGCGGGCTTCTCACTGTGGTGGCTTCTCTTGTTGCGGAGCACGGGCTCTAGGCACGTGGGCTTCAGTAGTTGCGGTGTGTGGGCTCAGTAGTTGTGGCTCGCAGGCTCTAGAGCGCAGGCTCAGTAGTTGTGGCGCATGGGCTTAGCTGTTCCGTGGCATGTGGGATCTTCGCGGGCCAGGGCTCGAACCCCTGTGCCCTGTACTGGCAGGCAGATTCCTAACCACTGCGCCACCAGGGAAGTTCTTTTTTTTTTTTTTCTTAACTGTGCTGTGTACTTCATGCTGGTGAAAAGCTTGCAGTATACCAAAGAAGGCTTTTCTTTTTAAGACCTAGGGTAATTGAACCGCATGCAGCGTTATAATATTGGAAATGAATGGATCTGATCGGAGGGAAGCCTCTTCCCACACATTGTGGTCTGAGATGCAGTAAACATATCATAATATAAAAATCCCTTCTGTGCTCCCTGTCTGAACAGGAGGCAGCAAATACTTATCAGCACGGGGCAGTTAATGAAGCTTGCCCCATTCGGTTTCTTCCTCACAAAGGGCTACTTGGATTTTTGTTGTGATTGTTCAATGCACATTCTGCCCCCTTGTGGCCAAGCTTTCCCACGACCTGAGGGGTATCCACCCAAACCCCTGCAGGGCAGTATTGCTGGAGCTGCCTTGCACCTTGCAATATCTCTGTCCAAAGCATTCATTCTCTTGCATGAATTTCTCTGTTCCTTTCATTCAGTCCTTTCTCTCTCCATGCCCTACAATAACGTGCTGACTGATTGAAAAATCCAGGGGACCCGAAGTCCAGTGCCATTTCATAGCCATAGAGCCTTGAATGGGGTTGTTACCATTTGAGAGCCTGAGCCTGTATGTATGGACACGGGCTTTGGAGGCTCCAGGCGCAGTGTAGGCACCCACCTGCTAAACTATTAGTTTCTTCCCCTGTGACATGGGGAAAATGTCACCTGCCTCAGGACTTCAAGGCCAAATGTATGAAAATGGCCTGGAACATCATAGTTGTCCAGTAAGTAGATGTTGGTTCTCATCTTTCTTTGGCCTAACTGCTTTATTTCTGGGACGATCTTCTAAGAGTAAGTGAGAGCTGTCTCTATGACAACGGTTTAGCAGTGTTGCCCTATTGTGATGGTCTGGTTTTTTGTCCATATCCCCACTGGACCATAAGCTTTTGTGAGGTTAGAGACCTTGTTTGTGTTTCCACTGCTCAACACATGAGCCATTCAATAAATCTTTGTTGAATGAATAAAAACCAATATGTGGGTCTTAATGCCAATCATCTCAGGCCACTTTTTAGGCTCACTAAGTTTTGAGAACTCCTGCTTTAGAAGTTCTACTTATTAGGAATCAAGCCATAAATAGAATCTAATTTGGGCCTTATCTTTGCTCTCTAAAATTTGCTTCATATCTGATGACTTTTGACCTTGGCTGGAAACCAGAGATCATGACCTTCTGCCAGATACTTTGTGAGAAGGGCTGGTACGTGTGTCTATAGAATGGGGTCTGATGTAATTATGAGGCTTTTCTGAAGGGCTTGAACTTGGTTTATGGTTAAGGGGATTATTACAGAAAAGACAATTAGCATCTCACTTGCTGACTGTATGCTTGAAATCTTTCCAAATCAAACAGTGTTTTTTTTTAATATTCAAAACATTTAAAAATTATTTAGTTTTTGATTAGAAATGGCCCTTTCTGTTTCCTGACGCTTTTTTTTTTTGAGCCAGCATCTTTAGAGTTTCCAAATGAGCTCATGGAGATGATCTGATTCACTCTAGTTCCAGGAAAGCTGCTCTCCTTCTTTTTATTTTTAATATATATATTTATTTATTTATTTGACTGTATCAGGTCTTAGTTGCGGCACGTGGAATCTTTGTTGCTGCACGTGGGATCTTTTAGTTGCGGCATGTGAACTCTTAGCTGTGGCATGTGGGATCTAGTTCCCTGACCAGGGATCAAACCCAGGACCCCTGCAATGGGAGTCTTAACCACTGGACTACCAGGGAAGTCCAAAAGCTGATCTGATGTTGCCGTCTCTCTTGACCTTCTTGGGATATCAATTGTACAAGCACAGAAAAAAAAGCCCAGGCTTTCCTCTGGTCTTCAGTTGCCAGCGTGCTTCTACAGAACTTTGTCCCCAAGGAAAACCACTTACGAGACCCCCAGTCTTGGGGCAGATGCCTCAGTCATTTCCACGGCTCCTGCCTCAAGTGACTATTTTAATGTTTAAGTTTCAGGAACTCTTAATTTGGGAAAAACCCAATCCTCTTCTCTCTCATGAATTAAAACAAAAACAAAGAAGCCAGTCTGGTCAGAACATTGAAGTGAGGGAGGAGGGTAGAGCCTGAGCAGCATGATGCTGGCAGGTGTTTGCTCCCCAATCCAGGGAGTGTTAACAAGAATATTTATTACATGCCAGGCGTTGTGCTAATCTTATCACAGGCCATATATCTAATATGATCTTCACAACAGCAGCTGTGTTGTGGCTACGTGGCTTCCATTTTACAAAGGAGAAACTGAGGCTCTGCGTACACAGCCATTGAATGACTTGATAAGGATCATGCAGTCAGGAAGTAAGAGAGCTGGGATTCCAATTGAGGCTCATTTGACCCACATTCTTTTTTTTTTTTTTTTTTAATATTTATGTATTTACTTGGTTGTGCCGGGTCTTAGTTGTGGCACTTGGGCTCCTTCGTTGCAGCTCATGGGCTTCTTAGTTGTAGCACATGGGTTCTTTAGTTGTGGAATGCGGGCTTCTTAGTTGCAGCATGCGAACTCTTAGTTGCGGCATGCATGTGGGATCTCGTTCCCTGACCAGGGATTGAACCTGGGCCCCCTGCATTGGGAGCACGGAGTCTTATCCACTATGCCACCAGGGAAGTACCCCCATATCCTTAAAAGTGGACCCCAAGGATGTGTGCTGATGATCCCCTAGGGAGATGCTGATGCTGTGCCAGCTCTAGCTCTCTGGAACCCATGGAAACGGCTCCTCTAACAGCGTGGTCTTTGTAATGCAATCAGTACCTCCTTTGACTTGGAAGTGTTAGGTCTTGATTTCTCCCTACCCAAAAGTCTGAATCAGTCTTGGTCTGAAGATCCAGTTTTATTTTATAGAAATTCAGTTGATTTCTCCATTGTCTCTGAGTGGTCCTGCTGCGTTTCTTTCTTCCCCTGACTTTTCTCCTTTTTTCCTTTGCCTATAAAGAGTGTTCTCTTTCAATCTTGCTGGGTGATTTGGCACCAGTTCTTCATTAGTGCAAACGGCTTCTCCTTTTAGACAATCAATATATCATGGGCTAAGGAGAGTGCTGGTGGCAGGCCCAGGGAGGGATGACAGAAAGCCTGGGGAATGGGTTGAAGTGATGGCTGAACACCATCCAGCGAGGCAGGAGGGAGGCAGGAAAAGAGCCAGAAGTACCAGGGAGAAGGCGGGTGGAAGGGCAGGTGCATGGAAAAGTGCCAGGAATGAGTGCAGAAACAAAATGGGTTTTGTGGAAACACTGTTGCTCACATTAACCCCGAAGTTCTTTCCTGTTGAGAAGATAACAGTGGGAAGTTAAATCCCTTGCTGCTAGAGTGTGGGGTGAGGTGGAGAAGCTTGCTGATCTGGACTGCAGGCGGCTTGGTAAAGCCATACATGGGGGAAGAGAAGCAGTTGTTTTTTCTTTGAAACAAGAGGAGCTATTGATTTGATGGTTGGCGCTGCCTTTGCAGTGTGTTGGGGGCCGGACCTCCTCTGTGATCTCCCCTCGGACACAACTTCTTCTGCTTGGGCTGCTCTCAATAGGAAATCTCCCTGTGTGAGGTGACGTTCTCCAGGTTAATTTCATGTAATCCACGGGGATTTTGAGTTGATGGTGGGATCTCTGTATTGTACCTGTTGACTCTTTTTCCTGAGACAGCGCAGTAGGAGTAAGCAGTTGCCAGGGCAGGGGGGTGGAAACTTTCCATCACCTTTTGTTCCCAATCTTCAGAGCAGTAATGACAGAATCTGGGCACAGTACTGATGGAATAGAGAGACTTGTTTCTGGAAGATTTCTCTCCAGCAAAAACAGAAAATCCTATTCAATGAACCCAACGTAAGTAAACCAAACCATACAAAAAAATACGAAGTCATATTCTGTGGTAGCCAGCATTCTAAGATGACCCTCAACGACCATGTCTGTGTATAATCTCCCCTTGAGTGTGGGCAGAGAGGGTAACTTGCTTCTAACCAACAAATCATGGCAAAGGGGATGGGTTATTACTCTCATGATTATGTTACCTTATATGGCAAAGGTGAAGAGATTTGATGGCTATGATTAAAGTCCCTGATTGGTTGACTTTAACCAAAAGGGGCCTAGCCTAAGTGGGCTTACCCAGTCAGGTGAGCCCTTACAAAAGGGTCTAAAGATCAGAGACAGAAGTAGTCAGATACTCCTGTTGGCCTTGAAAAACCAAACTGCCATGTTAGAGAGAGGGTCACATGGCAGTTGTCTGTGCGTGGCCTCTAGGAGCTGATGTTCTCAGTCCTACAACTGCAAGGAATTGAATTCTGCCAACAACCAGTGAGCCTGGAAAAGGACCCCACACCTCAGACAAGATCGCAGCCCCTGCTGACCCCTTGATTTCAGCCTGGCAAGACCCTGGATAGAGGACCAAGCTAACCCACACTTGGTCTCCTGTTACACTGAATTGTGAGGTGATAAAGCTGTGTTATTTTAAGTGGCTAAATTAGTGGTAATCTGTTCGGCAGTAATAGAAAACAAATACAGATCCTGATGGGTTTTTTTGTTTTTGTTTTTGCTTTTAATGAAATCTCGACAAGTCTTCAAGATGCCATCTACTTTAAGACTTTACTGTCACCAACCTAAATTGGAGCCACAATTATTCTCTCCTTCAATCACTACCTGCCATGACTCTCTGGAAACCACCTCTCAGGAAGTTCTGTTCCAAAGGGCTTCCTGTGAGCTTGCTTCTGGGGGCTGCAGGAAGAGAAATAAAACAAAGAGGCGCTTTTCTTCTGGTTCTTGTGTTGTGAACTGATGGTATGCAAATTCCCGCGTACATTAGGCACAACCCTTCCGTAGGCTTTTGAGCTCTCTCAGCAGTGGTCTAGTGAGGGAGACTGCAAGGGAAGGTACTTCTGGGACTGCGGGCTCCCTCCGGTATGTAAATCATCCAGCAATAGGCGCATGACTTCTCAGGGCGGCAATCCTGTCCTCCTGGCCTTCTGAGACATTGCCCGAGAGTTAAAAAGCCTTCATGTTTTGCTGCCCTTTAGCCCATTTTTGTCGGGAGCATCTTCAAGAGCGTGGACAACGTGATTTTGTTGTTTAAAGTATAGAATTTAGACTCATAAAGGCTGGGGATGCCAAGACACAGTGCTGACTTGGCTGTGTATTTCATTGCACTGGACCGGTCTCTACTGGAGCTGTTTACAGTGCCGGACTTCCAGTAAATATGGCAGCCTCACTGTACTCATTTTGGCATTATCAGGCTCAACACTGTGCCCTGGGATATTTGTTCGATGAATAAATCCTGTTTTACAGAGAAGGAAAATGGAGGCCATTGGGGACTCAAACTCTTGCCCAAGGTCGCACAGCTTGCTAGCAGCAGAGCTGGTTCTGGAACCCCAGCCTCCTGAGTTCCTGGGCCTTTCTTTCCACCCTGCGTCCCACAGGCCTAATGTGCCATTGAGGAGGCAGAGGCAGAAAGAGGACCGAGTCTTCTGCCCAAGGACTCGAGCAGGTCAGCAGCTGCATCCAGATTCCACCCCAGCCCCGTCTCCACGGCCACCCTGGCCTCCATCAGGCAGCTCTTCGCTCCGTTTCCGTGTCATGTGCACGCTGCCTGATGGCCTCCCTGTCCAATTCCCTCCAGTGCAGTTTTCAGCTTCACGCTTCATGAATTTTATTCGCAATCGATAAATAAACCTATTATCATCAGGGTTTTGTATTCTCACCATATATCGTCATCTGTCATAAACCATTTCATGCAGGAGTCCGGTTCATTCAGCATATCCCACTCATCTTTATTTCCGAGTCAGTGACTGAGAGACAAACCCAAAGTGCATAGTCCAAGAATTCAGCTTTTACTCCATAACAGAATGTCAAACGATAAACATCGTATTTAGACGTTATTATATTTGAGATTCATGCCGGGGGAGAAAAAAAGTCATTACTTTGTCAGGCTCTCTGTACTTATTGGAAGCGACAAAGTATTTTGTTTTTCTATTCAAATGGTGTGGATCTGATGGAAAAGCGGCTTTTCGTTAAGCTGTGTTTTCAAAATGTGGTGGCTTCTGGCCATATCTGCCGGTTTGTGGAGGCAGCTGATCGGGGTGTAGCTCTGGATTGTCAGATAAGTCGGAGTCGCAGTTACGTATCAAAGTATCCTTTGTGGGAGAAGCTCAATTATACCGGATGTCTAATTAGGATCCCCACTTCTCGGTTACTGCCGCAGTCCTTGGGAGCAGCAAATATTACTCAATAGATTCCCGAGTGGGAGAGGCAAACACTCCATGACTGGGATGGTTTATGGTCAAGGAATTTTAATTGAAGGGTTAGCAACTAGGATTCTAAATCATAGTTGATAGTTCTTAACCCTAGGATAAGTAGTACTGAGCTCTCTGTTGTTTCCCAGCCCTTTACGTGTCAAAGTAGTAATAGATAACGGTGATATTTATGATATCCTGGGACGAAACTGACATTCTGGGCTGGCAGCCATCAGCCCCAAGGATGAATGTCGGGCATCCTGTGACTGTTGATGGTGCGCTGGGTGGGAAGCTGTGCTCTGAGAAGGAATGGCCGTGCAGGCTCAGCTTGTTTAAGTCTTACATCTTCTGAGTTTTCTTGGGTCCCATTTTCAATATAAAAGAAAGGTCTTTTATAGAACCTTCTTTTAAAGAACCTTCATAGAGCCAGTGTGGTGTGTATGTAGGTTCTGTTCTGCAAGTCTGGAGAGACTGCTCTGTTTGGTAAAATCCAAATCAAAACAGAGGCGAAGGCGGTACCTCTTCCAGCCGATGACGTGTGTGGATCTCATCCTATAAGCAGCCTGATGCTCACATGTAGGCAGCGCAGCACATGAAATATATGAGGGTTCTTTGAACAAGGAAAGACTGGAGGAGAAAATCAGGGTTGAGAGGTGTTGAATATCTTTTACTTTGACATGGGCTGTAATTGACATTTATTGGGAACGTATTTGCTGGGAACTTGAGAAATGCCTTACATGCTTTATCTTTCTCGATGTTCCCAACAACCAGTGAATAAGACCTTTGCTTTCTCCGGTTTTACAGAGGAGGAAACTGAGGCTTTGAGAAGTTAAGCAACTAAGCTAGGAACAGCTGGGATTAAAACCCAAGTCAGACTCCAAATCACGTGCTGAGAATGTCTCCCTGTGCGGCTCCCAGAACGCCGAGGGAGGGGTACAGGGCCTGATCCTGGGAAGAGTTTTATAATCAAACGTGAACGTGATTTTCTTTGTTTGATACTAAGCCTGAAGACTGTTGTCGTTCTTATATCTGCTCCTCACTTTTCCTGCCTTGGACAAATTCCTTAACCTTTGTACCTTAACACATTATTTATTTATTTATTTAAATTAATTAATTTATTTTTGGCTGCGTTGGGTCTTCGTTGCTGCATGCGGCTTTCTCTAGTTGGAGCGAGGGGGAGCTACTCTTCATCGCGGTGCGTGGGCTTCTCATCGTGGTGGCTTCTCTTGTTGCGGAGCACAGGCTCTAGGCACACAAGCTTCAGTAGTTGCAGCACATGAGCTCAGTAGTTGTGGCTCGCGGGCTCTAGAGCATGGGCTCAGTAGTTGTGGCACGTGGGCTCAGTAGTTGTGGCTCGTGGGCTCCAGAACGCAGGCTCAGTAATTGTGGTGCACAGGCTTAGTTGTTCCGCGGCATGTGGGATCTTTCCGGACCAGGGCTCGAACTCCTGTCCCCCGCATTGGCAGGCAGATTCTTAACCACTGCGCCACAGGGAAGTCCCTACATTATTTATAAAAGGAGGACGATGATATTGCAGTTGTCAGAAGGCAAGAATGCTTTCTCCATTGTGAGATACACATGGTTTTAGAAAAGGGCTCTTTTCTAAAACCTTGCGGTCCCTTGCGGTCCAGTGGTTACGACTGTATGCTTTCACTGCCAAGGGCCCAGGTTCAATTCCTGATTGGGGAAATAAGATCCCACAAGCTGTGCAGTGTGGCCAAAAAAAAAAGTACTTTTAACGCTTTAATATTGGATTGTGAGCCTAAGAAATATTGGGTTGGCCAAAAAGTTTGCTCGGGTTTTTCCATAAGATCGTACTAAAAACCCGAACGAACTATTTGGCCAACCTGATAATAAAGGAGAGTTAGTATTTTCTTAGCTACAATTCATGGCCAAGAGGCTATGGCATTTACTGAATTTTTTTCAGTCCAGTAAGCAATATATCTAGTCACTAAATAATGACTACAGATTGCTAGGGCCACTGAGATTACCCCAAGAGGAATGTTACCGTGGGAGAAAAATATCTTCTTAGCAGCTGATGAAAGAATTTTCTGTGGGGCCTGGCCTTCTGAAAAGAACTCTGATAAACTCACTCCAGTGGGGAAACAAGCCTTAGGCCTCCTTTTCTCCAGCAAGAAGAAACAGACAAGGAGAATCTGGACCTCATGAATCACTTTCTCCCACCTGAGTCTGAAGCCCAGCTCCAGCAGTTACTAGTGGCTGACCTTGGACAAATTACTTAATTTCTTTATGCTTTGGTTTCCTCATCTATAAAGTTGTAATCACAAGAATATCAACCTTTGAGGGTTGTTACGAAGCTTGAATAACAGCTCTTATCTTGCACACAGTTTAAAACAGAAAGGGGGAACATTCTAACCCAGAGTGGGGACATTCTAACTCTGAGGCTTTGTAGTGAGAATGAAAAGGATTTGAGGGGAGGACAATAATGTCTAATGGGAATCTGTTAATTTGTATAGTATAGCTTCTCATTGTTCTCTCCAACAGTCTTCCTGATTTTGGAAATAAAAAAATATAGAAAAGATCTGGTAACTGACTATACTGCTGAACTGAATGAATAAGCATTTTCAGAACTCTAATGGAAAACTGATGAATTCATAAAAGTGCTAACAAAAGATCAAGATGAAAAAAAAATTAATTACATGGGACTGAGTGAACTGATGGGGATGATGATTATAATTTTTGTGACTTTCTGTTTGAAAAATAAAAAAGAGACTGTCAAATGTTAAAAAAAATAAATTTGAATTCTAATTAAAAAAAATATATATATAGAAAAGATAAAAATAATTAGCTACATTTTCACCACTCCAAAGCAATCACTGTTAATGGTTGGTTTATTTGTTTCCAGTTATTTTGGAAAGGCAAGGGGTGGGGGGTGGCTAGGAGGGAGGAAAGGATATTTCTATTTCTTAAAATATTATAGGCTTATTATAAATAATTCAACAATGCAGAAAATATAAGGGTAAAATTTAAATCACCCCAAATTCTACTCTCTAGATGTTACTATTCTTAGTAGATTAACTGCAAATATTTGTGTGTGTGTATATGTGTATGAGAGAAAACAGGTAAAAATGTTAATAATTCTGAAGTTATATAATAGGTATATGATGGTTTACTTTTGGGGTTGTTTGAAAATTTCCAGAAAATGTTAAAAAAAGAAACTTTAAAAACTGGAATCATAGTATATACTCTTTTAAATAAATACTTAGTTCAAGTTTACTGAGTTTAATAGAAAAAAAATACACGAGTAAAACTAAAGAATGCTGAATTTTGAATAATTATTTTTTTCTACCATAAGAGATACCATTTCATTTTTTAAAATTGAGGTAACACTGATTTATAACATTATGTAAGTTTCATGTGTACAACATTATGTTTCTACTTCTGTATACACTACAACATGCTCATCACCAAAAGTTTAGTTTCCATCTCTCACCATACAGTTGACCCCCTTTAGCCATTTCACCTTCCCCCACCCCTCTTCCCCTCTGGTAACCAGTAATCTGTTGTCTGTATGTATGTGTTTGCTTTGGTTTGGTTTGGTTTGGTTTGCTCATTTATTTATATTTTTATATTCTACATATAAGTGAAATCGTATGGTATTTGTCTGATTTATTTCACCTAGCATAATATCCTCAAGGTCCATCCATGTTGTTGCTAATGGCAAGGTTCTATCTTTTTAATGGCTGAGTAGTATTCCATTGTGTGTGTGTGAGTGTGTGTGTGTGAGTGTGTGTGTGTGTGTGTATATGTATATTTATATACCACATTTTCTTTATCCATTCATCTGTTGATGGACACTTAGATTGTTTCCATAAGAGATACTGTTTTCTAAGAGATACTGTTTTCTGAAAGATACTATTTTCTAATGCTTAAAAATAATTAAGGCAAACATTCAGTTGTGTGGAGTCATAGTTTTTAAACTAGGGTTCCATTGTAGACAGTATCTACCTTTGAAAGACAAGGACCTTGTTACTCTCATCCTCTCTTCATCTCTTCTCCTATACCTCTCAATTTTTGTTAGTTATATTTTTTTATTGTACAGGTTTACAACATTCACATTATCTTCAGTATTCATAATTTCTATAGTAGTATTGAATCAATGTTCAAACGGATTCAGTGTTTACCATTTGACCTTCTTAACATGACTTCTTTATTCTTGAATTAATTATTTTGCTGCATCTCTTAATTGGTTGGATTTCATGATCATAAAGTTTTTTTAAGAAGCTGCTTGTGTGTTTCATGTGTCCCATTGTCTTCCCATTGTACCCAGATGAAGTACTGGCTGGACGTATCTGAGTCACAGTTTCTTTCCATTAGAATGTTGTAGATATTTCTTCAATGTTCTCTGGCACCGATGTTTGAAACCAACTGATATTTTTTTCCTTTCTTCTTTAGGTGATTTTGATTTGGCTATCTGGATGCTGAATAATTCTTTCATTTTAATCTTTGGAGTTCAATAATGTAAGTAGAATTTGTCTCAATTTTGAACTTGTTATTTCACATATTCCCAGAACTTAATGTGTAGCTTTAGTTTTTCATTTCAGGAGAATGCTCTTATATCTTTGAACATGTCTTCTGTTTCACTGGGGGAGGAGGGATATACTTCAAGAATCCTGATTATCCTATATTGAAAGGTCTTTTTATGTCTTCGATATCTATTAGCTTCACATTGATTTCTTTACATTTGTCTTTTCCTCTGCATTTAGTGTATTTATCTCTAGTCATTCCTATGTGTTAGTAATGAATTTTCAGAAGTACTTAATCTATTCCTGGATTTTTCTAATTTTTATATTCATTTTATTATAATGTTGCTTCAGCTCTCAATTAGTTTTTCTAATTTACTTTTTCACCCCAACTGTTATTATTTTGTCCTTGAATTCTTTTTTTTAGAATTTGTTTATTTACTTAGTTTTGGCTGCGTTGGGTCTTCGTTGCTGTGCACGGGCTTTCTCTAGTTGTGGGGTACTCTTCGTTGCAGTGTGTGTGCTTTTCATTGTGGTGGCTTCTCTTGCTGTGGAGCATGGGCTCTAGGTGCGCAAGCTTCAGTAGTTATGGCACGTGGGCTCAGTAGTTGTGGCTCACGGGCTCTAGAGCGCAGGCTCAGTAGTCGTGGCACACAGGCTTAGCTGCTCTGTGGCATGTGGGATCTTCCCGGACCGGGCTCGAACCCGTGTCCCCTGCATTGGCAGGCGGATTCTTAACCACTGTGCCACCAGGGAAGTCCTGTCCTTGAATTCTTGATTTTAAAAAATTCTTATTTCGTTGTTCTAGGGTGCAATGCACTTGTTTTTGGTTTGTTTTGCTGTATTTGTGCACATAGTTTCCATACTGGCTTATTTTTGTTTGCTTGATTTATATCTTGCTCATGTTCAAGGAATTTTGTCTAGATTTTCTGTTTGCTCTGATATAGTTTGGATGACTTTTTAACTTTATTCCCACAATATCTCAAACCAATTTGCTTTTCCTCCAAATTATAGTATGAGACTGAGTTTCTACTTATTCATAATGTGAGAAAATGTCAGGATCTTGGGCTTAAGTGGGAGTGGGTGAAAGGAGAGAGCTCATCTCAGAGTTAAGCTGTCTTTGTTACACTATCTGGGCGCCTTCCCGAGATTCTTTTCATATGTTTTCTACAGCTTCACTGCATATCATTCAAGGTGTATTGAACATCTTCTCAGTAGTGCCTATTGCCCTGGGGCACTCACTTTGGCTCAGGTCTGCCCTGTCATTCATTTTCTCCATTTCATACATTTCTCCTGGCAATGGTTCCTGTCAGGAGAGGAGAGAGTTACTGTTAACAACTCTGCTTGCTACTCTCCAGGTCTGTGTGTATTAGTGAGAATGCTCGATATTTTGTTAAAATCAACAGTTTAAATTCTTGGGGGAAAGGATGAGGGATTGTTCAGAAATGGATTTGTGTTGAGCCTCTTCTCTTTGCTCCAAAATGTCTCATGTTGAAACTTATTAACAGATTATGACCCTTTTTGTATTTGGCTGCTGTCATGAAATATTTTTGCCTTATCTGTTATTATTTTTTTTCTTATTCTGTTAGGTGTCAAGGGACAAAAATTCAGTCTGCCATGTTAACATGACACCAAGTAATTTTTCAGTGATTCTACATGGTTCACTATTAGTTGGTTTGAATAGAATTCCATTTTAAGAAGCTTGAATATGAGGAGGAGATAGCAAGGCCTGAGTTTCAGTGAGGTTGTATAAGAACCTGTAGGCCTATAATGTAAGTTATTAAAATTTATGCATATTTACACATGCATATTGAACAATGCCTATTTGAAAATGGGAACAAAATGCAATGACAAAACAGCAATTTCTGATGAATGGGAAAACCATGTTTTTGTTAGATAACCTTCAGGAATTTTGTTTGTTTCAAAAAGATTTGTTCATCTAGAAGGGAAACTGACACAATTAGTAAAGATCCAGAACATCAAAGTCAAACCAGAAATCGATTTTGAACCTATATTTCAGTCGGGCATGTGTCCTCCACAACATGATGTCAAGATGGTTGGTTCTTGGGGGCTGGAGTACCTCTCCTACAACTAAGAAGTGAGGGAAGTAGTTACACGGCAAGGTCAATGCTGATGGAGCCAAGGAAAGATGTAAAAAGTCACTTAGAAGAAGAAGCCTGGCCTCCTGGCTTGCAAGACTGTAACCTAATAGGCACTTATTTAAAGAAATAATGTGTCTAAAGAAGAGGGCTTGGTCTGTATGGGAAGCATAGGAAAAAGAGAATCACCAAGGGTCCCTTTTCTTTTACCCGATAACAGTTTTGTCCCTGGGAGTGGGAGAATTTACCGTCAGACTTCCAGAAATTCCAGTCCCCAAAGCAAGAGTGTCCCTATTGTGAGCCTGATGTTAAAACATGAGCTTCATCTGACTCCCCCTTTTCTGTTTCCGTGTCCTCACAGCAGTTTTCTGGTTCTAGTGAAGGTCTGCTCGTGTAGAGAGAGAAAGCAGAAAATATACAGATTTTAAATATTTGAGTCTTCCACAGTGATTTCTCATGGTAATGAGTGGCTTCTGATTACCATTTGGTTTTCCCTGACTACAGGGAGAAAAGGAGATTGTCATGCCAACCTGAATAATTCCAATCTGTGTGACATTTCTATTTCTCACTTTAAATTAATGTAGTGCCAGCCTGCTACTTTCCTCAGGTCAACTGTACATTTTAGTTAGTGTGAGTCCGTATTTTTCAGTCTGATTGCCCCTGGACATTGACAAGAGTGAGCCGGCCTTCTCTCTGATTCTACTTCTGTCTTCCATCTCTCTCTATCCCTCTCTACTCCTATACCGAACACAGTTCGATATTTGATTAATTCATCTGTATTAAAATGTGTTAAGACCAGATAAAATTTTAAATACTCTGAAGAAAATTTATATAAAATTTTTTGGACCTCATTTATCTTTACGTCTTTATTTTGGAACAAGAAGAATAACATAGGGAAACCGAGACAGTGTCTTGTAAAGGTCATTTTTATGTTGAGGACCTGTGTCTCCTCATTTGAAGTATAATGCTCTCTCTACTAAATTTCCTGTCCGGCCTAATGGTACTGAGGCTACAGTAGAAGCAAAAGGTTACTGTGTGAAAGAGTGGGGCTAGCGCAGGGCATGGATATTTTCAGAGAACCCAAAGGTGAACTTGCTCTCCTGTTCACTTGCTCCAGCACTGCAAATGCTTGTCCCCGTGGTGGTCTTGCTTGTCTCCAATTGACCTGTTCTTTAGAAAAGCCAGATGATGTGATAAAAAGCACAGAAACAAGGATTGAAGAATCAACATTTAAGCCATTTCAGAATGCTGAGAGGAGATTTTATTGAAGCTGGGTGCCTTAACAAACCTACTCAGTGAACAGTATTTCGCATAAACGTAATTCCAGTTACAAAATTTCAGAGGCCTTGTTACCTAACAAAATCAAGACTGACAGTTTAATCAAAAAGTTGCATGAGGCAGGGAATTTGTTTTTTAAAAAAGTATAGAAAATCCATTGCATGTATGTACCTATAACATTTCATATTAAATTTATAAATTCTAGGCTTTTTTTTTTAGTGCAAGTGTACCAATTAGAGTCCTGCATCATGTTTCTTACATAAATGACATCCAAGATGCATCATGTCCATTGTCCAAATTTTAGTTTATGTAAAGAGAGGTGCAAATTTAAAGATGACTGACATAATCTGAGAGCAGAATCCATGTAGAATTCTTCTTTTCCCCTCAATGTTTTATAGACATCAATATCAAATTTTTAATGTGATTCTCCTTTATGAAATCATCTCTATAAAACACTAATCCTGATTCTCATAGAAACAATTATTTTTGTTCTCAAATAGGGATATTTATATAAAATTAAACAAAATACATTGTTACAATAACAAGCACAATAGGTCTATATAAACTGACTCTTGGTAAACAGGAAATTGTCATTCATAGCCTAAGAGTAATCCAACAGTAGTGAGAATGCAGTATGCTCTGGGGATTTGTGATCAGAAGTAGAGCATATCAGTGAATGTATCAATAGATGGTCAGCTAGGTGGAGGTCAGATAAGAGAACTTCCCCTCAGACAAACAAAATCGGTAAACCATTAGCCAGACTCATCAGGAAAAAAAGGGAGAAGACTCAAATCAACAGAATTAGAAATAAAAAAGGAGAAGTAACAACTGGCACTGTAGAAATACAAAGAATCATGAGAGACTGCTACAAGCAGCTATATGTCAATAAAATGGACAACCTGGAAGAAATGGACAAATTCTTAGAAAAGTACAACCTTCCAAGACTGAACCAGGGAGAAATAGAAAATATGAGTAGACCAATAACAAGCACTGAAATTGAGACTGTGATTAAAACTCTTCCAACAAACAAAAGTGCAGGGCCAGATGGCTTCACAGGTGAATTCTATCAAACATTTAGAGAAGAGCTAACACCTATCCTTCTCAAACTTTTCCAAAATATGGCAGAGGGAGGAACACTCCCAAACTCATTCTATGAGGCCACCATCACTCTGATACCAAAACCAGACAAAGATGTCACTAAAAAAACTATAGGCCAATATCACTGATGAACACAGATGCAGAAAGCCTCAACAAAATACTAGCAGACAGAATCCAACAGCACATTAAAAGGATCATATACCATGATCAAGAGGGGTTTATCCCAGGAATGCAAGGATTCTTCAATATATGCAAATCAATCAATCAATGTGATACATCATATTAACAAATTGAAGAATAAAACAATATGATCATCTCAATAGATGCAGAAAAATCTTTCAACAAAATTCAACACCGCTTTATGATAAAAACTCTCCAGAAAGTGGGCATAGAGGGAACCTACCCCAATATAATAATATAGGACAAACCCACAGCCAACATCATTCTCAATGGTGAAAAACTGAAATCATTTCATCTAAGATCAGGAAGAAGACAAGGGTGCCCACTCTCACCACTATTATTCAACATAGTTGTAGAAGTTCTAGACACAGCAATCAGAGAAGAAAAAGAAAGAAAAGGAATCCAAATCAGAAAAGAAGTAAAACTGTCACTGTTTGCAGTTGACATGATACTATACATAGAGAATCCTAAAGATGCCACCAGAAAACTACTAGAGCTAATCAATGAATTTGGTAAAGTAGCAGGATACAAAATTAATGCACAGAATCTCTTGCATTCCTATACACTAACAACAAAAAATCAGAAAGAGAAATTTAGGAAACACTCCCATTTACCATTGCAACAAAAAGAATAAAATACCTAGGAATAAACCTACCTAAGGAGACAAAAAAGACCTGTTTGCAGAAAACTATAAGATACTGACAAAAGAAATCAAAGAAGATACAAACAGATGGAGAGATATACCATGTTCTTGGATTGAAAGAATCAACATTATGAAAATGACTATACTACCCAAAGCAATCTACAGATTCAGTGCAATCCCTATCAAACTATGAATGGCATTTTTCACAGAACTAGAACAAAAAATTTTACAATTTGTATGGAAACACAAAAGACCCCAAATAGCCAACGCAATCTTGAGAATGAAAAACGGAGCTGGAGGAATCAGGCTCCCTGACTTCAGACTATTCTACAAAGCTAAGGTAATCAAGACAGTATGGTACTGGCACAAAAACAGAAATACAGATCAATGGAACAGGATAGAAAGCCCAGAGATAAACCCACGCACATATGGTCACCTTGTCTTTGACAAAGGAGGCAAGAATATACAATGGAGAAAAGACAGCCTCTTCAGTAAGTCGTGCTGGGAAAACTGGACAGCTACATGTAAAGGAATGAAATTAGAACCCTCCCTAACACCATACACAAAAATAAACTCAAAATGGATTAAAGACCTAAATGTAAGGCCAGACACTATAAACTCTTAGAGGAAAACATAGGCAGAACACTTTATGATATAAATCACAGCAAGATCCTTTTTGACCCACCTCCTAGAGTAATGGAAATAAAAACAAAAATAAACAAATGAAACTTAATGAAACTTAAAAGCTTTTGCACCGCAAAGGAAACCATAAACAAGATGAAAAGACAACCCTCAGAATGGGAGAAAATATTTGCAAATCAAGCAACTGACAGAGGATTAATCTCCAAAATATATAAGCAGCTCATGCAGCTCAATATCCAAAAAACAAACAACCCAATCCAAAGATGGGCAGAAAAAAAAAAAATGGGCAGAAGACCTAAATAGACATTTTTCTAAAGAAGATATACAGATTGCCAACAGTCACATGAAAGAATGCTCAACATCACTAATTATTAGAGAAATGCAAATCAAAACTACAATGAGGTATCACCTCATACCAGTCAGAATGGCCAGCATCAAAAAATCTACAAACAATAAATGCTGGAGAGGGTGTAGAGAAAAGGGAACCCTCTTGCACTGTTGGTGGGAATGTAAATTGATACAACCACTGTGGAGAATAGTATGGAGGTTCCTTAAAAAGCTAAAAATCAACTACCATATGACCCAGCAACCCCACTACTGGGCATATACCCTGAGAAAACCATAATTCAAAAAGAGACACGTACCACAGTACTCATTGCAGCACTATTTACAATAGCCAGGACATGGAAGCCACCTAAATGTCCATCGACAGATGAGTGGATAAAGAAGATGTAGCACATATATACAATGGAATATTACTCAGCCATAAAAAGGAATGAAATTGGGGCTTCCCTGGTGGTGCAGTGGTTGAGAATCTGCCTGCCAATGCAGCGGACACGGGCTTGAACCCTGGTCTGGGGAGATCCCACATGCCGCGGAGCAACTAGGCCTGTGAGCCACAACTACTGAGCCTGCGTATCTGGAGCTTGTGCTCTGCAACAAGAGAGGCTGAGATAGTGAGAGGCCCGCGCACCACGAATAAGAGTGGCCCCCACTTGCTGCAACTAGAGAAAGCCCACGCACAGAAACGAAGACCCAACACAGCCAAAAATGAATAAATAAAATTAAAAAAAAAAAGAATGAAATTGAGTTATTTGTAGTGAGGTGGATGGACCTAGTGTCTGTCATACAGAGTGAAGTAAGTCAGAAAGAGAAAAACAAATACCATGTGCTAACCCATATATGTGGAATCTAAAAAAAAAAAGGTTCTGATGAGGACATGAGGGGGCGGGGGGGAGGGGAAGCTGGGATGAAGTGTGAGAGTAGCATCAACATATATACACTACCAAATGTAAAATAGATAGCTAGTGGGAAACAGCTGCATAGCACAGGGAGATCAGCTTGGTGCTTTGTGACCACATAGAGGGGTGGGATAGGGAGGGTGGGAGGGAGGCTCAAGAGGGAGGGGATACAGGGATATATGTATACATATAGCTGATTCACTTTGTTATACAGCAGAAAGTAACACAACATTGTAAAGCAATTATACTCCAATAAAGATGTAAAAAAAAAGAGAACTTCTCCTCTATGGTTCTCAGAAGTCATCTGACCCAAACTTAAGTCACTCTAGAGTTAAAACAATTGGACTGCAGATAGGTGAAGTGACCAGCAGGTCACATAGTTAGAGACCTTTTGTCAATTTCTCTGTTTCCTGACTCTTAGTCCAATACTTGGTATTCTTTTGTGGTGATTAAGTTCCCATAGTCTTTTTTTCTGCCCATTTTATTGAGATGTAATTGACATATAATATTGTATTAATTTGAGGTGTATGACATAATTTGATGTATGTATATATTGTGAAATGATCACCACACTGAGTTTAATTAACATCCATCACCTCACAGTTACAATTTTTTTTCTTGTGATGAGAATTTTAAGATCTAGTCAGCAACTTTCACTTATACAATATAGTATTAAGTCCAGTCATTATGCTGTATTACATCCCCAGCACTTTATATTATATCTAGAAGTTTGTACCTTTTGACCACCTTCACTGTTTCCCACACCCCACCCCACCCCGTCCTCTGGCAGCAACCAATCTGTTCTATGTTTTTATGAGTTCATTTTTTTTAGATTCCACATATAAGTGAGATCATATGGTATTTGTCTTTCTCTGTCTGACCTGTTTAACTTAGCATAATGCTCTCAAAGTCCAGGTTGTCACAAATGGAAGAATTTCTTTCTGTCTTATGGCTGAATAATAATCCTCTCTCTATATACACTACATTTTCTTTATCCATTGATGGACACTTAGATTGTTTCCATGTCTTGGCTAATGTAAACAATACTGCAATGAATATGGAGGTGCAGATATCTTTTTGAGATGATGTTTTCATTTACTTCAGATAAATAGCCAGAAGTGGAATTGCTGGATCATATGGTAGTTCTATTTTTAATTTTTTGAGGAGCGTCCATATTGTTTTCCATAGTGGTTGCATCAATTTACGTTTCTACCAACAATGCACAAGGGTTCTCTTTTCTCCATATCCTCGCCAACACTTATCTCTCATCTTTTTGATGACAGACATTCTAAAAGTTGTGAGGTGATATCTCATTGTGGTTTTGATTTGCATTTTCCTGATGGTAAGTGATGTGGTGCACTTTCTCATGTCTCTGTTGGCCATCTGTATGTTTTCTTTGGAGAAACGTCTATTCAAATCCTCTGTCCATCTTTTAATTGGATTTTTTTCTTTTTTAGTTTTATGAGTTCTTTATATATTTTGGATATTAGATAGATGATTTGCAAATTTTCTCCCATTTTGTAGGTTGCCTTTACATCTTATTGATGGTTTCCCTTACTGTGTAGAAGCGTTATAGTTGATGTAGTCCCATTTATTTATTTTTGCTTTTCTTGCCTTTGCTTTTGGTATCAAATCTCAAAAGTCGTCACCAAGACAGTTGTCAAGGGGCTTACCACCTATGTTTTCTTCTAGGAGTTATATGGTTTAGGTCTTACATTCAAGTCTTCAATCCATTTTGAGTTAATTTTTGTGTATGGTGTAAGATAGGGGTTCAGTTTCTTTCTTTCTTCCCTTCTTTCTTTCTTTCCTTCTTTTTTTTTATGTGGCTGTCTAGTTTTCCCAACACCATTTATTGAAGACACTATCCTTTCCCCATTGTATATTCTTGGCTCCTTTGTTGTAAATTAATTGATCATATATGTGTGGATTTCTGGGATCTCAGTTCTGATCCATTGATCCATGTTTCTGTTTTTATGCCAGTATCATACTGTATTGATTACTATAGTTTTGTAATACAGTTTGATACCAGGAAGTGTCATGCCACCAGTCTTGTTCTTTCTCAAGATTTCTTTGGCTATTTGAGATCTTTTGTAGTTCCATATAAGTTTTAGGCTTGTTCTATTTATGTGAAAAATGCCATTGGAATTTTGATAGGAATTGCATTGAATTTGTACATTGTTTTGGGTATATGAACATTTTAACAATATTCTTCCAATTAACATGGAATATCTTTCCATTTATTTACATCTTCAGTTTCTTTCATCAGTGTTTTATAGTTTTCAGTGTACAGATCTCTTACCTCTTGGTTGAATTTATCCCTAGGTATTTTATTATTTTTGATGCAATCATAAAATGGGGTTGTTTTCTTAATTTCTCTTTCTGATAGTCTGTTATTAGTGTATAGAAATACAAATGATTTTTGTGTATTATAATTTTACAGATTTTAAAAATTAATTTTAACAGTTTTTTTTGTTTGTTTTTGGTAGAGTCTTTAGGGTTTTCTATATATACTATCATGTCGTCTGCAAAGAGAGACAGTTCTATTTCTTTTCCAATTTGGATGGCTTTTTGTTTTCTTGCCTAATTGCTCCAGCTAGGACTTCTGGTACTATGTTAAATAAAAAGGGTGAGAGTGAGCATCCTTATCTTCTTCCTGATATTAGAGGAAAAGCTTTCAGCTTTTCACCATTGAGTATGATGTCAGCTGTGGGCTTGTCATAATGGCCTTTATTGTTGAGGTGTGTTCCCTCTATACCCAGTTTATTAAGAGTTTTTGTCATGAATGGATGTTGAATTTTGTCAAGTGCTTGTCTGGATTTATTGAGATAATCATATGATTTTTATCCTTCATTTTGCTAATGTGGTGTATGACATTGATTGAGTTGTGCATCCCAGGAATAAATCCCATTTGATCATGGCATATGATCATTTTAATGTATTGTTGAATTTGGTTTGCTAATATTTTGTTGAGGATTTTTGCCTCTATGTCCAGCAGGGATATTGACCTGTAATTTTCTCTTTTTGTAGTGTCCTTGTCTGGGTTTGGTATGAGGGTAATGTTAGTAAATGTCCTTGTAAAATGAGTTGGATGTGTCCCTTCCTCTTCAATTATTTTGGAAGAATTGGGAAGGATTGGTGTTAATTCTTCCTTAGTGTTTGGTAGAATTCACCAGTATAGGATTTACTGGTGTAGCTACCTGGTCCTGAGCTTTTGTTGTTGTTGGGAAATTTTTGATTACTAATTCAGTGTCCTTACTAGTAATCAGCCTGTTCAGATTTTCTGTTTCTTTATGATTCAGTCTTGTGTGTTTCTAAGAATGTATTCATTTCTTCTAGGTCCAATTTTTTGCCACATAACTGTTCATAGTAGCCTCTTATGATTCTATGTATTTCTGTGCTGTCAGTTGTAGTATCTCCTCTTTATTTTCTAATTTTATTTATTTCATCCTCTCTTTTTTTCTTGTTTAGTCTAGCTAAAGATTTGTTAATTTTGTTTATCTTTTCAAAAAACTAGCTCTTAATTTCGTTGATCTTCACAATTGTCGTTTTTAGTTTCCATTTCATTTTTCCCCCTCTCTCATCTTTGTTATTTTCTTTCTTCTACAACTTTGGGCTTTGTGTGTTCTTTTTCTCCCCTAGTTCTGTGAGGTGTAAAGTTAGGTTGTTTGAAACACACATTGTTTCTTTAAAAAATTTTTTTAACATTTTTTATACAATTTTTAAAGGTTACTTTCTATTTACAATTATTACAAAATATGGGCTATATACCTCGTGTTGTACAATACATCCCTGAGCCTATCTTACATGCAACAGTTTGTACCTCCCACTCCCTCACCCATATATTACCTCTTCCCCACCATTGGTAACCACTAGTTTATTTTCCGTATCTGCAAATCTGCTTCTTTTTTGCTATATTCACTAGTTTGTTGTATTTTTTAGCTCCACATATAAGCAATATCATACACTATTTGTCTTTCTCTGTCTGACTTATTTCATTTAGCATAATACCCTCCAAGTCCATCCATGTTGCTACAAATGGCAAAATTTCATTCTTTTTTTATGGCTAAGTAGTATTCCATTTTATATATACCATATCTTCTTTATCCATTCATCTTTTGATGGACACTTAGGTTGCTTCCATATCTTGGCAATTGTAAATAATTCTGACTTGAACATTGGGGTGCACATATCTGAGACATTTATTGTTTCTTAATGTGGGCATTTGTTACTATGAAATTCCCTTTTAGAACTGCTTTCGTTGCATCCCATAAGTTTTGGTATGCTGTATTTCCATTTTCATCTGTCTCAAGATATTTTTTGATTTCTCTTTTGGTTTATTCTCTGACCAATTGGTTGTTCAGTAGCATGTTGTTTAATCTCCACGTATTTGTGAATTTTCTAGTTCTTTTCTTGTAACTGATTCCTAGTTTTATACCATTGTGGTCAGAAAAGATGCTTGATATGGTTTCAGTCTTATTCAATTTATTGGGACTTGCTTTATGGCCTAACATATGATTAATTCTGGAGAATGTTCCATGTGCGCTTGAGGAGAATGGGTATTCTGTTGCTTTTGGATGGAATGTTCTGTAGAAGTATGTTAAGTCCATCTGATCTGATGTGTCATTTAGGTTCAATATTTTCATATTGCTTTTCTTTCTGGTCGATTTATTCTTTGTTGCAAGTGGGGTATTGTCGTCCCCTACTAGTATTATATTGCTGTCTGTATGTCCCTTTAGGTATGTTAACATTTGCTTTATATATTTAGGTGCTACTGTGTTGGGTGAATAAATATTTACAAATGTTATATTCTTGTTTTGAATTGACCCCTTGAAAATATTTTTAAAATATTTTTTATTTTGTTCAGTTTTTCTATTTATTGTCAGTGGGGAAGGCTGGTACAATTCTTCATTCTGCTATTAATGAATGCTGTGATTATCTTCTTTCAATGACCTGATATTTGTTTTCTTTGGAGTGTTCTCAGTTATTAATATGTGATTTTATTATGATTCCATTTCTTCTATTTCCTTGGATTAATTTGATCGTTCTTGATATGGATGATTAACATTAATTTTCAGTCATTTTTCTCTTCTAATATATGTTTATGGGGTTATGTATTCCCTTGTAAGTAATGCTTTAGCAGAACCCTAGATATTTAGTATTTTCATTACTGTTCAGTTATCTTCTGGTTTCCATTATAATTCCTTCTTTAGTTATGAATCTTTTCTTAATTTCCAAACATATGGTGATTTTCCAGTTATTATTTGTTATGGATTTCTAGCCTAATTGCATTATGCAGAGAGAACATACTGAACCTGAACATCGAAATCCTTAGACATTTGTTGAGACTTGCTAACATGCAGTATATGATTGATTTTATAAATGTTCTATATGGACTTGAGAAGTTCACTATTTCAATGATTGCAGTATTCTATATATGCATATATTAGGTCAAGTTTATTAATAATGTTCAAATCATTTATATACTTATTTTTTTTCCTGCCTGTTCTATCAATTTCCAAGAGACATATGTTTACATCTTCCAACATGATTATTGATGTGAGTTTGTGGTTTTGAAATTTTTGGCTTTGTAAATGTTTAGATTGTGTTATGAGGGAATAAAATGTAAAATGTTAAAATTTCTGGTAAATCAAGTATTTTGTCACTATCAAGAAGCCCTCTTTTAACCTCCACCCAAGAAAAGATGGAAAGCTGGAACATGTTTTAGAAGTGGTGTGGGGAACAGGCCTGTACACTTAAACTGGACATTGTCCCAAGGTGATGGTAGTCATGTTGGAATGCCTGCCCCATTCACACTTTGAGGCTCAGCAACTGGCTTAGAAGAGGCTATAATGACAGGCTTTGTGGTCTTGCGTAGAGGGGTGCTGGGTAAGTGTCACCCTAGTGGATGACAGTTCTGGCCAGACCCCCAGATTCACAGTCATGTCTAGATCTCTACATCAGCCTTAAGCCCTCAGGCTACCAGTCTTCAACTGTCCTAGGGTAAGCTACTTTTTAAACCAGAAATGAGTGCTGTAGCTCTTTTGAGTTTTAAGTGTTAGAGCTCTTGGATACAAATTAAAGAATAAATATGCAAAAAAAAAAAAGAAGAAGAAGAAGAAGCTCTCTTTATTTTCAGTACATTTTTTTGGTTGTTTTTAAAAATCTCTGTTTTACAAAGTATTTAAAAGAAAAAATAGGTACTGGGGCTTTCAGAAATGACTTTCTCCTCTGAATTCCCTTCTGCAGCAAGAAAAAAAAAATGCTCATAGCTTTCTGGTTAAAGACAAATCAAGCTTTGGAACCAGGGAGACCTGAGTTATTATCCTGACTCCACCACTTATTAGTTATGAGACTTTGAACAACTCACCTAACTTCTCTGAATCTCAGCTTCTTTTTTTTTATGTTGGGGGTAGAAGTTTATTAATTTATTTATTTACTTTTGCTGTGCTGAGTCTTTGTTTCTGGGAGAGGGCTTTCTCTAGTTGTGGCAAGCGGGGGCCCATCGCGGTGCACAGGCCTCTCACTATCGCAGCCTCTCTTGTTGCAGAGCACAGGCTCCAGACGCGCAGGCTCAGTAGTTGTGGCTCACGGGCCCGGTTGCTCCACGGCATGTGGGATCCTCCCAGACCAGGGCTCGAACCCGTGTCCCCTGCATTAGCAGGCAGACTCTCAACCACTGCACCACCAGGAAAGCCCTGAATCTCAGCTTCTTAATCTGTAAGACAGACATAACAGTAGCACCTACCAATACTGGGTCAATGAGAGAATGGATGTCAAGTGCTTGGTATATGGTAAATATTATCTGTGATTATCTTCTTGTGATGACCTGATGTTTTCTTTGTGGAATTTTCAGTTCCTCTTATTAGGCAACATTCAAAGCACCCCGCTTGGACTGTGCCATGTCTCCAGATAACTGGGGGCTGCTTAGTAGCCTCATTTTGTGTTCTCATTATTAGTCTAGCTTCCACTAAGAAGGTTTCCCGACTCCATCCATGCCAAACATCAGTTTGCCATAAACCTTCTCACTGTAATCTGGTAGTAAAGTTAATTCGGGGGGCTCCCTGATTCATTCTCCAAGTTGTTCACTGTAGATTCCTCTTGACCTTTTCTTTGAGCTGTGACCATGCTTGTTGTTTAAGAACAGTTCAGAAGATGCCTCTGAGATGAGTGTTTCACAGAAGACTCCACCTATCGACAAATGGGATACAGAACTTCCGTGTATTGTCTGTGCAGCCAGAATTGGTTCTGGTTTTGATTGTGAAGTACTTTACCTTTCCTGCAGGATTCTTTTTCTCTTCAGATGTGTGGAGTAATCTAGAATCCTCACTTGTCAACTCTTTGCTAGAGAGTTAAAGGACCTCACTGCCTCCTTCCTACATTGTTGAAGCTTCTAGCTTTCCTCACATTTGATTTCTCATGCTTTCCCATTCTTGTGCTTGAATATGTAAGGAGCAATGCAAGTCAAAAGACAGACTTTAGGAAAGAACTAGGGAACTTGCTTTAGCGATGAACAGCCAGTAGGCTGTGAATCTAATATAATAACTACACCAATGAAGAGCTGAATTCAGTAGCAAGATAACTCATGCCACTCAATAACATGGCTTAAACAAGGTAGTTTATTCAGTTTCATATAAAAGATGTCCAGGAGTAGGTGGTCCATGGCTGGCATGATGTCATCAGAAAACTAAACTCTGCTCCCTTATCCTAGTCAATAGCTTCCAGTTTTAGGTCACTTCATGATCCAATATGGCTGTTGGTTCTCCAGTTACTACATCTTAGTTACAGGCTAGAACAAGGAGAAAAGGCAAAACCAGAAATGTGCTGTTCCAGTGTATCAGCTTTATTTGATGTTCCATCCTGTGCTCAGATCTCATTGGCTAGAACTTTGTCCTATGGTATGGTTATGTTTAGCTGCAAGGGAGGACAGGAGATATAATATTTTATTCTGGGAAGCACTGTGCCTAGCTAAAGTTTTGGGCTCTTTTACCAAGGAGAAAAAGGAGAATGGATATTGGATAGTCAACCAACAGTCTTTGTTATGATGGTATTTGGCTATATTGGCTTACCTGGGGTTGATGACTCCGTATGACTCAACCCCAGTCTCATCCAGGTTTGGGAACAAACTCGTCTTTCTCTATGGAATAAAGCTCGAATTGTACACTTCATTACTTTATCTTTCTTGGAAAGAGGTTTCTTTTTAAAAATATAGAATATCACACAAGAGCCACTGTAAATTACCAGAGAGGTCATGCCAAGCAAAGTCAATTAATTTCTCTGTGGAAAAATGTCAGAGTACAGTAAGTTCTCGATACATGCACGGCATCCTGTGTGTCTTCCCTCAGGGCATGCACAGTGTCTTCGATGACTGCAGTGTTTGTTCCAGAGCCTAGGCTCTAGGTAAACCCATACGATGCTCATAGGAAGCAGGTGACATGGCAGGTTCCACAAGGGTAAAACCTTTTCTCAGGTCCGCTTGTTCAGTACCCATTTGATATGAATGGTGAAGGGATGATACTTTTTCAAAGAAAGGTCATACCAATCAGTGTCAAATACAAGGTTGTTCCTTAGGAATGAAGCCTTTTCTTTTTCATTTCCTTCACTGCCAAATTCTAGAAAGTGTAGCCATCATTTGCTGTCACGGCACAACCATTTGACACTTCAGTCCTTACCTAGTGTTTGGACAGCATTTTGGTGATGTTGCTTCTTCTGGCCTTTTTGAAAGCCTCTCCACTGATTGCTGTGACTCACTTCCCGTTGCCTCTTACTTTTCTCGTTTCTGTCATAAGCTCGTTCCTCTGACTGCTCCGCTGATATGCCCTAGCACTCCATTCTTGGCCCCTTTCTCATTCCCTACCCTCTCTCTCTCCTGTGCAATGTCCCGTAGACCTACAGCTCCTCCTACTGTCTAAGTGCTGATGTTTCTGATCCTATATCTTTAAAACAGATTTCTCTCCAGAGATCTAGAGCTATTTTTCCAACTGCGCGCTGGACACTTCTACCCGGATTCCCCGTTAGCACTTAAAACTTACCACCTCTAAAATGGAATTCTTCAACCCCTCCTACTCATTCATTCTCTTAAACATTTCCTTTCTCCTATATTCTCTGCCTATCTTCGTAAACCATCTCAAACCATCTCGTAATACCCATCTCAAAGCTGGCAACCTGGGAGTCATCTATTCCTTTCTTTCCGTAATCTCTCTCCATATGTAACCAATCACCAAGACCTCTTCCTTGAGTCTCTCAAGCCCCCCTTCCTTGCAGCCCTACCACTGTTCATCCTTTATCACATGGGATATTACTACAACCACCTCCTGACTGCCTCTATTTAACCCAGGCTGTCCTTCAAACTGCCATCAGAGTGATCTTTCAAATACAAAAACTCTCTTATGTTACTTCTCTGAATAAAATCCTCTGAACTTCCCATTGCCCATAAGACGCCATTCAAACTCCTTAACTTAGTATTCAGGGTAGTCCCTTGCAGGGCTGCTGCCTGTCTTCATGGCTCCTTTGTATGAACAAGAAGAAGACACCCCTTTGCAGTCCAGCAGATGCAGAAGGAAGGCTTGGTGAGTGGAGCCTGACTTTATGTGAGAACAAGGCACCCCTTCCATTGGTGGGGGCAGCCCTGCACGAGGGCACAGGGCTTGGCTAGAAAAGCTTGGGCTAAACTCATTCCATGCGCTTGTCACCTGACTTCTAGCCGCATCTCCACATGGTGTGGGAGTGTGACCAAACTCCAGCATATCAGATTCTTTGCAGACTCTCTCCTGCCTCCATGATGGTGCCCGTGCCTTCCAGGAACCGCTCTCCCTCTAGCACCTACTTATCTTTCAAGACTTGCTTTAAGCATCTCTGCCCTCTCAGCCTGAATTAATTGCCATTACTTAGGGCAACCCCGACACCCAGTCTATATGTCTGTCATGTCCTGTTGTCAGGCCGTTGTAATGATTAACGTTTACATTTGTCTCCTTCCCTACTTTGTGAACAACTTAAGGGCAGAGGGTAATGCTTTATTCATCTTTATAATCCTGGCCTGGCTTGTGTAAATTCTCACTGAATTGATTGTAGGGCAACTGCCAGAAATGAAACAAAACATCAGATTCTATCTAGGTTTAGACAGAGCTACAGGGCTTACATTTATTATGAAAAAAATTAAGAAAAGAATGGTACTATTTAGTGATGCAAAACCATTACAAAATGCTCCAGAGAGGAAATGTTATTTCTCACTTACGAGCAAAGGCATGAATAGGAGAGGGCAAATGCTGACAGTAGGCAGGGAAAGCACTGGCCTTTCAGAAAGTATATGAAGGGCCTTTAAGGCAAGATTTAAGAGGTGGCCAGTCGCAGGAGACAGCTGTGATGTGAGTAGGGGCACCTGAGCTGAGAAGCGACCTGAATTAAAGCTAAGGGCAGAAAGGGGAGCTTCTGTTGAAAGCCCACTCTTGCCATTGACTGTATGTTTGACCTCTGGGCAAGTCATTAACCTGTGTGTCTTAGTTTTCCACATCTGTAAAGTGGAGATAATAGTGCTTCCTTACTTCAAAGAATTACAGATTAATCAGTGTCTGAAAAATGTCTCTAACTTGGGAAACTCTATGTAAATATCTAGCGTAGCATGTAGGAAAGTCAGGTGTAAATGCCAGAGAAATCAATCTGAGCTTTCTTTCAATTTATTCAAAATGTTAAAAAGGAAAAATAAGCGCTAGTGTCCTTATCCTGAAAAATGCTATTAAGGAAACAGTAGTTAGATTTTCATATTGGGAAAAACGTCCTTTTATAAGTCTTCCCCTCCCCCCATCCACGTGACCCCAAAGCAGAGGTGTCTGCTGAGGTTTGTGAAGTCCAGGTGTGTGGGACAGAGGCCTCCTGGATGACTCAATAGGAACTAGAAAAGCTGCTCTTGCCGGGTGGACTCTGCCAGTGCAGACTGCTGTCGGCTTCCCCGCGTGGGTCACGAGCTGCCTTGTTTCTCCCCTCCTCGCCCACCGCCCAGCTTCCACCTCCAGGGAGAGGATGGGCGGGGGCTTCCATCGGAGGCTGATGTGCGCTCTTGGGATCCTGTAATGTGATCCCCAAATAAAAAGGTTAAAGGTTTACAGCCAGTCCTTCCCCAGCTTTCTAAAAAGGGAAGGTTTCGCCTAAGGACCTTTGGGTTATTGGCTCGCTTGAGGGCCTCCTCATGCTGAGTGGGGGTGACTGGGGGGAGGGGGGGAGGCAAGGGGGGAAGCGGCCAAGGGAGGTCAAATTGCGCCCCAGGAGAGACAATGAAAGGACCCCAGAGGAGCTCTTCTGTGCAGGAGGGAGGGAGGCCGGCACAGGACCAGGCGGTAAGGGGAGCTGGCCACAGTGAGGAGAGAGCAACGCGCCCCAGAGGTGGTACTCCCTTGCCTGGGGTGGGGGGGGGAGGGGGGAGAGGGAGGGGGAGGGGGGAGGGGAGGGGGGAGGGGGAGGGGAGGGGTTGTTTGTCTTCACAGGGGAGGGGAGGGGGAGGGGGAGGGGAGGGGAGGGGGAGGGGAGGGGAGGGGGAGGGGAGGGGGAGGGGAGGGGAGGGGAGGGGGAGGGGGAGGGGAGGGGGAGGGGGAGGGGGGTTGTTTGCCTGTGAAGACAAGGGTAGGCCGGGGGAGAGAGAGGCTTTGAAGGGCGGATTTATCAGCTTGCTGGGCCACGGACTGGTGTCCTATCTGTCTCCTTCCCATCCCACTGCCCCTTCCTTTAATGAGTTTATATATTAAATAAGATTGATTTTAAGGCAAGGTGACCTCCAATAGACTAGGTACGTTCAAGGAACTGGAAGGTTTTAGTGAGAGCGGTAGAGAAGGCTGACCAAGGTTTCGAAGAATTATGCGGGCACCTGAACACCGGGGCGGCCTCGGCGGTGGCCCGGGTGCGGGGCGCTGGTCGGACGAGCCCACGTCCCCAGTGTCAGCCGTGTCGCCTCCCCCGCCTGTGCTGCTCACTGCTGGGCACCAGCCCTACCTTTTCCTGGACAGTTTAACGCCAAGGAGAAGAGAATCTGATTTAAGTGCAAGCAGTACGTCCCCAAGGGCTGCCCTCGAGGGCGAAGTGTGACGGGGGGACCCATTGGATTGTCTCAGGTGCTTGGGTTCACATCTACTTTTGAGGAGTTTGAATGTCCTCCCTCTTCGTTGTTCTGAATTACACTGCTTTGCCTGCATAGCTTGCCGGTTAGAAGCAGAGGCCGATGAGAAAGTTCTCTCATACAGGGAGTTAATGGTAAGCACCAGTGTACGATGGATTTAACCCTGTTGTACAAAGTTTTCTCTGAAGAGGGTACTTGCTCTATGCTGCTTTGCTATTTTTCTTCTGAATTGTGAGATGCACCTGTTATCTAGGGAGGGTAGGCCTGTGACCTTAAGTGATGTTCAATGACTCAGTAAAGCAGTTTGACTGTGGGGGCTTCACACAAAGCACAAACCGTTACTGTGTTTGGAATTATTAACCTTCTGTAATAGTTTTAGTAAAGCGGTTTAGAGCTGAATGTTCTGAGCAGCTCTGTTCCTGACTCGTATATTGACTTGGGTAAGGTATTTATACCTGTTCTGAGTTCCGTCCCCACCTCCACTCACCTCTTCCAGCTGAAGGAGGAGCTGTGAGAACAGGGCTCAAGCTTGATGCACACGTATCACCATTATTTAAACAGGGCACATGTTATCGCATGGTTGTTATTTCCTTGGCTTTCAGAGACTCTTTTTTTTTTTGTACTAGAACTGCCTGAAATGGAATAAACCTTCTGTCTGCTTTTATCTTCCAAATAAGATCTTTTCAAAGATGCTTCTTTGGGGGAGGCTGGAATAATTAATTCTTTCCCCTGCATCTTTCTCAATGCATTTAATTTGAACTTTCTTAATGAAAACTCATCTCTCATAAATGCTGGGTTGGCCCATTTTGTGTGTGTCTGCTCTGTCCTGCTTTGAGTGATGTGTAAATAAGAGGCAATCTGGTGATGAGTTTTGCTTGTGTGGTGCGGAAGGGTGGAGAGGGAGGAGGGTTTGATGAATAGAGGCGACCAGAAAATGTACTTGATAATAACATGGCCGTGATTGATGTTGTAATTCCTGAAAAATTATCATTATGATATAATTATTTGTTTATGAACTGTGCCCTGAGACTCCCAAGTTTGTGATTATTCATGGCACAGATAAAACTCTAAAGTCAATAATTCATCAAGGGTGTAATGGTTTTGTTTGGGGGGAGGTAGGAGGGTCACAGGGATATTACATCCTGTTTCTGACACTTCCGCTATAAATCTGAGAACTCCTTCAGTACAAGGAAGAGCCACCTCCTTACCCTCTGCTCCTTTTTTTTTCTTAAAGTGGTCTTAGTAGTTTGCATATATTATTTTAAAACAGAAATTAATTTTATTGTAGAAAAATTTCAACAGAGGAACATTATCTGGGTCACTCCTGTTGGTGTATCTCATGACTGCCGGTAGAAAGATAACAGAACAAAAAACAACTGTGCTTTGTCCCCAGGAAAGTACAAGACAATCTTACACTAATCGCTTTGATTTTGGTCCGTGAAAGGAGACAAAAAGAGGTCTATTCATTTTCAGAAGGTTGATGAGTTTGGCCTCATGATTTTTATTTGACATTTGAGTGGATGATTTTACACGTACATATCAGGGGTCTTGGCATCTCACCCCACTTCTGCTCCTGTAATGGCTGATACTGTAGTTTCTCTAATTCTTTCAATTTCCTTCTCGTGGTCGTTTTTCCCTGCCTCAGTTTATTTACAAGAGAGTAGCCCACTGGGAATTTGTTATGGATGCATTATGTGTTTTTATCCCAGGGTTCAGAGTTCTATAAATGTTGGGGCCAGGTCTCTCCTCTCCAGCAGGGCTGGGCGAAGTCGTCTCAGAGGGCACATAGAGCACAATGAAAATGAGCGATGTTTTCACAGGGACAGGCCCTTGCTCACCTTCCATGCCTAGGGAACAAGTGAACTTCTTTCCTTAAATTGCTTTTCCCCTAAGCACATGCCAGCATTACATGAGGGCTATATATGTATAGGAGGTGGGAGACCTACCTTGTCAAACGTTTGTGAAAAGACCAAGGTGTTCTGGTTGACTAGAGGCTCAAGATGAAATAACAATTTGGCCTGGCTGCTAAGAAGTGACTTCAGTTTCAGACTGTTTTAATTAAAATCTCAGAGTCCTAAGCAAAAGATGTAATGGGACTTTTAGCTCAGGCAGGCACCAGATAACACCTGGAGCTCTGTGATTGGTCCGGGGTGCCACGTTTTAAAAGGGGCCATTATGGGTTGAGTTGTGTCCTCCAAAGAGTTGATGTCCTAACCCCCCATACCTCAGCATGTGACCTTAGTTCCATTTCCTTCTCAGGGTAGGGTCATTGCAGATGTAATTAGTTAAGATGAGGTCATACTGGAGTAGGGTGGGCCCTTAATCCAATATGACTGGTGTCCTTATTGGAAGAGGAGAGACACGCACAGTGGAGAGAACTCCGTGTGAAGATGCAGGTACACGCAGGGAGAAGATGGCCATGTGATGGTAGAGGCACACATCAGATGTTGCATCAAGAAATGCCCAGGATTGCTGTTCCCCACCAGAAGCTAGGAGAGAAGCAAGGAGCAGACTCTCCATCAGAGCCTTTCAGAGGTAATCCACCTTTGTGGCACCTTGAATTCAGACTTCAAGTCTCCAGAATTGGGAGACAGTACATTTCTGCTGTTTCAAGCCACACAGTTTGTGGTAGTAAGGCAGCCATAGGAAACCAATTCGGGGGCCTTGACAAATTCTGGTGCACCCAGATGAGGGTGACTAGGATGGTGAAGGGACCTGCCACAATGCCATTGGAGGAACAATGGAAAGAACAGGTGACAGTTAACCTAGAGACTTATCGATACTCTGATATCCATCTTCACATATTTGAAGGCCACTCAGATGGCAGAGGGTTGAGATCTAGTCCATTTAACTCCAGAGGGAAGATTTCAGTTCAGCACCTTCTAAAAATGTTAACAATTCAATTGTGGGCTAGAAAGACCCTCACCACTAGAATTAAGGAGATGTGATTTCTATACAAGAGAGTCTCTCTCGGTTGCTAAGAGTCTCTGGGTGATGACTGAGTTTAGGTAGCTCACTGCTCATCTGTGAGGG
This sequence comes from Orcinus orca, assembly GCF_937001465.1. NCBI lineage: Eukaryota > Metazoa > Chordata > Mammalia > Artiodactyla > Delphinidae > Orcinus > Orcinus orca. The sequence goes on along the minus strand of NC_064560.1, from coordinate 137,025,188 downwards.
TACACTGTTAACTGGTACCTTCTTATGAATCTAAGCTCCATCTGACCAGCTGTCCATGGGCTACATTGTCAAAGTTTTTCTAAGCCAGTTACTAACTGCTTGGGCTGTTTCCTCTTCCTCCTTTCTCTATTTGTGGTACCTAACTTATTGCTGAATATAGAATAAATAGTATTGTGGACACACACACCCTCCAACCAACATTTCTCGATGGCCAACTCTGTGCCAGCCATCTGGACTACCTGCGAAGGCAAGAATGAATGAACTTGCTGCTTTATCCATTTTGCCATTCCTTTCTTGGTGGAAACTCAATCCATCCTGCCAGACCACATGGTCATTTCTTGTGGAATCACTGACTCTTGACAAGTCATGTTTCGTTTTCATTTTTCCACGTGTCCTCATCCATCAGTATTTAGTAGATCTTCACCGAGCCAAGACTATTCATAAATCATTGAGCTAGGCACTGTGGGGGGACATGAAGATGAACAAGCCATGATTTACGCCTGTGGCGAGTTTACCAGGTCAGCCCCCCTCCCCCCGCCCTTATAATGATTTTCTAGGAGATACAGAAATGCAGAAGCATCTAAGGGTGTTAGCTTACCTTAGCATCCCAGAATTGTTTCTTAAGCCTGCTAGCTGTCATCATTCTTTGAGACTCATGCTCACGAATAAGGTTTGCCTTTTTCACTACATGATATGAAGGATTAGCGAAGGTATTCTTCCTTTTCTTCCAAGTCCTTCACTCTCTCTAATTTTTGAAACTGGATAACAATCTTCTTGGCTTGAACAGACTATCTTCTGGGCTTGAAAATATACATTATCTCTTACCTTCAATGCAGTGCAGAGACCAAGTTGATTTCAAATTGTTCAGCATGTTGTTCAACATAAATATGCTTTGTCTAGGGGTAGGTGAAGATGGGTAAGAGTTATAGCCCAAAAGGACTAAGACCAGTTTCTTTATGCTCAGCTGAATGCATATCTTCCCTCTTGTCCTGCCTGCAACTTTATTTAAAGGTTTGCTGCTGCTGTTGTTCCTCATTGCCAAATGCATAAGTGTCAGAATCAGCTGGGAAGGAGAAGAGATGCAGAGGGCTGGCCTTAGATCCCTGTTCTATCCATCACCTGCAAACTGAAGCCTTAACCAAGTGACTTGCTGCCAGACTGGCAAGGGAGAGGTCCTGTGCCTCTGAGGAGCTCAGGGTTCTGGTTTGGCTGGCAGCCCCAGGGCTGGGGAAGTGGCAGGGCTGCCCAGTTGTCAGTGGGTCTGCGCCCAGAGCTCACGCCCTCTCTTTTTGGCTAAGAGGTGTTCTTTATTCAATTAGTGACATATTTTAGCATTGATGGGTACAAATAAAGGACAGGAAACTTGATGCTAAGGAGGCTTGAGCCTGGGTAAGCATCGAGGATTTCTATCACCTCTATTGCAGAAGCTCCAAGTATCATGACGATTTCAACTCACCCATCACCATGTCTGGCTTTCCTTTTTCAACTCCCGACTGCTACTACCTCCAGATCACAGGGTGAAGGGGTGTCCAGAATTAAAGTGTTACGGCCAACCAACATTGTCATCGTGCCAACAGAGGGTCAGCCCTCAGCCTTGGTAGACCCTCCCCCATGCAAAGCTCTGAAAGCCATGGCTAACAGCCTGGTCCATCAACACCTTCAGACAGAGTGCCTTGGGTAAGCTGGCTTCAACACTCACTGTCATCTGTTCAGGACCACGTTTCCAGCTTCATCAATTTGTTTGCTTCTCAATATTGCTCTACTATATTCTTCTGACTCTCAAGAGCAAAAAGGAAAGATAGATTTTGGCAAAGTAGTTGAGAGAATCCGGTTCTGTATTCTCAGTCACCCTCTTCCTATTTCTGATTTTGAAGTACTTATTTCCAGGGATCCATAAAGGGTCTAGTGGAGAGATCTAGGACCCCACAACCATAACTGCATTTCCACATCCTCCAGTCTGAAGCTATCCTCCGTTAACCAAAGGTACCCTCAAATTAGCAAATGTCATCAAAGACTTAACGTAGGACATGATAATCACTATAGTTGGGAGATTCTGGACAAAGTGCTTGCCTTTTCTTTCCACTCAACCCATCCATATGTCTTCCTTTTCTGGAGAGCACAGACTTAACAGGTGACCCACCTGTATCCTTAACTTTGAGACAGCAGCTGAAGTTTTCCCTCTTTGTTTATTTTTTGGAGTTGGCCAGCTGACCTGCCTCAAACAGGGACAGGCTGGATGCTGCCCTACCCAATAACACAGCACAGTCATGACTGACTTGGCTTATCTGGAGAAAGAAAATACGTATTTAGTATAAAGAGAAGACATAAGCAATGGAACAGTTGGTTATACATTAGAGCTCATAATAAGTGAAAATCTCGAGTGCATTTTCAATGATTAATGTATGAAAACTCTCATCATTTACTGTGCGTTAATCAAGAAAAAATGCACACTTCCCATAGCGGTTAATGTCGCAGGCATTGTTCAGCTCTGATAACGTACATAGTAATGCTCATGTGACAATGAGTTGGGGTAGCTGAGAATCTAGGATGGTTGCACATTTGATGTAGTATTTGGATTAGCATCTTAATCTGTGCCTTGTCGGTCAGCCTCATCGGTACACAAGCTACGCATTTTGTCCAAAACTAGCAAAAATATGGATGCTTTAAAAATTTTTTTCTTTTTTGTTCAAATCAAGAATAATGACCAAGGTACCTGCTTAAACAAATACTACCAGCATTCATTAGTTAGGATGGTTACATGTAAAAGAAATGATGCCAGATAGTAACAAATCCAAGAGAAGTTTATTATGAAAATGGCACCTGCAGATGAAAAATTAAGTTACATAAAGACAACCATGTATGTGACATGTATGAGAATCTACAAAAGTATAAAAAGAACCCTGTTGTAAATGAAGTATGTACATTTCTGATTTGCAGCATTATAAATGGTCAATGAAAAAAAATGTTTCAAAATGAGCCAGGCACTCAGGAAGTTAGGTCCCGTTAGCTTCACACAAAACAAATGTACCATAGCTGTCGCTTTGTAATGTTTTAATTTTTTTTATATATATATTGTAGAGTTGGTAACACTGCTAAGATTTTTACGAACAGAATATCCCTTTCCCCATTATTCAGCTACTTGGCACCAGTCTCCTCATAAAAGTTTTCATATATTTGTACAAGAAATAGTTAAAAACACAGACACAGTCTTCACAGGTAATGAAGTATTTTTTTTTCCACTTTGTAATTTTAACACTATGGATTTAGACAGCAGCTGTGATTATCTGTTAGTTTAAATCACCAGAAATCATTTTGACACAACACAGAAACATTTATAAAAGAAAATAAAAAACAGCCGTCTAGCTGTTCTTTGTAGCTGATAGGTGCGTTCCTTTGATTGTTCAATAGCTAGAGTAGAGCTTCCAAAATGACTCTTTAAATTTCGTGATTGGCCTTCTTCACTTCCTAAACCTACTCAAATCCTTCAAGTAAGTGCTCACTATTAGAATTTGTGGCGTTAAACTTCTTTTCACTATTCCACAGTGGTTTGGGCCCAACTCATGGAATCAAAGGGCCTGGAGGAATCCACTCAACACAGTGATATTCAAAGGACAGCCGAGTTACTATATTAGCATTGCACACATAAACAAATATATACGACAATTCTATAGTCCATCCCCCCCCCCACCGCTCCCCTTTTGTTTTTAAAAAATGTTGGTTGACCTTTGAAATAATTTTCTGTCTCACTGGTAAATTGCTTTATATATTGCTCCATCAGCCAACCTGGAAGGAAACCAAAGCAAAGCACCCACTGCTTATAGGTAGAACACAAGGGACTCTGGGAATGTTAACAACTGAGGCTATATGGCATCAATTATTTCATATATCTGAGCGTTATTCTTCAGTGCTTTGTGCGGCACTCCAGAAGAAAGAGTCATACCCAGAATTCCATTATGGGAAAAATGGCTCCATTAACCTTGAGCTAGTTAAGAGTCTTTTTATCTCTGAGAATGAAAAAGATTTTGGAGAAGTTGGGGTTGGGGGGGAGATGAGGCAGGAAAAGGGGAGATGAGAGAGAGAGAGAAAGATAGAGAGGGAGGGAGGGAGGGAGGGAGGGAGGGAGCAGGGAGGGAGACAGGGAGAGAGAAAGGGGAGAGGTTGGGAGAATATACACCAGCAAAGCAACAGCAGAAATCTTCAAAAGTGAAATGGAAGATTCACAGACAGTAGAAGCAGCATAGGGTGACGTTACAGAGGAAGGCCACCACACAAAACTCACTAACCCCCAAGAATCACTGATTCACTAGGACTGCAGGAATGGGACTGTACTAGAGATAGAGCACAGAGAAGACAAAGGACAAAACAACTACATTAGCTTAGTATATACTGCATATAGAAACACACATTGAAACTGCAATGGACTGACAGCCAAGGACACGTACACAGTGCACACATTACAGTTCTCACATCTGTTATTAGATGCCTTAACAATCAGCTGACAAAAATGGAGTGGAAGAAGAGTTTATACTTGACAGTCATTTGGAGTGTTTGACACTACACTGATTTCTGGCAACAAAGACAAAATAGGGTATTTTTTTCTTTTTCTTTTTCTTTTTTTTTTTCTTTTTTTTTTAAACTTAATGTGCAGTTGCAGTTATCTGTTTGAAGCTTATTTTAACCCATTCTTTAGTTTTAAACCTTACTGGTTCCAACCTAGAAATAAAAGAACCAAAGGGGAAAAAAAATCCACCAAATCAGTCCCTCAAAATACAACCTTCCTTTTCTTTTTTTTAGCAAGAAATGAAAAAATCAAAAAACGTTAAATATTTTTTTCCTTCTTTACTCCAAAGTGTTATTGAAGTTGCAAAAATTAGCCTCAGTTAGACTGAGAAAAGGAAAGAAAGAAAGCTCAACGAAAGGCAGTATGTACCTAAACTGCTCCTCAAATCAGTTTGATTGAGTTTTCCAAAAGCCCTTTTAAAAAGGGCTCTCCTGACCCATTAAATTTAATGTGAGGCTATGTTAGTTGGGAGGTAAAAAATTTTAAGTCCTGCAGCAAACATTAATGAGGGCTTTGTCTTAACTAACCAAGGAGACTGCAGCAATGGACTCCAGACCAGGACAGAACACATTATTTTCAAAACCCAGCCCAGGAGCTGCATTTTGTATGAAGACATTACAGATTAATAAATGATAGCACCATGGTTTTAGAAATTAAGTTAATGTTTCAGTAATTAACATTTAGTCCAACTTTTTTTTTAAACATTCTAGTCACAGGCCAGAAATTAAGTTTAAGAACCCAAAATTATTTTTATGTGCAAGTAAGAAAATCTTAAAATCTTAACCATAAAAAGAGAATTAAATTCTGCATAAAATTCTAAAATACTATCCCCCTATTTTCAAAGGAATTAGGAACAGAAACAAAAACACCACCCCATTTCATTTGACTTAGTCAAACAGGGCACATTGTTTATGCTTGTCTCTTTCAATCTTGATCATATCAAGATCTTTACGAAGAAAACTCAATGGTTGTCATTTCAGAAATCTCTTGACCACAAGACTGAGTATTCAATGGCAGAGGCATATACACATTAAAGACATCTTAATAAAGATGCAAAGGAAAGCAAAACAACCCAACACACATCTCGGAAGAAGACAAAATGGCAGGCAACTGGTCGTCTGACCCTCTGAAGGCCAAAAATAAACATATCTTTACAGGAAAGAATGAGTCCAGTGAAAGAAAGAGGGGATGGAACGGGGACCGTCGTGGCGAGAGAAGATGCTGACCTGCTCGAATTCAAAGTGCTAGAATCAAAGGTCTAAACGAAAACTCCGACGATGCCTCCGGGCAGAGCCCCGGGCCGCGCTGGGCGGTGCTCAGTCCTCCTTGCGCTCCAGAGTCTGTGCCGCGTGGATGCCGTTGCTGTAGACGGGGAAGGGCAGCGTGGAGAAGAGTCCCTCGGCCGTGGTGAACACGTTGCCGGTGGGCATCTGCGTCAGGCTGGCCGCGCTCACGGCGCCGCCAAACGGTCCCGACATGTTGAGCCGGTGCACGTGGTGGTAGAGCATCTCCATGGGCGTCTTGGGGTCAAGGCCGAAGCCCGGGCTGTTAACGTCCACGAAGTTAACAGCGTGCGCGTTGGGCAGCAGGTTGCCCTGCATGGCCAGGGTCACCTCGGCTGGCGCGTAGCGGATGGTGCCCGTGGTGTAGACCCTCTGCGCGGCCGTGCTGGTGGCCGCCAGCGTCCCGGTCACCCTGTGCACCAGCGGCAGCACGACGTTGCCCGCCTGCAACCTCTGCAGCGCCTCTAGGTCCCCAGTGTACAGCAAGGAGTTGGACGCTCCGGGGCCGCTCCCGCCGCCGCTGCTTCCGCCCCCGGGGTGCTTGTCCCGCGGGGACGCCGAGAGCGGGGGCGACAGCGGGTCGGAGGCGACGGGGGCCAAGGCCGCGGGGGCCGAGGTGCCGAACTGAGTCTTGCGGGCGGCGGCGGCGGCGGCAGTGCCGTCGGCACCGGGCGGAGTGAGGACCGAGTCGGGGATGGCCACGTGCAGCCCCCCGCCGCCTGCGCCGCCCGGCGGGGACGGGAAGTGCTCGGAGCTGGGGGGCTTGGTCATGCTGTAGGGCGACTCGTTCCGGGAGATCTCCCGGTTGGGCGGGTAGTTCCAGATGCTGCTGTCGTTGTCGAAGTTGATGGGTTCCGAGATCTCCGTCTTGATCTTGAGCACCGAGGCACTGTTGGGGGAGGACAGCAGCCGCGGGGGCTCCACCAGGCCCGCGTCCAGGCCGCCGGGGCTGGACGCGCTGGACAGGCGCCGGCGGCTGGCGCTGCCGCCCTTCTGCCGTTTCCGCCTCTTCTTGCGCTTCTGGTGCTTGCTGGAGGCCTGCGCGCCCGCCTCGCCCGCGCTGTCCGAGTCCTTGGCGCTGTCCGACGACAGCGACTCGCAGTTCTGCAGCCGCAGGTCCGACTCGCTCTCCACGTAGCGCTCGACCTTGATCTGCATGGGGCCCAGCGCGCCGAAGCCGCCGCCGTCCTCGGCCGCCTTGGGGTTCTCAAAGTCCGAGTGCTCGAAGCTGTCGTCGCTGTCGCGGCTGTCCGGGTTGCTGGAGCTGTGGCCGTCGTCGTTGCAGTTCATGTCGTTGTCGCACGTGTTGCCTGACTTCTTGCGGTCGGGCTCCGGGTCTTCGCTGTTCTCGGACTGGTTCCCCTTCTCGTCGGACTTGGAGTTCTCGTTGTCCTCTGCGTGGGGCCGGCGGGCCGCAGGGGGTAGGGGGCGGGGAGAGGAGACACAGGAGACCACGGATTAGCAGGGCAAGACCCACCTCTCACCTGCGGGGGTGGGGGAGGGGAGGGCGGAGGTGGGGGGGGCGTCGCCTTATCCTGAGCTGCTCCACTGCCTCGGTTACTTAAAGCCTGGGCTTTCCTCTCTTGAGGACCTAGATTAGAGGGACCCTGACTCAGAAGTGTGGTCCCCGGACCTGCCCGCAGCGTTGGCATCACCTGGAGGCTTGCTACAAATGCAGAATCCCAGGCTTCCACCCAGACCTACTGGATCAGATTCTTCATTTGAACAGGATCCCCAGGTGATTCTTAGGCACGTTAACATTCGAGATGTTCTAAGAAAATGCTCACAGACTCAGGAGTAAATAACCGGGAATAAGGTGGTAGTGACACAGAAAAATGATGATTTGCAAGGTGACTTTCCAAAGAGGTCTGCACCTTCCCCTGGTAAATATCTGCTCGCTATTGAAAACCATAGTCTCCATTCCTAAAGTTATTTTTCTCTAGAGCACTGAGCGCCATCTGATTCACTGTATGTTTTATTTTTATTTACTTCTGTCTCTTCCCCCAACTGGAATATAAGCTCCACAGGGCAGGGAATTTTTGTCTTTTTTGTTCACTGCTATATGCTATATAAATAAGGAGCAGAGATTGTCTGTTCTAGAACTCTGCCCTAGTAAAGAACTTTCTCGAATGAATGCAATTTACAGAAAATCAGTCAAGATCCTCCCCACCTGCTTCGGCCTCCCTGAAGCTGTGTCTGGAGTAGAGGGAATACGGTACAAGAGCATGTTCCCTAAGGATGGGGTTTGTGGCCGGTGTGCCCTAGTCATCTGGCACATTTTAGGGAGGATAGATTTTCTCAGTGATAGAACCTCAGAACCTTTAGGGATGATGCTGATTTTATGGCTCCGCCTTTGGATGGCAGCCTGGGCTAGCACCTTGGACAAATCATGTAACTACTCTGGCCTTCATTTATTTAGCAGAAAAGGTTGGGTTAGGAGAGGCTTAGGATGTTTTGCAGCCGTAAATTCTATGAGTTATGTGCCCCTTGCACCTATGCGTGTCTATGGAAGGGGACTGGGAAGTGGAGGAAAAGTAAATTTTTATATTAGCTTTCCTGTGCTCCAGAGAACTACTCAAAGTTTGCTTCCCAAAATAACTAGGAATGGGAAGGCATGGATTTGTTCAGCATAGATTCAGAAAATGAGTAACAGATGGCACCCAGAAAGAGTCATTTACCGATGCCATTAAGTATCCCACTCTAGAGGTTCAATCCCAGCTTGGTGAGGATGTGAATATTTGGGGCTCAAAGTCACGGTCTGTCTTGGAGCAACAGAGCTAGCCCTGCTGTCTGCTTCTGGTAAAGAGGTTGGAGCTCGCTATGGGGTTAGGGCCGGGCTTCTTCTGTATGGAGGACTGACATTAAGTGATGGCTCAATCAATCAATCTCTCTGTACATTTGTGTATATATATTTATATACCATAATATACCTATGTGTATGAATACATACCACAACATGCATATATGTATATATTTATACATATTTAGATGCATGTATATATTTACATAACACCACATACATAAACATGTGTATTGTATGTACGTGCACACACTTATGTAGTGGTATATAAGTATATATACATGTATGTGTTGAGAAAGACTCAGTAATAACTCGATGTGACATATATCCCTATATAAACTTTGACCGGTTGCTTCGTTCAGATGACACTCCTTTGGCCGTTGCCCACCCCTCAAGTTTGGAAAGGCAAGCCGTAACTGGAGAACACGGAGAAGTCGTAATACCTGTAATACCTGAGGTGTCTTTAGAGTCTGACTCAGAGTCGGAGGTCTCTGAGGATTCCGAAGTTTTCTCCGGCAGGTGGGGAAGCTGTGCGATGTCCATGGGCGTGTCCTTGTATTCGGGGTTGCTGTGGAGGAGGGAGGTGTTCATCAAGAGTGCAGATAACCATTCTGGATGGGTTGCTTCTGACCATCTTCTTCCCACTTCCTTGCCCCAAACTTTTGGAGTTTAGAGGGTTTGAAAGACTGAGCATGCAATCATTTCTCAGCTCATCATGGGCCTTTTACAGAAGCTTGGATTGCATGCGCTGGGCAACAGGTGCACCTTGCCACAATAACTGAATACCCAAATGCTACGTGAAAGCCACCAAAAAGCTTTCAAATGATCAGGTACCACTGGGGGCCAGGGAACTGGGCTGCTTGACATTCCTCCCAGTACCACACCTGGGGGAAGGGAGGATGAGAGAAGCACCCTCAACAATTCATTCCCCTGCCTCCCGGTGTGCCCTGCCTTCTCCTGGGCTCCTGATGAGTCCATCGCTCCAGTACCCTTGTCTTGGCTCCTTGACGGAGTGTCCTCAGCTGTTCAGGTGGCTCTAAGGCTATTGGGGGCGGGAAGTTGGGGGGCAGAGCCCTCAGCACCTAACGATCTGACAGATGCACAGGTGCACCTCGGGCTGCCTGGATTATGGCTACCGAACTGTCAACACACCCATTACAATCACATTTTCATCCGCTCGTGTGGCGTACACCTGTGGCTTGTTAGCTGGAAATCTGATTGCAGTGGGGAGAGTCCCAGTGTGAAAGAATGAAGCTAACCCCATTTGTACAAAAGTGCTTCATTTTTGTTCTATTTTTAATTCAGAAACAAGCCTCCTCTGGAAAAGGGAGTGTGTTCAGTCAGTCAGCGATCTTCTAGAAATGCCACTCCAAGGCCAGGCCAGCATGTGAGCAGTACCAGCTGCATAATCTGAAGGCACTAGGAAAGTCTCTTGCCTCCAAATGGAAAATCCCTCTTCTGTCCTTCTATCATGGCCAGTCAGCCAGAGACCTTCCATAGGTCTCTATGACTCACTAGTTAATTTCTAGTGAAATTCCTGTATCAAAGAGTCACTGTTTCCAGTAACTACACTAAAACTGCAAATATCCCAGGGGGGTTCATTCACTAAGATAACTCATCAGGGCTTTACTCCTTAGTGTGAATTAGCGTCAGCAGAGAGCTTTCTCTAGATGATCCAATGAACCAGATGCTGGGAAGGTAGCCTTAGCCCTTACACAGTTTCTGTAATTCTACCAGGTGTTGTGAGGGTACAGGAAGAAGACCGGAGGAGCAGTAATTTCAGAACAGGGACGTGCAAGCCTGGATGGAGCCCAGAAGTGAGGGATTCTGGCCAGGAAGAGGGAGCATGAAAATACTGCTTGGGGAAGAACAAAGGACAGGAGTGTGGGAAAGAAAAACCAACTTCAGTAGTTTCTATCAGGCCAAGGCCCTTCTTCCTAGACCTCCAGCCTGGAGAAGTGATCCTGATGAGTGACAGACCTGGGGAGCTTCCTCTGCTAAAGCTCATGTATGTCAGTCTCCTTTGGTCCAGATGCCATGTGGGTTCACAAGTCCCTTGTCGGCCAAGTCCCAGTCTTCTATTATCGAACCCAGGGTGAGTCTTCAGCTGAAACACGTTTGGCATGCCTGAGGTCGGGGCTCTTTGAGCCTGAAGGCTGGGCTTTGGTACCCAAACTGCTTCCTTCTTCTCCGTATGGAATGAGGCGGGCCAGGAACACCAAACGCTCATGAGCTTGTACCGTGTGATCCTAGGCTAGACCAAGTGTTGACCCAAAGTAGCACCAGCTGCCCTCTCCTCACCCCTCCTCACTCCCTCTGTTTGGGGGCAGAGTAGGAAGTCATGAGGCTGATGAGGCAGTAAGAAAGATCCAGAAGGGAAGAAGTCTCCCTGAATGAGATGAACAACCATAGGGATTACTTTAGTGCCCTAGGCTCCAGCAGCCTGGGGGACGGCCATCCTACAGTCTACGGTGTCCCTGTTACTAATGTCTAATTTTTACTAATAACGGGTCTCCTTGGCACAGTGAATGTCAGTGCCACAATATTCTGTCTTCTCTTTGGCATGTGAGTTTTTATAACCTTCTGCATTGCATACAGCCACTGTTCCGTACACCTCTAAGTAGAAGAATTCCCTGATAGCAGAACCCATCTTGAGCATATCACAAACACGGGATAGTTTGCATGAAGAGCAGGCGCTGGAGAAAGCCCCATTAGATACCCATACTTTTACCTTTAGAGAGAATTAATGTAGAGTAGAAAAGGTCAAAAAAGGGAAAAGAAAGTAGATGAATGAAGACTCTTCTAAGTGGTGCACATTAAAGCCCTCTCTAGAGCAATAATCATCAGTGTCTGATTGATATGCTATTGGAAGCAAGCACGTTCATGCCTTCAAGTCGTCACCAGCGGACGCGAACACACTTTGAAGGGTCAGCGTGCTGATGAGCCATGGCTGTCTGCATCTCTGTCTCAAAGAAAAATGGGATTCGGTACTCCCTGTCGACATTCTCAGTCAAAGGGCAACAACTTCCATTCATAAGACCCGCTGGAAGTTTTCCTCCTCAGGCCACATGTGGGCCCTGCTTGGTGGCTTTAGGCCAAGAGGAGCCAAAGACTAGAGTGACAACGGTGGGAGGGAGCCAGGCTGAGCATTTGGATAGCTTCATGGCGGGATTGGTGGAGAACCTCCCAGAAAGCTTGTCCCCAGACGCAGACCACCCAGGCTATGTGTCTTGGTCACTTTGGTGCTAGCCTGAATCCACAGGCAGCAGATGAGGACGGAGAGACGAGGGGTGCTGCACGCTGGAATTCAGGAGGCTGTTGAGCTTGGCTGCATTAATGGATATAAATTGGAGGATGCGTTAAAACAGCGGTCACCCTTGCCTGAGATCCCAGGGCAGGCAAAAGAAGACTGCCTTCGTTTTTACACTGCAATTGTCTCAATTCTGGCAAAGCGACTCCCTTTGCTTACCAACACTTGAATGTCTGGGGAATCCAACCCTACGTGATACGCTGAGGACTTCAAAGACATGGGATACAGGAGGAATATGAACTCTGCCACCTCTTCCGCATCCCCTTTTCATAATTTTCACAAGGGTTGGAGCGTGTGAGTATGAGAACGTGTGGGGGAGAAGGAGATGCTTTTTGAATGCTTCCACTGGAGGCAAACGTCTGTGTTCTTTTTCTGGCCCGAACATTTGTGGGGAAACCAAAGCAACCTCTGCAGAACTGCCCCAAGGTTGGCAGACCAAGAACTACTGAACATTTCGCAAATCTGCCCTCGAAGTCCCTACCGACATGGCTTTGAACTTTTCCCATTTCTTTGAATCTTGTGGAAAGAAAAGCAGAATTTCCATATAATTCCACACCAGATACTGTCAAAAGATAATACAACATTTCAGCTATTTACCATTGGGCTGCATGTTTTATAACTGAGATGGAAATGAAAAAGAATTCCAAAATATACCTCAGAAGATAATTCACCCAGATGATGTTTTTCTCATTTGCGTTCTTGGCGTTAATAGCTATTGTGGCACTAGACTGTATCCAAATATATCCTCCATTCTTCTGCATCCAACGATAGTACTTTGTCACACATTGGCCCTTATTCAGCACTGGTGAAAAAACAGAATAGAAGGCATTGCATATTAGGACTGGGACGAAATGGTTATCATCTCTGCAAAATCTGAAGCTTAGAAAGGGGAGGTCCCGGACTTCCCTGGTGGCGCAGTGGTTAAGAATCCGCTTGCCAGTGCAGGAGACACGGGTTCGAGCCCTGATCCGGGAAGATCCCACATGCCGCGGAGCAACTGAGCCTGTGCACCACAAATACTAAGCCTGCACTCTAGAACCTGCGAGCCACAACTACTGAAGCCCGCCTGCTCCACGACAAGAGAAGCCTCCGCAATGAGAAGCCCACGCGCCGTAACGAAGAGTAGCCCCTGCTCACCGCAACTAGCGAAAGCCCGCGGGCAACAACGAAGACCCAACGCAGCCAAAAATAAATAAATTAATTTTTTAAAAAAGAAAGGGGAGGTCCCGCACCCAGCCAGGGGTGCCCCTCTGTACGCTTAATGTAGAATGCCGTTAGTAGGACAAATAAAATCACCAATTCAGCGGAGCAGTAGCTCCGGAGCTAGGGTTACTAGCGTTTGTAGCAAGACTTTATTCCATTTTGGACAGTCATGGTGTGAAAGGAAGGATAACAGGACCGCACATCTTTCTGGCTCACAGAACACCTAATGCGGTGTGGATATTGTCAGTGGGTTTGACATCAGATGGGAACAAAGGCAAATTTGGGTGTGATTTATTCATAGCTTTAAGGTAGCTCTCTTTGCGATTCTGGATATCTGAATGGTTCCAAAGATGCTTTCCTCCTCTGTCTTTGATCATTTCACCTCAGTGCGAGCAGTATCAACCCGTGTCCTTATGTATCGGTTCCTTTTGATCTTGTCGAACAGAATTTATGGTAAGAACTAAATCTACATGGGTCAGTCAGGGGAGATTCTGGTGAGAAGTGTGCTGAACGTTGGAACAAAATACATTCCCTCACCAAATCAGACAGAAACACCGGCCTAAGCGAAGCACAGGTTTGACTTGGCTAGAGCCAAACAGAGTGACAGCTCCACACAGACTCTGAAATATGGCCCCAAATGAAGGAACAAGTAAAAACAATCAGTAATGTGAAACGGTGCCATTAAATATCCACGGAAAGAGAGCTTTAAAATGCAGATGTTAAAAATGATACTTTAACCAAAATCTTGCCAAGTTGAAATGGATTTGATTTGTATCTGGGCACGCTTGAGCTAGTAAAAGGGGGAAGAGTGCAGTAAATCAGCCCCTGAAATAAAGTGCTACGGATGGGAAGGGTTTAAAAGGATGCCGGAAACGTGCACAACCCGCTGTTATCGCTTGGATACGAATTGCAGACTCCACACCCCCCGACAGCGCGCCAGCTGGCCGGCCACTAGAGGGCAGTGTGCACTCGTCCACGCTGCCCACTTTTGGCACGTCCTTGTCTCCGTCTGCTAAAATGAAAAACCTCTAACTGCTGTAATAAATTTGGCTAAATTAGCTGCTAAATGGTTATCTCAAGTAATATGTATTTGCATTAATCATCTTGCTCTAAACCAGAACAAGCCAGAGTCCTAAAGACGTAGTAAATTCATATTGTCCATTTAATTATGGCTAATAAGTGCTCCATATACAATAGTTTCATGAAGTACATTTTGATTTTTTTTTGGGGGGGGGTTGGATGGGTAAAGGGAAGTCACTTTGGAAAAGGGCTGTGTTTAAGGCTGTGGAAGCTCTTCCCATCATCATGTCGGAGCCACTCTTCCTAGCTCTGAAAGTGGTCAAAAATCAAACCTCCATGTATTTGATCCATAAACATATAAACTTCAACGCTTTTCTCCCATTCTCTCTCTTTTTTTGTCTCACAATACACGACATGGATGGTTGTAAAATGTAATACTTATGTCTTAACAGTTGCTTGAGAAAGCCTTGCTTTGATGAGTGCTTCAAAGAGCGGCGAGTTCTATTCAGAAACTATTCTACAGTTCAGGGTATTTTTAAAACCCGGAACTGTCACCTTCTCTTAGTGGTGGGGCTCCACAGGTAGGACTGTACTCTGCTTTTGTAGGCGATTGTAAGTTCTGCCATTCGGCATGCATGGCTTCCCCGGCTCCAAAACTGTGTAGTGAAGCTGAAAGCAGTAAAATACTGACTCTGCCATACAGCACTTCTGTCAAACCATTGTTGCATGCAACAAGATGTGCTTTTATTCAAATCCTCTCAACCTGGTTAACTATTAATAGAGGAAGGATGGGTTATGAAATTCTGCCCACTATTTTCACAGAAATACTTAGAGCATCCCAATCAGTGGTTGGTGTATAATTCTACCTGCTGTGTATCTGGAATAAGGGATAATTTCAAATGGTTCTAGTATTTTTAATAAAGGCAAAGAGACTAAGAAGCCCCTTTTATAGAGTCACATGAAGAAAACACTGAGATGGTAGGCTAGACCAGCCCAGCCTGGCTGGGGATTTTCGACTGGAATTGGACCCAAAGCAGGCAAAATTAAAAAAAAAAAAAAAAAGACCCCACAATACAGTGCGTAGCAAGGGGCAAAGTGAGACAGAAACTATAAAGTCAAATTAGAGTTTGCAGAATCAGCAGAAAGATCACCACGCCCTCTCCTTCCTAATAATACTTTCTCTTACTTACAAACAAAGAAACAGAGAAACAAACAAAATCTCCTTTCTGAAATGCGCCTTTTTGGGTTAAGGCAGCACGACTCTGGGTCTGATTAGGTGCATCTGTGTTTCCTGAGAAGATAAATGCAAAGTTATTAGGACCCATGATTCCACGAATATTATTTATCCCCCAGGCCAAGGGCCATCTAGCAAAGAGAGGAGACCTCAGTGAGAGAGAGGCAGGCCAGGCAAGTTTACGTGATGAAGTGGTGGTGAAAGAGCTGCGGAGAAAAGGACCCCGAGGGGTTCCCTGGGGAGTCAGGAGCTACCTGAGTGCCTTCACTTACCGTGGTCCACACCACAGAGCAGATCCAGGGGCCCATCACCCTCAGCTCAAGAAGACAAGTTTAACCTAATCCGTTAATTTGCCCTGGGCCAGCCTGACAAACAGAATTCTGACAAGGTAGACATTCCAGCATGGTCTTGGATCATGACTGTTTCCTGAGGATCAGTGTTTCTGAATGACACCCCCACGTATCCGTGGGAATCTAGATAACTCAAGATAAGGCGCTGAGTTAGCTCCTATTATAGCATGAAATGTTGACTAAAAGATCACCCCAGTTGCGTCTGTTTTTCGGGAGGACCCATAAAAGCGGTCACAATGGAATTTTGCTTCTTTTAAGATGAACACGGAATAATTTTTGCTTGGGGCTCTAGAATATAAATTTATGATTTGTGGATGAAGCTTCCTGCTTAAAAAAAAAAAAAATCATACTGGCAAATCAGTTGGATCGTTCCAGCTGTGCCAGAGGCAGGATCTGACAGCTTTTCCTGAGCTCATGTGGTCCTAATCAGCTCAGGAAGAAAAGCCACTTTGGTGCCAGTTTGAAAGAGATTTTTAGTTTGTAATAAATTAGACAACTTGAAAAACACAAAAACTTTTTTGATACTCTCTAATCCAGGGCTGCTGTTTTTATTTTGGGGTTTTTAGCTTTAAATAATGGAGAGAAATGAGAGAATGTCTGTGTTAGTCTATTTCACAAAATCCCTTTTGTGGAGAAAACCAGAAATAGCATGATGTAAGTTACTTGGTATGGAAGTCCTTAAAAACCAGTTAATTGTCCCTTGAAAAGAGATAGATCCTCATCAAACCAATGAGCCCAGGAGAACATTCATAACAGTGTGCTCAAACTATAAAGAGAGGAAACCGAGAGAGGAAATATCTATGAGGATCTTATTTTTAGTCTTACACTGTGATACGGTCTGAGTACTTCTAACACAAAACCTGGCATCTTCTCTTTGGCTTATCCCAAAGTTTACTTTTTGCTGTCCAAACCTTTTGGTAGAGCAGCCTATGTGTGCCCACTGAATTCAATGATCACATCATAACATTTCTAGAAAGATGTCTTTAAGACTGTGCAATAGGGATTAGTTTTTATTTAAGGGTCTCAAAACACTGAAATGGCCTTTTCTTAGGTTTTAGAGGGTAAACGTGAAGACACAGCTAGGCTGACTGTGTTTCTCCCAGATGCCCTTTCAGTGTTGGATGGTCTCAGGTATAACCGTGGATGCCTCTGCTACTGCACGACAACTTGCTCCTTTGCGCCCTGAAGTCCAGGATGTAGCCAATTGCTTGGCTGTAATTGCTCAGCTCTGAGGAAAACCAAGAAGTTGTCATCAGTACTGCTCCACCTTCCAAGCTACAGGTGCCTTTGAGTTACAGACTGTGCTCTTCAGAGGACAGAAATGACCCTGCATTTGGGAGAAGAAACTACTAGAGACAAGGAGAGACTTACGTCTTGCTGGGGAACCATTCTAGCCCTGCTCATTTGACCATTTTTGTCTCTAAGTGTCAAAATACCACCCACCCCTAATTGTGAAGGGAGTGGCAAATGCAGTTCAATCCAAAGAAAAACGCTTATGTGTTAGAACACGTGACCTTTTACATCACATACACACTTTGCCCCACAAAGACTGGATGCTCAGATTGATTGACTATCTTTTTAAAAAGTCACCTGGCCTCTTGGTTTGAGCTTAGTGGCAGGCATACAAGAAATGTACTCCTTATAGAGAAAAACTAGCCCCCCCCCCAAATCTGATGAGCTCTTGCTGGAGTGCACATCTATGGCTCTGCACGCAGTGACCAACAGAGGGATTTCAGTGTTCCTTAGGAAAACTTTGTCCACAGAGATAGACTGATGATTGAAAGGACATAAAGGAAGCCTGTGTCTGTGGCAGGAACATAACTCTGTTAGGAACTCAAAACAAATCAGTCCAAGTTTGCCTTCAGAAATATGGAGGAAAAAAGAGAACATGGTCTCTTCCTGTTGGGCTGTTCCACAAAATCAAAGCCAAAGATTCTAAATAGTGAGTTACTTGTGTCTTCAAAAGAAGGAAGCAGTCTAATTCAGTCTGAAGAGGAGATGAAGAAGACATCTCAAAAGCGGTCTTTTAGCAAAGTGTCTCACAAAAGGACATTTTAGAGGTTTGCATATGCATTAAAAAGCTGTAATACTTGGTGTATTCAGGTAAGTATAGAATAAATAGGAAATGGTGAGATCATCGGAGATTTTCACACTTGACATTCACACAGCTGAACAAAGAGCTTCATTATCGTCACGGCAATATGAGGGTGCATCTGCTGCTCAGCTCACCCCCCCTTGAGCTACCTTCATCAATGGCTGCAGAGAATGGGGAGTGGGGGGTTTTCTGCTAGATACTCAAAAATTAATTTTGAATTCACTAATGTGGAGAGCGTGGAAGTTAGGGGGTGTGTGCTCGAATCACACTTTCTACTTAATACCACCGTTGGGTGCTTGGCTGTAGCTACCGGTTTTTCTTTCTACATTCACAAAACTGGCAGATGAAACATGAAAAAGAATACTGACTCTTTAATCTCTGCTTCTCCACCTAAGGCCCAAGGCAGGCTGACAGGGAACTTCATTCTGGAAACAGGACTTTTTTTTTTTTTTTTTTCTTTTTTAAATTCTGGATTACTTTTTCTTCTGCTTTTGAAAACTGTGGGCTATAGGGAATGAACCTGACATAGACTTAAAACAAGAACAGGTTTCTTTATCTAAAAAGTTATAGTCCTTGATGCTTACAGAGGTCATTTTCAAAACCCACAAGAGAGACAGCATTAGAGCCAGGACCTGTGCATTTAGCGCTTTATTTACTTACAATAGAGACAGTTTTTCATTTAGAACTGCTCATAGGATCAAGCCAGGCTTTGATGCCGTGCAGACTTTCCTATAGATTTTGCAATTAGTAAGCTAGATGTCTTAAATAGCAGGCATCCACAGATTGGTTTTTGGTTTTTTTGTAAATTTACGTGCTGAGCAATATTTGATCAAATTGAATGCTATTTGATACTTTAATGTGAGTTACGAGCTTAAGGACAGAAGACCCGTGGATGGTCTGTGAATGACTATGCATCATCTATGGATTTTCCCCCTAATATCCTAATGACAGGCCCTGCTTGAATTGCTATCTGTGTGATTTATAACCTCAGAAGAGGTTTTTTCCTATATCACCACCGCCGACTGACAGATTTTTATTAACTGTTAATACTGAATCCTGTAGAAAACTTTTCATTGATTGAGAACATATCAATTTGTTAAGTTTAAAAAATAAATTCCCCTTTCCTTGATGATAACGTGCTGAGTTGGAGACCAAGGCTTTTGAACATTGAGGGGATCACGTTCTAGGACCGGAAGAGTCAAAGTAATTGTTGGCGCGAGTGACATCCGAGATCTCAGATTTTTTTTAAGCTGTGTTCAGGCCAGTCAGGGAGTTTCAGTACTGTTTATTCCTGACCTGAAATAGTTAAGAACAGAGTATTCTTTAGCCTCCAAACCTTCTTTTTTGTTGGGGGTTTTGTTATATAAAGGGACACAGTGAACTCTTGCGCATGGAATTAAGATTTATGACTAGGAAATCAGGGAAATGGTGGATTTATCCACTCATTCAATAAATAATTGTTTTGAATGTGCCTCTCTGTGCCAGGCACTGGGGGATAGCAAAGTTAGCAAAATCTGTCACTGGCCTGAACTCCTGTCTGAGTCTGAACTGGTCCCAGAAATTCTGTCTCCCTTCCCGGGGATTGGTTTAGGTTTGGAATATGATGAAACACTGCACAACGAGACTCAGGGGGGAAGTCTCTCTACTGTGGGAGACTGTTGAAAATGTTTTCTTCCTTCTGAAAATAAGGATTTACTTGTCTTTGAACGGGAGTCAGATGCTTATCAGTCATTTTTACTAGTAAGTTTATCATGGTGATGATTTATGGAAAGTGGCGTGGAGGCCTATGAAAGCACAGCAGGTCCAACCTGGCCTGGGTAAATCCTTCACCTTCCTTTAAAAATGAAGAGAGGGCTTCCCTGGTGGCGCAGTGGTTGAGAGTCCGCCTGCCGATTAAGGGGACGCGGGTTCGTGCCCCGGTCCGGGAAGATCGCACATGCCGCGGAGCGGCTGGGCCCGTGAGCCATGGCCGCTGAGCCTGCGCCTCCGGAGCCTGTGCTCCGCTACGGGAGAGGCCACAATAGTGAGAGGCCCGCGTACAGCCAAAAAAAAAAAAAAAAAAAAAAAAAATGAAGAGAAATGGAGTACTGGGGAGGTTAAGCTGGGATGGAGGGAGACCTAAAAAAAGGTAAAAAGATGAGGTGAATCTTTTTAAATTTTTATTGGAGTATAATTGCTTTACGATGCTGTGCTAGCTTCTGCTGTAGAGTGAAGTGAATCAGCCGTACGCATACCTATATCCCCTCCCTCTCGGATCTCCCTCCCACCCCCTGCCCACCCGTCCCACCCGTCTAGGTCGTCAGAGAGCACCGAGCTGAGCTCCCTGTGGTTTATAGCAGGTTTCCACTAGCTATCTGTTTTACGCATGGTGGTATATATATGTCAATCCTAATCTCCCAATTCGTCCCACCCTCCCCTTCCCCCTTATAGGCAGGTTTATTTTATGTCTCTGGCAGACTCTGTGTTTCTGGATACAGTCGTTTCATTAAGCCTACTAAATACCTTGAGCAAGAACTATCTAAGTGGTGAGGCACAGGTATACAAAAACTAGTGTTCCGTAAAATCGGGACTATTTAAAGGAGCCCAGACAAACGGCATGTGTTCAGCTGTTCTGTGGATCGTCAGAAATCCTGATACTTTGTTGTGAAAACATTACAGATTCTCCCATGTAGCGGTCACCGTTGAGTGTCCTCTGAACAGCTATTCCACCACTTCTTCCTGGGTAATAGAACTCCCATTTGGGGCTTTATGTGTGGTGGTCTTCCCCCAACTCTCAGGAGGGATAACTGTTTGTTTAAACCAGCCACAGTCATTCCCTCCAGCGTGTGGCTGAGGCTGGGACATTTGATGAAATGCTGGACAATGAGACTTTCCTGGAGGGCCTGTGAGAATATTTTCTTTTCTTTCAAAAAATGAACACAAAGTAGCAACTGACCCTTTCCTGACTTTGGACATTGTCCTGTGAGGAACTGATCATTGGTTGTGCTACAGCTGTCTTTTGATCATGAAGAGAAAGTGAAGACGATTACAGAGGAAGTTGAAGTCATTTTTACTTGGGTTTTCTGTTACTTGTAATCAGGTGGGTTCTGGCTAATGTGTCTCCCCCCAAATTTGAGGAGGCCAGAGAGGGGGTGGGAATTCTTCAAGAGCTTCAAATAACCTGCTCTTTAGTTAACCCTATATTAATGGAAAAACGCTGTATGCTAAACACATACACAAATTAAATCCTATGCTGCTCATTTGTGTTTAAAAAAAAGTTTGAGGGCTTTTTTTTTTTTTGAGATATGCAGGGTGTCATTAAATCAACATTTTAAAGAAAGTGTTTTTTAGAAAAACGATGTCATCTTGTTCTTCATTTTGTATAAAGTACAAGAAGTACTGGAATTGATTTTATTTAGGTTAATTGATTTCTGTGAAAATGGATGATTTAGAAGTACTGTTTCATTTTCTTGATCATGCTTTATGAGAGCAATGGGTTAGTTACTCTCAAGTATCAGGTGTTTCTGTTATGAAAATAAAAGCAGCTACTAACTGAAATAGTAATAAGGAAAAGCCCAAGAATCCATGTTAGAATTGCATTAGAATATATCAGTCAAGGGCTTCCCTGGTGGCGCAGTGGTTGAGAGTCCGCCTGCTGATGCAGGGGACATGGGTTCGTGCCCCGGTCCGGGAAGATTCGACATGCCGCACAGCAGCTGGGCCCGTGAGCCATGGCCGCTGAGCCTGCGCGTCCGGAGCCTGTTGCTCTGCAACGGGAGAGGCCACAACAGTGAGAGGCCTGCGTACCGCAAAAAAAAAAAAAAAAAAAAAAAGAATATATCAGTCAAATCAAAGATCTGGCTTCCTCTCTGAGCAGATAGAAAAGATCACGTGCTACGTTTTGCGTCTTTTCGTGTGCTCTTCAAAGCTTGGGATGCCCTCAACACCTACCCGACGCCCACCCCCATCATATCTCCTGCCATCATCTTCTTTCAATGTCCAGGGAAAACGTGCCTCCTGGAACTTCTTATCCTTCCTTGGTGGCCCCCACCTCTGGGGCTTCTTTGTTTTGTTTACACACCGTGATTGTCCTCATTTTATGCCACCTTTTCAAAACTGGCTGTTTTCATGTTGTCCTCTCTACCAGTATGCAAGCTGCTTGAAGGTAGAGACCATGACTTAGTTATTTTTTAAATTTATTTTATTTTATTTTTTTTTGCGGTATGCGGGCCTCTCACTGTCGTGGCCTCTCCTGCTGTGGAGCACAGGCTCCGGAAGCGCAGGCTCAGCGGCCATGGCTCACGGGCCCAGCCGCTCCGTGGCATGTGGGATCTTCCCGGACCGGGGCACGAACCCGTGTCCCCTGCATCGGCAGGCGGACTCTCAACCACTGCACCACCAGGGAAGCCCGACTTAGTTATTTTTTTAAACTTTATAGCAATACTGCGAAGCTTGTATGTAGTAAGTACTCACAAATGTTAGTTGACCTTGAATAGGGAAAATATGACTGTTCCTAGTCACACGTGCAGCCAAGTACATGGAAAAATATTAACCTGGGGAAAAACTAAAGACCTCCTTTTGCTTACAAGTTGACTACTACTGCTTAATATTAACTTTCTCCACTGCAATTTAAAACTTTACATCTTTGTAAAGAAGTCGATCTCTTTACCAAGTAATCACACTCGTTTCATTTGAACACTGATTGAGATGCCCTCAGAGCCACTTGACTATTCATATTTTACTACTATTAATAAAATTCATTCAATTGGAGGGGGGTAAATGAAGTCCTTAAGATCGTTAGTCGATCTGTATTTACTTTTACTCCGTGTAAAATAATGCCTTCTAAATACTAGCGTAGTCAGGACTTCTCAAACTTTCACATGAATGCGAGTCTGCTAGGGATCTTGTTAATTGCAGATTTGGATTCAGTAAACCTGAGGGTTGGCCTGAAATTCGGCATTTCTAGTATGTAGTGGAGCAGGGATACTCAGCTGGTAGGTAGGTCCTTGCTGGTCTCTGTTCTCTGTGTTTGCCTGACCTTGGACTTAAAAAGCTAAAATCAGCACTTGCTGAAAAAGAAAAAAAGATGTAAAGTAATAATACTAACTCACTCCTGGGAACTTCCTTTCAGTCCAGTGGTTAGGACTCCGAGCTTCCACTGCAGAGGACACGGGTTCGATCCCTGGTCTGGGAACTAAGATCCTGCATGCCGCACGGCACGGCCAAAACCAAAACCAAAACCAAAAAATACCTAATTCACTCCTGCATAAAAACCTGACTTTATTTTGTCTCCATTTGACAGTCTTTTTAGTTAGTGGACAGGCACATGATGTAGGCTGACTTGGCTTCTGAAAAAAAGTCAGACACGGCAGCTATTAAATGCATCTCCTTTCATGTGAATTTTCATAATCATATGGAAGAAGAGGAAAAACTCATTTGCTCTGGGGGGAAAATGTCCAGCCAGTGATCAGGTGGCAGCTCAATCCCTGAAGACCCAGCGCTGGAGAAAGCTAAGATCAGGAAATAGAAAACGTCCCCTGTGCCATCTGCATTTGGTCTGGCCATCAAACTTCACACCTTCCCTTCTTCCTTCACTCGTTGCTTCCTTTACTGCAAGCGATGGCTGCATACCCGAATCAACAATTACATTCCCCCTTTGTTTTTGTGGCAGATGACAAATGCATGGAGGACATCTTGTGTTTCCTAGGCAGGCAGGGCACTTACTTTGATTGATGCTCGGTTGTGGAAAAAAATGAGCAGGGAAGGAATTACAATGGAGGGCCTGCAGACTGGAAGGGGATATACTAATTAGTCCTGCATTAAGCAGTCGGCTTGCATTTGGTGATGAGACGCCTTCAGGAGGGAAGTGTAGGGGTTATTGGTGCAAAACAGCGTGGAATGCATTATGCCAGGTAGCAGTGGATTCATTTTGTTAGGATGTATAGAATTTTGTAATTAAGAGAGAAACAGGCTACTGTATTCTTTTTTAACAGCTCCCCAATATATTGGGTAGGCCGTGCTTTTTGACTCTAATGATCTCATAGACAAGCTGAAAAGTCCTCCTCTCTCTCTGAAATAAATCTTCCAGAGTTTCCTCATCCTGGATCCAGTTCTAGGAAGGGGAAACTGCCACCACTTCTATGCTTGCTGGCTCTTTCTTTCTAAAGCTCCACTGCTCCAGAGCCCGAGCCTTGACCCTTGCTGCTGGGACACAATGTAATAAAGAGAAAGGAAGTTTTCCCTCAGGCCACTCTTTCCAGGTTTTAGAGAGTCGTTGCTGATGTGACCTGGGAAGAACCCTAAGGATATCTCAAGGCAAATTCAGCATCTTCCATAGACAGGGGCGAAAGCAAAATGCAAAGCGTGTTCCTCTGGTTAGCATGTGTGGTTTGCCCTTCTATTTTCTGGGCTATAGGCAGAGGCAAAGCAGTACATGGTGAGGCGTTCTCATAATTCAAGAGTGACACAGATGCTCTAGGTAACGGGAGTGTGTGACTCCAGGGAGATGGGACTGGTCA
Organism: Orcinus orca; assembly: GCF_937001465.1. Taxonomy (NCBI): domain Eukaryota; kingdom Metazoa; phylum Chordata; class Mammalia; order Artiodactyla; family Delphinidae; genus Orcinus; species Orcinus orca. Next base: position 137,000,835 of record NC_064560.1, on the reverse strand, counting down.
TCTTGAGGTCAATACATCCTGAGCAATGGAGAACTGGAGGGTGATAGGAAAAGGTGCTCAAATAATTGCTAATATGGGTGATTTAAAATTCAAACCTTGAAATGTTGATTTGCTCAATTTGGCCTGAAGAATCAATGAAATTGGGTTCAGTGACTCCAGTGAGGTGGCTTAGAGAAAAAAAAAAAAAATCACACAGGTCTTTGGTCACAGTACGATAGAAGAGGACCTAAACTCCCTTGAGATCCCAGTGTAATTTCACTAACCCACCGTGTTGGTATAGATAATGATTCCTAGTGATTCTTTGTGTTGAAACCCAGTGAACTCTCAGGCGTCTCCTGTTAACCTAGTGGGCGAGTAAATGGTCCAAAGTTTTTGGTTCAATTTCTCAGAGTTGTCAAATCCTGGTGCAGCTGAGATCCCCTTTTACTTTTCTTATTCTAGAAACAAGTTCATCTATGGATTTACAGATGCCTAGGCTAGCAAAATAGATCTAAGTGATAAAGATAGCATTGTGAGTTAGCAGAGGCTGTCGAGTCTTTTTATTTCTTTAAGTTTTATCCATAAACTGGAGCATAAGACACATCTCAAAATATCAGAAATACGATCAGATGACTACAACCTGCCTTTCATGGACAGAACCAGGAATTGTGCCAATAGCTCGAGGAAGAAAAGCTAAATAGTTAATGTGGTTTATTTTTTAACCATCCCTTTGTTTTAGAATTCTATCTTATTCTTGAGCTGATTCCATGTCACCATGACCTTCTCCTGCCAAGAAGGCACAGTTAAGGCATCCTTCAGTAATAGCCTAGGGCTTTGGACAAGCAAGATGCTTTTTTTTCTATGTTTACACAACCAAGACTTATTACATGCTCTGTCATTTTGTTACTGGGCTGGCTTTGGTCTGAGAATTAGGTAAACATCAGACATTCCATCACATAATTTTAGACTCAATCTTACTTTATAATGATGTTAATGTTTACTATACAAAGAAAGATGCATTTGTATATTTTAGCATTTTATTTCAGTCACAGAATGCAAAACCTGACATTGGCATCAGTTTGATGTGTGTGTGTGTGTGTGTGTGTGTGTGTGTGTGTGTATGATTGAAGATATTAAGCACTACAAGAATGCTGAAATTTCAATCTGATTAGGATCAAAATTCTTCAGGATCAAAACACTCCTTTTCCTCCCCCTACAGTTTTACTAATTGTGTGCTACTTGACATTGTGGAGTTATTCCACAGCGTGATAGCTAAATATGTGAAGTATATTTTACTGTGCTGAATTATCAGCTCATTCTATTTGTTTTTCATGTGTTTAAGGTTATTAAAAGAACTTAAAATTAGAAGTCATGTGTATGGGTTGAAAGACTGAACTCAATCATTGTTAGCAGATGAAATCGTAAAGCAATAGCCAGCATGTCAATATCAAGTAGTGAAAAAAAAAATCACAGAATTTGAAAGCATACCTTCTCTGTTCATTAGTTGGCAAGATACCAGAAAAATTAGGATACTAGCACAATAGTGAATGGCGGACGGAGTTGTTTATTTTCAGCACTCTCAAATTACTCCAGGTACTGAAAACGAGATAAAAGTAGATCGGAAGGAATGGCATCAAATGTATTTGTTGGAGGCCTTGCTTTATGGGAAGAAATGAACTGCCCTGGCTCACTGTTCCCGAGGAATTGTATTTCTTCAAGCTGTAAATCAAATCCCGGAGAGATAGCATGACGTTTTCCAAATAATAACAGAGGATGACAAAGTTCCTTTTTGTCAGCATCAGGTTTCTGAATTTAGACCTCGATTAAGATTCCAGAATGAAAAAGCGCCCCCCGCCCCCCACACACATGGTCTACGACTGTGTCTTACAAACAATATATTCATTTTCAAAGTCTGGATCTCTGGCATATCCGCATCCCAAAATATATTCATAGCTTCCTCCAAACATCCTGATTTTTCTCCATTTTCTCTAAATTCCCAGCTACAAAGAACCTGATGTGTCTTTGCCAGAAACAGCATCATTTCTTCCCCCAGTTAATTGAAGAGTCATCTGCTTCTGTGATACCCGACATCCATTCGTTCTTAGCAACAAGTGTGTTCCCTAAATCGCTGGGGGGCCATACCAAGGCATGCACTCTGGGTTGGGAGTAGAATCTGACAGAGCAGCCTCACAGGCAGGCTTTTTTTCCCCAGAGACACAGTATATACAGAATTTGACACTGACCTTGCTCCCTTGTCAGTGTTGCTAATGCAGGGTTCAAAACACAGTACAAGGGACTTCTCTGGTGGCGCAGTGGTTAAGAATCCACCTGCCAATGTAGGGGACACGGGTTCGATCCCTGATCTGGGAAGATCCTGCGTGCCGCGGAGCAAGTAAGCCCGTGCACCACAACCACTGAGCCCGCCCGCCACAACTACCGAAGCCCGCGTGCCTAGAGCCCGTGCTCTGCAACAAGAGAAGCCACTGCTCGCCGCAACTAGAGAGAGCCCACAAGCAGCAATGAAGACCCAGCACGCCATAAATAAACAAACAAATAAAAAACACAGTACAAGATGCTCACAGTTTGAGACTTCGGCTAGCTTCGTGTCTCTCCATTACGCTTCTGAAGATCTGAGTTTGAAATGATTAAACAACTGCAAAGGGCGGGAAAGATCTGAAACAGCTCTCCTCAACCGTGGCCAGAAAGGGAAGAAGAAGTTAATACAGAGGCCACCTGGCTGGTTTTACTACATAAAAGCTTCTGCTTCAAGCTGTGCCGTCTCCTTTGTGTCCCCTTGCATGTATTTAAAAGTGGAGCTCAGAACCGGCTTTAGAACCTTCTAGGACTACAGATGGCAGGGCCCTCATTTTCTAGGAAGAGTCTACCGAATGGTCATAAAAAGAATCTCTTGTTGGAATAGGGCAGCCCTTTCCTAAGAGGTCCACCAGACCAGTGCCTCTTGCCTGATGGGATTGTCAGAACCCTTGCACACATAGTGAAAACAGCCCTGCTGAGTTTGATGAGGGAAGAGTGCATGAGGACGCTGGTGTGTGAGTCACTGCTTGGACCCAGTCGGAACACTGCTGGTCCTGCTTTGCTTAGATGCCACAAAAGGTGCCTCGGAGGTGAGCCTGCTGGCCAGGAGCTGGGAACCAGACTCAAAGAGCTGAGATGAATTTCTCCCTTCCAAGAGTCGGGAGATGGAGGTGCCTGCCCCTCTAAATAACCCTCTTTCTGGAAATACAGTGAAAAGTCAGCACCTTTGAGAGCTGCCGTATCCACATGAGGCACTCTGCCCCTGTCCCCGGGCTCCCCCCTCATCCCAGTTTTGCTGCTAGTCAAGTAGGAATTTTTATGCGGCTCTGGCCTAGTTGAACTTGTCTTCTCCCATGTCTGTTTTGAAACTGAGACCACAGATTTCACGGTGGAGTTTGCTCTCTAGAAAATGAAAGGGTCAAAAAGGCACTTAAGACAGAGATTCCCCCATCACTTCATGGGAGAGAGAGCACAAGAGACCACGAAATCCCGGGTGAGCGCCTGCAGATCCAGCAATTTCTCTGGGCCCTGAGGTCCAGCTTTCAATCTAATCCCAACAAAAGTTGGAGCGATTTATGTCTCACTTTTTCTCACTGCGCGCTGACAGGCATCTCAAATGTACAGGAGATGTGAAGGGAGAAATTGGCATGGAAACCAAAAGGGCATCTGAGACTGTTGACTCCGGCTGGGATCAGCTGTCCCCGTGCATAGGAGGTACTTACAGTCCAGGTGACTGTGCCTGATGCCCTCGACGTCTTCAGCGTGGATGAAGTGGTAGCATCTTTTCCCTACAATGTCTACAGGAGTCAGATCCATATAATCACTAATCCTACAAAGAGAAGAACACAGGCTGGAAATCAGAAGGGAGGGGAAATAGAGAAACTGTTAAATGACTTAGAAACAAATATACTGACAATTTTCATTATACCAGGGTACCTGTGAGGACTTGGCACTGAGGGAAAACCTTTTTTAGATAAAATTATTTCCTTTAACATATGAACAGTCTTTTTCTAAAGTAGGAACTGTGCTAGATCAAGCAATTGTGTTGAAATAATTAGATAGGTTTTTCTTTTCTTTTTTTAGTATCAGAATACACATTGAGACAACATAATTCTATGAAATTATTGAGAATCAGGAACAATGCGAGATCCTCATTAGAGGCCAAGATAATTCAAGGTTACATAATAAAATAAAAACATGTTATGTTTATACCAAATGATTAGAGACACCTTTCATTTAAACAGATTGGTCTTCTATTGGGTATTTCCATGAAAAAGGGCTTCGGCTGCTTCTTGGCACAAAGTCCAAATTGGCATTTCAAGGGATATAATTTAAATGCTGAGACATACAGATGCCTGGGGGTATTATCTTTTCTCGTCTGAGTCATTTGGGAGCTCAGCTTTCACTCCGGCCCCTTTTAACTGGGACTTTGTGGTGGATTCCACACGGAAACTTTTAAACCATCCTGGCAGCTCTGCCAGCCTTGTGCTCGACCGTACGTGTGTGTGTGAGCTTCTGTCACTGTCCAGCCGGCAATGTCCTCAGGCAGGAGCACAGAAAAAGAACAAAAACTGGAAAGAAAACGTTGGGGGAATCTGCCTGGTTTACACGAACACGCCAAAAGGCGGCTTCTCTTCCTCCCTGTCCAGGTTCAGATTCATTTTGGTCCATCCTGAAGAGAATTTATCTTTTGTTTAATTGATTCCCTTTACTGCCCCTGTTCTTTTCATGGTTTCTGACTTATCAAATATGAAGTGAACCTTTAGCTACGGCACCTTTAAGAAACCCATGAGATTGCTGCTGGGGAGTGAAATCTGACCCCTAAAGACAAGGAAATAAGAAACCAAACCAGACCAAAATGATATGGAAAGGAATGAAAATACACTACCCAGTGAGTGAATTGCTCAACATCTAGCAATTTAAATCATATTTTGGGCCAAACTAGAATTCTTGGAGTGTTTTCTCAGGATTCCATGGTTTTCTGGTACCAAACAGATTAGTTGGTGTTTTCCTAAAACCATTAAATGCTTTCCAAGCACAGTTTATACCCCCTTTCTGCAAACGAGGGAATCAGGATGTCATTAAAGGCCTTCGTGGGTGTTTCTGGAATTTGCCCGCTCCTCTGAAAGCATCAGATGTGGGCTTTGCCCAAGGCTGTCCTAGGGATCTGCAGAGTCAAGGAGCGGACTCTATTTTCTAGTTAGCAGATCCCTAATTCAACTATAAACCCTGGGAAAAAGGCACTCCATTCTTTTAGGGAAGACAGTTCTTTATTTTTTATTTGAATGAAATCCTTCAAAACAGTGGAAGTACTTTTGTACTCTCAGAGCCTGTTACCGTGGTGCATGTGACCAGCTCAGTGTTCAAAGACCTCTTAATATATGTGTAGAATGCTCTAGACCAGTCTGATGACCTGTATCAGGATCAGAAGCCTGATGGCATCTTGTACGCCGAGCCTCAGTTTCCTTATCTGTAAAACAACTTCAGAGGCTGGTGAGGGGATTAATGAATGAAATGACATGAATGTAGCACAGTGCTTGACACACAGGTGTGCTGTTCCCTCAGATTCAATATGCAATTGCCTTTAACGGGGATCCTTTTTAATAATGACTGTCATCTTCAGTGGAGGAATAATGCTGTATTGTACTGGCTAATAAGGGGTTGTGGAAAAAACATTTTTTAATGGGAAGAAAAAAGCATAAAGTGGGTCACAGAAAGTGATCTCAATTACTAGAGTGGCACCATAAGGCACTCAAGTCCATGGAGTGCATCAAAAGAATTAATCAACCTGTGATAACAGGAATGAGAATTAGATGATGGCTTGGGGACAGGACAGTCACTGGGAGTTACGTAAATAAGATGAGGCTTCGTCTTTTTTTGCGGGGATTGGTGGTTGTGAATCTAAATCGAGGGAGCCGACGTATGTTTCCAAAGACGCAAAGCCATACTCCATCCCCTGGCTGTCTACCTGCCTCCCTGGGTGTCCAACATTCTAACTTTTAAATCAGAGGAGAGACCGCTTTGTGGGCTGTAGTTGTGTTCTTTCATGGCTGCATGTGTATGAAAGTTCCACCTCAGCGGTTATTCCGATTCGTTACCATTTAGCCTGACTTCTGAAGAAAAATTAGAGACAAGGAATGCGGGGGGATCCCACAGGAGGCATGGTTGTTGAATATGGCAGATTGGGGTTCAAATCTTGGCCTCAGTCAAGGCACTTGACCTTTCTCTCTAAGCTGAAACTGCGTGGGGCCAATGGACACAGGGGCAACACCGACCTCACAAAACCGTCCTCAAGCTTCAGTGACACAGTGCATCTAATGCACTTCACATATAGCTGAGGGTGTAGCAGGTGTTCAATAAATGTTCTCTCTCTTTATTATTCCTGGCCAACTCTAGCTACTCATTCTGGCAAACTCATCTTTCCTGATTCTCTGTGGCCATGGCAGAATACCTTAGACACGGCCAAGTATACAGTCATGATGAGAAAATTTTAATAAATACCCCCAAAACTTGGAAAATAGATTGAGTTACTCATTAAATAATAGTGACAGGTTCATGATATCTTCTACCCCCCTGAACACTAAAAAGCTCAGGGCGGGTACTCTTTTCCCATGGTGAATTCTTTCCTCTGAATCAAAGCTTGACCGGAAAGGGGAGGCATTTCTAACTTGATCTCAACATCTTTAGCGCTTCCTAATGGACTGAATGCAGGCGCTGTCTGTCTTCCTCTTGGCTGGGCCCTGAAGAGGTCAATTTCCTAAGCCACTTGACCATTCCTCTCTTTTGTCCCCACCCCCTCCCCCCAACCCGAAGGCAATCACAGGACTCAGCAAACATGTGCTGCCTTCATGCCTGATGATAATCTGAGCCACAAAAGTGTCCCCACAAATTAATTCGGTAATTCTCCCCGTGGCACCAGGGTGGACGGCGTCGCCAATCTTCCTTCCCACAGCCGACGCGTGTTCACCTCCCCTCCCCCCTCGCCCCCCCGCCCCCCCCCCCCCCCCCCCCGCGATTCTCTCTTCTTCAATTCAGTCTGATGATGGGCTGGTGACTTCTGGGTGAAAGGTCTGAAGGGGCACTGTCCCATTTCCTTGTCCCTTGCTTTGTGCTCAATGGAAAAGTGAACTTTATAACCAGAGGCTAAAAAGTCCTTTTAGAAGAGCTCAGTCTGCCAAGTCATACGTATGATGAGTCATCTTTCTTTAATTTATCACAGTGAAATCCTCAGGATTACAAAGCGTCATTGAATAGTTTTACAAATTTCTTTTTTGTCTTTTTTCCTCTGGGGGCCTCAAATTCTCATTTGTCCTCTACATGTTTTGTGGACTGAATGTTTGTGTACCCCCTAAATTCGTATAGTGAAATTCTTACCCTCCATGTGATGGTATTTGGAGGTGGGGCCTTCGGGAGGTAATTAGGTTTAGATGAGGTCAGAAGGATGGAGCCCCCCCATGATGGGATTAGTGTCCTTATAGGAAGAGGAAGATCAGAGCTTGCTCTCCCCTATATGAGGACACAGCAAGAAGGCAGCCCTCTGCAAGCCAGGAAGAGCGTGCCCCCTCAGGAACCTCAGCAGCCTGTACCTTGATCTTGGACTTGCCAGCCTCCAGAACTGTGAGAAATACATGTCTGTTGTTTGAGCTACTAGTTTATGGTAATTTGTCCCAGCAGCCTGAGCTGACTAGGACAAGGTGCTCAATGCCTCTGTGAACACTGCCTGTCATGAGGCTGGGTCCTTGAGGAAGTGGGTCTGGCTGAGACATCAGTAGATACCTCTTACTGCATCGTTTTGCCAAGAATGTCTCCGCCCACCTCTCTCTCTGGGTTCTCGGCCAAAATGGGTCTTAGTTATAGCATCTGGATGCCTGGGAATCCTAATTCCATTCCATTGTTGTCCCTAATGCAAATCAGGGCAGCGATGTAAATTTCAAATAAAAAGCATGGTTGGTGTCAGTCCAAGCAGCCATTAAAAGTAAGATCAGGATTTATAATGAGCCTCGTTGGGAGAGTAAAATCCTTCAGACTGCTGAAAACACCGGCCCTTACCGATGCGCAACACACAACAGGGCAAATGAAAACAAAAACGAAGTACCTATTTTCACAGTAAATGATATTGAGGTCCATATTTACTCGAGTGACGAACATATGGCAGTCAATTCTGACTTCATTGATCGTAGGGGGAGGCAAGGCATGAGCCACAACCACGAGCCCCATGATTTGGCTGGGGACGGTCCTCCCGTGGGACAGCGACACCCTTAGTCGTAGCCGGCCCGTTATGTGAATCACCTGTAATAGAACATTAAGTACAGGACATAGTCAAATTTACATCTGGGCTGTAACAGTACTTCTTTTGAGAAATGCAAAATTGCATCTGGAATAACCAATGTTAGCTTGTATCTCGTGTAATCATAAGGGCTGTCAAAGTGCCCTCAATGTCCTCAAGGCAAGAGACAAAAGAGAAATAATATTATACTCTCAGCATTTCTCAAGGCAGCGTTATTACTATGCTATTGCTATTTTTCAGGACTTTTTTTTTTTTCACATTTAGAGGAAGTTCATAACCAGATAAAAGGACAAGAAAGTTGAGCCCTGAGCTGCAAAAAGAAACGTTTGCATTATCAGCCCTTATTAATGGATGATGTCTGTCTCTCTCCAAATCTGTACTGAGTGGGATTCCATGGACATCTCCTTTCAGAAGTGTGGCTCAGAGCTTTCCTTCATTTGCAAAAAATGCCAGACTCCAATGATTAAAAAACTCAGTGACAGTGAAATGAATGTGTCCTTCTGAGCATAGAGATCCCACGTTAGGCAGTGCTAAGTTACCTGTACATGTAACGTCATGCTTTCTCGCAGCGCCGTCTGGGACTGAAGGTTAGAGGACCTTGGAGTATGATTTGTTCCCTAAGCTCATACACCACAGTAGGGTCAGGAAGCCTTGCACCATTTTGGTGGCGGCTCAGACGTACTTGCTCAGAAACGGGAGGGACAACGTTGGGCTGTGATTTTTGGTTTCTTAGCCAAAGTATACCATGGGTAGTCCAGGCCACCCTGAACCAAAGGAAATTGGTTCATCATCCTCACATATGTTAAATAATATTATTTTTATAAAGCCATCTTTGGAAAAAGTTCCTTTGTTTGTAAACTGAACATAGGAGAAGAGTCATAGTGTCAGTTTCCTTAAACGATGTTTCGGGAAAATGAAAGCATAAAAGGATGGAAAAAATAAGGATTTGGGTGGCATGCTTCCGGATGATAGAAGGCAGGTGTGTATATGTGGGGGGGGGTTGGAGACTGTGCGTGTGTGCATGTGTGTGTGTGTGTGTGTGTGTGTGTGTACTCTAGCTGTGTTCCAGGAGCCCTGTGACGGTGTGGCAGACCTTCCCAAACCCAGTTGTAGAGGTTCTCGCTGCCATTCCCGGTACCTTGGAGCTCAGTTTCATAGCTGGCTGACTTTCTGTGTTTGGTTGGCCTCTCCAAATGCACCCCTGCGCGCCAAATCATTTTTTGAAATTCTTCTTTTCCCTCCTTGCCAGAAGGAACCAAAGTGGGAAGTGGGTCTCTGGCCTCCCAGGAGCAAGAAGAACTAGCATCTGCTCTCCTTCCTAGGGGCTTGACTGGTAATTCCTTTTTCACTGTGTTTTTGTTTCCTTTAAGTTATTCAGTTTTCCAAAAGCGAGCCACACTGCTCTCAGTCAGGCAGCAGGATCAAAGCTTACGGAGCTGCCCTTTGGAGTCCTGGCTGTTCTAAATGATATCTCTTCCCTGTCCCCTTTCACGTTTGAGCCCAGAGCCGTGGATCTGGAAACACCAACGAGGAGGATTATTTAGGTTATTTCAGGAGCAGTTTTTTGACCACCCGCATTGAAGTAGACTAAAATCATACTTAACGCACCTTTGCTTTAAGCTTTGGTCAGACGAGCTACTTTATGAATATTTGAAAATGTTCCTAGAGGCAGGGATGCTAAAACATCATCACAGACACACGTTTTTGCACGACCCCATTAACTAATAAAGAAATAGCTAAACGAAATGGGATTAGCTTCACAGGAGGGGTGTTAACAGTCCCTGGTCCTCCTCCCAGGTAGGCTCACATAGATGCTCATTTATCATTATCTGTCTTCTTTTCTCAGGAACACTCAGCTTCTTGGAAAAACACAGAACTATAAATGCTCAGGAAAACTCACACCCAGAAATGATACGTTAAATAAATCTCCACTTGGTATTCTCTTCCAAAGCAATCTGAAGGCATCTGGGCTAGCAAACATTTCTGGGAAGGCAGACAGGCTGCTGGGGGAGCTGTGTGCATGCAGATCTACCCCGCCTCTGATCTCCTCCAGCTTTGCCTGTGGCCATCGAGGTGTTGAAGGGGGTCAAAAGTTGGGTTGAGTAGATTTGCCATTTCCTGATTTTGTTCTCCTGGACTCAGCCTCTCTGCATCTCAATTTTCTTTTCTGTGCAATGGGGATAATGACTATTCTGCAATTACGTTGTGAAAATCAAAGGAGGTAATGGTGGTGAACACTTTCCAAATTGTAAAGAAGTCTACAAATTTCATTATAATTCTGATTGCCTGTAAAACTGTCAACTGAATAATATGGGTAAGGACTGATTATTCATTTAATCTTGACCAAAGGCCAAATAAATTATTATTACTTTAAAGGATCGTGACATTTCATATTTGGGAGAAAAATTGGGAGGGTCTATTTTAGGCCATTCTCCTTTTCATTTTTTTGGGTGAGGAGAGAGGCTTTGGAACATTCATTCCCTAACCAGAGTCATCGGGCTTGGAAATGGCAAAAAAGAGCCTAGAATCTTGGTTTCTAGGTCGTGTTTGAGCATCATTTCCACTTTGTTATGCTTGTATACATTTTATGTGCGTATTCATATTGAACAAAACATTAGACGTTTATACCGGATGCCAATTTCCTGTGTTAAATAAACTGTATATGAACCTTGGAAATTATTTCACTTATAGCCAGAAGCCCAGGTTATTTGAAAAGTCTTCGAGAAATTGTACAAACTAAGAAGGAAAAAACCAAAGAAAATTACCAATGCAGTAACTTAACAGTTGTCAAGAAATGTCAAAGAACAATCAGAGGGTGTGTTTGTCTGTATGTATGTACATCTGGGGGTGAGGGAGGATGGTGCTGAAGAGAAGAAAAGGGATATCTGTTAGGCCCTGTAATTAACTTTGGGGTTTAAATTAAGGTACTTCCCCAAATCTATCTCACAATGCCAACAGTTTTTTTTTCCATTGTGAGAAGTTATGTTCAGATTTTAGAAACACGGCCGAGAGCAGGTATCCAGACACACAGACAGTTGAGTTTTTCACTTTGTATTTGCTTTGAAGGCCTGAGGTGTTGAGGAAAGAGTATGATCAGAAGAGCTGGGCACTGGCACTAGCTCTGGTACTGTGTAGCCATGCAACTATGATGCTCAGAAAATTGAAATGACTCGCTTACTTTCCAGGTCAGCATATTAGAGATTAAAAACCTAGTACAGAGAGAATAAATACTCTGTAAACGTGTCTTTTGTTTTCTTAATAGGGTCATTAAAGGGCATTTTATTGGTTTTTTAGTTTCTGAAACATATTATGTGCAAGGGACCTTGATAGATGCCAGGGAGAAAACAAAGGTGGATCAAATGTAAACCTGTCCTCAAAGGGTTTACAGACTACATAGTGGGAGGAAACATAAACAATTACTTGTAATATCATAAGATTGGGAGGGAACACAGTGTCTGATCAAGAAAGTGGTTCTCCATCCTGGTTATGTGACAGAATCTCCTATGAAGTTTTGTTTGTGTAAACATGGATTCCCAGGCTGTATAGTCCAGAGATTCTAATTTGGTAGCACTGGGCTGGGGCCCAACGTTTGTTTGTTTTTTAGAGCTTCAAAGGTGATATCTACTAGGAGAATGTCTGGCTAACGGATTTGGAGTTCTACTAGCGGTTCCCAACCTTGCTACACGCTGGAATCACCCAGGGTGTCTTTAAAAGTCCCCATGTCCAAGCTGCGCCCAACACCGGTTAAATATGGACTTCCAGAATATAGGGCTGCTGAGAGGATTAAGTGAAAACATATAGAAAGGTATATGCCTAGGTATATGCCTGATACACAGTATATGCTCAACAAATACTATTTTCATTAAGTAACAAGTGTGCACCATAAGAAAGGGATAGAATGAGATCTTTGGGAGGTCAGGGTAGGTAGAAAATACTTTTGACCAAATGGATCTGGAAGGCTACGTGAAACTGGCATTAAAATAAATTGCCGTAAGATATAATCATAGAATGGTGAAAGGGGTTCCAGATAGAGAAAAGGACTGGAATATAAAAGAAAAGATAAACAAATCTAAAAGAGAACCTACTGGAGACACCCAGGGCTCCAGGAGCATTTCAACTGGTGTCAGCAGAAAAGTTAGAGATGGGGCAAATGGCAGGTCCAAGCAGTAGAAATTGGTAGTGGGACCTGGAGAGAAGCACCATGATTTTAAGCCTGTGTCATAGGAAGATGATGATGATAGACTAAATGGTACGTGGGAATACAGGAATCACTCACAAAGGGACAAAAAAGATTTCCCTGTGGACATTTTGCATTTGAGCAGCCTGGGGAAATCCTGGGCAGGGTGTCCTGGGGATAGCTGGAAAAAGGGGTTGGTTACTTAAGAGAAGATAGATGAAGATATGGTTTTGGAAGACTTGGTTGGTTGGTTGGTTTGTGCTTCGTTTTGGTGTTTTGGCTGGAGGTGATAGTTAAAACCAAGCAATTCAATGCAATTACCAACAGAGAAAACACAGATGAGAGACGAACACCAAAGGCATCCCCCCCGCCCCCCCGCCCGACCCCAGCGCTTTGAGTATCTGAAGCCTAAAGCAACTTAGGTGCTTCTCTAAATTGAGTTTCTTTTAATCTATAATGATTAATTTTATTAAAAAGTGAACATTTCTGAAAACTCTAAGCCCGCTTTTTCTCCATCCACAATTCCATTCTGACGTAAATGCCAAACTTGCCGCATGGTCACCAGGCCCCATGGTAACATCCCAAAGAATGGGATGGCTTCCTTGTAGAGTTAAGCAGGTGAATGAGAAATGATTTTGAATACAAACATACAGGCCTAAATACTAATAGTATGTCAAGAACTGTGAAACTATAAAAATAACCTAGTAACTTTAAAGTGAAAGGAATACTGTGGAGTAGAAATAACGTTGAACTGGGAAACAGAACAATTCATTTGATTTCTGTTTCTGGTGATTTTGGCAAGTCATCTAGCTTGACCAGGGCAACAGCTCCTAAGATATAAAACGGAGGATAAGAATCAGGTGCTGATACCTAGGGTTCTCGCTAAGTTCTAGAGAATTCCATGAACTAATGCTCAATAGAGGGGCTTTCACTGTGCTGTAGGGCTACCCTACCTCCCACTCCCCTTACCCATGGCAGAGGCAGAAGTTTCAGAGGACAGCTGCAAGTTACTAAATGCAGAGCTTACTTTAAGAATTAATCAATAGGGGTTTATGGGTCACAACCGAGTTGGAACAATGCTTTGGTTTTGGCCAATGTCAGGTGAAAATTGCCTCTGTGTTCTAAAGGTTTGTCTTAGCCTGGTCTTTAATCTGCAGGCATTCTTCAAAAGAGATTTCTGAACGAAAAGATTCTTTGCCCCTGAGCTCAATTTTATATAAGAGCTCAATCCTCACATTTCCTTTCATTGTTCTTGTTTTATCATAAAGAGCTGTGCAAAAATGCTAAAGCCTGTATTTTTCTAAACCCCTTACACAGTACTGCCCAGATACCAGCCACAGAGAAGCAGCAATGCAAAGGATTTCTGAGTGGAAATCCCACCATCTTTGATGAAAATGTCCAAATTAGCATCATTTGACAGTCCCACACGGAAGAAATCATTGTTTGACTTTTTTCTTCTGACACGATGAGCGGGTGTGCGTGGTGCAGAGACTACATGTCCACGGAGTTTAGGACGAGTGTGGGAGTGTTAACAAGCCATGTTTCTTGGACAAATATATATTTCTCTTCCTGCCATATGCTCCTTTCCATCGTCTGTTGGTGATAAACACTTAGATGTGCTCCACTAATAACTTCTCATTATAAACGAGCCCATCAAAAAGACCTTGATAGGGCTTCCCTGGTGGCGCAGTGGTTGAGAGTCCGCCTGCCGATGCAGGGGACATGGGTTCGTGCCCCGGTCCGGGAAGATCCCACATGCTGCGGAGCGGCTGGGCCCGTGAGCCATGGCCGCTGAGCCTGCGCGTCCGGAGCCTGTGCTCCGCAACGGGAGAGGCCACAACAGTGAGAGGCCCGCGTGCCACCAAAAAAAAAAAAGGAAGTGTTAAGTATTATGTGCATTATTTTCCACACATAATGTAAAGTACAGAATGGGGCCACGCAAAGAGGGGAACCAAAAATGCTGCAGGCAGGAAAAAAACTATGATTCCCTGGGTTTAATGCATCTTCAGAGATTTTTTTCACTTGTCCTTTAGGGGAATCCAAATTTACCTTAAAAATTAGGCTTCCTTCTGGCACTCTGGTCTTTTTTCTTTTATTCCCCTGTAGAAGTCTGGTTCAGCATACAGATCATCAAATCACTAGCTAAGGTGGGAGAGTCAGCTAATTACTTTTTTTTTTTTTTTTTTTGGCTGTACACGGGCCTCTCACTGTTGTGGCCTCTCCCATTGTGGAGCACAGGCTCTGGACGCGCAGGCTCAGCAGCCATGGCTCATGGGCCCAGCCACTCCGCGGGCATGTGGGATCTTCCCGGACCGGGGCACGAACCCGCGTCCCCTGCATCGGCAGGCGGACTCTCAACCACTGTGCCACCAGGGAAGCCCCAGCTAATTACTTTTAGGTGATGGGGCTGAGGTGTCCCACAACCTGCTGAAAGATAAAGGGTTAGCCGGGTCTTCTGAATCTAAACATCTAGCCTACAGCCTAACAACTTAATCTAAACCAGCGTGAGAATATCAACCTCATGTAAATTACTTCATGCAAATTTTTAGGCAGTGGGTTTTCCTGAATTTAGACTATATCATAGGTTGGAGAATCTCCCCTGACAGGTCCCTCTGTCCCTGTCTGTCTGACTCCTGCCCCCTGGGTCTTTGCGCAAGGCCTGGGGGAAAAACAAAAAAACAACAACACAACAATTTAGCTGAGACTGAGTACTTGTCCATAGATGCAGACACTGTGGAGAAGAGAGCTCACAGCTGAAGGAGGTGCCTGTGGGCCCCGGGAGGGGCGGGAGAACAGCAGAATGTTATCTTCCTTCCCTTTCCAGCACCTCAGATGTTATTTCTAGAAACTGCCTGGCTTCTAGTAATCTTCATCATAATTCACAATGGGACTTTAGCAACTGGGCATAAGAAAAGACAGAGGAGGGATAAGTTGACTTCTCAAGGCAGAGGTGAGATTGAAGGGAGGGGGAGGTTCGGGGGCAATGAGGTCTTCGCAGGGAGCAGGTGAAGATGCAGGCCTCTTCCAGGGCCAAAGGGGATGCAACAGAGGCAAGGTGGTTGTGGAATGTCATCATCATCAGCTAGGTATGGAGATGGCAATCAACTCAGGAACCACATGGGTGGTGGAAGGCTTTCTGGGAGTTTGTCCCTAAGAATTTCCCTAAGATCAGGGCTCTTCAGAACTGGGCAGGATTCAGCACTTAAGGCTAGAGGACCAGCAAGAACTGGAGAGCGTTTTAGATGGGCTCAACTTCAGGGCAGCTCTAGCAGTGACGAGAACGGAGGTGAGGCTGGGTACAAGGGAAGTGTCCAGGCCAAAGTTCAGGAAGAGGAACCCTGGCAGAAGCCAATCCTTTTGGGTAAAAGGACGACAACTAGAAAGTGTGAATTCTCAGGGACTCCATTTGGTTTGAATGGAAATGAGGTGAGCCAGGAGGGGGAATGTAATTGGAACACGACCAGTTGGTGTTTGGTCTGATTGCTGAAAAGACTCATTGAAGGTTGGCTCTGGAAGTGGACAGGCCTAAAGCTGTAGATAAGGGCATTCCCGACTCTGGAAGGCAGAGGAAGGAAGGAAGCTAGGGACTAATTTCTCTATTCTCACTGAGCTCCTAAGGTCCTAAAGGCAAAGACTCATGCATAAGCATGAGGACAGGCATTCTTCCTCTTACAGATGGAGTTAACTTGCTCTGTCCTGTACACAGATAACTAAATGGGCCTGGCACATGGGGGAAAACGTATTTTGTTCCTTAATTGGAAAGCCCATGACACCTAATGCTGATATCAGGGATTTATTTAAAACCAAAAAACCTCTAGGGATAGTGGTTTTTAAATTTGAACATGCACAAGAATCACTTGGAGAGCTTATTAATAATATGGATTCCAAGGTCCTACCCCCCAAACTTTAGATTCTTTAAAGCTAGGAAGGGACCTGGGAATCTGCATGCCACCCAGCATTGCCAGTGCTTTTATGCCAAGGGTCAGCACAGCCATCCTTTGGGTCCTGCTTTAAGGGCAGCCCATTCGTTCCATCCAGCTGCAGCTACATCTTTATCTAGAGCTGAACGGATCTAGAGATCTTAAAAAGATGATCCAGAGGCTCATCACAGAATGCCTCCTAAATGAGGAAAGAAAGATGAACACACATTTACAATTAAATCAGGACCGAAAAAAACCCTACTCTGCAGAACACAACCCCTTGTCTTGGTTCTTTGGAAATGGAGGATCAGAGCATGGTAAGCAGAAACGCTGGGCTGATGTGGGATCGGGTCATGTTTTCTGTGCACAGGGCTGCCTGAGAGAGGAGCTGGGAGCCCGGGCAAGGCTCCTTTATTTGTGGCTGCACTGTTGTGCCCCATGCCTCTTGGGGGAGGTGGCACTCTGCCAATCCCCGCCCCCCCCAGCCTAGCCTGCCCCTGGCTTAGCTCCTGATTAATTCAGGGGAATCCTGGGAGGTTAACCCTTAATTTGATGGCTCCAGTGGGGAGCTTGAGAGATTGGTGGTAATTTATCACCCTCATTTTTTTTTTTTTTAGTGTATAAACATTTTCCAAGCAACAAATCAAAAATTATTTTTAAAATCCACATTTAAAAAACATTAGCTACAGGACTCTATTCTTACATGACTGTATCCTCCAAACATAGCAATTACTTCTCATCCATCTCCTTTAACAAACTTCAAATATGTAACATAAAAAATATAGCTACAATTACAGCCTTAGATTCTCAAAGTGTGGCCAGACTCCATACTTGTTTCCTGTTCCCTTTGGAGAAAACAGTCTTTCTTCTACCAGAGATAAGATTTTTATTGGGATAGTTTAACTAAGCTGAAGAGATTTCCTTAACGAGATTATGTAAATGTATGCCAAGGATATAAACCACATTTTCTCAGAGAGTGGAACACTTCAAATATCATTTAATCAAACAGGACCATGGGTAGAAACACCTCCATAAATTGTTAAGGGACGAAGCAAGAAGGCTGAACTATACACATCTGATCAAATTTCGTTTCATTCAGTTACTTTATTAAAGTCTCCTAGAGAAGGACAGAGGGTCATTGTACCTCTGTGGAGGGCAGCGTTTTTATTCCTTTGTCACTTGATGTAGAAGAGGGGGTATCACCCCTCACGGCCCCGAGAGGTCCCTTGTGGCTTAGTGCCACTGTCTTGAGGGTAGAGAGGCAGTTCTTCTCAACGTAACAGACTGCAATTGTATGTCCGACAACATTAAAAAGAAAGAAGAAAAGGACTCAGAGCTAGTCTTATGCCAAGTAAGGAAGAGAAACTAAGATATAATTCAGATATTTTCTGTTTTCTATCCTTGCTGAACACCTTTGGTGAATGTGTGTTTTACTTAAATTTCTTGAGTTTAGCAACACGTCTTGTTCTAAGTTAGTCTCCCAAACCTTCGTTTCTCTTGAGTTTGCTAACAGAATTTATATCCACTCTAAACTGCAACAAATGGCCAAAGACAGCTGTGGACTTCACCGGATGCTTCTCTGCGTGAAGACAGTGCTCCGGAGAGCTCTCTGCTCTCCTGACAAAATGTTAAGGCAGCCCTACTCTATCCCCTCCACCTGCCCTGAAGGTCTGCAGGAGAATAAATGATTGCATTTTGATAAGAAGGGAAAACCTTCAGAGGAAGAACTCTTAGATATGGGAGTCAGCTACTCCTCTCGTCCTCAGTTGCAGAGGATACAGAATTAAAGACAATTATCCACGTCAATGGGTAGAACAGTCCTTACGGAAGGGCAACTCCGCTGTCTCAGGAGCTGAAATATTTTTTTAAAGCAGCCATCCCCTTAAAGGGGAAACACACACATATGAATACTTGTATTTCTGATAATTAAAAAAATTGCAAGCAGACAGATGGGTCATAAATATTGTGAAAAAATGAAAACCCCAATATTCCCCAAATTTAGATATGAAACTCCTTCAAAGTCAAACCTAAAAATGTTTACTTCTCAGGAGGCTACAGTAGGTATCTGGAACTCTTCAGTGATGCAAGAACAAAGAATTCTCTTACGCTAGGCACTTTAGACCCAAACAGGTGCAGGAAACAAAGAATACACAGTAGGAGCCAAGGTTCCTCAGTCTTTCTGGCACACTCAGGCAACATGCAGCTCTGTTTGCTGCAGCGCCCTCCTTTCTCTGTGTCAGTTTCCTCACTGGGGAAGCGAGTGGGCCTAACTACGTAGGGTCTAAGACTCTTCCTTACTGTGGTGTCTGTTAAATCTCGTATGTTTAAACATGAAGCTTTGACCCATCATCGAAGCCCTAAATCTCTATAACTTTCCATCTCTCTTACCTTGGTTTCCATTCTTCGTGTGGCCTGGGTGTTATGGGTTAGCCATTGATTAGCAAAGGACACTTTCTGAAATGTTTCTCAACCTGCCCTCTAGATGCTATAGCTAATATTTTATAAGGCGGCTTAATTCAGTCCTAAATTTCATTCTTAATGAGAGTAATTTCTAGGAATGACATACCCCTCAAAACGTCTTGCTGTATGGAGTGAATGAATCCACGCCCTGCCTAATCCTCTTTGTGGGCGGCGTCCCAGAAAGACTTCCTGCTGGAGTTGGAGGGGGCCTTGCAGACTACCTAGTGCAACCACCCACCTTACAGATGTGGAGACTGAGGCCCGGTGAGGTCAAATGTCTTAGCCAAGGACGCAAAGCCAGTGAGTGGCAGACACAGGAAGAAAAGCGAAGTCTCCCCATCTCTTGCCCAGTACCTCTTCCACTGTTCAGCAGTGCATTTCAGAGGATACGTTCCCTTCCACTTTCCTCTTTTGTTTTCCCAAATGTGTTTCTGTCTCTATATAAATAACGCGATCAAACCTTGGATTTTAACCTTCAAAAGACCCCATGGCACTGACATGGGTTATTATCCATTCAGCATATGCAATTCAAAATGCTCATATGACTTTTGTGCGTGTCACCAGCTCATTTGCTGCATTTGGTTTATTCAGCCATGATTAGAGATAGTCATTTACAGTCACACATTTGGGCACTCTTTAACAAGCTTCTAGCAGTTTCCTTTCCAGAGCTGTTTAAATAGATGAGGGTGTGGTATCAGCAGCGACAGCAGTTTCCTCCATCCTACTGATTATCCCTGCTATGCGTATGTCTTTATCAGAACTTCCATTTTGTAGAAAGGCTTTAAAAAAAGAGAAAATAACCCAAAGATGCACACATTCCAGAGCCAATAAGTCATCATTTCAGGAAGACTGACTAAAAAATTAAAATGGAAACCAACACACCATAACCTGAAAGTTCCCTGAAAAAAAAAAAAAAAACAAACCCTCCCTCTTTTCATTTTAAAGAATACTTTTTGAAGTAATTGGCACAAAGACTGTTCTAGTGCAGATTGCTGCAAGTGTGCTCTTGGCAAGAACATCATAAACACTAGAAAAACTTTAATATGCTCGAGAAGCCAAATACAAACTGACACCAGGAACTCAAGTGTGGGAACAAACAGGGGAAAAAAAGAGAGCATTTCAATTTAATACAAACCTACATACAAAGGGGCCAATTTCTCCGATTCATGGTTTAGCATACAATGCAGCTGTCCTCTGAGTGAATACAGAATAGTTATAAATAAGAAATTAGAATGATCAATTCGAGGGAATTTCTCAAGAGTCCTTTTGATATGTAATAGGGCAACTATGATGCCTGAGAAATCCAGACATCAATGCATTAAGGACATCAGGTTGGAATCTATTTAGAAAAGGAGGGTTAAAACTTGAAGGAGCATCTCGTTGATTTGACCTTGTAGCAGAGCCTCTGCAGGGAAATTCAAAATGAATAGCTTTACCCCTACCTGTAGCCTTGCTTTCCAGGTCTTTAAAATATAAGTTTGAATACATGTAACACAGGGGGGAAATCATCTAGGAGTGTCTCCTACGTGGCACAAAATGGGAAGAACTGTGGACTTTTGCACTCTGCAGGATACGGGGAGAGTCTTTAATTCTCTTTATACCATCGGATGTAAGACGAGAACTATTAAAAAAAATTTTTTTTTCCTTCCTCAAGTCATCATCTTCTTTGCTATTTTAGGGTAACGATTCAAGGATTTGGAGATTTTCTGCATCTTTCTCCATCCACATTTTAAATTTATCCCTGATTGTGACCAACACTTATTTTACCCTGAAACTGGAAAGATCACTCCATTTTCACAGTCTTGCTAAGTAAGATTTCTCCTGTAACCCCCTGGAGTTCAAACGTGCTATAGTTTTTTTTTCCCCCCCTTGGGGAACGTTTGAAATCCCCTTTAAAAATAATGCCTGCAGGATATTTTCCCCTAATACCATTTAAAGAAACTTGAAAGCATATGGCTCTCGAAGCGAAGCGCAAAGGGTTCTAATGAAGTAATCAGTAACACTGTTCATATGCAGACTTGCACCAGGAGCGTTCATACCCAACCCGTATCATTCTTGTCCATGAAGTAAGGTTCTGCAGAAACTCCTTTCCTCCACGTGCCCTGTAAAGGCTTAGTGGGCCACAGTACTCAAGCAGTGACTTTCAACCTTTGAAGGATGGAAGGCGGTAGAAAGGCTGTATCAGGATCAGAACAGTCAGTAGCAAAGCAAATCAATCTAGTAGCTTGTAAGGCAACTCGAGACAAATATTCCTCAGTCGTGCAGCCTCGCTTCATAGTGTGGGAGGAGAAAATAAAATTTCTTTATAGGGTTCTATTTGATGTAGTCCCTAGTAGCTTTGCCATTACCTTGGGTGATTCTCCACACAGCCAGCCAAGACTAAATAAAACAAAAACATGGGATATTAATGCACTTTCCCTGGAACTGGGAAGAGCATGCTGTTCTCCTGCTGTTTTGCAGTGGATTCTCTAAATCCATCACAATTAACATCCCACTTCTTCAGACACAACCTCATTAGTGCTGAAATATCACATCTTGAGCCATTTCCTTGGGATTTTAGCAAAACAAGTAATGATTCTTTTGATTATAGGAGTGACTTGTGCTATCATGACTGCCAAGTAAGTATGCAACTGTTTAAAAGAACCAGAATCAGCACTTGATTTTTTTATTCCTGCTTTGGTTTGGGCAGACATCCCCTTCCCCACCACCCCACTCATACATAGCATCTCTTGCTTCATAGCAATGGGAAGGGGAGGTAAACAGTGGGCTGGCAGGTGTCTGAATGACTCAGATTCAAGGGCAGGTACCTTACTCTTTCCTGGTCTATAACTGGTCGGATAAGGCTTCTCAAATGTCCAAACACTCCCGCAGCATTTGATGTACCACATCCACACTGCATGATTTCATTCATTCCACAAGTACTGCTGAGATTAACCTGTGGCCGGGCACTGTTCTTGGCTCAGGGGATACAGCTATGAAAATGATGCACAGAGAGGGAGTGATGAGATCCGAGGAATGTTTCTGGCTGCCGTAAATGGCTGCTCTGGGGGCCTGGGTGGAAGCAGGAAGGCCAAATAGGAGGCTCCTGTAGAGGTCCTGGTGGGCGAGATGATGGTAGTCCAGGAGGAAATGATGGGAAGTAGCTGCACTGTGGGCGCACTTTGAAGGTAGAGTTGAGGGAATTTGCTGATGTATTCAATGTGGGGTCTGAGGTCAAGAGTGGACTCAAAGGATACTCCTAAGCTTTTGCCCAGAGCTCCAGGATGGAGGATGGAGCCACTCACTGAAGTGGAAAGGGCTGGTGGGTGGCAAAACATTTTGAGGAGTGGGTTTTGTTTTGGTTCTATTACGATTGAGAAATTGTCAACATTTAAGTGAAGACTCAGTAGGACACAGAAGTTTAGATGCACTTCTTTAGTCTCATTCTTTTCATAATTAATTCAGAGAGCTTCTATATATGCTAAAACATAACCTGGATTTCCTAGTCCATGTCTGAGAGGATAATGGGGACACATTCTGATGAAACACACTGTTGAGTCAGGACTAAAGACAAGCATAGCAGGCCAGGTAAGCAACAAAAATGCTCCAAGTTATAAAGCCCAGGATGCCTGCAGACACTTTCACAAGACAGATTCTATTCTTTATATTTTCTTTAAATATCATTTCCAAAGCATCTGTCTTTTCAAGCAGGGGGACACATTTCAAAACCCAGGCCAGGAGACTAAACCCAGGTATCTCAGGCCACGTTCATCCCCGGATAGAAAAGTACAGATGGCACTGTGTTTAAGAAGGTTCAAATTTAATGTTCTAAGAAGGCAAGCACTTTCCCTCAGCCCTGCCGCATCCCACTTTGCCTGGTGTCTGGAAGACATCTGAGTTTATGATCGGGAGGAAGAAAGACAACGGTTCCTGCTGGCAGAGACCAGCAAATATTTAGAGAACGTTGGTCCACTTCGCCAGGGCTCTCCTTTCAAAAACACTTGTGTAGAGCACTGTGGGCGGCACACTTCCCCAAAGCAGTGACCTTCTCCTAGAGCTACCAGAAGACTGCTGTTTGTATTTGATTTCCTTAATCCCGCTAAAGCAGCAAAGGCGGCTCAGGTGATCATTTATTTATAAGAAATTATAATAAAACTTCAGCAATTTGAACGCTGTGTAAAAAGTGGGAGGTATATCGGACAGAGGCAGGATAGCCAAACTTAGAAGTGAGCATTATGACAATTTTTTGGTTTATCTACCCTTGGAATCAATTTTGTCATTTTTAATTGACCGATTTTCCCTTCTTTGCTTAACAATTTATTAATTGATTGCTATGCTCACACAATTAATTCAAAAGCTGGCAAGTTTAACTCAGAGAAATCAATTTTCTTTTACCAACATGCCACTTAAAGTACATTTTTGGAAGCCTGGGTTACCAGAAAATTACCTTCAAATGAATCAACAAGGAAATTAGATGGTAGTGTCCCTTGACATCTGTCAATCCAAAATATGTCAGTTTCTCCCTTTTGTTTGACTGGGCTTTCTCTGCTGAGTAAGGGATTAAAAAAAGAAAAAACAAACCTGGATATTAAGTACACTCTGCCTCTTGAGGCAGAGAAAGGAAAGCAGTTTCTTTATATAAACAGGCACTGTTTAAAAGAATTTTCTTTTCCACCTAGAGAAATTTGTACAAAAGGGGTAAATCTTAAAAGAGAACATGACAGTGAAGCTCATCGGTTTCTTCCCCCAGCAGCTTGTTCTCCATTTTTCTTATTTGAACCCTTACTAGGTGCCACCACTCTGCCAGGCCCTACGGGAGCAGACTTGTCAGGGGGATAAAGATGAGGCCAGCCCTAAACGAGACCTGGAAGTGCAAAGTGCAGGGGAGGCCGTGGGAGAATGTCCTGACCAGGCATGGTGGGGAGGTGATCATGGAAGAGGCAGCCCTGGAGCTGAAAGTTTACAGACCAGTAGGATTTGATTGGCCTTTAGGGCCAAGGACTATTATAAGCCAAAGCGCAGAGGTACAAACTGCTGTTTGCGTGTAGGAATTGAGAGGAGTGCAGACAGAGGACAGAGGACAGCAGCTGGGGAAAAGGCTGGAGCAGGGAAAGCTGGCTGGACTGTGGAACGCTGTGAATGTCCTACAAAGGAAGGGTGACGACTTTATAGACAAGGTGGGAACCGCTGCAGACTTTTGAAGAAAGGATCATATGACTTGAGCTATAGGAAGAAAACTGTAAGGGCATTCACTCAGTCATTTAGTCACTTATTCATTCATTCAAATGGGCAATGTTTACTTAACCTTTATCAGGCACTGCTCTGTGCCAGTCGCTAGGGGCCAGGGGCCATCACAGTCACTAAGGAGCTCACATCCCATCTATCAAAACCTAATTAGATGTGATCAGGGCTATAATAGGAAGGTGAATCAAAGGATGGCCAGCAGCCTGTTGGAGTGAGGGTAAAGAATAAGTGTGGGTAAGGCTAGTGTTCAGCTCTCACTCAGGCTTGACCCTCGGACCTCTCTCTATTTTCAGTAACCCTTCCATTTCATCAGTAAAGCTAGAAGTGTGGAGTGCATCGCTGCTCTTGGACTCATCTTTGATCCTCTGCTTCTCACTTCCCAGATCTAGTTAGTCATCAAGGCTGAGGAATTCTTCCTTTACCACGTCTCTTACTACTGATGTCACATCCATTCCAAGTGCCATTTGTTAACATAGACCATGGAAATCTCACGTGTGGACAACTGGGTGGGCAGCTTCCTAACTGGGCTCTCTTATTTGTTTCCCACACTGGTCCATCCTGCATTTTGCTGCCAGGTTCATCTTCCTGAAGTGTTTTTACACAGAGGAAAGCAGGCCAGGAATGATACGGTCTCCCTCATTTCCTTGTGGTGTAACTTTGGAGCAATCCCACGACCTGGCTGAGCCTCTGTTTCCCCTATTCATATGTGATCATCTTTGCCACCCCTATCTTACAGAATTGCTAAAAGAACCACATGAGGCACTGCATTTAAGATACCCTGAAAACACACAGCACCATTTAGATATAAAGTATTATAATTACTACTCTTACTCTTCAAGAAACTTGATTGATTCTGGAATAAAATTTGGGCACCTTAGCTTTCATGGAAGTCTTGTGACCATTCAGTCCGAATGTTTACAACCTCATTTTCTATAACTTTCCTCCCTAGACTCCAAATGCTTTGCACACCATCTCCTGATCTGCCTCGTGTTTAGCTTCTCTGTACCTTTACTCACACCGACTCTCAGACCAGGAATTCCTTCCCTGGTCCCCTCCACCAGTGAAAATAATATTCATTTATCAAGATCTATGTCAAATTTCTTTTCCTCTTCTTTGGCCACTCTAGCCCAAAGTTGTCCTCTTCCCTTTGAATTCCTACCATTGTTTCTGCCGCCCAGTCAGCACTAGAGATGTACTACCCGGGACTGTTCTTTCCCTGTCTCGGCCTCTGTCTCTCTCTGTGCCTTCGAGGCACAGCGCGTCTTTTATTTCTCTGTCTACCTCTCAGGACACAGACCAAGGGAGGAACTCAGCTGATGAGTGGCTGCCTGGACACTGGACATCTAACTACCGTGTGAGAGCCCACGAAGTCCCTAACCCTTTGATCCTTACAGTAGCCTTAAAGGAGGTAGGGCAGGTATCGGTATTTCCATTTTATAGATAAGGAGCTGGAGGCTAGAGAGATGACGTGTCTGTGATTACACAGCTAAAATACAGTTGTGATGGTCCTCCAGGTTCAGTGCTCTTTTCCACAGACCACCCTGCACCTCCTGCCACTCGCTATTCCTGTTTTGATCCATCTGAGGAGTCTAGAATTATCCACTCTCCCTTCTGCCTGAAAAACTTTCAGTACAAAATTGTCTTTAGAAAATATATACTGGTAAGATTCCTCTTGGGGTTAATTACTCCTTGACTACAACTAGTTACTTCAAGAAGCCACCCTGTTGGAACTATAGGAAATGTCCAGTGAGTTCGGCTTATTCTAGCCCTGAAGAGCACGCTTATTTCCTTTTCAGGGAACATAAAGGATATTACTGCTTACTGACTCTGGTAACTGAATACTTTATTTCAATGCAAAGAGTAATATATAAGGTTCCCATCACTAAACGAATTCATAGCTGGCTACTATTAACACTAGACAACTCGTTACAACAGTAACCAAAGTGAGTAGCCGGATCACATCAACAGTGGATTCATGGCCATTTCCGTAATCCTTTCCCCTGAGGCAACCCCCAGGTCCCACTGTGAGGATGGAGCCATGACGGTGATTTCCAGACACTTCCTCCTCCTCTTATGAACAGAATTCCTGCCCTGTGCCTCTTCAGAAGTAAAATGGGTAATCTGTAGGCTCCTATTCAAAACAGTCTCTCTTCGGGCTTCCCTGGCAGCTCAGTGGTTGAGAGTCCGCCTGCTGATGCAGGGGACACGGGTTCATGCCCCGGTCCGGGAAGATCCCACATGCCGCGGAGCGGCTGGGCCCGTGAGCCATGGCCGCTGAGCCTGCGCGTCCGGAGCCTGTGCTCTGCAGCGGGAGAGGCCACAACAGTGAGAGCCCCGCGTACCGCAAACAAAAACAAACAAACAAACAAAAGTCTCTCTTCACAAAAATATATGCACCAAGAACAGAAATAAAATGGGGAAAAGATCAATTCCTAGTGATAAACATAAGCTAAGCCAATATCTTCTGAAATGCTAAAATATTCGATTTTCCACTTATAATTCAATAAAGATAATATTGGATATTAACAGAGACTTAGAGTTTTCAGAACATTTTCACTCATGTTGTATTAATCTCATAGTAACTCTGTGATATTTCAGAAGGGGCACTATTATTTGCTTTCAGCAGACTCAGGGAGGCTAAATGATTTCCGTAAAGTCATATACATACCAAATGGCAAAACCAGGACTAAAACCTACATTTGTTGATTTTAAGACCACGGCTTAGTACATTCTACCAAGTCACCAAAAATGCCATCTACAAGATTATTTTTGATATTAGTCATTACATATACAAGAGCTACTTATAAATATCTGTATTGATGATTATTTTCAGCTTTTAATAATTTATAGATAATTTCTATTAATTTGTTTGGTAGCTGTATTGGGCAAAAACAATGACTATTACATAGCTGATGGCTGCAGAGAGAGTTTAGATTCCAGGGACATTTGTGAATCAGTTTCTGTACAAATAGTTTAGTCTTCAATTAATGGTTAATTTTTATACAACCCACCAAATTGATTCTGTGGTAGTCTTAACCAATCATAAATATGCCTACTGAATTGTCTAGTTATTTTGGTAAGACATATAACGATCCCTCTATCTATCCACAGACCCATTTTTCTATCTCCCTCTGGCTTGTAGAAGATACTACAAACAGTTCTGGAAGTTCACTAGCGTTCAGTACTCTTAATTCTGATTTTCTAAGTGATATGTTCAAATTCCAACATGAGTGCTGAAAACAAAAGACTGAACCAAACTAGAAGTAGCACAAGTGTTATGGCTCACGGCAGAACCATCAGGCACAGCTTGGAAGAAAGTCCTTCTCTATGAATGGAGCTAAAATAATTCACAGTTTTCCAAAACTCATTATTATCTCCTACTCACTTCTAAAAAAGGATTCACGGCAGGACATTGCATCTCTTTCATTGTATCTCTTTCATTGTGACGCCATTCGCCTTCTCCTGCACTCTGTGCCCAGATAGGCTAGTGGGATGCTAGGGGTGTGACTGATGGTGAGTTCCAATGGTGCTAATAGTAACAAGTCATACATACAGGGAGAGGCTTTTGGTCAGGTTTCCTCTGGAGCTGGAAGTGTCCGCTCTGGGCCTGGTACCCTGCTTGTGTGTCCAGTACCCACCCCCGCAGTTGGCTCTGGGCTCCTCCATTTGGCTAACTCTGGATGCCCAGACCTAAAGACTTGCCCTGCTCTATCGTTGGTTTCTTACATAAGATGTCACATGGCAGCTAATAATAACCCCCAAACAAATAGCCCAGTGAGAAATGTGCAGATTTCAGGAGGCCCCAAATGGTATCTTCTGTCAGCCCTCCCTCACAGTAGTCAAACACCACATCTATGGACCTTTAAGCTCTACAATTCTATGATTCTTAAGAGGGAATGGGGAAAAAAAAATGTAGGAAAAGAATCTCAGAAGAGTTTGTGGTATTTGTTCTCGGGGTCAAATGGACAGTGCGGATGCTCTGTCATTCTCTGAGATGGATTGTCTGTTTGTGCCTCTGTAGTTTTTGAAAATTCAGTGGGATGGGGATGGGGACACACACCCTAGAATTGACGTGACATATTGCCTGTCCACACTCCACTGAAGCCATGGCCTCCCTAGGCTCCTATTACCACCTTGGAGCCAACATTCTGGGCCTGACCCCAGCCTACTGCCCCTCCCACCACTTTCCCCTCCCCTGCTCCTAAGCATTCCATGGAAGTGAGGTCAGAGAGGAGAGGAAACTAGAATGAATGGAGGACTTCCTTGGCCTCCCTGGTAGGTGAAATGTGTCTTTGATGTCAACCTTTTCCATGTCCCTCTCCCTGCTCTTGCTGCCCAAATTCTCCCTACTCTGTTCTAGCTCTGCTGATACCCATGATCCCAAATCACACTGTGTCCCATCCCCACACCCTGCCTATTGCCTTTGAAGAATATCAGAAGAGAAGAACAGCCCTCTAATATTAGATGGTACTGCTCTACTGCACCACAGATTACTACCGCCTCAGCTGCTCTCATTTACTCCTTCTTTCTCCAGCTTCCCCGCCCCCCTCAGGGGGGTCACTGGGCACCTCTGAGTGCTGTTTCTCCTGCCGTTCATCTCACTGGTTACCTTAGTTTCTTAGTTACAGGGGCGGTAATCAACTCCAGGGTAACCAATTTTCCTCTTCACAAAAGTCTGAACTGGCAAGAGAGACACCCTAACGCCTGGGAGCCTCTTCTAAGCTAAAGGTCTACAGTCCCAGGCCTGGGAACTGAGGGAGGCCAAGCTACAGGGATGGATAACTTTTCCCTAGGAAAAGAGAGCTCCATATTTGTTGCTCTTGTAAGATGGACCTCTGCCCATATTTTAGATGGAAAAAAGTAAAAAAAAAAAAAAAAAAAAAAAAGATGAGGGAGAACAAGCTTGGCTAGCAAAGGCTCAAGGAAAAATAAATTTCTTCCTTTCCCTAAGAAGGGTTCTCCTTGTGTCTGCCAGTCATAGCTCGGAGTCAGGTCAAGGAACCTGTAGATTTTTCTGGATATATATTTTCCTGCTTTCTAGGGTATTGGCTGCACAATCTGATAAGAGCCGTGACTAAATGAAGCCTATGATTTGTATTTCTACAGCCACAAGCGTACTGGCTGTTTCTCCTCCTCCAGCTTTCCTCCCCGCTTTGGCTCTGGAAGGTTCGTTACTTACAGTTACTGTAGAATCAATCTGAACTGGCCAAAATCAGTGATGGAATTTATAGCATAATAAATCCCCTGCCACACAAATGCAGTTACACATGAATTGGCTTTTGAGCAATTCTTTACATTGCGGGGTGTACTGTTTTTTTTTTTTTATCAATTTACCAGAATCATCTTAAGCATATTTTGAGAAGTAAAATCCTGACAGCTACAGAGCAGATTTTCCCAGAGGCAGGTATTGTTGCAGAAAAACAATATTATTGATAAAAATCTTAGCGTGTTGGAACTTGGAAGGGAAACTAAATACATCTTTTTCATTCTTCATGCCAGTCCTTTAGAGCTCCATTTCCTTAACCTCACGTTGCATTCCACTTTCTCTTTGAATTTTTATTTTTATAAAAGTGCTTTAGTACATCTCGAAGCACACTAATGAACTGTTCTCTAAGAAGAAACAGCCTTACTAAAGTTGGCTTTGAGAGGCAGGCAGAATTTGAAGAGCACTGAAAAGATAACGCACAGATTGGGGTATCAATGATTTTCCTTTTTGAGAGTCTGCAAGTTCTAAGATAACACTGGTATCTGGCCCATTTTTCTTGCTAAGTGCCCATCTTATGGGTAAATCCTGCTTTACAGCATTCTGATACACAGAAAGTTGAACTTGAGCGTGAAAGACTGAAAAAAAAAATATCAGAAAGACAGATGGCAGGCCGTCCTCCCCAGAACTCAGTTTCATATTATGCGTGTGATTGCTAATAGGCAAGCACTAAAAAACAATCTTCCTTGATGGAGAGGAGCTGATAAAGTGTCAACATAAAGTTAGACTGTGGTTGCTCCAGTTATCGAAAGCTCTTCTGTGAGTTTGGTCCCATCAAAGTCGGCTTCTTACAACCG
Source organism: Orcinus orca (assembly GCF_937001465.1). Lineage (NCBI taxonomy): Eukaryota > Metazoa > Chordata > Mammalia > Artiodactyla > Delphinidae > Orcinus > Orcinus orca. The sequence goes on along the minus strand of NC_064560.1, from coordinate 136,970,693 downwards.
TAACAAAATTTATGAATGCATATGTCTATAAAGTGACTGAAAACAACCCCTAATGCGTATTTGTTTATTGTGCGTCAGCTCTGTGTGGCTTTAGCGCACGCCAAAAAACCAAACACACACCCAAACCCATCTTTTGTCCAGTTCTCTTTTCTAGCCTCTGCATCTGATAATGAAAAAGTCAGGAGCCAACTGGGGATGTGATTTCCCCTTCTATCCTGAGAGCTGACTTAAACAAAAAGATCTCCTCTTAAATGGCTCCTGCATGGTTTGGGAGGGCACTCCATGGGGTTGCACTAGCTTTGCAGTGACAGAAGTGGATGCATTTGAGAGCAATGGGGAGCATTGACTCTTCAGAGAAGAAAAAGATGTTTGAGAAAGAAAAATAAATAAAATCAAGTGGTTAAAAAGCAACTCAACTAATGATCTGCAACACACAGCACCACGTTTTGTATTATCTTTGATAGCAAGATAAAGCCTACGCAGACACTGCAAAAATAGAGCAAAAGTGATTTTCTTCTTTTTATTTTTGAATGTTTGTTTTTAAAAACGTAATTAAGCGTTCAATCCAGGAATATAAAATTTTATTTTCTGGGGAGAGGGAGGAGAGAGAGGGTGAAAATATGCTCGTAGTGAAAATCCAATAGCTACATACTGTATTTGATTTTTAAACATATCACTTAAAATATTGAATATTTGCGTGGTTATCACATTCAGATTTTATGTCATTGGTTGCTGTTCGTTCGAGAACAGTCGTTTAATTGCAGATGAATTGTAACTGATCTGACATGCAGAGATCTTTCTGGAACAAGGGGACTGGGTGCTCAGATAGTACTGTTTATAAAGGTTGCTACAATTACTAGAAAGGCTGGATAGCTAACCAGCATTAGAAGTAAATGAGTTGATGAACAAATACTTGTTTTTTTAATGAGAAAAAAGTTGTCATCCTTAAAGCCAGGGGTTTTAGTAAATGGTATATATAAGGGAAACCTTAGGCTGCCTGAAGCGTAGGCTTTGCTTATATTGTGCCAAGTACCCAGACATTTCCCAGAATCTAGATACCTAACAGTGTATAGACCAAGTAGTTGGGTGACTGAGGTCTGTGTGAGTCTTCCTTTTCTGATTCATTTTGCAATCCAAGATTTCAATGCATAAAGAATTTAGGTTTTTTTTCTTGAGTTACTGGTTCTAGAAAAATCATATTTCTGCTTTCAGAATATCTACTTATACCAGCGTCTAAGATTCAAGTGGGGGTGAGGGGAGGAAATCCCTGTCCTCAATATAGGGCAGAATGATGGAAGGAAAAATACACTGAGAAAATTCCGAAGGGAATTATTCAATGACTTAAAGCCGCATACTTATTCTCTTATCCTCGGGGCTGAGAACAATCTTCTTGGTCTCCTTTTCGGAAAATAGTGATCTTTTTCTTACAATGAAAGCAAAAGGTTTAGTTAGAATGGAACAGTCTTAATCTTCATTCTTGTTATCCTGAACACTGATTAGCCCATTGGGCTGGTATTGTACTAAATAAATACAATAAAGACTTCTTTATTAAATAAAGACGTCTACTCCCATCTACATTTGCTGAGTCAGATTAGATGTTTTCACTCCTGATTCCCTTGAGGACCAGATTTCCTGCTGCTCGATGCACTTGATGCCTTCATCTCTTTGCTGATACTATTCCGTCTGTGTAGAGTTCCTTCCCTAATATCTCTTTAGGGTAAGTCTATCCTTTATGTGCTGGCTAAAATCCTGTTCTCTTTGAGACTCTCTCGTCTTCCACCAGACATAATCATTTACAGATCTTCTTGGACTTATGATGGAGTTGCATCCTGATAAACCCATCATCAGCTGAAAATATTTTAAGTAGAAAATGCATGTAATACACCTAATCTAATGAACATCAGAGCTTAGCCCAGCCTACCATAAATGAGCTCAGAACACTTAAACGTTAGCCTGCAGTTGGGCAAAATCATCTAGCACAAAGTCTATTTTTTTTAAGCTAATTTCACTTTATTTTTGTTTACAAATTTATATATCTTTATTTTAATTTATTTTTGGCTGCATTGGGTCTTCGTTGCTGCACACGGACTTTCTCTAGTTGTGGCAAGCAGGGGCTACTCTTTGTTGCGGTGCATGGGCTTCTCGTTGTGGTGGCTTCTCTTGTTGTGGAGCACGGGCTCTAGGCACTCAGGCTTCAGTAGTTGCAGCACATGGGCTCAGTAGTTGCGGCTCGCAGGCTTTTGAACGCAGGCTCAGTAGTTGTGGTGCACGGGCTTAGTTGCTCCGTGGCACGTGGGATCTTCCCGGACCGGAGCTCGAACCCATGTTCCCTGCATTGGCAGGTGGATTCTTAACTATTGCACCACCAGGGAAGCCCACAAAGTCTATTTTTAAAGAAAGCATTGAAAACCTCATGTAATTTACTGAATACTGTACTGAAAGTGAAAAAGAGAATGGGTACAGAATGGTTGAAGTGTATCAGCTGTTTAACCTCATGGTCACAGGGCTGCGGCTGTCCAGCATCAGTGAGACTATTGTATTATATATCGCTAGTCCAGGAAAAGATCAAAATTTGAAATCTGAAATATAGTTTCTACTGAAGGTCCATCACTCTTGTGCCATTGTAAAGTTGAAAATTCATAAGTCAAAACATCATAAGTCAGGGACCACCTGTACTTCCTTGCATTGCCCTTGAACAGATCCCTGTTATAGCACATATTGTCTTATTGTCTTGGCCATTTCTTTGTGTGCCTGCATAAGCCTAGACTCTGTTCTCTGGACCAAGGACTCTCTTTTATCCATCTTTGTCTTCCTAGTACCCAGTACAGTGTGTGATACACAACAGGTACACAATCAGTACTGACTGCATGACTGAGTGAAATCAATTCCTAAATACTTGGAACAAAAGGTGATGCTAAAGAATGAAAATGATAAATTGTTCTTAGTTACAATAGACTTTTCTTTTGATTCCCCAGTTTATTATGGATGGATAAAGCTTGTTTTTGAAAATGTTTCCATTACATAGATGGAAAACTTTGGGGGAAACCACATTCTGAAACTCTGGTTGGAACAATTAAAATTAGTTATTTCATATCAGTCTTGAAGGAACTCAAGTTGATAAGCTCTAGGGTCAGCATATGCCTTGTTCAGCTTTCTTTAAAGGCATGGGGAGTAATAAAGCTTTCCATTTTATCTTCGGTCAAATAATACTGCGGAAATATCACCTCATTTCTGATGTCAGTGATGACTTCTTCTTACCTCCATGATGTCAAAAGGGAATTATTATTATTAGAATGACAGATTACTAATGATGCTGTAAAAAAAGAGGAAGAGCTGAAATCATTACAATCCAAACACCCAACGTATCCCTTCTCGTTTGAGCCTTACCGTTTGGAACTCTGAACAGAGTCATTCAGCAATATCATGGCTGTGTGAAAATTATTCTAAGTAGGAAGAAAATCAAGAGCAGGCTCCTTTGAATTCTCACTAGCAGAGCACTAGCCTTATAACGTGTTCAGGACTGGATGGCATGACTAGGAGGTGTGATTTATGTATGCGGGAAGAAAAAGATCCTTTGGGGGCCAAAATGTGTCATGGGCTCTGTGTCACCTCCACTCATGCTTTCCCCAAGGGGAGAACCACTGTCTGGGGAGGAAGTTTGGACAAGGGGCCTCTCCAGGCTTTGGATTCTGTTTCCCTCTATGGCACGGTGATAGTATGGCCTGTTGGTTCTGGGCTTCATTCCCTTTTCACCTACTGACTGGCTTGCTGCCCATCCATGTTGACTTCTGGGCTCTAATTCACTGTGGTTGGCCTAACAGGGCTGAGGGCCTGAGAACAGGGAGGTCTTAGGCACCACCAATTTTGTGTCCTAGAGGTAAAGTCCACATAACTTAAGGTTCCTCCACTGTGCCGAGACGCTTGGGATCTGGGTTCTTAGGCAAACTGTGTCACTCTCCTGATCTTTCCAGTGCACAGAGAGGAAAGATGCATTTCAGAGAGAAGATAGTATAGTTTATTACAAAATAACAATTTACGAATAAGAATATTTTACATTTCTATGCTACCTTTCTTTGAGGGGTTTGACACTTATGATATCGTTAACTCCACTTATCGTTAAAGAACTCAAGGACTTAACTGCCTCTAGGGCTATTCCAGTCAGGTTAAAAGGTGTATTTCCCTTCAACTGGAAACATAACTATTTCAGACAACAATAAGCCAACTGCAAAAAAATTAAAGGGGAAAAGAGATAAATTTAATAAGAACATGATATTGTCTGTTATTTGGCATTAAAAGAGTACATATTGCGTTAACGCGAGTAAAGAAAAGAAATTTGTCACTGCTCATGGAATAAGGCAAGAGAGTATTACTATCAAATCATCATCTTATCTTTGCCCTCAATCTAGTATCTAGATTGATTCCTCAGGGTCTAGTCTATCCATAGGACAAGGTACAAAGTTGATTGAGCTCTCCCTAAGGATTACAAAATCCTCCCCAGACCTCTTCTCCCTTGGTTAAATATTTGCTGGAATATTTCTCAAACCAGCAGTGCCCACAAGGGAATATGGCAGCTCTTGGTAACTGTGTGGCCTTTGTTGGAACTTCCTGGCAGGCCTTAAGCTCTCTCTTCCCAGGAGTCAGGGGCTGCTCCTATTAGGCAGATCCTCTATTTCCATTCCCCCCTGAGTATCCCAGAGGGGCTTTCACCCTATTGATGAGAGCATACTCTAGGGAGGAAGTAATCTCAACCATCAAATGACTAAGGAACACTGGAGGCAAGTCATATCGTTGTTTCATTTCTAGCAAGGAAACAGAAGCCCAGAATAACCAGGCTGCTTGTCCAATGTTGCATAGCAAGTAAGCAGCAATGTGCTGGTAACGGGATGAAATTTTCTGAATCCCCTCACCAGGTGTGCCCCTATTAAGCCACTCTGTTTTCATAACTTCTACAGGAGTCATGAGTTTGAAGGACATTTAACAAGGAGCTGTTGAGAACTGTTAAATATATTCAGAACTACCAAGTAATAATCAAGTGACTCTTGATTGTACTTCCAGAGTTCTAGACACTAGAATTGGGTATAAGTGGGGTACAAGTTAAATACATGTTGATTTTCAAAAAACTGAATATGGTAGCATGAAAAATATGTCATAGAATATGTCAACCATTAGTGAAGGTTTTTAAAAAGGAAATTGAAGAAAACTTCAATTTATCTTACTTAGCAATAGGGCCTGGAAACTAAAAAATTATTTAATTCTATTGGATGAATACTCTCATCTCTATATCCCCCTTAAAGGACAGGAATATTGACCCAAGAAAGGAATATATTCTGGCCTTAGTTAGTATAGATGATGTCCAGTATTTATAACTTCCTTCTTTTTTTAAAAAAAAATGTTTATTGAATTTCTACTGTGTGACTGAAACTATTGTAGGAGCTTCAGCTTACACTGTCATGGGGGAGAAAAATTATATACAGACAAATTTAAGATATTATGTTAGATTGTAAGTGTTATGAAGAACAGTAAGGCAGCAGGATAAAGCAGATGATGGGGGACAGGGGGTGTCGAGCTATTTTATAGGAGGTGGTGAGGGAAGTGACATCTGAGCAGAAAGCTTCAAGAAATTCAGTTGTGACCCATGGGTATATCTGTGGGCAATATATACTCCAGGGAGAATAAAAAGCAGGTCCAAAAGCCCTGGTGAAAAGGAGGTGTAAATACTGCTACCAGTCAAACAATAATGTATATGGATTGCTTCCGTAGACCATTGCCAGAAATAAGCTGAAAGCAGTGTTTCCAACATGGCAACTTAGAAATATCCACTGCCCACTGATAGTTCAGATTAAATACACACACACACGCACGCACGCACGCACGCACGCACGCAGTTAAGGCGGCAGGCCAAAGTCTCTCTCTTGAATATTACTACAGAGGGTTGAGAACTGATTACAGAGACGACTCTTGTTTAAATCAGAGTCTTGTAACTCAAAGCACTTCGCAATGAGGCCCATTCTTTTAGTCTGATAGTGGAGGGCATTCACAGAGAGATGGAAAAATGAGATTAGTCCCTCGTCCCCTAGGAAGTCACTACATGAGAAGATAGGAACTCCAGGATCCTGGCTCTTTTTCTGTACTTGGATTGAGTCTACCAAATCTTCTCTGGAATGCCATGTATGGTACTCCTGAGATAAAGCTGGGCTCAAGCCACAGTGGTGGTCTGCCTTCCTCAGGGGGTTCAGTTTATGTGTATGTAGATGCTTTAAGCAAACTGTGGAGACTTGTGGGCTTCTAGGAACCTAGAAGCTCCATTTATTCCAGAGATCAACAACAACAAGTTGGCCCTGCCTCTACTTCATGTCTTACATTAAAGGGCTATATTAGTCTTGCCATGATGCTAAATCAATTCCAAAGAAAACCATTTGGTCTGTGTTTCTTTTGTTAAAGGGGCAGATGACGTATTTCAGTTATATTTTGTGTCTTCTAATCAAATCCATATTCAGGACACTTGAGCAGGGAGAAATTTCCCAGAAATACATGCATTTTCTATATTTAGAAGAAATCATTTATTATTCTGGAGCACATGTAACCTCCAGGAGACAATCAGAAATATTATTGATGAATTACTACTTTTCCATAGTTATAGGTGCATATGCAGAGGTGTGGAAGTTAAGGTTTTGGACTGTCTAGATCAACCTTTATCAAACTCATAATATGAGTTCCATAAACATGAAACTTCACATATGAACATGTATTGTGTGCTCACCATGGACCAGGCATTGTGGTAGAACTGACTGTATGTGCACTACCCACTTCATTTCACAATAGTCTTATGAAGGAGGTTCCATTGGTACTCTCACTTTACAGGAGAGGAAATAGATGCTTAAAGATGTTAAACAATATACTTAAAATCATTGAGCCAGGAAAGGCAGGACCAAGTCCAAATTTTGGGCTGTTTGATGTCACAGCCTATGTGGTTAATCACTCTTCAGGGAGATAGTTTTGAGGTAGTGAAGGTCAGACAAGGTACCATATCCGGAAGCCCTTGAACGCCACAAAGAGTTAGGTAACTGCTACTTCGGACCACTGGATCAAGAGATTGCTTTAGGGAAATGGAAACTGTGGACCTTTGTAGCTATTGTTGGGGCATCTCGGCACATCCAAGAGTGCTGAGCTTGAAAAAGTGAGGGACTGTGCTTATGTTTACTTTTTGTTCTTAAGTCTGTTTTTTCCTTCTTTTAAAAATCTTTTTAATTGGCCAAAGTCTCATAATAGATGATATTTTAAAATCTGTTAGATTGAGAATATACTTACAGAGACATTATGATAATTTTGGAAGGGTACTCGTTAGTTAAATGACTTTATATACAGAAAGGTTTGTTAATTTTTGCATCATCGATGTCATTTTCAAAGTGATCATCATTTTCATTATTCTTAGCTAGCAAAGACTCAGAAAACCAAACTGAAAAGATCTAGAATTAGTCAAAGATGGGATGCTCTTGTTTGTCTACCTGCTTTCTAAAATCTGTACAACGGAAAATGAAGTACCTGTAAGTTAGCAACATACTTGGGTGGCAGTTACTGACATAGAGTTTACAGACACTTCACAGACCGGGTAGTGATTATGCCTCTAGTTGGTAAAATAGCTAGCTGATTAGTCCCAGCAGAAATGACATATCCCAAGCTAGAACTACGGTCATGTCTTGGTAATGGGAAATGAATTCTTTAAGATCAGAAACAATGTCAATTATATTCAAGATGACACTGGAAACCATGTTGTAATGGACAATTGTGCAGAGGTGAGCCGGGACTTAAAGGAGATAATAGGATTTTAAAAACTTGATTTTATTGGTTCTCTCCTTTATTTGCATTTTTCATCAGGATAACCTCTCCCTGTAAGTTCTACCCTGGAAGTTTTTTACTCCTTCAATTTATTCTGGGTGTCTGGGTTGAGGATTGAAAGGCAATATATATGTAGTCTTAGAAAGCCTGAATGGGTTGACAGAATTTTTGGTCTTCTCTGAAAATTCATCTATTGATTTGACAAGACAGTTACATTTTGTGAAGCTTGGAATACCATAGTCGTCATTTCAAGACAACACAAAACTGAAGCAAAGGCTTCAGGAGAAGCATTGATATGTCCGGACACCTGGAACATTTCTCACTCTCAGACTGGAGAAACATCCGGATGGCATCTAATCTGTCCACACTTGTCTATGAGGAAAGACTCCTAAGTGATGAGTTTCGTGTATGCTCTTAGAAATCTCCAGAGAAGGACCACCTCCCCATTCGCCCCTACATTAGTGCTGGTCATAGCTCCAAGCTAAACTTCTCCTGGTACAATTAAAACTCACTGCATACAGTTACCCTCTTGGGCAAAGAAAGAACCAGCCTCCCCATAACAACACTTCACATATTTTTAGCAGTCTTTAACAAATCACGGAGTTCTGCCAGCACGCAAGATATTATTGAATATTGCTCTAGTTTTCAGAGATATAGAGCCTCAAAATGTTCATATCCAGAAAAATAGTCTTGAAAGATGATTTGATAGAAATCAAGAAGTGGTGATCACCAGATGCCAATATGAAATCCTGATGAATAAGTGATGCTAAGATGACTATTTTTTTTGTTTTCTGAAAGGAATTCTCAACTGATGGCTCAAGGGAATGCTGTGGATGTGATATATTCTGATTTTCATAAGATGCACTGGTACAGAGTAACGATATTGTAGCAGGCAAGATGGAGGAATATGGGAACCAGATCATGGTAGAGTCATCTGGGTGCCAAGCTGCTCCAGTGGTCACATCCAAAAGACACTGATGTCAGTTAGCAGGTTCTGTAGTGGTATGTTATAGGGCTCAGTACTGTCAACATTTTCACTCTTACCTCAGAAAAAGAGATGGCATGAAATTCAATTCAATTCAATTAACATTTACTGAATGGCAGCTACATGCAGCATACTATATGCTAGGTGCTGAGGGAAGAAAGCAGAATCAGAAAGCACCCAGTATCCAATGTAGTATATGGGAAGGAAGAAGGAATTTGAAATTGGAGGATGTGGATAATTTTCTCAGTTTTGCCGTTCACCATTTATGTGACTTTAGACAAGTCAATTCATACTTCTGTGGCTCAGTTGTACAATCTTCAAGATTGGAAACAGAGCCAATTACCTAAAAGAATTATTGGGAGGTTCATATGAGGTTCTATAAAAGTGCTTCATAAAATGGAGAGAAAATAGCTAGACTGTGTTATCTCATTTGATCTGTAGAAAGATTCTTTGGGTTACATACTAATAATAGTTTTATCTTAGAGGTGAGAAAAGCAAGGCACAGAGGGCTTAAGTAAAAACTAAAAATGCTATTTTAGCACAGAGGAGAAGGGACAGGTGCATTGGGGAAGATGCAAAAAGAAGTGATATTTGAGTGGTAACCATTACTGGCTGAGTAAGAGTTTTCTATGTGGAAGTGTGGCAGAAAGGCATTTTAGGAAAAACAATATCATGGCCAAAAGCACAGCAGTGTGAGTATGAAGATGTATTTCAGGAAAGATGATTGGACTGATTTTATTAGAGCATCAGTACTAAAGAGTTCCAAAAAAAGGATGATGGAGATGGTGGTAGCCAAGGACCAAATTCTTGAATATGTTGGCACTGTGAACCATTGAAGACTCAGGAGCAGAGAAGTAAATGATCACTGAGACTTTGGGAAGCTATTCCAATGGAGCAGAGTTCACGGTAGAGTGGAGAAGTAAATCTGCTGGGAGGTAATTTGGGAATTTCTCACAACAGGTCCAGAAAAAGGCATTAAACTGGAGGAATGGCAGTAGAAACAGGTGGATTCAACCAACTCTGGCAGCACAGTAAAGTGGCAGGTGATCAAGAGGGAGGGGTTGATATCTTAGTATTATAGACTTGGTTTAATAAGAATTAAACCAAGAACTAAAATCCCAGATGGTTGAAACAGTAGTAATTCCCTTCTAGTCTGCTATCATCGTGAGTCTTGTCAGTATACACAATCAGGAACACGTTTGCATATGAAAAGCCTTCAACTCTAAAATTGACCTAGCTGTGATTTTGACATTGGAAATCCTAGTGACGCGACCAGGAAACAAAGGAGGACCATGTGCCACAGAAAATAATTCTCAACCACAGATAAAATCTTTTAATAGTCGGTATTATTTTTATGAAAAATATCTTCTGAGAAATACTTTTTCAGAAGATTATGTGCACGTGGGGATCAAAACGTAAATCTTCACTTTGTCCTTTTGTAAGCTAGGAGTTGATGTCTTTTGTCACAGGACTTCAATATGTATTATTAACACTAAATGGGCAAAAGGGAGGGAGAAATGTGGAGGAAAGAAAGGACTACTGTGATATTGGTGAAATAAATTCTGGAAGATGCACTAACTTGATTTCTTAATAAGTACCAAAGATATCATCATATTAAATAGGGTTTTGTAACCTGAAATCACTGGATACACTTCAGGGATTCAAGAACTTCCTGATGGAAAATGCATTTACCTTGGGAGAGGTGCTACAGATTTCATCAAATCCTTAAAGGCATCTATGACACCCCAAAGAAAACAAATCACTGTTAAAATTATGGAAGTGCCTTACTCTACAGAATGGATACAACCATGAATTGAAAAAAATGAACAAGAGAAGGTTTAAAAGATGTTCATGTTTGTGGGCTTAGAAAAGACAAAAGAATTGCCTTTAGCTAATTAGCACCCTCTAAATTTTTGCTTTTGTTACCTCATGTTTGGATATCGACAGAGATTCTTTTTTTTTTTTTTTTTAACATCTTGATTGGGGTATAATTGCTTTACAATGGTGTGTTAGTTTCTGCTTTATAACAAAGTGAATCAGTTATACATATACATATGTTCCTATATCTCTTCCCTCTTGCATCTCCCTCCCTCCCACCCTCCCTATCCCACCCCTCTAGGTGGTCACAGAGCACCGAGCTGATCTCCCTGTGCTATGCGGCTGCTTCCCACTAGCTATCTACCTTACATTTGGTAGTGTATATATGTCCATGCCTCTCTCTCGCTTTGTCACAGCTCACCCTTCCCCCTCCCCATATCCTCAAGTCTGTTCTCTAGTAGGTCTGTGTCTTTATTCCTGTCTTACCCCTAGGTTCTTCATGATATTTATTTTTCCTTAAATTCCATATATATGTGTTAGCATACGGTATTTGTCTTTCTCTTTCTGACGACAGAGATTCTTAAAGCTGAATTATATCAGCAGCCTGAATAAACTAGCAGACCTACACAGTATTTTCTCTATTATTATTTATACTTTGACTCTTTATACCACGAGGAGGTTGGATAGGTTTCAGAAATCATTTAGCTCAACACGTAGCTACAGGCAAATCCATGGCCAAATCATCCCAGATGGGGGACTGTTTATTTTTAAGTATCTGGAGCTCCCCCATCCTCCCTTAGTAATCTGTGTGTATGTGTCAGAGCAGGAACTCCCGGAACTTGAGGATTTTCAAGGAGTCATTCTCAGCACTGTATAAACATAACAGAGATTCTCTCTCTGTCTGTGTTCCCCAGTCGAGGATGTTCTACCATACCTTGAGAGGTAGGGCATCACCATGTGTGTGGACAAATACTCTAGAAATCACAGTGGTGCCGGTGGGCATTTAAGAATAGGTTATAAAATGGACAGTACCACCCCGAAGGAAACGATCCTCCAAAGACAAGAGGTAAGGAGGCGACCCTATAAGTCTTTCCTTCTCTAATTTCCCTGACTACATTATCTCCTTTTGTCCCCTGTGCTATACCTGAGAAGTTCCCCCAGACCTAGACCTAATCGAGAAGGCAGAATATTGATGCGGTGCTACTGAAAGGAAGAGCCCTGTTATGTTAAGATACGTGGCCAGCAATGAGACCTGAACAACAAGGAAGCCCCTGAGGCTTAAAAAGTGGCTGGTCGAGCTAATGCACCCCTGGGGATTTCAAAGCAAATGGGGACAGAGACGAGGAATGTCAGCTCACAGCTGGGAAACTTCATCGGAGGAGAGAGGGTGACTTTCCTGAGGCCTGGGGTGTGGAAGCAACGCCAGTTTATATCCTCCTCTCTACCTGAATTAGCAGATCCAGACTGACGCTTCTTTGGCTAGAATTCTTGGTCCTGGGTATCTGAGCGGGTATCATATACCCTAGAAAGGAAGGTAAATCTCTGTCCACTAGTGCTGTGGAATATGCTGAGCCACCAAGGGAAGGTCTTAATCAGACAAGAGGATTTTCTTTTAAAAACTTAGATTAATTTTTCCTTTGCTGAGGTCCAGTTTGTGCTGAGTGCTTCTTTGGACTTAATCCATTAAGCATTGAAGCAGAGGAGTGAACAGGGCAGACTCTGGAACCTAAATGCCTGGATCAATTCCTGGCTCCTCAGTAGCTACTTAAGAGCTGTAAGAATGAATATAGGCAAAGTATTGAAACGTTGAAAGCCTCAGTTTCACCACCTGCAAAATGGGCATAATAATAGAACGTAAAGCTTGAACAATGCCCGGCACAGAGGCAGTTTTTATATAAAGTTGTGGGGATTAGACAAAATAAGTATAAAGCGGTACGGTGCCTGCCAATGTTCAGTAAGTGGTACTTCTGCTACTATTATTACTGTCAGTGACAACAACGATAACACTAAAAAGTGATGGAGAAACTGAGAACAGCCCATGTGCCAAGGACACAGAAAAAATGGAGAGAAATATAGTGACATGCACTGAGCAAGGCTTAACATCTTGCATCTTTAAGGGAAAGGAAAGAAGCAAACAATGGTAATAAATTAGGGTGGATATTGGGAGTATGGAGAAATTATCATCTCTGTTTCTTTTTATTGGTGTTTATTGTGTGGTGGTGGGGTGATTACCAGTTTTATTTGAATGTTTTATAAGCTGTTAGATTTATTTACTGAGAATGAACAGATAAATAGGGATGTTATTCAGCTGTGTCATGTCACGGCTTCTCATCAGCTCTTCCACTAACTTCCAGACAAGGTTAATTAATGAGGGAAGTTCACTGTGGAGGTGGAGGGGAGATCTGGGTCTGTTGAATGATTCATCTTATTGGGGGAACAGTGGATGAATCAGCTCTCATGTTACCAGTTCTGGGGAGGAAAGTAAGCATTGGGTGGAGACTTTCAGGATATCTTGAGAAAGAGGTGCTGTCAGAGGAGTATGCTTACTTTAACATTATATAATTTGATGGAAACTGGGACAGCTTCTGAATCTCTTCTAATCCTGGATGTTCAAGGTTATGCTTTTTAATATTTTGTTTCCCTTCGTAGAGCAGGGTGTCTTAATCCTAAACCAGAGGAGCTCCAGAAACACTCTTCTTCCATTTATATTTTCATGGAGGTCCCTTTTCATTCACCTCCCATAGGTGACATGTCACCTCCTCAGGGAGACCTTCTGTGACCCTGTCTAAAGTGGTCCCCACCAGCCACTCCCTCACATTACCTTGCTTCACTCTCTGCCTAATAGTGTGGCCTAGTGGTTAAGTGCAGGGGACATGGAGCCAGACTCCCCGAGTTCAAACCCCAGCTCTGTCCCTTCAGTGTGTGAACTTGGGTGTGTAATTAACCTCTCCAGCCTTAGTTTCTTCGTCTGTAAAATGGAAACAATGAAAACGCTTTCCTCCTGTATTGTCATGAGGACTGACACACATAAGCTGTCCCACGCTCAGCATATTGTAGTGCACACAAATGTTAGCTACTGTTGTTTTAGCCTTCGTCGCTCTCTGAAATCACCTTCTTCATTTATTTACTTATTACGGTCTCTTTTCCCCCTGTTCGTTAGCAGTTGGCAGGGACTTTTTGGTGTTCAAAGATGAGTTTGGGATCTTGAACAAGCTCCATATTAGGAGTTCAATAAACATTTGTCAAAATAATGAATGAATGTTCTGTCAATATTTAAGAAATTAGCTTCTCCAATTTCAGATCATGTAGCCAAACAGCTTGACTGAGCTGCCCGAATGACAGAACCAACAGAACCCAAGTCACTTAGTCTCTTGCCTAGACTGAAACTCAAACTATTTCTCTATATTGTTGTTATTATGATTTTTTTTTTTACCATACCTCCCACTTTTGGGCAAATAAAATGTTGCAGAGCTTTACAATCTCTAGTTTGTTGTATGAAAGTAATAATAATTTTTTGTTGGTTTTCAAAAAATTAAGTTATCTAATGATATTGAATTACACTAGATATTGCTTTTTCAAAATATACCTCACCTCTTCCACCCTTCTTCCCTTCTGGGATATGCCTGCTACAGACCAGGAAAAACCAGGAAAGGTGAAGAACAAATGCTGACAGAAAAGTTGGAATGCCAAGAATGCATCTTTCTGGCATTAAAATGACAATAATCACTACACCTATAGTTTGCTTATAGAATTCCAAACTGGCTAAGGCTACACAGTTAACAACTAATAAATGTACAGTGTTTCCGTGAGGCAGAAAAATACATGATGGTCCTAAAGATAGTCTGTTTTCTGTCCTCCGACATATCCCTTTGTAACAGGCCAACAAATCCCTCTGTAGGGGGAGCTACTGCACAGGGCGCTGCCCGGGGGGCCTCTCCCTTGCTTTGAACCCTGTTAAAGGTTAAGGGTGTTCCACATGTGCCCTTTGGGCTGTAGGACAGCTCAGCTAAAAGTCATCCTTAGAAGGACCTGCTTTACCACAACCTTCCTTTTTACAGAAGAATTAATGTCAAAGAAAATGCCTGATTCTAACTTTTCTGCAGCTGCTAGCCTCCTGATGACTTATGTAAGGTTTTTAAAGCCTGATGAAAATGACCGTTACCATCCCTGACAAGGTTATGGCATTGTCCCACAAGAGCTGGGCTACTGCAAGCTCTAGACTCCCCAGTGGGGAAAGGTCATGCCGGCCACAGCGACAGTGTATTCCATCTGTTTGCCCTCCTCATATAATAAATATTGTTTGAAAGATTGGTTAGTGTGTTGTAAAACTGATAAGATTCGGGTTGCCAAAGGCATTTCATGAATTTCATAGGTCTTAATTTATGTTGCTATAGTAACTGAAACGTTGGAATTTCCCAAGATTAGAAAGCTTTTATATCCTTAACCTTAGAATGGTAATAATGTAGATTACGACTCTGGACTTGGTCTTTGCTGTTGTGCGGAACATATTTTCCGTATGTGGAGTGTTCTATCTATGCTAAGGTGTGACTGAATGTTCAGTCACTGTGATTTCAAAATTAGGATTTCTGATGTCCAGCCTGATTTTTTTATCTACATGTATGAATCTTGGTGGCCAAGCTGTTATTAAAATGGACAGTCTTTCTCTAAAAAGAAAGGGGGGATTGGAAGGGGGAGGCGGGAGAAGTAGAATTCTTATAGTAGTAGTTCTAGAATGTCATCTTAAGGACTGATGTGAATTTGGCTTACCTTCTCCATCAAAGTGAATTTCTAGCATGTGCTGAAGCACTTGATACATTATTAACATGTGTTTTAAGGAAAGACACTCGCTGAGGCATTTAGGGCACCAGCACTGTCTGAAGTGAGAATGAGGGGTGTGATGAATCCCCTGACTTGAGACAGGAAGATAACTAAGAACCCTGTGGGCCGCTCCAGATCACATGTATTGATTAGATGGGCCCAAAGCAGCTGGAAAACCCAATGCAAGTGACCTAGGATTGACCCGAGACAGAAGTCTTTCCCCTGCTGGAGCCCAGCTTACCTTATATCCTGATGATTTGATGTGCACGCCACGTTTGGTCAGCGTAGATTTCATTCGGATGAAAAACGAACGCTCAAGAGTGTTGTCAGTGGTTAGCAGACTGGGGCTGGTTGATTCCACTGAAGAATACAAAAATACATACACATGATTTAGATCTCTACACAGCCCCTCTCAGCTACTGCTCAGGTACGATCCTTGAGTTCACTAAAAATAAATGACTGATGGGTGCTAAGAGTGTAGTAATCAATTTACCTCATTTAGAAAATGTCTACTTTGCAGAAAATATAAAAGAAAAATTAATGTGTCTGAAGAAACTCCTTTCCAGTTTCTAGCAAGCGCTTTTCAGGCCTTTTAAGTTCCAGCAGCTCCCCAAGTGGGGTCTGATAGTAAGTAAGTAACTGTGGCACATCCTGAGGCTTGTCTGGTGCACATGGAGAGAACAGTCACAAAAAACATGGACCCCAGAGATGTACGGGATGAACCAAGACTCGGGCAGAGATGCTTCTGATGAGAGTAAGGATGACTTGCTTTTTGTTCTCCCTGCAAACACCTTCTTGGATCAGTTGCCTACTGGGGAGTTCTGAGAACCATGGCACCATCAATATTGGGCAGCCATACCCTGGCCCGTGTCCTTGCCCTTCTGAGCCAGTTTCCTTCACTATGGGGAATAAGAGGCATGAAGTCTTCTCGATTGACTCGAGGTAGAGGGCTGAGAATGGGATATACAGACAGAATCAAAAAGTACTCCCAGTGTCAACCTTCTCTTCTTGTCACTAGTGGCAGCTCGTCCCCTGCCCTCATCAGAATAAAAAACAGCCTCTATGTTTTTACTTCTTTGCTTCCGATATGAGAAAATCATAGTTGCTTCCCTTAAGCAAGATAGTTACTCTTTCCCTTTACATGTATTTAGACTAAGCAGAATATGTTTTGACTTAAAATGGTACTTTGCAGCCTTGCTGATCTAAAACCACCTTTATGCAAATGGGCCAGAGGGCAACGTGAATCTATTTCCTTTAAAAATAAACTTCCAAGGTGTTTTATAAATTTATTTTCCTGAAAAGAAATTAATTTTGGGGTTTTAAAGCCTAATAATATTCTAATTTTACCCTTCTAAAATAGTAGTTTACAGTTTCTCTTATTCTAAAGTAAGTGAAAATACATGTCCAACAACAAAATTGAATTTCTTTTGAGCAGCCCTACAAGAGCACTAATTTTCCCTAGGATGAAGGTCAAGAAATATGTGTAAAGAGATTTAAGAATTAAGTAGGTGTGAAAATAGCTATTAAAGCACAGAGAAAAATAGGCAAAACAAGCTTTTCAGTTTTAAATTATGAAACATATCCCATACTTTTTTTTTTTTTTTTTGCGGTACGCGGGCCTCTCACCTTTGTGGCCTCTCCCGCTGCGGAGCACAGGCTCCGGACGCGCAGGCTCAGTGGCCATGGCTCACGGGCCCAGCCGCTCCGCGGCATGTGGGATCCTCCCGCACCGGGGCACGAACCCATGTACCCTTCATCGGCAGGCGGACTCTCAACCACTGCGCCACCAGGGAAGCCCCTCCCATACATTTTTAAGGGAAAGAAATGTCTAGTTTTTATATTAGACTCGATGCTCAGATGAAAGAAAAATACGATCTACTATAATAACAGAAGCCTCGCTATTTGTGGTCTAAGGCTTTTCTTGTATCATTCTTGTCTTAATATAACTATATTTTCCTATATTTATAGCATTTCTCTTCTGGGGTGATGGAACCACTGACAAGTGTCCCTTCTTATGTGTCTCTCTTAAGATTTTCTTCTTTTTTTTGTCTTAGAGAGCACGGATCTGATGTCATTTTCAATGTACAGCTTTTTATCACTCGAGGGAAAAGCAGAGCCATGTTATATTTAGTACTTTCATTTCTTCTGATTAAATATGAATTACTATGAAATTTTTCTCATCATCTAACACGCTATAATATGCCAACAGCTTTTTAATACACTATATAAGCACAAACTTCTGCTCTAAGAGTTTAATTTGCCCCTCTAATCCAATCACATCAACCTTATTTCTCTTATCAGAGATTCCCATTTTGAATTAAATGAGCTCATTAGTTTTAATCAAAAGCAGAGAGATCAAAACTTAAACGTAAATGCTTTAGATCAGAACTGTCAGTCAGCCGTGCAGTTCTATTTTACTAAAACACAAGATCAGAGACCCTTAGAACCAATTTTTTCTCGTAAGGGATGCCAAGAGCTTGAAGATGCTATATCCCTTTTTTTTTTTCCCTTCCTCCCAAGGACAGATTATACATTTAAGGTTAGACTTAATTTATAGCACTTTTTCATCCTGGTGGAAGCAGAAAAGTATGCCAATCTACTAGTGTCCTTTTCACATTTATTGGCCCTGGTCCTCAGAGACTTGAACTAATGTGAAGCCATGAGAATCCACGCCACAGACTTAGCCTCAACAGTTCAGCTCTGTTCAGCGAGACTGTGTTTGCAACAGCTGAGGAAAAATGCAACTTCCCAGAAAAGCGAACTATGTTTTATGGCTGAGGTCCAGGATACCCTGACCCAAGAAGGAAGGAACCATGTAACTGTGAATAATTGAGGAATGCTGAGGTTAGATTTTGCCCCAGTGGAGCTGAGATTGAAAATCTAAACTGGTCCTCAAGCTGTCTTTCAAGAGCATGGGGATTTGGGGGGTGGTCAGGGAGAAGAGAGAGGGCAACTTCGAAAAGAGTTTGATTTCTGATAAAGATTTCTGCTTTAATTCCACACGGCCTTCTAATTCTGAGGACAGGGACAGAAGTAACCTGCCACACTGGCCCTTTCAAAGGATATGTGACAAACTAATTCCCAGCACACACATACACAGCCACGTTTGCTCAAGGGCTGGCAAATATGCTCTGGTTATCCCAGCTCTGACAGTGGTGTCTCTCACGCAAAGAGACATATTATCTGCATGTGACAGGAGTAGCCACTTTAGAACAGAAGCTTTCTAAGTGTCTCAGGTGAGAAGCACGGATTGTGATGAAGGCTCTATTGGGAGAGAACCAAGGGAGCATGGCCTTGGTGACGTGCGACATGATTGTAGCACTGAATAGAGAAAGGGGGTGTGTGTGTGTGTTGGGCGGATATGAAGAGAGGACAAAATAGTGAGAAAAGTATCCTTAGGACTTCTGCTCTATTAAGACCGTGGAACCAATCTAGGTCAAAAAAGCGTATTGGAGTGCTTTCTAGATATCACACGCTTTTCTGTCAGCTTTTTGAGCCAGGCCATGATTGCTGCATAATCTCATAGAAATTTGGGATTCAGAGAAGTTATATCTGCTGCCGGAGACAAAGGAGAAATTGATGGGTGAAGCTGGATTAAGTGGTCAAAGCCCAGATATGGCCAGTTTTGACCTATGAATTATAAACAAGGAGCTGGAAAAGAAAACAAAAACAAGATCCACACAACTGAAAGCTAGATAAAGAAATAGACTCTCTTTTGGTGAATCTCAAGGGCCTCAACTTTTAAGTAAATCTAAATGATCTCAGCTCTTAAAATGTCAGTTTTTGCATATTTTGTGAAATTTACAGAACAATTCATAGCAAAAGTTGTAATAATTTTTATGTTGGCAAATTCCACCATAATGTGAAAGTATATCTGCATTATTCCACCTCTGTTTATAATTTCCTAACTGGTACTGTAGTTGCTGCTTCCTTATTATTATGAAGGGGCAGGAGGTGGTGATGAAGGTAGGTGGCTGAGAACCATCTAGTTCTCACTGGCCAAGCCAAGGGCCAGGTGTATTCTGAGCACTTCTGGGATTCTCTCCAGGGTCCCTGCAAGTGGATGAGGCCAAAGCGTAAAGAGGGCCTTTCTTTTTAGCACACTCCAAATGTCTGTGGTGCAGCCCTAGTGTCAGAGCCTCCAACTGCCATCAGATCCTGATGGGGGTGGGGGAGAAAAGAAAAGTTTTGAGAAAAGTCAAAACTCCTCAAGTGTGAACACAGTATTTTTCCTTTTAAAGGAGAAGTGGCATTGGGCTAAGTTATTAAGATATGAAGTGAAATATACTCTTCCACCATTTCATTGCCTAAATGAATCTTTCCTTTTTCAGAAATTCTGTGCAAAGTGCCAACAACCAAAATGACTTTCACAAGACGAGGGAAGAGATGTTGGTTCATTTTGCAGTTATCTTGATAAAGCCAATCTGTTTCACTGGCGTATGCTGTTACCTTTGTTAGATACTGATGTACTTTAGAACTTGAGAATGAGTATATGTCAAGTATGTAACAAGTTATTTCTTTTCTTACAAAAATTTTCCTGCACTTCCTTAGCCACTTGGAAGTTAGGTTTGATCATGTGGCTTTCTGTGGCCAGTGGAATGTGAGCAAAAGTCGTGTCACTTTCAGGTGGAATTCTCGAGAAAAGCAGATCACGAGGCGCTACTTTCTCTTTCTCTCTGCTCTGGTGACTTCCAACATTTCAGATGGTGGCTGGTCCATCAGCCCAGGTCTTGGAATAAGGAAAATGTGGGACAGACTCTTTAGCCCACCCTCACAGAAATAATCTTTGTTGTAATTTGGGAATTGTTTTATTTACTGCAACATAACTTAGCCCAAGCTGACAGATGAAAATACCAAATCTTTATTATTATATAAAAATATATGTTGTCCAAGTCTCCCAGATAGTCAGTGGCAGAGCACACAGCCATGATCTGTTTGACTCCAAAGTTCATGATATGTCCAATATTCCAGTTCTTACATTTATTTATATTCTCATTTTATCTCTTATGCTGGGGCAGCAGGGTGGAGACAGGTCTAACTTTGATTCCCTATAGCACATAGCATGGTTCCTTAAACCCACAGCAAAGATTTACATGTATATACATATACGTGTGTGTGTGTATATATATAAATAAATATATATAAAATGTGTATATATACATACATGTATTATTTATATATATTTAATATATTCAATAACTAATATTCATTAAACATTGACATTAATGTAATAAGATCTCCCCAACTTAGTTTCCCAATAGTAGGCCAATGGTAAAAATAAATCTTTTCTCACGGAAATTGTCCCAGTGGATTTTATGTTTATCCAGGATGACAGCTGTGGTTATCTAAAAATGCCACAAATTCTTCAATACTCCTCCTCCCACAAGGTGTAGCCTACTTCCTTTCCCCTTGAGTGCGGGCTAGACTTGGTGACTTACTTCTAATAAATAGCGTGTGGCAGAGTTGGCGGTGTATGACTTGGTCATAACAGGCAGCGTGGCTTCCTTGTTGCTGTCTCCCGGGTCATTCACTCTGATGGGAACCAGCTGCCGTATTGTAAGGACACTTGAGCAGCCCTATGGGGAGGCTAATGTAGTGAGGCACTGAGGCTTCCTACTCTCAGTCACGTGAGTGAGCTTAGATGTGGACCCTCCTGCCCCAATCAAGCGTTCAGATGACTCTGCTCTGACTGACATCTCTATGGCAACCTCATGAGAGATCCCAAGCTACAGCTAACTCTGACAAGCTGCTCCTGGATTCCTGACCTCTAGAATGGGATATCTTTGCTTTTTAAAAATCTATCAGTATTGAGGGTAATTTGTTATGCAAAGATAGATAATATAACACCCACGTGGAACCTCTTTTTGGACAAATCATAGCCTTGTTTTGATATGTGACAACCGTGTACGTGGGTAAAACTCATGTGATTTTGAGAAGAAATGCCTTGCCCAGAGTGTCAGTACCTGGTGAATTCACATATGTAAGGAAAACTACCTGCAGTGCTGATTTTTTAAGTGGGGTCTGTGTTTTCAATGCTCAACTGAGTTTTTAAAATGTGCAGTTTGCAAAAGGTGCTGTCAACAGCGTCATCTGCAAGACTGTGATATCTTGAAAGGCAGGCTTGGCGTCTTGCTTATCTTTTTTGTATCTATTCCCTGCTCTTCTCCAGCCCCCACGTATCCCCCTCAAGTGCCTAGGATTACGTTTTACATAAGTAGGCACTCAGTTTGCATGTTGGATTCAGTAATATTCGGATGCATTCTTTTAAGAAGAATTATTCATTTTACCCCTGCCCATTCTCTCACACCAAACCTCTTGTCCCAAGAAGTCTTTTTTTCTTTTTTGGAGGAGAAGGAACCATTATGTCCTCTTCTTATATTCATTTCTAAGGAAGCATTTTTTGCTAAGTGTTATTTTGAGAGCCATGGACTAGTGGGTGTGGTCGTTAAAAGAGGATTGGCCTGCTTTCGTCCAGAATTAGAGAATACTTTGCTCTCTGTCTTTTGCGAGTTGGTTTCCATCCCACTGGGCTGTCCTCTACCATCCTCAACCATGTGCCAGGGTGACTTTGAAGGGGGTGATGGGCCTTAGTAGGCTACACTGAGATCCTCGGCCACTGGCGGGGAGGCAGTGCCCAGCATTTTCTGTGGACCCAAGTTGTACCACCTTTTGGATGTCAGGCCAATGCAGTTGCAGCCGCTACCCTCTGGCTCGGCAATCAGCCTCTCTCAGCGTCAGTGCTTGCTCTGGAGTTTGACGGAAAAGCCAAATTTATTGAAGTCTCATTAGGGCTGATTCCTGCTCCCACTGAGTTGTGTCTTCAGCTTTGTTTAGAAACTTGTGAATCATTAACTGAAACTCTAGAGCATAGCTGTGAAAATAATTGTGGTTCAATAATGATGTAATAAACTTCTCTCAGTATAACATTAAAAATAATCCACCGAAAAAAGAGGCAAAAATAATCATCTGCCATCCCATGCCACCTGTCAGCACAAGCTCCCCGGCAACGCCTCGGATGAGAATTGCAACGCATAAGGTTGGGGTTGCTACTTGGGGGGCTGTCCCCTGAGGGAGAGGAGCGTGTTCAGCTGCCGCCTGCTGCTCCACAGTTGGTGTTTGGATGATACCACTCTGGGGGAAATACACACAGTGTCAGAGCCAAGCTGCTACCAGTGGGTGTTTCTATACACAACTGCTAAGCTTCAGGAAAGTTCAAGGGGAAAGACTGGGTATTGGAAAGATAGACTTTGAGAGTCTATGAGATCCCACATGACCCGTTCTGCAGCAGGCTGTGTACTCCAAAGAACATGCCATCTGAATACTGCAACGGTTTTAAATCTTACTGGAGACTCCCTATAAATGTTGCCACTTGAGGGATCTATTCTGGGAGAAAAATGTAGCATGTCCTCCCGGGATGCTGCTTGGATTCCATTACCAATATTGCTTGTGGGATCGAGTGTGGCAGTGCTTTTATCATGACTATAAAGTGGTTACGAGCCAATTCCTCATATAAAACATACTCAATAACATTGAGGCTTTTTTGCCTTTTCTGTTTCCTTCTTTTATTTCCTTCCTTCCTTTCCTTTCTTTCTTTTTTTAACGACAAACACGATGTCAGACAAAGGGCATCAGGACTTAGTCTTTGTAGTACAAAACAAAATAACAATACATAAACACCTTTGTGAAGGCAGCTTGAAACCCCATGTTTTCTATTAAAAAGTCATGTTCAATCTTCACTGTTGATAGAACCGAATAGCTAACACAGAGAACATTGTATATCAGAAAGGTCAATAGTTATTATGAGCTACAAATATATTTTTTTCCATCCTTCAGGCTGTTTAGCGCATATCACAGCATGAGCAGCTGTCTTCTTTAATGCTTTTAAAATTAGAATCCCAAAGAGGAAGAAAAAATTATGGTTGCAATGATTGCTCTTTGCTTTTGTAAGTTTACTTTAATATACTATTTTATATACATGAATCTTCGGTGCAGCCTATCCATGGGGCAGTAACTGGTTGCCAGTATCGAGTTGAACTGCCACGTTTATTTTCTTAGCATTCTGGCCAAATCTCCATCTCAGGCACAGATGTTGTCGACATACCATATTTTCAAAAGGAGTCATATAGAGGAGTCTGGTTACAGAGGCACTTGCAGACACACACATATGCATTCTGCCTTTCCATTGCTTAAAAGGTCTGTGACTAACTACAACAATGCCATGTGATGAGAAACAGTTATGCAGCACTGGGTGAAAAATCAGGCAGTGATTCAAACCATTGATACACAAAGTATCGCTCTCCACCTGCAAAGTGCAGATGTGTGGCCTGAGAGGGCACCTTTTAGGTTGTTGAAGGTTGATCTTCTGCCTGTGCCTGGAACTCCTGGTCCTTACTCGGCACATAGCCCTAAAGACAAGGAGCATTTCACGCAGCACATGTAAGCATATACTGGACGTTATAGCTCGCTCAGTCTTTGTTCAGTTATTTACATTAAATACGTTATGAGTATCTATAATGAGCTGGGACTGTTTATAACAGTGCTTACATTTGGGAGGAGGGGAAAATATATAACCGTTTCTGGAAGTGCTTAATGCTCGAAAGAAGAGCGATGCAGGGTAAGGGGCTAGCGAGCGATGAGGGCCACATTTTTGTTGTGTGGTCACAGAACACTAAGTCATGTGGATGTCGGGGTGAAGATGCCACAGCTCCGGGCTCATGATTCGAGTTGCAGCTTCATCGCTCTGCGCTGGTAAATAGCTTTACGGAAAACTATTATTTGCATAGATATGTGCCAGTGACGATGAAATTCTAGAACTGTTACCCTTTGGACTTTTGTCCAAAATTAAAATAAGTGATATACTAAAGGTGAATAATTTAACATGTAGGAAACTAAGGGAGGGGTCACTAAGAATTTTCCAGAGTGTCCTGTGCCTCCCAGATGAACCTATTGGCATTGTCATTTATTTGAGGATCTCCAGAGAGAGCAGCTTCAGTAGAAAAGTGGGATAAAGATTGAGTAAATAAGTGATTACTTCTCTTTGGTGAATTTGGTGATGAAAATAAAGAGAGCTGAGTATGTTTATTGATTGAGAGGACTGAGTTTAAAGTTGTCTGTATTAGAAATGCTAATTGAAGAATTTAAATCCTAAGGGCTATTTCGTTAGTAACACAGAAAAAGAAGTGAGCCTCTGAAATGGGGGGAAGAAAAAAAAGGATGTGAGCAAAAAAAGGGAGAGGGGGAGGGTGATGGGAACCGGGCTGAACAACTTAATCTCAATAGAGTAAAGGTCGTTTGCTGAGATAAAGGAAGTAGGAGAAGGAGGGGATTTTGAGAGTAAAGAAAAAAGCTGTGGAGCAGCTCATGTGGGCAAAGCAAGGAGGATCAATAGAAAATAAGCAATAAGATTACACAGTGGTTAGAAGTTGCATGACTTAACTGTAAGCGCACTGATTTTCTAGGGTACCCTAATAATAATGGCTTTGTGGTTTTTCAAGGCATTGCTCAGGATAGTGGGTTTTTCCCAGGGATGGGAGCGGGCTCAATGGTAATGAAAGAAAGACAATAGAGTGAGGGACTCCAAAGGGTTAAGAGACAAGCAAGTGAGGATGGATAGAGTGATGAGCTGGGGAACAGGAAAGAATGACAGGGGTAGGGGTGGGGTAGAGGTGGTGATGTGGGTGAGACAGCCGGTAAGGGGGGGGCTTTCTTCCCAGAATGATTTGTGAGAATGCTATTTGTTGCTTTTAAACAAGTTCATCTTTTTTTTTGTGGTACGTGGGCCTCTCACTGTTGTGGCCTCTCCCGTTGCGGAGCACAGGCTCCGGACGTGCAGGCCCAGCGGCCATGGCTCATGGGCCCAGCCGCTCCGCGGCATGTGGGATCTTCCCGGACCGGGGCACGAACCCGTGTCCCCTGCATCGGCAGGTGGACTCCCAACCACTGCGCCACCAGGGGAGCCCAAGTTCATCTTTTTGATCTATATATTTTTTCTACATTCATAGAAAAATTGGAAGATATGCAAAAGTATAAATAAGAAAAAAAAAACAACCCAGTAACCTTATCCCCAGCTACAGTCACTATTAACACTAATATGTTCTGTTGCTGCCTTATTTACTATTTATTTATATATTTATTTCAAAAGTGGGATCACACCCATATCTCCTACATTTTTTAATGTTAAAAAAAAGTCACAGCTCACTAGGGGATAATAGCTGGGCTTTGATTAGACACTGTTTGGGGAATAAAAGGACGTTGGGGCTCTAGCGGCCTTGGTTGCAAGACAGCTTTAAAAATAAGAAATGATAGTATCTGCATGTGCCTACATCAGTTCATCACTTTCAAATACACTATTTTTCCTGGCTGTGTAATGTTCCATTACATGGTGATGAATTTCTTTGAAATTAATCTTCCTTCAACTTTCTTATCACGTCTTTGGGTGGATTTCTAGAAAGAGTATTACTGGGTCAAAGAGGATAAGCTTTTTTGTTTAGAGCTAATATGTACAATTTGTTTTCCAGAAAAGTTGTGCTGTGTTATCAGTTTCTATGTTTCTCAGCAATGTTTGATGTCCATATTAAGTGCCATCTTAATATATGTGTTGTTTGCTAAAAATATTAAATTAGCAGAAGATACAGAGAAGATACCCTGAAAAGCAATATGTAAAAACATCTCACATGCTTAATTTGCATTTTTCTTTCTAATGATGTTGAATAATGTTTTAATACATACTTACTGGCTACTTGAATTTTTTTCAGTGACTCATTTATGTCCTCTATTTTCCAACTGAGTTTTACTCTCTTTTCTTATCAATTTGAATGAGATACTTAGATATATGTATTAAGGATATTATCTTTGCCATATTTCTTGCAAACATTTCCCCATTTTTTTGCTTTTTACTTCTGTTTAGGATGTTCATTGATAAACATATGTTTTTTAAATTTTATATAGAGAAATCTATACATTTTTCCCTTTGTAACTTCTTTTTTGGTTGCTCTCATATCTTAGAAAGGTTTTCTCTATTTTTTCTAACAGGTAGTTGGCATTTTAAAAATGAAGCATGGTTAAAGGTCAAGGAATGGCTGTGCCAATGGGTGACTATAGGTAAGTCAAGAAATGAGTTTGTTGAGCTTTGGCAGTCGAGGAAATCTGTGTGGAATCGGGACCCATCCTGGATACTCTGACTCTGGCGTCTGTTGCTGTCCGGTGGAGACGGCTGCGCAGACCTCATAGCACCAGCCTTCGCCATTGAGGAAGGTTTACGAAAGGTGTGGGTGTTGACAGACAGCGGCATTGAGAACAGGTAAGGAATGCTGTTTTGTTCTTTTTTAAGAGGAAGTTTTTATATGCTGAGGTTGGGGGAAATGTTGCGGAAGCGGCAGTGGGAGCGCCGGGTGATAACCACTGCTTTTTCATGCTGGGAGAGTTAGAAACGTAGGAATGAATCATGGCCTCTGTTAAGAGCAAGTTTCCAGAGTATTGGGCTCTAAGGGAAAAGGGCTTCAATAAAGGTGAAGAAGCAGAGGTGGGGCTTGTGGAGAAGATGGTGGCAATAGCAGAGCTTACTCCTAATGACGGTTCCCAGATGAACACACAGGACACCTTGTTAAATTTGAATTTCAGATAAACGATGACTGCTTTTTTTAGTATGACCCAAATATTGCATGTACGTTTCAAATTTAACTGGGAAGGCTGTAGTTTTACCTGTTAACTCTGGAACCCCTGCTCATGGAAGAATGAGGACTCTGTGTGGCACCGAGGAAGGGTTTCGTGTGAGAGAGTCACGTGGTTAGCAAGAAGGAAGAATGGAGGAGTTTAGGAGACTGGCCGGGGATAAATCTGTTTGACACAGAAAAGGTTCTGAATGGCTGGAACTTTCTCACTGGAGAGTGTTAGAGAGCCGGGCAATAATTGAAAATTCAAGTGAACGTTGGTGTGATGAAGTGGCTTTTTCAAATTTCCCTTCTTGGATATGGGGTCCAGCACAGCGGCCAGTTTTTATTTTCCTGTGTGAACGTGTGTGTTCTGGGTGGAGAGGAGAGCCTGGGTTGGCAGGTCTCCACAAATGTCTCCTGAGTCAGTATCTTCTGCTAATTTATTATTTTTTATCATACAGGAGGAATTTGACTAGGCAGCTAAAATTTGTTGGTTTTATTATGGCTCTATTCCAACACATCTTGAAGTGGTTATTTTTCAAAGTGTTTTCAGTTCGAAGTACTATATTAAATCCATCATCAATAAAGAACTGAGGTTTATTTATTGGAGAATATTCTTAGTAACATTATTTATACTTTGTAATAATTTAGAGGAGCCAGAAATGGGAGATAACCCCATAATTATCTATATCTGTTATTTTGCTAATGAATATCTATTTTTGACACCTTTAATTAAGCAAATTTTCCTTTATCTTATGATCCCAGTAAGTTTCAATGACCACTGCCCTATCTCAGCACCTAAACAAAGTCTTCTTACCCCCTGGCAGAAGTAGCCCTGCTTTGCTGCAAAGAAGACAGGACTCCATCCTTAGGATCTTGGTCAGCTGATATACGTGTAGGCATCACAATACACGTGTAGGCATCATTTCCGTATCTGAACTTGACGTTAGGTCATTTGTATACTGTCTTCAAGGCTATGCATAGTCTTCCCAAGTGGGGGGGATAAAAAAGCAGTCATTTTTTTAATGATTCTATTTATATCGTTCGCAAGTAGCTTTGCTGTACCCTTTTTCCTTCAATTTAAAAACATAAAGGCTATTTATTGCTACCGGTGATGGTGAAAATGGGGTAGAAGCAGCCTTTTCTCAAACTGGGTGCAAAGCAAGTGTGTTGATACTATTATAATTACTGCCCCCTTTCCTGCTTCGCATATAATGCTCTAATGAGGTACTTGATATTTTTAACATCAACACTTTAGCGTTATATCAGGATGGCATCTGGGACTAAACTGTATATTCTGTAATGCCAAATGATTATTTTAAAGACTGGCACCACATATTTCCTGTTGCCTGGTAGCTGAACGCTCCCACCACATTCGTCATAATTGTTTTGTGGTTAATCCTCTCCAGAGCAGGGACACCAGGTATTTATGGTCGCCCTTGCTCTAGGTCTTCAATTGTTTGACCTTACGTGTGAATGAATCCATCTATAACAGTAGGCTGTTGTTTGCCCACTTCTCCATTTTATTATTGCGTTTATTTCTAACAAACTCTGTTTCCATATCATTAGTAAAGTTCTCAGTATTTTTTAATAGCTTGAGAAGCTGCATTTTAGAAATGACATGAAAGTTCAGATCATATACCTGGAGAAAATGCCCCTCTTGTGATGCTTATCCTCATGTTTGACTCAGAGGTATGACCTGTGTCTTTAGTTTCCTCCTGAATCACTTCAGTTACAAGCCAAACCAAATACATCCAAATAAGTTTCCCTGAAATAGCAAATGATTTATACATAAAACACTTGTGATCGAGCACTCTTTTATTCTGTAGAGAGGCTTTAGAATATTTTCCACTCATTGCACAAATAACGCACAGGTATTGTAATGATTTCTGGTATTAATTATTTACATGGGAGATAATATTGCCTTTACTTTCTTCTGGCAAGTGTCATATATTATTCTTTTGGTGCTAAAATCGTGTTATATTCTTTAACTTATAAACATCTAATATACTAGACAAACTAACTTATATCTAAAATGGAAGCTAAAATACGTAAAGCCAACCTAGAAAGGTCTTTATTCTGAAAGTTATGTCTTGCCCTTCAAAATTCTTTTGTTGACACTAATAATCAACATCTACAATCCTTCCTCGAAAAGTAGAGTGCCTCTCCCCGACCAGGTAAAATAGTTTGTATGTAAGTAATTTAGGGGAAGACAGAAGTAGACTTAAAGGCGAATCAAGGGCAGAGGAGAAATTATCTTTCTACCAAGAGAGTTAGTTTACTTTAAAAAGAATATTCTCTTACACAATTTGAAGTCTAACATTTTAGGAGATGCATGTAAGTCCGAAAACATAAAATTATCAATAACAATCCTTGCTATTTTGACAATTCTTTTCCTTTCCCTTTGTGGCTTGTTGGGAAAGAAAGCAAGCATTTAGATACATGCAGAACATGTAAGTCATCTCAGTAAGATGATATTCTTGGGATTTTCCATATTTATATATTTTTTTCCTACATTGTATTTTCACTACCCAAGAGCCCTGGCTGTTATTTTTTTCCCGAAGTCTGCAGATCACCCCGTGGATTAACAAATGATTGAGGAGTCTCTCTTAAAAGACTCTTTAAAAAACTGTCAGAATCAGCCTGAGACAAAGATTTATTATGAACTATTTAAAGGGCTTAATATATGTATCCCCAAATGAGCCCTTGGAGCAAACTAAAAAGGAAGAGTGGAATTCTCAAAGAATAGGAAAAATTCTCCAATGCCCCACTTTCTTCATACCATGATTACTGTTTACTCAAAGGATAAAATGCCTAACCTGTCACACAAAGTCTTCAGAAGCCACAGTCCTGCTGCTGTACAGTAAAAACAAAGCAATGAAGACCGACAGTAATGTGCTTGAGAGAGGCAGCTGTAATTTACTTCCTAACCTGTTCACTAACACACTAATGCGGCTACATCTTGTAGCAGGAGCTGATCCCTGACCCACACAGCAATCAAACAACTACCCGAGTGTTGCCTGTCACAGAAGGTGGGACCGTCGCCTTAATTATACGTTCCCGGATAACAAACCTTCCCTTAATGAGCAACTTTTCTCCAACGTGCATCCCAGCTCACCCCTTCTGTCCTTGAAAAGGCCCACTGTAGATCACTGTGGTTGGAATCTGTGAAGCATATTCATAAGTATTCTTCCTAACAGGTGTAATAAATACTGCCTGAGCAGGCTGTTTGCTTTATAAGAATGCCAAGATATAATTAAAATTATAGGCTTGTACTCCTGGGAGGCTCTGGAGAAGAATCACTCAAGACCGAAGGGAAACTTTTCAGTGAACTTAGAACCACGCTCTTCTCTTTTCATATCAGTAATATAATAGTAATTTTTATTGTCAGGACTATTTTCTTTTCTTTGGGATTTATATTTGGCAATGAGATTCTCTACCCCACCGCACCCCCCATGCCCTTAATTGATATGATATCTGCACTAGCGTTCCTTCTTCATAGACATGGGATTTCTTTATTTTCCTCTTATTATAACATCCCCCAGTTCTGCTCTGATCTGCTGACAATGCCCCAACAGTTAACACAGGCATATAGGAGGGTCTTACAGGGAGGTTTTATAGATACAGTCGTCCCTGGGATCTGCGGGGGATCGGTTCGAGGAGCCCCTCCTCCTCCCACAAACACCAAAACCCAGGGATGCTCAAGTCCCTTATGTAAAATATCATAGTACAGTTGGCCCTTGGTATCCAAGGGTTCCATCCATGGTTGGTTGAAACCATGGCTGTGGAACCCGTGGATACAGAGGGCTGACTCTACCTTGAGCACAGGTAGTGCCTCTCTATGGCAAGAAGACCTTTAGCATTGAGAACGAACAGCCGAGACGATCTTAAATATAAAGATTTACTTCCCTATGTCACTAGCTCAGTGCTGGGCTGGGACTGGTCCATCAGCAAGGCTAATGGCATAGGTTGGTGACTCAGTGCCGCAAGGGAAATGACTTGGGAGACCAGGTTCATTGGTTCTACTTTGATTTTATTTTGCTCTCTTTAATACTTTGATTCTTTTTCTTTTCCCTTCATATGGGTAGATACGTTTTCTCTGTAAAACAGTTTTAGGAATGTTTGATAAGATACATAAGTAATATGTATAGTATTTAGAGAACTCAATTGCAGTTGCTTTAAATTGCCGTGCACGGTGGAGTATGTGAACTAACCCACGTAAATCATATCGGCTGGCACACGATGAGCCCTTGGTAAACGGTAGCTTTTACGGTTGTAGTTGGTATAGCTAATATCTCCGCAGGCTGGTTCTAACATCTGTTTTTAGGATTATCGGGTGGATCAAGGAGCAGAAGTGGATAGTAATGCTCAGTAGTCCCCTGGGTCTCAGAGCAGAAAATCCTGTCCTGGCATAACAACAGTGGTGCCCTTGGGCAGGATGACGGCCACAACCTGGAGAGCAGCAATGTGGCATGGCGGGGAGGGGGGGGCAATGCCTTGGAATTCGGAAGCTTGAGTTCTAGGTTTGGCGTAGCAGGCAAAAAGCTCTACAGTCTTAAGTCAGTCCTGTATCTCTCCTCCATCTACTCCCTTATCCCCATGAAGCCCATGATGTTACATGTCTTACCCAGCATCAGGAGGTTGCTGGGAGAATCAAATAAATCCACATGAAGGAAAGCCTCGATTAACGTAAGTTAAATTTGAGCAGCAAACATTTGTTGCATACTTATGAAGTACCTGGTGCTGAAATACCACATCAAGTGTGAATCTTATTAATGTCGGGAAAGAAAAAAAACCCTACCTATAGACATGTTACTATTTTGTTCTCAAAATTCATATATTCACTGACGTTCCTGGTTGTGCTATTATCATTAACATGACTTTGGGTAAAAGATTTCTAGGCTGATAAATTTCCAAAATGGATAGGTATCATGAACCTGACTGCAAGATGGTAAGAAAATTTTACAGTCACTGGTTTTACTAGAAAGTGCTACAGAATAAATGTGAACGGGAGAAAATGCAAATGCAAAAGAGGAGAGGAGAGAATTAAACAGGGAATAAAAATGAGGAGGAAGAAAGATGTAGGGTAGTAAGAAAGAAACTACAGAGGGAGGGCTGAAAAGATGAGTATAAAGGACTAAGAGGTTGAGAAAAACACACACAGATGATACAGATAAAGCAACAGTAAAAGGTACAAAACAGGAACTTTGGCATATTGAGGAAAAAAGGGGGAAAAGAGTGGAATGCTATTCTTTTTTATTCTTTTTTTTTTGCGGTACGCGGGCCTCTCACTGTTGTGGCCTCTCCCGTTGCGGAGTACAGGCTCCGGACGCGCAGGCCCAGCGGCCATGGCTCACGGGCCCAGCTGCTCCGTGGCACGTGGGATCCTCCGGGACCTGTGCTCCGGGACCGGGGCACGAACCCGTGCCCCCTGCATCGGCAGGTGGACTCTCAACCACTGCGCCACCAGGGAAGCCCAGGAATGCTATTCTTATAACCACACTGTAGGTTTGAATTTGCAGACCAGCTGCTGGTCGTCAGCTGCATGTGCCAATGACCTGTGTTTTCCCCAGACCAAAAAAAACTGAGGAAGCACGAATAAAGTCATAGTTGGAGCTTTTAAAAAATAAATATAATCATTACAAAAGCAGGTATCCCAACATTTGCAACATTACGATTTTAAATCCACATGCTGGGTGATAGCCTAGATTTTCTTAATAGCCATTTTATTTTGCGCATAGCAGTTCTGAGGTACAGGGAATTAGGATTAATGCCGGGTCATTTACATACACATTTAATTTAGTTGTCACAACACTTTTTGAGATAAGCTCTTTTATTTTTCCCATTTTAAGGAGGATCCATTGTCTATGACCATGCACGCTCAAATACCCACGATTGCTTCTATAGAACGGCTTAAGCTAAATCTAGATTTATTAGTTGTAATTTACTTACAAATCTTGAACGTTCTTTCATTTCTGGCTGCAGTATATTTCAAAGAGTTCTGGTGCATGGAAAGAAGTATGTGAGAAGGTGGGCAAAAGGATGATAGGAATTTGGAGTGATTTTAATTTTTACTTTATTTTCCAGATTTTAAGAAATGTACATTTATTGTATCTATCTCCATGTACTATGTTTGTGTGTTTAAAGGGTTGGTGCTTGTACTGTCCATAACTTCTCCCAAAGAGTCTGCTTCTGCCTGCTCTGGAAGTTGAGATTTCAGGGAAAAGTTGGTATTGAACACTAATCAGCAGAGTGCCTAACTTGCCCCTTATCAGACAGAAGGAGTCCGTTTGCCTTTGCAGCTGAACTCTAGGACTCCTGTCTTTTGCCACTGAAGAGATGGGCTTTTCTCTCTTTGTGATTTTTTTTTTTTTTTTTGTGGTGGAGGGAGGCAGTTAGAGCATGATCAGAAGAAAAATGCCAGAGAATGCTTAGGTTATTTGATAGTCCCTGAGTTTATGTAAATCCTACAATGGTTTTCAAACAGGTAGAAGTTTCTCTGGCAAATCCCTTCTAACTACATCAACTCTGCTCTCCTCTCTAGCTTTCTAGTGCTGTCATTTTATGAGCTAGCCCTTTCCAGAAACCTGCTTTCAAAAATTTTTAGAGTCATATTTCTGCCCTTAAATGTTCAGTGACACATTTAAATATAACAGAACAACTTTATGAAAGAATGAATTAAAAACCTAAAAATTATGTGTGAATATAAGAAACAAGAAAATGTTAAGGCAGTGCCCTATAGCAGGTGGCGACTAAGGATGCAGAAAAGGACAGAGAAAATAAGACAATGCATGGAAAGGGCAGCTACAAGGAACAACGAAAACAAAAAGGAAAAGTAAGAGGGCTTCCCTGGCGGCACAGTGGTTGAGAGTCCTCCTGCCGATGCAGGGGACACGGGTTCCTGCCCTGGGTCCAGGAAGATCCCACATGCTGCGGAGCGGCTGGGCCCGTGAGCCATGGCCGCTGAGCCTGCGCGTCCGGAGCCTGTGCTCCGCAACGGGAGAGGCCACGACAGTGAGAGGCCCGCGTACCGCAAAAAAAAAAAAAAAAAAGGAAAAGTAAGAGAAAAGAAGGGTCAGAAGGAGCAAGGAAAAACCCCTAAATGTAAAAGAGAGTAGAATTCCACTTATATGAGGTACCTAGAATAGGCAAATTAATAAAGACGGAAAGTATGATAGTGGTTCCCAGAGGCTTGGGGGAGGAGCACATGGGGAGCTTTTGTTTCATGGGTACAAGAGGTTTGGTTTAGGACAATGAAAGTGTTCCGGAGATGGATGGTGACAATGGTGGCATAATGTGAGTATACTTAATGCTACTGAACTGTACACTTAAAAATGGCCAAAATGGTCACTTTTGTGTCACATATATTTTACCACAAAAAAGAGACTACAACTTAGACTAATGAAAAATGACATGATACCAACGAGAAAAAAAAAAAAAAAGAAGAAGGAAAACACATAAATGTAAAAGTAGAAGTACCGAAGGAGAAAAACATGATAGGGAAGAATAGAGAAACAAAGCATGGAAGGAATGGAAAACTATGGTTTCTATCAAGGCTGAGGGGAAATAGTAGCTGCAGTGCCACCTTTCAGTTCTTTATATTCAGCGAATATGTACGAGGTACTTACACTCTGTGGGGCACTGGGGATACCGAAATTAATTGCATAGATAACTGTCCTTGTTTTCAAGGAGTGTCTGTGTAGTGATGGGTTACAAAGATCAATGAGACATTGTTTTGCTCTCAAGGAGTTCATGGTCAGTGCTTATCTAACTTTATTTCATAGATAAATTAGTGCATTTAATGAGGTATAGCCCTCTGCCAGTGCAGCCTTGGGATGGAGGCTGGAACTGTAGCCCAAGTTAAACATACATTGGTCCTGGTACCATGAGCCCATTCCAGCACAGACTTAGAGAGCTAGATGGTCTAGCTCAGTGATGATCTGGAACAATTTGCCCATGTGTAGCAAGAAAAATGAGAGCAGAGGAGGGTAAGCGATTTGCCCAGGTTTACCCCACCCCCAGGAACACAGCTGGGAGAACAACCCAAGCTTCCTGACTCCCCAGCCCAACCCTCATTTGATTAATATAGATTAAAAAGGTTGGGGGAAAAAACCCTTGATTAGTAATCAGAACAATAAAGGTGATTCACACTGTTCCACTGAGTGCCAAGGACTTATTGAAATAAAGAAAATCAGACAGGGTTTAATTTCAAGGGCTCCAAGGTCATTATTTTATAGGACAGCAACCAATCATCTAAACATCAGGATAAAGAAAGCACAATCAGAGCCAGACGAAAAACACAAGCCAGAAGCTGTTCCAGGGTGACTAATGCAATAATACTGAGGAATGTCACAGGTCCCTATTATAGTCAAAGTCACTTTAACTAATTGGCTCAGGCTATAAAGACATACAATCTGGGTCAAATGACACTGCTGAAGGAAGCGTCTCTGCTCAGACATTATCTGAAATCAAAGCATCCCAGTAAGAAGGCAAGAGACAAAGAGAATGTCCGGTTTGTGGGAGATCCTGAGAGATTTTAAAGCTGGTTTATTTAATAGCAGCCCGCTTATGTGTCTATGGAAAATGATGAGAACATTCTTTCTTCCTTGGTATTGCTTCATACTGCAGAAGCATATGATATTTCAAGGGATACTATGGGATTTCACTGACTCTAAGACATTATCAATTTAAGGTACCCCATGCTTGTATGAAGCACTAAGAAAAAAATACTGCCGATTATAGAATCATGAGATAACATTAATTGCAAGATGCGCCCCAAAGTTAGAGACGATAAAATGTGGGGGAAATACAGAATCAACGACAAGGTAGTTTTCCTGACTCAGGATTAAGTTTGATAATTATCTCTCGTTTTTTTTAAATTTTTTTTATTTTGCGGTACGCGGGCCTCTCACTGCTGTGGCCTATCCCGCTGCGGAGCACAGCGGCCATGGCTCACGGGCCCAGCCGCTCCGCGGTATGTGGGATCCTCCTGGACCAGGGCACGAACCTGCGTCCCCTGCATCGGCAGGCGGACTCCCAACCACTGTGCCACCGGGGAAGCCCCACTTGTTTTTAAAAAGGGAAGTAAATCAAGGAATGTGTAGCTGGCACTGTTGATTGCTTCCCCCAAACTCTCCCTGTCCTTTTTTCCTTAAAAAACCCTATTCCTGCAGCCCCTCCCTACCCGCTGGCATTTATCTCTCCCACAAACCCACCTCCCTCTGCCCAGCTACATTATTCAGGGGAAGTAAGCTCAGCCCCAGGCATGAATCACGGTTGGCTAAAGCCACTGTGGGTCTAGTTGCCTACAACTGGTTTCAGAACTTATTCATTCAACAAGTATTTAATAAGTTTCTACTAGTTCCTGTCACTATTCTAGGTTCTGGAGTTACTGTAGTGGGGAAAAAAAACCCAAAAAACAAACCCTCCTCAATAGAGCTTACATTCCCTTAGGAGGTTAAAAAAAAAAAAAGACAAGATGAATAAGTAAACTATATAGTATGCTATATGGTAGGAAATGTGATGGCGAAAAATAAGACAGGGGAGGACCACAGGGGATGTAGGGAGACAGAGTTGTAATTTTAAATAGTGTGGCCAGAAAAGCTCTCATTGTGAAGGTGGTATCTGACTACAGACTTGAATGCAGTGAGGCAGTGGGCATTTGGATATCTGGCGGAATAGGGTTCTAGGAAGAAGAAACAGCCTGTACAAAAGTCCAGAGGTGGAACATGCATCGTGTGTTTAAGGCACAGTAAGGAGGCCCATGCTACTAGAGCAGAGTTTGGGAAGGAGAGTGATAAGGGAGAAGGCAGAGAGATGATGAGATGGGTGGTGTGAGCACATTAGGGATACAGCCTCGAAGAACTTGGGATTTTACTCTGAATATGATGACAAAAGCCACACGGCAGTTTGTAGTAGAGGTGAAGCATGATCACGCTCTTGGGCCGAGACTGCAGGGGAAGGATGGGAGGCAGGAGCGCCACTAGGGAGGCTGTGGTCACAGTCCCAGGTGAGGTGGTCAGGGGGAAGGTGGTGAGATCTGGTCAGATTCAGGACCTGTTGAAGGAACAGCTGGCCAAACGTGCCGACAGATTGAACA
Source organism: Orcinus orca (assembly GCF_937001465.1). Lineage (NCBI taxonomy): Eukaryota > Metazoa > Chordata > Mammalia > Artiodactyla > Delphinidae > Orcinus > Orcinus orca. The sequence goes on along the minus strand of NC_064560.1, from coordinate 136,933,486 downwards.
TGGGATGGTAGAGAAAGAGAAGTGTCAAGAACGCCTCCGAGGATGACTGCATTGATAGCGATGCACTTCAACCATGAGAAGTTAGGGGACGAACGCTGAATTTGGCTTTTGGGAGAAGTTTTAAAAGAGATCAAAAAATTGCAAAGACTCCTCTGCATATGGACATTGCTGTTGCTACAAACGTAAGTGAGAAGCAAGGCTGGGGACGAGACTCGTATGCTGAGGCAGCAAGAGCAGAAAGATGGAGAGAACCGAGTTTCTGATGATGTCGTTGGGCCACTGAAGGAATGAATCTTAAGGTTGACCCTCCTTTGGGCTTCTTATTACATGAGATAACAACTTCCTTTTAAGTGAACGAAATTGATACTGAATTGAAATTATCCTCCTGGGCAGGTAGTAGATGCTAAATCCAGCAACGGAACTTGGGAGCTTTGAGCATGTGACTCGATTTTTCCTGACAAAGAATGTCTCCAGTGAGGGAGAAGGTGGGTTGATAATTTTCAAGAAGGTTTGGCTCTGGGATAACTGGGAGGGGAAGAAGACAGGGATGGTGAGGGACCCCGCATGATGTGGAGTCAGCCTCCTGCTGGTGAGATGTGTGCGACACATGACATAAATAGAACCAGGTTTTTAAAAAAATGAGTCCACTAATATCCTAATAAAGAGCCCAGCTTCGGGGCTTCCCTGGTGGCACAGTTGTTAAGAATCCGCCTGCCAGCGTAGGGGACATGGGTTCAAGCCCTGGTCCGGGAAGTTCCCACATGCCGCGGAGCGATGAAGCCCATGTGCCACAACTACTGAGCCTGCGCTCTAGAGCCTGTGAGCCACAACTACTGAGCCAGTGTGCCACAACTACGGATGCCCGCGTGCCTAGAGCCCATGCTCCGCAACAAGAGAAGCCACCACAATGCGAAGCCCATGCACCGCAACAAAGCGTAGCCCCCGCTCACCGCAACTAGAGAAAGCACGCACGCAGCAAGGAAGACCCAACGCAGCCAAAAATAAATATATTTAAAAAAAAAAAAAAAAAAGAGCCCAGCTTCCAGAGCATTCACGTCAATCTCCACCCACCTTGTGTCTCCTCCTGCATGTGGCCTGCACCCCCCCCTGTAAGAATGGACCAGCTTTCTCAGGGTCTGGTGTTCATCATCACTTAAACTAGAGACATCCTGCAGCTCCACCTTCATAGGTGATATTTGACTGCATTTAGCACTGTGTGGAGTATGCCCTGGGATCTTAGCGGTGGGACCCTGACATCTGGGTCATCAGAGGCAGTGGTGATTTAAAGGATGGTGATTAAGGCAGGGATTTTGTCTTAAGACCCTTGTCTAGAACTTGAGTGTCCTTTCGCAGGAAGTTGTGCATCTGCTCGGCGTGCGGGAGCTGGCTTTGCAGAGACGGTTGCCTTTGGCCCATTTGAAATATTTGGCTTCTCTCAGGAACCCAGGCTGTGAAGCATGTTTGCATCTTATGGCTCTTGTGGGCAGCTAGGATCAGTCACCAGAGATGCCCCTTGAACGGAGGTGTGCTGTTACAGCATACCGATCTGTCACATGTAAACCTGTTGGCTTCTTGGTCGTTTGGGGGTGCATGTTTAGTTTCACCTGCACCAGCTCAGACTGGCACGTGGTACAGAAACAGTCCCTCAAAGGGGAGGACTCTGGCTGCAGAACCATGAGGCCCTTCCCATCACTGCCCCTCTTCTGATTGGTGTTTTTACAGGTCTCAGTGATGGGAATTTTTAGAACAAAGTGGAGTACTTGGCGTGCTTATTTGCATGTCAATTTCCAGAATGCTTCTCCCACTTTTCACCATGCCATAGTGATGCTTTTGTATCTATTCTGCCTGGGAACAAACAGAGAAGAAGGGTCGAAGTGGGTCAGCACAGTGTCCTGGCACTTCTTTCGGCTGAGTCTTTGCCCAACAGGGTGGAAGCCAGCCTGTTACTTATCCCTGGCCCCTCAGATCCTCGGCAGCCGTGCAGAGCTGGGAGGTCTGCTCTCTTCATTGGGGTTCAGTGCGAGCAGGCACCTGACCATGGGAACGTTTCTGCCCTGGGTCACAGGCCTTGTGCAAGTGACCGTGGTGAGAGTCTAATCTCTATTTGCTGTGTTCCAGTCATCTTCCCCTTTAACCCGTCACTTGCCTGTCCTCACCTCTAGCTGGGAATAATAAATGTGGCAGGAGAAAAGTAAGATTTCTTTTCCTTTGGGACAGTAGCCATGTCCCGTCATTAGAGTAAATCAACTCTAAGTATCCCGCAGCAGTATCATGAAACGGGCAAATGAAAACATTTTTTCTCCAGCAAAAGATTCTTTGAAGTGCTGTTCTCTGGCTGAATCTCCCCGAAGAGTGTACAGGAAACAACGTTCTGTATACGTTGATTTGCCCCAGTCCCCCATCACACAGGGAAGTTCTCTACATTACAGTCTCAAAAGCATTGTCCAGTCACATTTTAAAAAGGCCCAGCTTCAGCCATTTCCCCTGGGAGGCACGTCTCAGAAATTTTAACAGACAACGCTCCTCTGCCGGTTCAGCTATTGTTCTGAGGGGGCTGCGAGAGAGGCATACTGCACGTGGAATTCCAGATTTTCTCCCTGTCACCTGACAGTCTGTATATTAAAACAATATTATTAAAATCACATTAATTTTATCTTAGTAAATTTTTAATGTGCAGTTATAAGGCAATCAGGGAAGTTTCATTATCCAGTGCATGCATGTATAAGTTACAGCAAGAAATCTCTGCCTGGTAAAAAGAAAAATAATAATAATAGAGAGGGGTTTCAGTCCTGAAGGTGGGTGAGTTGGAAACATGTGCTTGCTCCCAGCAGAACTTTTAAGCAGACGTTCCAGAAGTTCGGTGGGATAAGGTCGGGTAATGACTTGAGGAACTTGGCACTTTGAGTATGTTTCTGGATCTTGGACTATCCGGCCACCTGATGATCTAAATTCATATTTATAATGTGCATATAGAGCAAAAGAGGTTTTGTTTATAAAATAGGTTCAATTTTTTTTTATGGCTTATTTGCTGGGACCCCAAAGCATTTCCAATTGGCTTCTATCACTTGCGATATGGAAGCCTAGAAATGAATAAGATTTAGTACGAGAGTTAGCTCCTCAGAATTTCCTGGGGACACTAAGCCAGTAGTACAATGCTCTGAGGCCAGTCCCCACACTTGGGGCTTCTTTTTCCTTTCTTTGGGGATTCCTTGTTTGAGTGTTTCTCCCATTTATGACAGACAGTGGTCAGGAGCAAGGTGCTCCCGGGGAGGTTAAGTCATTTATCTTCCAGTTGTCTGGCCCCCAGATGAAGGGCTTGTTGGAGAAATATGCTGCCTTGGCTTCATACGTGAGATTTGATGATTATTTTGGTGATTTCAACACCCGTGCTTTCCCGAGGCTCTATCAGTCTAGTGATTGAGAAGCTATGTAATTCACAAATTAAACTCTATTAACTCAGGGTAACGTAAATGAGATCTCAAGCCCAACAGTGCCTCCTCAAGCTGTCTCTCCCCATTCACAAACTTCTTCCATCCCAAACTGCCCACCGTCCACCCTGGCTCCACTCTAGATCTGAAACATGAGAACTACTGAGGTTCCTGTATCCTGATTCATCTTTCAATTAGAGATTGGAATTGGTGTTCTGCTAGCAAATTTTGCTGTTGCCATCAAAGTCTGAAAGTTGTTAAATCAAGTCTCATTGTGTTTGTAACTTCCTATCCCATTAGCAGAGATTAAATTTGCTAATGTAATATGAAAATCACTAACATAAAATGAGTGCAAACAGAAATCCCAATCTCCACAGACCTTCTAAAGGAAATGTTGAATGTGTAAACACGTCTCTCCAGTGGTTTGCTCGGGCTAACACGTGCGAATGTCCAAGTGGCCGCTTGCATTTACCTTAAGTGCTCTCTGGGCTGGTGTGTGTGTGTGTGTGCGTGTGTGCGTGTGTGCATATGCCTTGGAGCTGGGGTGGGAGAGGAGGACAGGGGTCCACAAAAATCCCAGTGATGATAAACGTCAACCATCCCCATGCCTACAAGGTTATTTAAGTCCCCGAGAAGGGCAGGCTCATTTTCCTCCTTTTTTTATTTGATGAAGTGGAAAGAGAATGGGTTTGTGTCATGAGAACCACCAAGCTGGAGTTCCAGCTCTTTTGTGCATCAGCTATTGTGAACCTTTCTGTACCTCGCTTTTGGTTTTCTCATCTATAAAATGGTGAGATGTGGGACTCCCACAACAAGGTCCTTGTGAGAATTAAACAAACCAATGGATGTGAAAGCACTTTTTCAACTGTAAAGTACTTTGCAAATGTTACAGTATCAGCCCCTCTTACCTTTACTTCTGCTGTTACTCTCTGATACCACCCAATTCAGCTGCAAAGTCAACCTAAACTCTTGCCGTCCTGAGTCAGTTTTTCAGAAGCTGGGCTCTGTTCTCCAGATGGCTGGGATTGGGAGAGTGGGGCGGGAAGTAGCAGAGTACAGATTCACTTCCTGGCTTCCCGAGATATTATTCATTGGGCTTTGGGGTGGGACAGTATTTCCTTTAAATTTGAAATAGCTAGAATTTATTCTTATAAGAAGCCTATTAACTTCCTATTCATGAACCTTTCTCCAGGGGACAGTGCCTGACTCACACACACACAGGGTATGCTTTGGTGCCATCTGTAGAAATAAAGCATTTTCCGAGCAGAAAAGAGCTTCAGTCATATGCCAAAGGCAGGCAGTAGAATGGAACACAAAAGTCACTTGGGTATTTTGGAGACCTGTCTACTAATTCAATCAGTGAATATATGGGGTAACACTGTCTCACTTGGAGTGTTCAATCAAATCCAGATCTGATCCCTCAGTATTCCTACGGACGAGGCCAATTTTATTGTCCTTATTTTACAACTAGAGAAGATGAAAAACTGGGGAGCTCAGGTCTAGCAGCGGCAGATGATAAACTAGTCTCCACAGTGACCAATGACTAGTCTCAGTTAATCCCACAAAAGAACCGTACTCCGGACAACCACACCCAGGTTGCTTAGCCCTGGAGAGACGCGTTCAGGTGATCTTGGTTTCTCCTTCTCCTTTCTGAGGTGGGTTGCCCTCTACCTGCTTTAGCTGAATTTTTACTTGCTGGGATATTTTAAATTTTCCTGTTTTTTTTGGCCTCTTCTGTGTCTGTGTTTTCTAGACTCTCTCAGATTCTTCCATGACTCAAATGCCCTTAAATAATTCTTTTTCATCAACAAGTTTTGCCATCTTGCTTTCATCTTCCTCTTCCAGGTTGTTATTAAGCCTGAAGAAAGCTGGTATCAGCATTCTCCCTTGGGCTCCCCACAATTCACCTCTTTCTACAGAAAGAAATGGCCTTTTATTCCCACTCATTGCTTTCCATCTCTTAACTAGTTTTTAAGATGTAACAGAATTTTAACACTTGCCCCATGGTTACCAATTTTGCTTAATAGCCTCTTGCAAGGATGATTGTTATTTTTTTCTTCCTCTCTTTCTTAAAGTCCTTTGAAAGTCAGAATGCATTGCATCCACCAGTTCTCTTTCACCATGGTTTTGGGGACTCCTTCAGAGGACTCCATAGCTTCTAAGTCTTCTCCAATTTGCTCTGATTCCACTATTGCAGTGTTTCTTTCCAGAATGCCACCGCGCTCGCTGAGAGGTGAGCCCTGAGCTAGGCGTCTGCTGGGAGACCTGCCTGCTCGTAGCTGTAGGTGCTGCCGCCACGGGGACGATTGGTGACGTGGCGGTACTTGCGATCAGCTTCTTTTTTGGCTGCTCTAGGGCTTTCCAAGTGAGGCCATCAGCCCCTGGGGAGGTAACGAAATGTAATTTCCACCCTAGCTTTCTTTGATGTCCCTATCTCTGGGACACAGCTCCACCTTCACCACCCAAAGTGCACTTTCCCTCACCACCCCCGGGCCGGAGATGTCCCCATCGTGCTCTGTACCACGCACACAGGCAGAGCTCTCGTTTAGCTGCACTCTGTGATCCCCCAAGCCGCTCCCAACACCCCGACCTGCAGCTGCCTTTCCTCCAGGGCCCCTTCCCTTGAAGGAGTCGTAGAAAGGCTGATAATTTGCCTTGATGTCTTTGTTCTTTGAATTTATTCTTCCTTCTGCCCTCCATTTTGCCTGCTGAAGTTTCTGTTCCTTTCTATCAGCTTCACTTGGGTGGGAGCTCTCTCTTCTGAAGCCCACCCGACTGCATCCCTGCCTTTTGAACAATGCAGATTTTTCTTTCTCGCCTTATCACTTCCTTTTCTGTTGTTGTTCTGGGATGGGTGCAGAGTCTTCCTCTAATCAGGTATTCCTCAGCCGCCTTCATGCTGAGTCTACGGATTTTAATTTGCTAACGTTTCCCTTCAGGCAGTTTCCAACATCCAGTTCCTAGGCCTTGCGCAGCACTGAGGACACTGTTGGCACTCAACAAATATTAAATAATCATCATCCTCCTTTTGGAAAAAAAAGACAGAAAGAAAGAAAGCAGCCGCTCTTGAATCCTGCTTGTCAAAATAGAACGATTTGTGTTCAAGTTCTCACTCTACCGCAGCCAACCTAATTATGCTGAGGTCAGTTTTGGTTTGCAGCTCAACAGCACATACTGTCTAAATCAGAATCAACTTCTCTGCTCCTTAGAAAGAAATATATTCTGCCTTATAAATCATCTGGGCTTAGGAGCAAGAGACTCATCTTGAGTACCCACAATCTGCTCAGCTGTACCGCGTGTGCAAAATAAATGTTATCTCTTCCGCAAACTGTTTGGATAGGAGGATTGAAGATAAATGGTATTTTATTTTAATGGGTGGTATTATTTCAATGGAGCTATTTCATTGCTGTTCCTAAAACTATTTTCTTAACGATAACCTTTTCTTCTAATGAACCATCAGGCTGCCAGGTATCCTTCCTGTCCCAGGCAAGTTCTCACTTCCCTCCTGGTCTAAAGGCTGATGGGGCAGAGGTAGCAGTTGGGGAGAAGGCTCTGAAGCCAGCTGCTTAGGTTAGATTCCTACCTTTACCACTGTCTAGCTGTATAAACTTGGGTGACTTCCTTGACTTATCTGAGCCTTAGGTCCATCAGCTGGAAAAGATATTAAGAATAGTACCCACTCCTAGGGTTATTGTGATGATCAAACAAGTTAATGTAGTACTTTGATAAATGCCTGGCACGTTGTAAGCACTCAGTAAATGTTAGCCGTTATTGTTTGGATTTTATATTTAAAGCCGTCGACCAAGTTCCTTTTCATTCTCTGTACTCCCATGCAGGTGCTCTAACATCCTCTCGGTGAGACAATTTCCATCTTCTTGGACTACGGGAAGTGGCACGATCAGTGGGGAGGACACAGGGTTTGTTATCAACTAGGCCTGGGTCCAAATTCTCCCTCTACCACTTTTAGGAGTTGGACAAATGAATTGGTCCAATTTTCAGTTTCCTCAGTTGTGAAAATGGGGTTCACACCACCTTGCATGGTGATTACGAAGGTCAATCTTCGGCATGTAGTGAACAGTCCATAAATGATGGTGCCATCCTGTCTTCCCTTCACTAAGTTTCTTTACTGAGTCTGGAATTACTGGGCCTCTGCTCACATCCAGCCACCCCGTCCTAGCTCAGATTTTGATGTAAAGAAGGGATAAAAAAATTGTAGGAGCCTGAAAGGACTAAAGGATGGAGGGAAGCTTTTCTGTATTGAGAGCTCTCCCAATCACAATGCTAACGTCATCCCAGGATTTGTCATACTTGAATGAAAAAGGTGGTGTGACCACAGGGTCTCCCCTAGCAGTGATGTGTGTATGGGGGTGGAGGATTTAGGCTAATAACACATTAGTGTATCCTCAGAGAATGCATTTTTCATTGGTCATTCACTTCATTTTTCATTTGCTATTTTTCATTACGGTATTAAACTGTGTGATAAATGAAAGGTAGAGGAACTTGACAGATGATTTGATTTCCTCCCTTGTCAGATTATTTGGCTTAGTTTCCTTATGAAAATAGAAGGCAGGCTCTGTAAAATTGTTCTTGTGGATTTGTTTTTCAGCATGTGTTTCTCGCCATTGCCATATCTAATCTATCTATTTACCTATGATTCAGTTACTGATCTGTATCCCTCTGGAGCCTGGATACATATTGGCAAAGTTTCCTATTTGCTACAGTGGGTAGGACCTAAGGAACATTCCACATGAACTCCCAGTTCTTTTTCTCCACAGCTTCTCCACATCCTGTATTATTAAGGGGCCTTCAATTATAGTATGCTCACAAAAGACGCGGACTTTGCAACAAAAGGAAGTCTGTCCATTCTTCTGTTTAAATACAGGGGCAGATTTTGCCTCCCTTTTGGTAATGTGGAAAGGATAAATACAATATTGAGCACACTCTGCCATGTACAGGCTGCCAAAGTTAGGGTTAGCAACATAGCTATTCATCCGAGCACTTCCAAAACTTTAGTGAAACTTGTTTTTGTGAATGCTTCTGCGGGAGAAAAGGGGTGTATGAACTCTATAGATGCTATTAACTCCATAAATTGTCACACTGCCCAAGGAGGACAAAGCTGCAAAGAAAGAGAGAAAGAAAAAAAGATGTTCCACCTTTTTTCCCCCTCCTGGTAGGTGGAAAAAAAAAAAAAAAAAGGTTCCAAAATGGATCCATGTGTTTACCTGTCTTGCTGCAGCTTCCAGCAAAACTGATGTGATATGACAAAAACAGTCTCTCAGTAGCAGCTTCACTTAGACAACAAGCAAATAAAAATGAGGGCCTCTCTTACTTCGGACAGCTTCAAAGAAAGTGGAAGCGATGCAGTCAATTCTTAAGCTTAATAATGGAGTTAATTGTGAGCTGCTAAAGCCGACAGCGATGGAGAAATGGTTTATGAGCCACCTGCCTTAAAGTGCGCCCACATTTCCAAGCGTGCACGCATACCACTTGCCCTCTTCCTTCTCCCCAAAGCTTGTAAGTAATCTCAGGCTTTTATAAAAGCCTTTCCTTCTAAACTCCCCATTAAGCAGCATTCAAAAATGCCTGCTGCAAGTGTCAGTTATTAGCCTTGGTGCACGTCAAGCCCCCTCGCCCTCCTGTTAATGTGAGCAGTTATTCTGCTCTTGACCTATTAAAACTTTGTTTGCTATTATACTTGCTGGCAAGCTATTCATGTAGAAAGGTGTTGAGGAAATGAGCCGGCGTGTTCCCCAGGTGATACACACACTTTATCAAGCTGATCCCTGCCATGTTATGTAAACTGTACCAAGTAGCATTCATTTTAAACAAAGAGATAAACAGATCTAATATGCTTCAGGGCATCATGCTTTATGCATGAACTACTTTTTATTTTTATATTTGAGATTTTTTTTTTTAAGAAACACAATCCATTGTAGTGGAAAAGTAATGTCTTAACCACAGCCAGAGTTGTACCTCCAATTTCCAGGTTCTAAGAGTGATCGGCTCGGTTAATCCCATGTTAACTTTTTAATTAAGTTTTAACTAAAACTCTTAATAGTTGCAATGAGAACAGCTCAAAGTTAAGTGAAGTAATCTGCAGAGACAAAATTATACATATATACATTACAATTTATATGTATATGCACTTACTTTCAAAACATATTAGCCATCTAAGCTGTCACTTCAAGTTGTTATCACAAGTCTCCAGTCTTTTTTCCCCCCCTAAAAATCCCCTAGATTTTGTTGAACATTTATGTAAGGTAATGGGCTATAATATGTGGGTTTACTTTGCGCTTTTCTACAGGGCTTTCTTTCATCCTCACACGATCCTTTGAAGTGGCATTATTTTATCAATTTTACAGATAAAGATATTGAGGCTGAGAGAGCAAAACAGGAGTTTGGGATTAACATATACACACTACTATATATAAAATAGATAACCAACAAGGACCCACTGTATAGCACAGGGAACTCTACTCAATATTTTGTAATAACCTATAGGGGAAAGCATCTGAAAAAGAATATATGTGTGTGTGTGTGTGTGTGTGTGTGTGTGTGTGCGTGTGTGTGTGTATAACTGAATCACTTTTCTGTACACCTGAAATTAACATAGCATTGTAAATGAACTATACTTCAATTAAAAAAAAGAAAGTAAAATAACTTGTCCAAAGTTATCCAGCTCTGAGACAAGACTTAAAGTCAGGTGTGTCTGACTTTAGCGCCCTGCCCTTGATACAGGTGGTAGAAGTGAACTGGGGCTGTGTGGTCAGAGCACCGGGTTCAAATCTGAGCCTACTGCTTATTGGTATGTAACCTTGGGATGAGTTACTTAACCTTTCTGAGTTTTTTCACTCTTTTGTAAAATGGGGTTCATAACTGTTCCAACCTCAGAGGGTTTGGTGAGAATTAAACGAGAGGACGTATGTACACTGCTTGGCCTGTAGGAAGTTCTCACTGGCTACTCGCTGCTATGATTACTGTTGTTAACTTTATTACTGTATTCCACTGCCTCCCATACATGATAGTAGTGGATATTTAACCATTATAACTGCTCAGCCTAGAAAGTCAGTCCCCTGATCCTAGAAGAACTAAGGCTAGGAGAATTTTTAACATCATAATACTCTTCACTTAAAACCACGCCTCTTTTGACCATAATGTTTACAAGCTCTATATTAAATAGTACAGGAATTCTTCTATCCCAATCCCGAACCCTCCTCTCTCTAATGCAATTTCTAAAGAAAATAAGCTGGCTCGGGGTGATGATTATATTTCATTATCTACTGTATTAAACTGGATGTCTTAATTTAGTCAGAAAGTTCGATATATATGAGGCCATATAATGTGACTTAATCTAGTTTAAGTGGAAATATTGGGGTCGATACTCTGTACACAGAATTGTCAACCTTTGACCTATTTTCAGTGAAAGAAGACAAGTTACATGGACTTCCCATCCGTGGTTTCCTCAGTCCTGATTTGCAAGAGTTGTAGCACGACTAGTTGGCCCTTCAGAGAGCTGGGGCTACTCTCATTTCTCCTCTGCTAATGAGAGTTAGGATGAATGAAGTCTCTATCTTCTGCCCCACCACACGCCCCGCCTTACCTCCTACTCATACATCTAGAACAGGAGGTGGTAAGTGACAGATTGCTTTTAAAAAGATATGAACCCCTGTGTAGCTTGAGCCAACCCAGTGAAAGTTAGGATTCTTCTAGGTTGGATGCAGCACAGTCGTGTTGACCGGTACCCAACAGATCTCTGGATTCAGAGTCAATCCACTTTCTTCACATAGACACAGCTTCTGTTTTTCAGTTTCCTTATTTGATAAGTAAGAGCAATTAACCTCACAAAGTATTGCTATTTGTGGTGTATTTATAGAATAATTTGTTAGGATTATTTGCATCTGCACTGAAATTGGTTTTGAGTTCTTTCCAACTGGAGAGAGCCATCAAAAGGACTGAAAAGAAGTGAAAATGATAGGAGTATGTTCCAAATGCAACAGAAAGCCACTCTCCCACCAAATGTATTTTTGGCTGAATTCCCTCCTTCTTTATGTAGCCAAGATAATTCTGCCCAAGGGATAAGGATAAATATCGATATTGGGTGGGGAGCAGTCACTAGATGGCTAATACCATTTGCATGTTTGAAAAGAATTTGAAGGAGTATGACAATTAACACGGACTAGAGGACATCCTCTAGAGAGCTACTTCTGAAAGGAATTGCAAATACTCCTTTTAAGCACTCTTCCAGAAAGTTCTCCTGTGTTTATTTTTGCATCTGCATCCCCTCTGGAAGGCTGAACCTTTGCTAATCTACGTTCTTCCTACTACAATGACTTAATTTAGTCTTGATTCTACACAGTTGTTTCCAATTTCCTTCTCTTACTAGATTTTAAGATCCTTGAGGGAAGGTCCCATTGCTTATTCATCTTCATGTCCTTCAAAGCATCTGGTAGAGATCTTTGCACGCAGAATTTGGGTTGAAAAAACAAATTAATGGCCTAATGATACCTTGTACCTCCTGGGTAGAGACTGACTCAGGAGGAGCACCGTAAGTGCTCAACAGATGCTAACGTGAATGAATAAATAAGTGAATGAACAGGCGTTGAAGGAGCTGCTGCATACGCTCTAAGTAGAAATCAAAGAGACAAAAGGCAGCTGGCAGTGGAGCTGTGTCTAAATACCATGCAAACTGGATCTCATGGCATATCCCCTGTTCTTCAAGACAAATCAAACCAATCTAGCGACATTCATGAAAAGCTAGATAGAAAAACTGATGAAGGATTCTACTGAAACAGTAATTCTTACTCTCTTTTGGAATCATGGCCCACTTTGAGAATTTGAGCAAACTCTTTTTACAAGAACGATGTGCTTATGTCCATATATACAGTTTTGTACACAGTGTTCCTCTTGATGTCAGGTGACCAAACAGATCTCCAGCTTAGCAATATTAGCTGTAATAATAAGGAGAGACTTTTTTTTTTCTGTTTTGGTAATTGGGTCCCTCATTTACCATTGCTGCTTTTTTTTTTAAACATCTTTTTTGGAGTATAATTGCTTTACAATGGTGTGTTAGTTTCTGCTGTATAACAAAGTGAATCAGTTATACATATACATATATCCCCATATCTCTTCCCTCTTGTGTCTCCCTCCCACCCTCCCTATCCCACCCCTCTAGGTGGACACAAAGCACCGAGCTGATCTCCCTGTGCTCTGCGGCTGCTTCCCACTAGCTATCTATTTTACGTTTGGTAGTGTATATAAGTCCATGCCACTCTCTCACTTTGTCCCAGCTTACCCTTCCCCAACTGTGTCCTCAAGTCCATTCTCTATGTCTGCGTCTTTATTCCTGTCCTGCCCCTAGGTTCTTCAGATCCATTTTTTTCCCTTAGATTCCATATATATGTGTTAGCATATGGTATTTGTTTTTCTCCTTCTGACTTACTTCAGTCTGTATGACAGACTCTAGGTCCATCCACGTCACTACAAATATTAAGGAGAGGCTTTGAAGTCAGGTTTAGATCATGAGATCTGGGATCATAAGAATTATTTATTTCTCTGTTTGCAGTTTTTTCACTTGTAAAAGGGAAATAATATACTGCTAACCTCACAGGATTGTTCTGGAGCTCAAAGAGCAAACACGATTTGTATTTGAAAATGCTTGGTAAGCTGTAAAACACCATATCCACGAAGGGCGTTACAAAGACTGCTTGTTGCACTGGCATGGGTAGGTATTTGAAACTTCGAGTCAGCTTCTTCTAATCTCTCTCTTCCATGCTTTGTTTCACTGACTCGCTTGTATTCTTTGTTTAGATGGGTGCCCCCCACTAGTCTATATGCTCCATTAAGGCCAGAAATGCGATTGTATTAATCTCGTTGTTTCCTCTTCCTCCAGAGCCTAGCATAAAGCTTTCTATGTAATTGACAATTAAATAACATTTAGAAATGTATTTTGGATAGTAGCTAAGTCTCCCATGACAGTTCAAAAAGTGGTGGAATGAACTGCAGGGAGGTTCAAATATCTAAGTGTATTGGTCAGACAGAACCCATTTCGATAAAATACTGTATTCAGAAACACACTTGCTTTATAAGTCCTGGAACAATCACCGTCTGGAAAAGGGGTGATTTATTAAGTAGCTAAAACATTCTCACTGCTATAGGATAAGCTTTTCAGCCTTTACCTCCATTTGTGAGCAACTGAAAATCAAAGAACTAATAAAATCCAATCACCCAGAACTTCTTCCTGTAGACAGACTGAATGATAACTTTTTAATTTAGGCAGGTAAAGAATTATTACAGTAGGACTCTAGGGCAGGAATGTGTTAATAAAATCATCCTCTCTGCCTTTTCATTTAAAATAATCCCTTGAGCTGATTAAATGAAATATCACTTGTTTAATAACTGACAGACATTATTTTTAAGCACAAATGTTTTGCATATCTTGGCTTCGCGTTTTTAATTCCAGGCACAGAAGGGTGGAGGCACTGACATCCCAGAGAGGGAGTTGAGCTCTGTGCTCGGATGTAGTTTGCCCTGTCATCATGGCATCTATAATTTAGTGTGAAGCAGAGAGGTAGACAGGGCATTATCATTAGAAACCATTCTGAACAGGGATATAAAACACAGTCGCAATAACACTTGTCAGAAAGGTGACTCCAGTCAGAACTCATATCCACGAGTTTCAAGATAAATGCTGACATGGCAGCCATCCTACAAAGACTATTATTGCTTAAAAAAAAAAAAAAAAAAAACCCAAGCCAAACCCCCAAACAAAGCAAACCCCATGAACCTTCCCCAGAGTGAACAAGTTAGTGCGAAGTTTGCATCTGGGGTGGAATAAACTTTCTATGATTTACAGTAAGCATATCCCTTCTCCACTTGGATAAGGTATTTTATGATGCTACAGAGGAAGGATCCAATAGCATTTTGGGTTTAATGGTGTTAAGCTATTTGGAATTCTTTCCCCCCTGTTATTTGGAATATATGAGCTGGGCCCCTAAAACAGGTCATTAGCTGTGCCGGGGATGGGTTCATCGCTTCACCCACAGGACTGCTCAGCCGGCTGCTTGCATTTTCCCTGCCTTCTACATTTAGAAAAATCTCTCTGACTTGGTATGAGGCTATGATTTAATAACCCTGTTCTGCTGACTTCATAAGCTGTGAAACCTCAGAGAAAAATCCCAAATCTGAATTACTGTCCTAATTACTCTAGCTCGGGCAGAGGGTTTCTGCATCGAACGTTCTATTAGTGCCCATTTCACACTGAGCACTATTTGTTGCCAGAGGTCACAGGGCTGCATCCTCATTCACTTTCTCTTTTTCCATGAATGCAGCCACTTTCCAGGCGTCCTTCCGGTCTGCACGACTGGAGGAGCTAACTGCTTGGTGATTCAGTGCAAATAATTTTTCCTGAGTTCCCAGAACTTACTCAGAGAGTGCACCTCAGTTTTGGAAAATGGATATATTGTAAGTGCAAATTTACAATATCAGGGTTGTTTAAATTACAAAAGGATCCACTGTGGTATAAAAGCAACATTGAAAAAAGTTATTTCCTTTTTACTTGATTACTTGATTTTAAACGAATGATATTTATTTAAAAAATAAGTTATGATTATCCCAGCTTTGAAATGTTTATTTTCTAACCATTAAAAACATCAGGGCTTCCCTGGTGGCACTGTGGTTGAGAGTCTGCCTGCCAATGCAGGGGACAGGGGTTCGAGCCCTGGTCCGGGAAGATCCCACATGCCGCGGAGCAACTGGGCCCGTGAGCCACAACTACTGAGCCTGCGTGTCTGGAGCTTGTGCTCCGCAACAAGAGAGGCCGCGACAGTGAGGCCTGCGCACCGCGATGAAGAGTGGCCCCCGCTTGCCACAACTAGAGAAAGCCCTCGCACAAAAACAAAGACCCAACACAGCCAAAAATAAATAAATAAATAAATAAATTTATTTAAAAAAAAATCAAAAGTTAAAGCAGGCATGTGGTTTAAAAAAAAGTTCAGCTAAAAAAATGATACCAATGAACTTATTTACAAAACAGAAACAGACTCATAGACATAGAAAACAAGCTTATGGTTACCAACGGGGATAGCAGCAGTGGGGGTACATAAATTAGGAGTTTGGAATTAACATATACATACTACTATATGTAAAATAGGTAAACAAGGACCTACTATATAGCATAGGGAACTCAATATCTTGTAATAACCTATACTGAAAAGAATCTGAAAAAGTATATATATATGTATCTGTATATATATACACACACGTATATATGTATATATATAACAGAATTATTTTGCTGTACCCTTGAAACTAATACAACATTGTAAATTAACTATATTTCAATTAAAAAAGGCAAAAAAAGTTCAGGCAGGGCTTCCTTGGTGGCGCAGTGGTTGAGAGTCCGCCTGCCGATGCAGGGTTCGTGCCCCGGTCCGGGAAGATGCCGCAGAGCGGCTGGGCCCGTGAGCCATGGCCGCTGAGCCTGTGCATCCGGAGCCTGTGCTCCGCAACGGGAGAGGCCACAGCGGTGAGAGGCCCGCGTACCGCAAAAGAAAAAAAAAAAAAAGTTCAGGCAATACGAAAGGTTATAGTATAGTGAAAATAAACCTTCCTCCCTACTCTGATCCCAAATTTCCTTGAATCTCTCCCACAGGCAGTTTCTTACATGTCCCCCGTTTCTTACATATCCCTGCAGAGGTGTTTTATGCATTTGCCAGTACAAGTGTCTGCAGTTATTCTCTTGGTGCACAGATGACAGCAGCCTGTGTATGTTGTTCTGCCCCTTGCCTTTTTTTTTTTTTGCTTAATAGCTTGGAACCTGTTCCATGTTTGAAAATGTATATCTTCCACATTCTTTCTAATGGCAGCATAGTATTTTAGTCTATGGGTGTACTTTCATTTATTTAGCCAAGTTGCCATTATAAATTAATTATATATAATTTTTTTGCAATAGCGAAAAAAGTTACAATGGATATTCTTATAAGTGTTTTTTTCTAGAAAGGATTATTTTAAACAGGTAATTCTACTAGAATGTTTAAGTTCCGTTGTAAAATCTGTCTAAGGAAGGGAATTAAGATTATAAAGCTAATATTGAGGGTAGGGTAGCACCCACTCAGAATGACCTGAAAAGCAAGATGAATGTGGACACTTAAAATGATGAGAAAATATTCTTCTTAAGTTCTAAAAATTCTTAAGTTTTTTTTTTTTAATGTATTTATTTTATTTATTTATTTTTGGCTGCGTTGGGTCTTCATTGCTGTGCGGGCTTTCTCTAGTTACGGCGAGCGGGGGCTACTTTTCGTTGTGGTGCACAGGCTTCTCATTGCGGTGGATTCTTTTGTTGCGGAGCACGGGCTCTAGGTGCGTGGGCTTCAGTAGTTGTGATTGATCTCCTTTGGGGAATAAAATTCTTTTCCAGTGTAAGATATTCCCAGAGGGCCCAGTGAACACCTTCTAAGGGCTGGAGAGGCTCTGTCTCTTGAAGCAAGTTAAGCTTTGGCGAATGAAATCACCAAGATGATACCTCCTCTTCCTAAAGGGCATAGAAACCGCCCAGTTTCAAGGCAAAAGCCGCAGACTGCTTCCTTCTGTGCTCCTATTTCCTGATTGAAAAGGAATAAAATCATTTAATATTTATTTATCTTCTGGAAATTCTGGAGTTTACCCCTGTTATGTATCCTGGCACCTTGCAGTTGTCCTTTCTGGTCCTTTGATTGTAACTGAGTGACGGCTTGTGTAACTTGCCATTGACTGTCTCGGTGCCCCGCCAGGACCCCAGCTACTTGAGGGCAGCTCTGGCACAGGGTTTGCAGATAGGGGGATGTGCGAATTGCAAAATGAGTCTCCGTTCACTCAAAGTAAAGTAGAAAGAAGGCATTCTTCTTAAGCATTAAGCAGAGAACGTTCTTCCAGAATGGAAAGTTCTCACAGTCATTTCTTGTGAAGCTACTCATCTGAGGAGAAACACACTGAGGAGATAAAACCAGTATGCCTAATCAACCTGCCTATGCAAGGTTGAAGAACTACACTATTCTTTAACAAGTTTAACAATCTCTCATCCAAATGCCACCACCATTAAGAAATACACATATTAAAGAAATCAGTATATTATCAAGGGAAGAAAAGATAATTCTTCTGTTTTCTGATACACACGGACGTGTCATTCATGTGATTGTTCACGAAGCTTCAGTAAATCAGTGGATACGTTACAGTTGAAGACACACTCCTTCACCATCATTTTGGGTATCAGTCGATTGTACTTTCCTATTACCACTTGAGAGACTTATTCAGGTTCAGTCTGATGTGGTAATTGGAGAATGGGTTAGTTGCTGATTTCACCAGCATATTATTAAAGACTGAACTTTTATTTGTACTGATGCCATAAACACATTGCATTGAACTTCTCTTCAACCCTAGTAATTAAATTATATGTCAAAAAAGGAAGATAAGCTTTTCTGATTTGGAGAATAAATAATTCAAAACCTGTTCATCCTAACTTGCGTTCACCCAACCAAGAACAAAAGTTCACCCAACCCCCTGGATAATCCGTTTGTAAGTTCCAGCTATGAGTCAAAGCTGCCAGGGGCGGGTGAGCGGCGGGTGTGGCGAATTTAGTCTTCGGAGCAGGTGAACAGGACATGGGAAGCAGGTTTATCTAGATGACAAAGTGGCTCAGGAGAGGTTCAGTGATGTGACCAGGCATCAGGATATACAGGGCTTGTGATGCAAATCTTCATTTTGCACAAGATTCTCCTGTGTTTTTTTTGCTGTACGCGGGCCTCTCACTGTTGTGGCCTCTCCCACTGCTGAGCGCAGGCTCCGGACGCGCAGGCTCAGCGGCCATGGCTCACGGGCCCAGCCGCTCCGCGGCATGTGGGATCTTCACGGACCAGGGCACGAACCCGTGTCCCCTGCATCGGCAGGCGAACTCTCAACCACTGCACCACCAGGGAAGCCCTCTCCTGTGTTTTAAAGTTGGAGAACTTCGACCCAGAATAGCAGAAGCTGGCTTCATAAACACGAAGTGGAAGAAACACTAGGCTTTTGTAAAGCCCAGAAGAGACCTATCATTGGATGTATCATTAAAAAGGAAACATGAACTGTAAACTCATAAATTTTCAGAGAAAATAGCCCCGGGAGAGTAGCTCAGTATTCCAAGTTGATTTGGGTTAGCTCAGGAGTAAGTAATGCTTTTATAGCACATGTTCAGCAGATTCTAGATACAAGGGTAACGCCTCAACTTCTCTTCCCTGAACAAATCATCATGAAGTCATATACATTATATATGAAACAAAAGCAATAAACAAAACACACTGAATTTTCCGGCTAGCAACCAGGAGTTTGGGTTTATAGCAAATGTACTTTCCTTCCCTGGCAGCAAACTAAATTACACACAGATTAAGTTAGGTGGAGGGATGAATTTCATCAAAACTGTGTGGGATAATCTAACTTGGATGTTGAAGTCAACAGCAGCTGCTATGGACATGGCGTTAGAGTGTAAAAATCCAAGAGACCATTGTTCGCCTACAAAAAAACAGAAAAATCACAAGACAACCCCTAAAGACTTGTGCTGCACTATCTACCAAGCTTTTTAAAACACTGCACTATCTACCAAGCTTTTTAAAACACTGGAGTTTTTGTGCTGCACTATCTACCAAGCTTTTTAAAACACTGGAGTTTTTTTTTTTTTCTTTTTAAAAGCACTTTCATATTTATTGTGTCTGTGATACCCTCAATGATCCTGTGAGTAAAGGCCATTTTCATTTTGTGGGTGAGGACGGTGGCTCAGAGTGTTCAAATCCATGCTTCAGGCCAGCCCGGCGATGCACAGAGACAGAAGCAAGAGTGGCTTGTGGATTGCTGGCTCCTGGTATAGGGTTCTTTCTGTGATACCACAACTGTCTCATTAAAGGACCTTATTTACTTAGCACATAGTAGGTGGTAAACACATGCTGAATAAATGAACAGATTAACAGTGACATGTTAGATAATCACTAGGAATAGGGCTGAAGCACTTGGGGAGTTACAAGAAAAGAGTACTAACTGGACGAAGATGAAAAGTTATCACTGCTATTAGCAACTAATTTTGGTATTCTTTTTTTTTGCGGTACACGGGTCTCTCACTGTTCTGGCCTCTCCCATTGCGGAGCACAGGCTCCGGACGCGCAGGCTCAGCGGCCATGGCTCACGGGCCCAGCCGCTCCGCGGCATGTGGGATCTTCCCGGACCGGGGTACGAACCCGTGTCCCCTGCATTGGCAGGGGGACTCTCAACCACTGCGCCACCAGGGAAGCCCTAATTTTGGTATTCTTTAATCATGAAATCGAGGTAGAGGTTTTAAAAACTGTTGTAAGGAGACACAGCTTGTATTTCCTAAATAAAGAGAAGACTAAAAAAAAGCAATGTTTCTTCTTTGAGCAGAATACAGTTAACTCTCCAGCAGTAATATTATGGAAGTCTTTTCTTAACATAGAGGTAACCCTATATTAAGTGCTACCTGACTTATGCCTGAAAACTCCGCAATTAAAACTGCAGGCTTGAATCTTTGCTTTCATCACCACCTAGAATTTTAGGTCATTTTGAAAGTATAAAAAGGAATTGTGTGGCAGTCAATTCCTTTTATTTGTTCTTTCTTTTGTCTTTGTCACTTATGTAGAAATAGAAAACAAATTATAGCTACCCTGTAGCTTTCACAAGTCAGAATAATTTAGTTTCAATAGACTTGGTGATACTGTTTAAACCTTGAAAGTTAATAAACATGGATTTGTAGAATTAAAAATATTGAACTATTGGAATGCTACCAACTCATGAAATTAAAGTTTTATAACCCAAAGTCGAAGACTGTATTCCACAGTTTAAATATTTCATATCTGACATTTTCCAACTCGACAACATGAAGTCTGATTTTGATTTTTCAGTCCAATATGAGTTTGGAGTTTAATTCAAAATCAAGATAAAACCATTTCGGACGCTACCTTCTCTTTCTGTTGTTCCCTTCTTACTATGCAGTGTCTTGGGGGGTTTTTCCACTTTGGGAAACAGACTTTTCTAGCTAATGGTGTTGTACATATACCGGACAATGCTGTGACTAGGAATTAACCAGTGGACATGTATTGCTAAAGGCTAAGAGCCTCGAAATTCTGAGTATTGTGGTTAGTATATGACCAGATTTAACTATATATTCAAAGAAAGTACTTTTAAAAAATACCGTGAACTACTATAGAAGCTCCCGAGAGATGACCATCTCTAGCGGAGAGAGGAATGGCAAAGCTGGGTCATGTGGTTTGGGAAGACCTCTTCCCTGAAGAACCTCAAGGTACTGGAAGTGCCTTTTCATGCTATGCAGGTACTTCTGTTCGTTGTATGGCCAGATGAAGCTCGGTGCTGGTAGGGTTCTTGCTACTCCAACGCAGCAGCCAGATACGTTTTTTCTTTGCAAGGCCTTTGGACTCTATTAAAGGTCTTAGGCACATCAGAAAGAGACAAAGGTGCCTTCCACCAAAAAGCAGGCACAGAGAAATCAATGATCTGGAAAGGCCATCAGGGTTCACGTAGAAAGGCAATAGAACACTTAAAGGGATTTTCTCACTTAGGTGGTTTTGCTCTTTGAGACTGTCTGATGGAAGTATGTATTTTGACTGTCAGGAAATTGGATGAATCAATACAGCTTAATGTTCAAGCTGGACATAGACAGAAATGAAGACCTCCGTGTAAACATTGGTACCATTTTGTGAGGGATGTGGATGTGACCAAGGACCGTTCATGTGTATTAGCCATGTATAAAATGAAGGGCAGGTCTATATGTTACAACAGATCTTGCCATGCTATCAGCTGTCCCCATCCCTCACTTCTTCCCTTGAGTACGACTGGGAAGAGTCCCTCTAACTATTAAATCTCACCAGAAGAGGAAACATTAAACTCAAGTTCTCTCCTAAGTTCTTTTCACCAAAGTTAAAACTTTTTTGTTTTTTTTTTGGGGGGGGGGTGCTTTTTTGACTGTGGTTTAATGAAGATGAACAGAACAGTAACTCCAAGTCAGCAAGGATCTCCTTAGATCCATTTTGTTGTCAAATTCACTTTCTGAGTAAATGGAAAGACTAACACCTATCATTTCTTAGATAATGTTTTAATATCCTGCATTGAATAAAACTTTTTTTTAACCAGGTTTCAATGGTAGCACAGAACCCCACAAGGGGCGAGGGGGTTGCAGATGGCTGCATTACTCCAAATGTTCAAGCTTGACTGACCCATTTCATCAGCACTGTCAGAGCCTCGCACTGATACATGTTGACAACATTTAATCTTAAAAAATTGAAAGAAATGAATTAATATGCAAATTTCATCAGCTTTGTAATAAAAATGTCCTTGAAAAAAAACAGTGAACATGACCCCCGAGGAATTGTGTGAATTATCCCAGCTCAATTCTTTAAGTTAGTCAGAGGTACGAGGGTCCACAAGGAAATCAGTGCAGATTTGACTTGGAAATAATTATGATGAAGAACAAAACACAAGCAGGTTGAATAAATGTAACAACTTGGGAAAAAGTCTTAGTCCTGTTTGTTATTCACTTTGAATTAACAAGATTAGGTTTGGTTTTTGAAAATAAAGGAACACCACCGTGTAATTTTAACACCTACGTAATGTGAAACAATATTTTTTTAACTATCAGTTTTAGTGCATATTGAAAATCACATCTGACAAAATCAGGTCTTTTTTTGAGCGGGGGAGACATAACAGAGTGCAGCTTTTTGGCACAAGGGAGGATTGTAAGGAACTCTTGTATTTTGACCATGGTTTATATGAGATTTCTGAGTTGATCATTTTGACAGAAATGTACGGTCAACTCGCTCCTAATACAAATAGGATTAACTGATTTTTGTTGATACAGAAATGACCAGTTATTTCACTGAACTTACCAAATTGATGGGAATCACGTAAACATAGTCTCTAGATGTGAGTCTGACTTATAACAATCTCCACACGGACATGTGGAAACTCCCTGTTAAACCACAAAGTCAATCCAGGAGGACAGTCATCTAGGTAGGCATGCAACTATAGCTCTCTGCCTTTGGGTCTAGATTCAACTCTAGGAAGTAGTAATGGGGGTTGGTTATAATAATTGAACACTTCTATGCAAAAGTTTAAGGTTTTTAATGCCCTCAAAGGACATGCGAACGTTAACAAAGGAGCATCAACCAGTATACAAACAAACAAAAAAAAACGAAAAATTGGTATCAGTAACAGCTTACCAGGAGTCAAAATGAATGAATGAATGGCTCCAGGATAGAGTTCATTTCCTGTCCCCAAGTAAATTCTCATTAATTTAAATAGATGCGGGCTTCCCTGGTGGCGCACTGGTTGAGGGTCGGCCTGCCGATGCAGGGGACACGGGCTCGTGCCCCGGTCCAGGAGGATCCCACGTGCCGCGGAGCGGCTGGGCCCATGAGCCATGGCCTCTGGGCCTGCGCGTCTGGAGCCTGTGCTCCGCAACGGGACAGGCCGCAGCAGTGAGAGGCCCGCGTATCACAAAAAAAAAAAAAAAAAAAAAAAATTTAAATAGATGTGTAAATGTTAAGGGAAGACACGTGGTTTTCCCTTCAACCCTTTGCATCTCGGTGCCACAGGCGAAAACTGTTTCCCCACCCTCGCCTCCACACAAGGAGTCATCCAACCTCTGGGGTCTGAAAGGAATTCAGTCCTTATTCTGGGCAGTGCTGATTTTACCAAGGTGAAGTCTATACAAATTAAATTAAAGCTCTTTTTACATCTGCGTACCATAATGCTTGTTAAAAATAAAATAAAAATCACACCCAAAACTGACAGTCTCACATAAAGACCCCAAATAAGGGTTGTTAACAATCTGGAAAAACTGCACATAGTCTTTGAGAGGCTGTGAAATCCTGTAACATTCCCGATTTCATATATCCTTGGAAGACCGCGGCACGATAACACAGACTTTGCCCAACCAAATTAATCTCGTCTGTAAGCTTTTGTGGTTCTCGACAAAAGTCTTTTAAGTTTCTCCTTTCTTTCTTAATCTACCATCGGTAAAATCCTACTTTTATAGTGCCCTTTGCACCTGCTTGCATAAAATGAATAACCCAACGGTTTAATTATGCACCGTTCTATCGGTTGGGAAGTGATATAAAGTTGCAGATAGAAAAAAGAATAAAAAACTCTTTTGGTATCCAAAATTAATATATGTCAAGCTCAGGGTAAATCTTAATCTTTCTGAAACATTTTTCTGAAATAGATGTTCTTTTATCATCTGGCACATCAAGACCCCTTGGAGGGAGGGAATAAAAAAAAAAGGCATTTGGTTAACATGCTACAGAACAGCACTCTCTTTTCCACCTCACTTCAGGCTGTTCTTGAAAGATCTGAACAGTTGTATAATAATGAAAAATGGGCAATACTTGTGGGGCATTGCCTGCGCTCACATACCTCCGCCCACGCATTCATCATTCTGCAGTTATTGTCAGGGAAAGTTTAACTGCATAAACACTCTGTAACTGTCCTGTCATATTTCTTGTCAGTCTGGATTCCCTCTCCGGCCTCACTATCTCACAAAACTATAATTGAATTGCTACCAAATCACAAGAGTCTCCCCCCCGCAAATAAAATCTTTATGAATAGAATTTGTTTCCTATCAGCAGATTTGACAAATTGTGGCAGAGGTAGGGCCTTGGTGATAATTTTTGAGTTTATTCTCAATCTGGCTATTTGCTGAATGCTCTTAACTTTCTTTAAAAAATTTTAAAGCCCCACTGGGGGGTGGGGGTAGCGTCCAACAACACTAAGGGGCTCAGTGGTAATAATTCTGCAGGACCCAAGGAAGCCAGTGGAAAAACAAGAAGATTATCTTTGCCCTACTGTGAAAGGGTGCCATTGGTAAATGCAAGACATTCGAATTAATTCAGAATAAAATTGGGAATCTGTCAAAGCTGAGATTTCACCAAACTATGTGAATTCTTAGTTATGAGGTATTAAGTACCCAATTTAGTCGAGTGTTTATTCCATTAAACTTGCACTTCGTTTCTCCTTGCACCAAACCTTTTCAGTGATCATTACTCATGTACAAGCTCTGAGCAGCCAGATTCTTTGACAGATTTTTAGGACCGTGAACAAATGAAAATTAATCAAAGGCATGACATGCAATTTACTAAATATGTGATCATGAAATTTTAATGCATTTACAATATTGTCTAAGTATTAATAGTTTCCAAAAACAAAACAGAATGTATTTGATGTGGAATGAGGATTCTCTCTCGTCTAGTCTTTGTTTCATTTTATACTCTCGTAAACCATTTCACAACATGAACTCTCAGCAAAGGCCCGAATACCAGCCATTCTCTTTTATAATTCCATTGGTGGTATGGGCATGAAATATAGCTCTTGGTGAAAAACTCTTAAATGGGACTGGGCTTCACCCAGATTGACAACTGTCTGATTGTTTATGTTTTTTAAATGTGCTTATCAAAACCATGTAGGATTGATGGGTGTTTTTAGATGAAGTTATGTTTTTGCAACAGACTTAATTTAGGAGTAAGGTTAAGGCTTAGGATAAATGAGTACATTAGATGATTAAAGAACATTTGTCTTGTGGGACATTTAAGTCATTTATTTATGACACTTAAAAACAAGCTAGGAAAGAAAGCATCAAGGGTTTAACGAATCAGTTTTATATAAATGGTAAACTAAAACTAATGACTTATTTTAATGGGAACTCCAAGATATGCCAGTTTACTAACTATCCAGGGGCAGAATCAAATGTGCAGTGGAGTAAACATGATGAAAAAATATTGGAATTAAAAAAAGTCTCAATGCTATGTATATGTGTGTGTATGCCTTTTCCCAAAGGTTTTTTTTTTTTTGTAATTGCTCCTTTATTTGAGGAACTAAGTCTTCTGCCTCTCTTTTATTCTTAAAGTGCTCCCTTTTATTTTAAATAGTAGAAGAAGATTTTCTGATTGTATAGGAATTTGGACTACCATACTGCTCTGTACTGGGTATGATAAAATACCTGTCAGGGGCGACTGGATGGCTCAGGGGATTGGTAATGGGATATATAGAGCCCTTCACCCATAGGTCATTGGCTTGAATTTTGTCCAGGTTGGCAGTGACTAAAAGTTGTTAACATCTCATGACTGTTTGGTGGCCTGTGTGAAATGAGTTTCTTTCTTTAAGTCCATATATAGGACCTCTGGCTAGGGCATCTGGGCATCTCTCTTTTATAGGAGCATTCCACCAGATTTACACTCATTTCTGTTCTCAAGATTAGTGATGAACTGAAGCCCTCCTACACAAAATAAATTGATTCATTTAAAGTTCAAATCAATAGCTGGGTACTTCCACCCTATTCTCCAGCACAGACCAGAGGATGCATGAAAGCTGATTTGATAGTAAAAGGAGCCGTAGGTCATAGAGACCTCACGTCCCATTCGACGTTACTTAGTCTTTTGTGAAGCATAATCCATGCTGTGGCTATGGCCACGCTGCAATGGCCCAGCTAGATAAGAAGGGGAGATATCAAAAGACAAATATCACATGATATTCGTTATATGTGGAATCAAAAAAAAAAAACGGTACAAACAAACTTTTTTACAAAACAGAAATAGAATCACGGATGTAGAAAACAAACTTATGGTTACAAAGGGGGAAGGTGGGGGGAGGGATAAACTGGGAGATTGGGATTGACATATACACACTACTATATATAAAATATATAACTCATAAGGACCTACTGTATAGCACAGGGAACTCTGCTCAATAATCTGTAATGACCTACATGGGAAAAGAATCTATAAAAGAGTGGATATATGTATAACTGATTCACTTTGCTGTATGGCAGAAACTAACACAACATTGTAAATCAACTATACTCCAATAAAAATTAATTTTAAAAAAGGGAAGATATCAGTCAAGCACATCATATATGCTGTATAGCAGCTAAATCTTTGGGTCATAAGCAGAACACATTTTAATAGGCCAGGCTGGAAGCTACAAACCCTTGGAGACCAACACTGAGGTCTAGTCCAAAGCGGGCCTGGGCAGACTCCAAGCTAGCCTTAGAGAAGGGGAAGTCAGCAGGCCTATCTTGCTGTTCAGAATCCAAAACACTGGGATGGACCTCTGAGAATAAGAATTATGCACCTCTGTTATGCTTTAAGAAAACCAAGTATGAAAAAGAAAAAGTGAAACTGCAAAACAGAATCTGTGCATTAGAGAGGCTGGAGGAAGATAAATTATCTCTATTTCCCAGAGAGTCTTTCCCCTTAAATGGAGCCTTTCCAAAAGGACTAACTTTCAGGTGTGCGTGTGTGTATTTTCAGAAGCACACCTGTGGGTACTGTGATCCATGTAGAATCTGGGATCTTTAAGAGAGAGAATGGGAACCTGGTGACAAGCCCAAATCAAGCCTTACAAGTTGGCGCAAGAGCCAACTTTGTCACCTAAGCCCTGGCCAGACTTTATGTAAGGAATAACTTCGGCGATAAGGGAAGGCTTAACTCAACAGAATGAATAATAATGACAACACTCACTGAGCACTTAGGATGCTCCATGCTATCGTTCTAAGCATTTTAGATGTATTGACGACACCGTAAGGAACGTTAATATGTTAATTCATATGAAGTTAAAACCAACAGGTGATTGATTATTCCTACCCCATTCTCCAAACTATTCAATATACTAGAGGGCCAAAATCTTACAATGGGAAACTGAGGCACATGTAAGTTAATTAACTTGATCAAGGTCAAATTTCTGATAAGGGACAGAGCCAGGAGGACCCTGTGCACTTACATATTTGCAACTGCTACAGAAACTAGTATCACGAGAATGTCCTGCAATTTGGGTTAGGGTTGTCATCTTCATATGTCATCAATTCTCAGTTATTCGGGTAACCTGCAAGTTAACCAGACTGCAGATTTTTAAAATCTATAATATGGGCAGTGCAATTGAATTAAATTGCTACAAATCAGAGAAAACAACGTAGGAACTGATTACCACCACCATACTGTGTCTCCTGTCTCACCACCTTAACATTCTTGTTCTTGTATTCACATTCTTGTTCTTGTATCCTGACATTTTTGTTTCTGCAACCAGTGGTAACTGGTTAGGGTTATCACGGGGGAGGGGAGCAATGAACAGAACCCTGGGCAGCCATGATCATACCCTTACACCAAAATCTATCAGTGTATTGCTTTAGTGGGTGGGAAACCAGAGACGTTTGTGCTCTGCTAAATGAAAAATAGAGAAGACAGGGTGAAAGAGGGATGTGAGACCTGCCAATCAAAACCCAGGGCTGCTCTAAAAACTGTGAAACTTGGAACTGACAGGTCTTGCCTTACAACTTTTCAGTTAATTACTAGATTCATCTAGGGGCTCATCTTTAGGAAAGCTTGAAGTGTACCCTGAGGACTGAGGAGAGACAATTGGGAGAATGACCAGAGGAACTGGATTATTCAACCTCTGAGCTGAGTGGCCAGCCTGTGATCATGCCTGCCCTGGAAGAAGAGACTGGCATGGATGGGAGGAGTGGCTTCTGGCAGCAGAAACAAGATCAAGGGCTTCATTACGTGTTTCTGGGGTGTTAGTAGGAGTTTCTCTCTAAAAAAAAGTTTCCTATAGTTCAAACAATAAATAGACTAGAAAGCCTCGTTCAAACAAAATAAATAGACTTACTGATCGTACATATTTCAAATCTTCACTAAGTTAATGTTCATTGTTGATCATCAATGAGAAGATGTGCACTGAAGCTTTTTCCTCTACTCTAACTAGGGGGTCCTTTTCACGAAGAGCATTGCACAGGGCAATTATGATAAAGAATGCATTTTGGAAGTACTGGGTTAGAATCTGTGTCAGCTCTGCATTTTAGAAGCAGAGGAGGCCCAACAGGTCCATTACAGTCTGATGTAAAGATTTACCTCTTGTTTATGAAATGGAATCTTTCAACTGAAATCCTTTTGTCAGGTGGTTTATGTGAATATATGTTCTATGAGAACAAGGACCTTTTTAGTAACTACCGTATCTCAGATTCTAAGATAGAGCTTGTCCCATGCACATGAAAGAAATAATGACTGAATGAGTGAAGAAATGAATGAGTGAATGTTTTTCATATCTAGACTATTGGAATTTTGTTATTTTTACGCTTTTATATTACTTTTCTGAAATGGAAAGTATTTCCCTAAATACTGGTCACATTTTAAATTCCCTTTTATATTATCGATCAAATCAATTTCTATCTCATTTTGACTAACAGTAATTTGGGGGGGGGGTTAACAGATAATTTTAATCCTCCTTCAATGTCAACCAAGAGATGGCTGGACACAGGATAGTAGAGTTTTAATTCTTTATGTCACCAATTTCACCATTGCTCTTACTGATGTTTTTATGTGGAGAAGACATCCCCTGACAAGTGAGAGGCACTGGCCAGCAGACGGTTTACTTAAGGCACAAGATACTTTAGTCAACCATAAAGAGGAACAGCTTTGAGCCCTAAGGAAATTTGCATCTTAATATTTCATGATAAATAGCATATGTAATTTTGTAAGTTTTGAATATTTCCAGATTTTATTACCAATCGATAAAAAAATGAAAGTGGACAGATGGTGTCATCAATCCTAATTATGTGAAAGCTTGAGACATGCATAGTTTCTAGAGTATTAATCATTAGCTCCTGGCTAAAGACTGACCACAGGTCTATTTCTACCTTTTTCTGTTATCTTAGTTCCAAATCATCGTTTCTTCCTTTGCAATAATTCTTCTCAAGGTCTACTCACTCGCTTCTCGATTAAAGAAATGGCCTCTTGAATGGTTTCCTTTGCTTCTAGTCTGCTCTATTCCACACCTCCTTCATGTTCTTGCAAAAATAAAGGATCAGGGAATAAGTCCAGTGAACATAAGCTACCAGTAGACAGGAATCAGCATAACATCGGGAAGACTGTTCTAACAGTCAGAGCTGCCTAGGAAGGATGGAGAGTGTCCCCAGCTGGTGGTCTCAGGTAGGGGCTGGACAGCTATTTTAGGTATATATTGAGAAGCAGCTTGGTGGAATGATTACGAAGAGAAACTCTGGTGTCAAGCTGCTTGGCTTTAAAGCCTAGGCTCTCCAGCTACTAACTGTATGACTTTTCCAAATTAAAAAGAAATTTTTCTCTCAGTTCCTTCTTCTGTACAATGGGAAAAATAATGATACCTTCTTCCTAGTAGTTTGTGAGGAATGAATGAGGTAATGTGGTAATAATGGGCTTAGCAGAGTGCTTGACACTTGGCAACCGTTCAATGAATATTAGTAGTTATGTTGTATAGGGATTCAGGAGGCCATAGGTAGTTGTATAATATGACCCTCAAGGAAGGAACCTTCCAAATTCAAACTTAATTTTGTATTTATAAGTGTTAAAATAATGTTTTCATCGGGTCACTGCTCTGTTGAATGAGTTATACTCAGAACTACGTATCACTCCCATCTCAGATGCTTTTCTCTGGTACTTCAGCTGCTCCGAGATCTGGCTCCATCCTGGATAAGCACGCATCTTTGCCTCGTTGAGGCTCTCTCCTGCCTCCTAAATGCAGTGTCCTCACTCCCACTTTGTTCCTTGAGATGAGTCTCCTGGAAGAACATCTCTGCCTCTTTGCTCTTAGGTTGGTTTTCATGCAGGTCAACCCTGTTCATCAAAGCCACCCACAGTCATTTAGCCTCTCCCTGATTTATTACACCACTTGCCAATTTTATGTCTCAGTTGAGCACAGCAGCAGTGTTATGCTTCTTTTTTTCTCTGGTTGTTGACTGTGTATAAACTTTCTACTGATGATGATCAGTTTCCTAAAGGCAGGTGTCATATCTTTTACCTCTTGTGTCCTCTGTAAGCACCTAGCAAAGTGCTGAAAACAAAACACATGGCCTGAGATCAAATCCCAGGGCCACCGTCTACTCTGGTGTGGAGGCAAGCCATTTTACCATCTCTAATTTTCATTTAGGGACATTTTGAGAAATAAATTACTTAAAACATGCCTACTCATGTAATTGGAACATATAGGTAAAACATAATAAAAGTTATTTATTAATATCATCATTAATACTAGAATATTTGCAACAAGTTTTACTTTGAATAGAGAAAGCTAAGAGAGTCAGTACAGTTTTCCAAAGCCAGCATTTCCTGAATTACAGTTAGCGAAATCAGCGCAGTACAAGTGGAAGGGGTGCAGTTCGGGGGTACCGCCCATTCAGAACACTCCTACAGAGCCAGAAAGATCAGTAGAGAAGAACTCACATTCCTGTGAACCTATCATGTAGCTGGCATTTTTACAGGCTAATTAAGCAAACAAAAAACCAAAAGTCCCTTAACAATATGCATCAAAGTCCCTGACAGTCATGGTATGTGTATGTCTGGGCATGTCAATGCAACTTGCTCCCAAGGAAGCAATGTTCCTGGGCTGTTAACTTCAGGGTTGAAGTTTCAAACCTGAGATAGTTCTGCCAAGACTGCTAATAGCAGTGGCTTATAATACAATGCTACCCTATCATACACCACCTCGCCTTGATTGTCATCGTCACACTCCTGCATTATATTAGTGATCTGTCCCCTTCACAGGATGGTCAGCTCCTGGAAGGCAGGGAACTTCATCTTGTTTCTTCAGTGCTTCGTCTAATGTCTGACATGTGACAGACATGCAGTCAATGGTCACTGAATAGTCTACACAATCCCGAGTATCAGGTGTGTCCGGGTCTTGAAAGAAAATTCACTCTAGTTTATAACAACTAGAGAAAAGACACAAGTGCTTCCTCTCTCAAACTAGTTTTATTAACTAACAGATAGGTTGATGTTTCCCACAGGTCCCAAGAAACCATGATTGTGTTTCATGAGCAGGTATCTTCAGGAGGATACGACCACCTCCTAATGAACCCTATTGGTCTTCTTGCTTTTCTTCCATCTCTTTTGCCTTGGGAGACTTGTTCTGAAAGGAAGAGCCTGGAGGAGCTGCACACAGCCTGGCCCCGCACTGGCCAAGGCAGAGCAGAGACCAAGCACACAGAGACAATTCTGGCTGTGCTCCTGGCTCAGGAGAGGTAGCTAATGGGGAGTTATATAGTTTTGCCTATAATTGATTCAGATACTACTGTTCATTGTGGTATAAGGAGTTTCAATGTAGGGATGAAGGAAGAGGAAAGTATTAGATGGAGGATTTTAGTCCTCAGTGAGGGACTATATTTAAAAACAAAAGATGGTTGAGCCCGATGAAATACATGCATGAGGGCATTGTTAGGTTCCTCTCTGGACTTCAGAAGCCCCTCAGAGGAAATTCCTCTGGTTCTATACCTATCAGAGTCCTAACTCCTTTCTCCATCTAGTTCCTAGGCTTCCCATCTATGCAATCCTAATATTTTACCCTTTCCGCTAATCTTGGCTGCTAAACTAACCTGTGTGGTTTGGAGCAAGCCACTTAGAATTTCCATCGCTTTCCCCCATCTGTAAAATAAGGATAACACACTGACCTGCCTCAGAGGGATAGGGTGTGAATTAACTCCTGTAATTAGCGGTTTCTGTGCTCTGCATACACCAAGCAGGATATGAATGCCAACCATTGTCACCGTGGCCTGAGTAGGCTTTGCTTCTAAAGCTACACTTGGCAAAGAGCTGACAACTGGAAGTTGCGAACTTTACACAGAAGCAATATTTCCAGTATTTTCCCCGAGCAATCATGAGTAAATTGCTCACCAGGGGTGGAAATGGTTTCCAGCCAGTTCCGCCTCTTTTGATCTGTGCACCCTGCAAAGCTCAGTCAATGCCAGGTAACTGATCCTTCATAAGTCTGCTGTTTAGTGCAGATGAAGAATTCAGAATGGTATCATTTGGACAGGGGTGAAATTTCTGTGCAGTCGTATGTATTAAAAGCAAATAAACTGTGCTTTGTTCAAGGCAAGAGTTATAGAAATAGAATCTTTAATTTGTTAATATCCAATGACAAAGACAGCCACCTGTTTTTTAAATGGGGAAGAATAGGTCATCTATTTACAACTTGTCTTGGGTTTCATTTTAGAAACTTTGAAATGTACCCCTTATCACCATAGGGAAAGGAAAGTCAAAATTATGACCTAGCAAGCTATATAAAACAGCTCTTAAAAATAATGGGTTTAAAAAATTGATTTTCTAAACCTTCAATAGAAGGTTTGGAAAAAAAAAATCCTACATATAAACTGAGTGAACCTATTGTGTACTTTGATAAGAGGCCCATGCTTCTATTACTGAACAATCCATTTGCAACCCTGTAAATACCATTATATTAATTTAGATAAAAGTTGCACATTTTTGAGTTGCCACCACTGTGATCTAAATTTTGGAAAAGAAAGTTAGTTTCAGAATGGCATACAGAACTAGGCTGACATTCAGCATCTTCTCTGGAAACAAAAGGGAGGCTGCCCTTCTGTAGCTGAGTCACCAACACGGATTTTTCACAGGTCAGGGTGTCAAGCCCTCAAGGATGCCTTGTGCTGCAGCTGTGCATTCTGGGAGCTGGCCTGGAAGGGATGCTGGGCCAGCACAGCCTGGTGGGGAGGAGGGATTTTTCCTTATTTTCTTAGGTCCCTTAGGCAAGATCCTAGAAGTACAAACAAGGTTGCTTTGCAAATATTCTCGTCATATACAGACAAGCACACAGAAGTGTGAGCAAACACAAATTAAGGTTCTAAGTGTTCCTAGGCCTTGGACAGAAGAAAGCACTGGAGAAATGTATTTCCTTCTGTGGTGGTTATTTTGCTTAGCTGGGGATAAAGGAGACATTTAAGAAAAGCCTACTTTCTGCAAGAAAAAATGGTACTGCATCAGTGTAGCTTTTTTGAGGCAAAGGAAGCATTCTGCATTTGGCAAGGCAGTCCCTGTAACAGTACTGGCTTGTTTCTGGAGTGTATGCGTCATCTTCATTCAGGAGTGGCAAAAGATAGTTTCTATTTCATTTCCAAAGAACGATGGCATAGCTAAGGGAAATACATCATTTTGCATATATAATTTTTGGATAAAAGCTGAGTTTACGCGTAAAGGATGACCTCTTTGGGTTATGAAAAGATTACTTTTTGTTAGGCTGCTTTCTGACGATTAGATTTGACACATACATGGGCACATGGGTACTAACAGGAGTCAGGCCAGTTTTGGGTAATCGTAAACTTGGCTGGATCTTTACTACAGCTGAGATCCATTTCATATTCAATCTATCAGAGATAACCATGGTACATTATCTGATGGATTTATCTTTGCTTATATTGTATGAATATGGAAAGGAATTAAACGTGTGTTTACAGTTTGATAAACATTCAACATAAATTATACATTTTCATTCCATTTATTAGTCGGGGGCAATGGAAAGCAGGAATTTCATTGCACAGAAACTGCCTTTCAGATTGAAGGATTACCAGTTTCCTGAAAAGGTAAACTAATTGTAAGAACAGAATTCATTTCTATCTCAAGTGAGTCCCTGCATGGTTTGTATTCAGAGTTTTAGAAAGGCAAAAGGAGAGGACAGCTCATCCTCATGACTATCCAGTTCGTATTTCACACTTCCTGTGGGTGCAACATTGTCATCACGAATAAATCTAGTGCTAATAAACCTCGTATCATTTGACAGCTTGAATATTGTAGTTACTACACAAATTATCAAGCTCTATTTATGTCTAAAAGTACTTGGCCTGATCTTCTAGCAGCATTAGGCATGCGGAGCAGTCTCCATGATATTATCTTACCATATAATGACTCCAAAAATCTCACAGAGATGAATGGTGATAACATAATTTCAGAAAGTTGCCACTCTATATGTAGAAATATATTGGCAATAAAAAACAGTCACTGTGTGCCTTTCCCCAGTAGGGGATCTCTCACTTTTCTTTGATTTTTAAAGGCTTCAGATCAATAACTGGAGTGACATTATTAACAGTTCCCTCAGCACCTTGGCCAGCGCTAATATTAAATCCATTACACCTTCTGTTTGACATTTGCAGTACAGCAGAAAGTGCTGTAGATACAGTCACATTGTCTGGGGACTGAGGCTGGATGTGAGGTTAGTAAGATGGTTTCCCTTGCCTGACTTTTTTTTTTTGCCTTTTAAAAAAAAAAAATTAATTAATTAATTAATTAATTTATGGCTGTGTTGGCTCTTCGTTTCTGCGCGAGGGCTTTCTCTAGTTGGGGCAAGCGGGGGCCACTCTTCATCGCGGTGCACGGGCCTCTCACTGTCGCGGCCTCTCTTGTTGCGGAGCACAGGCTTCAGACACTCAGGCTCAGTAATTGTGGCTCACGGGGCTAGCTGCTCCGCAGCATATGGGATCTTCCCAGACCAGGGCTCGAACCCGGGTCCCCTGCATTGGCAGGCAGATTCTCAACCACTGCGCCACCAGGGAAGCCCCCCTTGCGTGACTTCTAAATTCAGTTCATTGATAGGAAACTTAAACCAATACAAAAAAAAAAAAAATCAGAGAACCTCAACCCTATACTAGATGGTAAATAATTCACCCATAAAAGTACAATTATATCTCGTATCTAAGCACTTTGGAAATAAAATATTGATCAGATCCTCTGATAAATTTTTACATTCTTTATTGTTATTCCTAAACATTTGATCCTTTAATTATACCTAGTATTATGAAAATCGTCTAACGAGTGCAGAGGAATTGAGTTCCCGTAGAATCGGGAGCCGATCAAATTTACCAGAGCGCCGGGGGCATAAGTAGAAAATGCAGATTATTTCTATTCAGGCAAGTACTCAACTGCTTCAGTTTTGCTTGCCTTTAAAATATTCAGGACACAGAATAGGCGTAATAGCATAGAGATCATACTCGTGCAATAGTTATCTTAACGTCCCATAACAGGCGAGATCTGCTGAAAGTTTAGACAAAACACAGTAACCTTTACTTTAGACAACCAGTGGTTAACCATGTTTGCTGTAGTTACTCTTACTCTTCACCAAAAGTACTGTCTCATACATTTTGCTAAATTGTCTAAACCCCACTACAGTATTGATTTCTCCCTCCGTGAGCTCGTGCCCATTCAATAAGCAGCGAGAATCTCTGGTCCTGGCTGAATGCCCTCTCAGGCAGGACCCAGGTATGTTACTCCTGACAGTGGCCCATGGCTGGGAGCTGACTGTTAGCTAGAGGGAAACAAACCACTGGAGACAGAAAGGAAATTCTCTGTTAAAGTGAGGAAACATGACAGGGAAAGTGGCCTGTGAGGTTAAGTGAAAAAGCAGGCTGCCAGAAGCGTGTATGTTATGGTTTTATTTTAGTCAAACAGAAAATCCCACTACATAACTATGTTTGTATACATATTTACAGAAACAAAATCTAGAAGGATATCTAGTGTTTAAGAACAGTGGTTATTTTGGGGTAGGGGGTATGTTGGCCTTTATTCTTTGTATTCTGCATTCTCTGAATTTTTCACAAAGGGCATGAATTTTATAATTGGAAAATATCAAGCTGTTTTAATAAGGAGAAGGAGGGAGTGAGACACAACAATTTGATGACCTAGCCCAAGGAATATTACTCTTTGCTTTCAAAATACGGAGATATTTCAAGTACCTCCGGGATTTCTTGAAAGAGCTGCTCTTCTGTTTATTAAGCATATAAAAGATGCGGCACTGATTCTTTTTTTTTTTTTTAATTTTTGGCTGCGTTGGGTCTTCGTTGCTGCATGCAGGCTTTCTGCTAGTTGAGGCGGGCGGGGGCTGCCCTTCATTGCGGCGGCTTCTCTTGTTGCGGAGCACGGGCTCCAGGCACGCGGGCTTCAGTAGTTGTGGTGCGTGGGCTCGGTAGTTGTGGCTCACGGGCTCTAGAGTGCAGGCTCAGTAGTTGTGGCTCACAGGCTTCATTGCTCTGCAGCATGTGGGATCTTCCCGGACCAGGGCTCAAACCCGTGTCCCCTGCATTGGCAGGCAGATTCTTAACCACTGTGCCACCAGGGAAGCCCTGAAACTTATTTTTTTTTAAAGGATATCACTCATAATCCCAAGATTAAAGAATCATTAAGAGTGATGAAAAGATATAAGCAGATCCACAAAACCAAACTGAGCCATCCAGATGTCGTGTTCCGGAGGTTCTGTGCCCACCACCTTGCAGGAACCCACAGGAGCAGAGAAAAGGCTGTGGGCAGCACAGAGCAGTCTCTTCCAAAATGCTTGGATCAAGCCCTAAAGAGGCATTCTAGAACTTTATAACTTTTTAAAGTAGGCTACCCATTTAATTTTCTTATGCCTGCCTGAAAATTTCTCTAAAAGAAATATATTTATTAAACTATTAACGAACGTGCATACATATAAAATATTTATTTGGGTTTGCTGTCCAGTCAACAGATTTTTTTTTTTCTCTCTCTCATTATCTTGAGACTAATTCAAGACAAGACAATCACAGGGCTGGCAGTTCGAAGAAAAAGAATTCCTATTATGGCACAGGATCACTGCCTCTTAGGCTGGTTTAGCCACTTATTTCCTTTTATTATAATGCCAAAAGTTATTTAGATTTCAGTCATTTAGTAATGCTACACTGAACACATCAGGGCTCCTGAAAAATTCTATACCTACTAGTTCCTTCATTTTCATAATCACCACATATTGATATCTGTTTTCCAACCAAATTATACTACTCTTTAAGCAAGAATCGGTGTTTTATCAGAGTTTAAAAGATTATGATGTAGTGAACAACAGTCTTCAAAAATGTTCCTTCATGTTATTAAGAATTAGAAAATCTTGTTAAAGTTCTTTCAGCTTTTAAGAAACATAAGCAGCTTTGGGATGTAGTGCCTGACATGAACTTTTAAAGTAATTCCCCTGGAGCAATGATCTGCATTAGTGAAGATATTTAGTTAAAGGTAGCATCCTACACTGCCTTTCAGTATTTGAGCAGTCAATCTAATTGCCTTTTTAAGCCAAAGATTGCAAATAACTAACACTACAGAATTTTAAGGCAAAGCCAGTTTAACATTCTCTAATGGTGAGAAATACACTCTCCAACAAGAGACACTTCCTAATGCGATTGTTGCTAATGAGCCCAAGTTGTTAAGGAATGTGCAAAGCAGGGTTTTCCATTTTACTAGTTAGGATGGCTCAAGGAAGGCCAGGAAAACAGGGGAAAGAAACCCAAGTAAATTTTCAATCATACTTCACGGATAAATGAAGTGTCCTTGTATAAAGGAGGTATCTTCTTTCTCTGATAACTAGAATTAAAGGATGCTAAGTGGAACTGAGCACACCCTGGTGCTTCATGGAAGGCATGGGATTTATCAGAGTTTTTTATTTTTTGTGTGTTTTTTTTTTGCGGTACGCGGGCCTCTCACTGTTGTGGCCTCTCCCATTGCGGAGCACAGGCTCCGGACGCGCAGGCTCAGCGGCCATGGCTCACGGGCCCAGCCACTCCATGGCACGTGGGATCTTCCCAGACCGGGGCACGAACCTGTGTCCCCTGCATCAGCAGGCGGACTCTCAACCACTGCACCACCAGGGAATCCCTATCAGAGTTTTTATATTTAATCTTAAATGGGTTGATTTGACTCTAGTTTAGGATATCCTAGTAGAACTGGTTTATAGGCTGTGGATTTTTTTTTCTCTTCCAAGGTACAAGTCACCCTTAACATGTGTTTGGGGGAGACATCAAGTTCAATATGAATCAACAGTGGGACCTGGCTGCCAAGAGGACCTACTTCAACCGTGGGCTGCATAACACGAGTATAGTAGCCTAAACCAAGAAAGGTGGCAGTCCCTCTGCTTTGTACTAGTCACAATACATTCAGAGGCTGCACTCAGCTCTCAGAACACTATTTTTAGAGGGTCACCAACAAATGGAAGCACAGCCAGGTGAGGGTGGCTAGGATGGTGACGGTCTTAGCAACATGCCATTGAATAATGGTTGTGGAATGAGGGTCGTTTGATGTGAAAAGGAGAAGGAAGGAGGGAGGAAGAATTTGGTGAATCTGACTTCATATATTTGAGAGGCTGTGATGGGGAGGGAAGAGTAAATCTGAAGTGTTGTCCCACAGGGCAGACCTCCGATCAGTGGGGGAGAAGATGCAGCAAAGTAGGTTCCGGGTCCATATTAGGCATAACTTTCTATCAGAGCTGCTCACCAATAGGGTGGGAAGCCCTGTATGTTCCTTAGCTTCCTGTTAGGAATGAGTGCCAGCAGAGATTGGAAGGGCATCTGTTGGTTTTGCTGTAAAGGGATGGTTGCATAAATTGGAGGTTGGATTAAAGGATTGTTGAAGATTCTTCTTAACTTGCGGGTTTGTGATTCAGGGAAACAAAGTCCACTTTTCCAAGGTCTTAGTTCATACCAAGGTTTATAAACTTGATTTCTTATGCACTGAGTGTTTAAGAGTCATGAGCAGTCCTGTTTCCCAGTCCAACTCCAGAACGGAGTAGAAAACTATTTTCATGTGTTTCTTCTCAAATATGCCCAAATATAAACATTCTATTGACTAAAAAGCAGGTCCAGTGATCTCACTGATGCGTCTATTCAGTGAAGTCAGTGAGCTATGCTATGAGGATATATGACTCCCCTGACCTCTTGGAACGAAATTATTTTCATCTTTAAATGGTAAAGAGTAGTCTTAAATACTCTTTTCTCATGCATGGGGTTCACTGGAGAAGGATGCCCCCCCCCACCCCGCCAATGCTACAAAATAATGCCCTGGAAGCTGCAGTTAACTTAAATGGGGAAACATGGATTGATTCTAGAAGGAATTAAAATATTTCCAATAGAGGCAAATATGTTTTTGCCCTTCTGTGTGTGCAAACACGCTGTGATTACTTCTAAGCAGACCAAATTATTTTCTTGGAAGTATGTAGAGTTATTTTAACATTAACCTTAAGATAGGTTTTGGGTTTTTTTTTTTTTTCCATTTCTCTTTCACAAAATGCTTTTGTGCTGCGAATCTGTTTTAAAACAACATATCAAGTAAAGTACAAACGTCTTTAGAGGGCAAAAATAATTTCCCAAGTAAGCAAATAAAACTTTGCACTTCAAATCAGGCCTTGATTCATTAAAAATCTTAAACTTCTCATGAGAAAAATTAACATTTAAACCACTGCTGCTTGGCCAAGCACTCCACCACACAAGAATATGAAATATCTCCTCTAAAAAAGTACAAAAAGGACAAAACCACAAATGTGGAACTTCAATTAATTTAAAGCCCCAATCAGCAAAGAATAAATCCTTCGCAGATCTAATTACCAGCGCTCTCGGAAGACCCAGGCCGACCAGCCAATCTTCCCCGTGTTTGAACAGCTTGATGAACTAGGGGACTGATGGATATCAAGTCATTTTGTTTAATTTATAAATGGATTTTCCCCTAATACTTAAATTATCATCAGTACAACACAATGAAAATGGGAACATTCTGAATGCAAAGTCTATAAGAGTCCTGGAAGGAATCCCAATGAGGAATGTCACCTCTGTTCATTCCTCTATACAATTGATCTAATTAAATACTGAGGGTGGAAAGGCAGTTTAAAATGTAGCCATTTCTGTTTTCTTTTTAGCCTTAATTTATCTGTTCACATCTTTCAAGTACCTTCTGATGCTTAAAAAAAAAAAAAAAACACCAAGATTTCTGCACGCCCCTAATACTTTTAATTCTCCACAAGCTAATATTCAAAAAGTCTCTGCCATCAATTTTGCTGAATAATAAATAAATGCATTACATTTAGCCGTGGTAACAATGAAAGGCAGACGGCTTTCCAAATGTGAACCTTTTCTCTCCATTAATTTGAAAGAGAAACTAAAGGAATGGGTACATGCTGTATGTATTGTTCACCTGAAATCAGATCTCTGGATTATACTTATTAAAATGTCTTCTTATTTTCAAATCTCTTCCTTACTTAATTACTGCCCAGGACAGAAAGCTGCATGGAATTGTTAAATACCATTAGACCTATTTATAGTCTCTTCACACTGGCAACTCAAGTGCAATCATTGGCAAAGGTCCTGCCCACCAACCCACATGTTGGAATTGCAAGTCCCACCTGGCTCTGGGGTTTCTGACTGGGAAGAGGAAGATGCTGAGCTGGCTGCATCTTCAGCGGTGCCCTGCGAGAGGAGACCCCGCCCGGGCGGGAGCTTCATGCCCAGCTGCTCTGCCATCTCCA
The DNA here is from genome assembly GCF_937001465.1 of Orcinus orca. Lineage (NCBI taxonomy): Eukaryota > Metazoa > Chordata > Mammalia > Artiodactyla > Delphinidae > Orcinus > Orcinus orca. Next base: position 136,892,945 of record NC_064560.1, on the reverse strand, counting down.
CGTGGTCCCCGGGGTGGACATAGTCAAAGACGCTGCTGCCTGTCAGCTCCACCTAGAGGACGAAGAGAAAGAAGAGTGGGAAAGAAAGTTGTCACAGGCTTTCATTTTCAAATTTACCTACTGGAGCATGGACTTGAGGACACGGGGAGGGGGAAGGGGAAGCTGGGACGAAGTGAGAGAGTGGCATGGACAGATATACACTACCAAATGTAAAATAGATAGCTGGTGGGAAGCAGCCACATAGCACAGGGAGATCAGCTCGGTGCTTTGTGACCACCTAGAGGGGTGGGATAGGTAGGGTGGGAGGGAGACGCAAGAGGGAGGAGATATGGGGATATATGTATATGTATAGCGGACTCACTTTGTTATAAAGCAGAAACTAACACACCATTGTAAAGCAATTATACTCCAATAAAGATGTTAAAAAAAAAAAAATTTAGCCCCACTGCGATTCAGCTTCTGAACAGAAAAGGAAATCTATGAAGCCTCCGGAAACAATCCTGGTCCTTAGTCTTTATCCTCACACGCTTAAGGATTCTTGAAATTGAAAGAGAAAGTTTTTATTTCCCACATGTATTTATTTAGCAATTGTTTAGCCCAGTTTTTTCCTCATACACTGTTGTTTGCATAAAGCCAAACCATTCTGTGAAATGTGGATGCGTCTGCCTGAGTTCAGCTGTTTTATCCACGCATCATCAAATTCTCGCATGTTTGGTGTCAACCGGATGATTGACTGAATTCTACAGTTTGCTTATTGAGAAGTTTGAGCTTTGTATAGAAACAACCAGAGATAGCGGAGGAGGATTTTCCTTAAAATACACAGATTTCCAGGATGTGTATTTATACATATCAGCTTATTTCTATGTAAATTTAAATGGAAGAAGTGCTGCTTACAAATATATGCAAAGGCATAATGTTTTCATTAAATATTACTCATTAGCTCCGTAATCATATGGAGAATTTTCCATGCAAAAGAGGTCAGCTGGGGTCTGAAGCAGCCATTTTTTTTCTGCTGGTATCAGCTTGTTTTGCCTTCAATCTAATAAAATACATGGTACAAACCTCCTTGAGGGCTTTAAAAAATGTTTTATTTTGTATACTCTTTGTATTAGGCTGATGCTAAAGGTAGAGAATGAATATCAAATATCAGAAGAGGGCCAGCCTGGAATGGAAGCACTGCCTTTTGCAATGCTGTCAGGCGTGGCCCGTGTCTGGGGCATGTGCTCTCTGAGGGGCAGAAGACACTCGTAAGGACTGACCTTACCTCTGTACTCCTCTGATGCTATAACTCTTACCTCCTTCCAAGAATAGCAATCATGGTCCTAAAATAATGTAGTTGGGTTACAGGTACAATGGCAGGGAGAGATGTGTTAGCAACAGAACAAGAAAAAGCTCTTTCCCGGGTCACTAATGGCTTTCCCATTCCTCTGGAGTTTAATGGTCTCAGGCCAGCTATGATGTGCTACAGAAACTGCCAGAAGTTCAGACTGTCACAGGTTTCTTGGTGGATATTTACCTAGAACCGCTTCCTACCTCACCTGCCTTTCCTGTGTAATTTGCAGCATCCCTCCAAATTCCACCCGACTGCCTGCACTCATTTTCCTGCCAAGAAGGAAGGCTGGTGGTGGGCATACTGTCACAGTGAGCGGAATACTCAGAGCAATTATTATCCCCAGAACTCCAAGCCCTGGTAAAATGATCACATCGACTCCCAGACACCATTTGATTAAACTCTTAACAGTCAACACATCTTCAGCATCTATCAATTAACAGAGGTAGAGGCCAAAAAATGGGAGGCTAAATTCAGTTTGGTTGATAAGCTATTCCTGAGAAAGGCTTGTATACCTTTCACTGAAAATGAGGTACTTTCTCTTTTCTATTAAATTACGCTCTCCTGTATTACCCAACTACTGACTCTATAATTTCACAGTAACTATTTCCTCCATTTGATATTGTTACAGAGCGTACGTAAATCAGGATTCATAAGTGATGGGTTCCTACCCTCTGGGAGGGAGGGATTACATGGAAATAATCCCTTTAATGTGCGCCTTGCCTCTAAGCATTTCACACAGCAATAAATGGGTAAACTGACTTGGAGCAATTAAGAAATTAAATGAAACTAATAAAATGTGTGTTTTAATATTTCTTGATGGTTATTTTGTTTGGAGGTTAGTGAGTATGAGGAAGTCACTCTCATTTTGCATGGAGTCCAATTGCAGCACTTTTTTTTTTGTGTGTGTGTGGTACGCGGGCCTCTCACTGTTGTGGCCTCTCCCGCTGCGGAGCACAGGCTCCGGACGTGCAGGCTCAGCGGCCATGGCTCACGGGCCCAGCCGCTCTGCTGCACGAACCTGCGTCCCCTGCATCGGCAGGCGGTCTCTCAACCACTGCGCCACCAGGGAAGCCCCATTGCAGCACTTTAATAACTGTTTCTGTCACTTTTCTCAAACTCCGAGTCTTTCTTTAACACTGCAATGTGCCCTTTGGCACACAGCACAGATTGTGATAAGATGACAACACAGGTGGGAGATACAATCGATTTTGTAGGGGTGTTGGTTCTTGAATATTCACGTAAGCCAGTCATACGGTGAGGAGGAGCAGGCCACTATCTCCACAGCCTGATTTACTTAGATGTGCAGGCGCTTCCTCTCCACAAAATGATGTCCTGAGTGTATAGGGCGTCTAGAGCAAGACTGAGTCGCAATGGGCCACATCACACTATGACACGGGGAGGACTTTGTCCTTCAGTCTCTTGAGGACTGTGACAGGGTCAAATTCTCAGTGCCAACCTCTCCATCCCATATTAGGCTTTGGGGTATCCTGGAATTTGACCCTGTCGTAGTCTTCATGTATGTACTGTAATAAAGGTCACACAGCGTAGGGGAAAGCACAGAATAGCTGGAGTTATAAACTGACTTGGAGATCAGAATCTTTTCCTCCTCTGCTGTATGACCTTGGACAATTCATTTAACCTCTCTGAGCTTGTTTCCTATTCTGAAAGTGGCAGTAGCGCTGCTCTGCATGACCCTGGGGGGTACCGCTCACATTGTATTCTACATGAATGGCACCCCGTGGAGCGCCACACTTTGGAATGGTGCAACGCAGTGGCCTGAGCGCTGCGATGGAAACAAGACTTGCTTTACGTGCCTCACAGCCTAATTTCGAAAATCCAGTGAAACCATGCAGAGGAAATTGCCTTGTGAGAAACAAGCACGATTGTCGCTGCTGTTTGGTGGATAAGAATGGATGACAGGCATGTATATTCCTGTGTAGCTTTGGTGAGGAATCCTTAGGGTTTGCATGGTCTCTTTGGAACATCTCTTTAATTAGCAGCGGGTACAGCAGAAGTGATGCATGCTCTGAGCCTTGACTACAGCAATAACAGTATTATCAGCTACTACCACGATGTATACATACTTCTCATGCTTTCTTTGATTAATCCTCATAACCATCTTTTGAACTGGTATGATGACCCCGATTTTACAGAACAAGAATATGAGTATAGAAAAGGCCAGTATTTGGTTAAAGTCTGCTTGACTCAACCTACCACTTCTCTGGTAGCACCTTTGCAGTCAGGGAGGCTGAGCAGGGACATCTGAACTCCTCTGTCCTGTGGCTTCACTTTTATTCAGGAGAGAACATTGGGCACCATGGAGGGAGGAGGCTGAGGGCAGGCAGCCTGGCAATCCCCTGGGCTAAGGATGCTTTGCCATGTACTCTTGGGCCAAAAGAAGGCACGAAAGCAGGTGTACTAAACTGAAACAGATATGGGGGTAGACAGAAGTCTACTTATACACAGGCCTTGAGTCATGATCATCATCACCACATTTATCTATCACTTTCAACATTTCTCATAGTGTTTTCACTTCATTTAGATTTTAGAGCTGGAAGAGACCTGAAAAACATCCATTAATACCCCCCTTATTTAATAGGTGAAAACGTCACAGTTCTGAGAAGTTAAAATGCTTGTTCAAGTTTACCCAGGTGTTTAGTGGTAGAAGTAAGACTGTAAGCCCTATTGGCTAACTCTCTTTTCTCACTAAACCCTTATGTGATTTGCTTCTCTCTCCTACGAAGACTGCCTAGGTAAGATGGACTTGGAACTCACCTGCCACTAAATTCTGTGCCTCAAAATAGACTGCAGAAACTAAGACCAGGGATTTTTTTTTTTTTTTGGTGGTACGCGGGCCTCTCACTGTCATGGCCTCTCCCGTTGCGGAGCACAGGCTCTGGATGCACAGGCTCAGCGGCCATGGCTCACAGGCCCAGCCGCTCCGTGGCATGTGGGATCTTCCCGGACCGGGGCACGAACCCGTGTCCCCTGCATCGGCAGGCGGACTCTCAACCACTGCGCCACCAGGGAAGCCCAAGACCAGGGATTTTTTACTTGATGAGTAGACATTGCTTCATGTGAGCTTGAAGTAGAAAAAATATATAGAGTTTCAATCCTATATTACTATAGTTAGTTAGGTACCCTCAAATCTCCAGTTAGCAACTCTTCAAAATCTTTGCCCACTGAGAACTAGGACTAGTGTCTTGTACATAGGAGGTCTATCACAAATGTTTGTTGAATGAATAAAAGATGGATATTTAGGCTTAAAAAATCTGCTTTATCTGTGCTTGATTTGGACAAGTTTAGGTTGGTTCCTTTTATTATTTCTGGTATTATTATTATTATAACATTATTTACTACTCTAAAATGAGTTACAATATAGCACCATAATAATATACTCATTCCCAAGAAGTATTTGTCATATGCATTGAGAGCTATAACTTCTTATATAGAAACCAACTGAGTTTAACTGAGCATAGGATTTTATAAATGCTGAGGAAGAGCAGGTTTTACAAGGAACTTTGAAAGATAATATAGCTATCTTTTATAACTTTTTTCCCCCATCTATGACAAAACTGTGGTTAGTTTGCTAGTTCATTTGTTCATTAACTGAATTTTCACAAAGTTTCATAAAATGATTATTTCTTTTTTTTAAAAATAAATTTATTTCTTTATTTTGGGCTGCATTGGGTCTTCATTGCTGCGCGCGGGCTTTCTCTAGTTGCGGTGAGCGGGGGCTACTCTTTGTTGTGGTGCGTGGGCTTCTCATTGCGGTGGCTTCTCTTGTTGAGGAGCACGGGCTCTAGGCATGCGGGCTTCAGTAGCTATGGCATGCAGGCTTGGTAGTTGTGGCTTGCGGGCTCAGTAGCTGTGGCGCACGGGCTTACTTGCTCCGTCGCATGTGTGATCTTCCCGGACCAGGGCTCGAACACGTCTCACCTGCACTGGCAGGTGGATTCTTAACCACTGCACCAACAGAGAAGCCCCCAAGTTATTATTTCTTAACTATCCCTTCAAATCACTGACAGTAGAAATTTAGAGAATTTTCATTTTATATTGATTATTGGTCCTATCTTTGATCTACAGTTATGATCTACATAATGGAAAGGTACAGCATTTCTTCCCCTTAATATTGTGTTCTTCTGGTTGGTGCAAATTATATAACAAGGCACATGTGAGAACCAAACTCAATCACTTTATATGGTAATTTTAAAAAATTAACAGGGCTTCCCTGGTGGCGCAGTGGTTGAGAGTCCGCCTGCCGATGCAGGGGACACGGGTTCGTGCCCTGGTCCGGGAAGATCCCACATGCCGCGGAGCGGCTGGGCCCGTGAGCCATGGCCGCTGAGCCTGTGTGTCCGGAGCCTGTGCTCCGCAACGGGAGAGGCCACAACGGTGAGAGGCCCGTGTACCGCCAAAAAAAAAAAAAAAATTAACATGTTCTGTTTATTAAATTTAAGGAACAGACCCATGGGAATTTGAATTGTTTCCCTAGCACAAGAAGGAAAAGCATGACTGTTTCCAACCATGCTCACTTAGTCTACCTTTACTGAAGCTGAGTGACTCTAAAATAAAAATTCCTCTCCCTTATTGCTTAGTGCTAGAAAACAGCTGAGAGTGTATAAGGGGCCGGAGACAGGCAATGAGTAATAAGCAGTCGTATCCAGAAACAGCATTTTGTTTCAACTCCTTTCTCTCTGCCTTTCCCCACTCAAAGCTACCAAGATTCCTCCAGGAGAAGCCATAGCCACTAGTGCCATCCCACGCAGTCAACTAAACCACCTGGCCTTCCTCAAATTTATCTCACATTCTATTAGCTTGCATGCAAGTTGAACACTTGACACAGTTGATTTGGTAACACTGAAGTTTCCTGGAAAAAAATGTAAATATATCATTCAGTGGTTTGAGTTGACTTTTCCATGTCCGGTCATTGTACCCTGCTGGTAGATAGGATAGGGGACTAATTTGTCTTTTCATACATCAAGCAAGCATGTCAATAGCCTTTGCTTGGCCTCCTGTGGTGAGCAAATACTTTTTAACTACAGCAGTGTACGAGGAGTGCAAATCATTGAATTCAGTGCTCCTTTGATTGAAAGAGTTTGCTACAAATGAGGAACAGGCAGCAATGTTGCTAGTCGTCTCTATATTGGAATAACTTAAAGAGGATGGATACGTTTATAAAGCAAGATGATAAAACCTGTTTCTTTCTTTCTTTCAATATATTTTCAGTCTTAGGAATAATACAAAGTTCATTTTTAGCACGTAAAGAAGGTCATTCAAACCTGCCATTTAAGGTGGAATTTCTTAAACCTTTTGGAAGACGCTGGGTTTTTGTAGATTTCTGGAGGGCACTAGATTACTGAGGGGACTTGGGGGTGCTACTAGTTAAGCCCTTTTTCAGGACTCCTTTTGCAGCCAGGCCCCGTTCCCACAGGGAATGCCTGCAGTATTTGAATAGAAGGTCATGCCTGAGAGAGGACTGCGTTAGTGGCGAGTGGTTTGGAAACCTAACTGCCAGGTTAGGCTTTCAGATCTACCAAGAGACTGTGAGATCACGGTTAGAAAATCCTGACCCAGAATAAGATGGAAATTCTATCTCGCCACGGCAGATTAGGATTTGTAGGGGTTTTTTTGGGGGGTGGGGGGTCACATTTATATTATTGAGAGATAATAAAGTGATAAAAGAATAAAATATAATAAGATGTGATAGCTTGATTAGCATAGGTTTTCTTAGGATTTACTGGTATCTTAATGCCATCTTCATAACTTCCTATGTATTGCAGAACTCTACTGAATATTTATGAACTGTTTTGACAGAAACTTGATGTTCTTTACTGCTCTGTCTCATTCTATGTATTTGCTGACTTATCTGAAGAAAAATGCATAAAAGCATTGGGTCTGTTACAGAAATACGTGTATAAATTAGTAGAACAAGAAGAAAGAAAGGTTCTATATCAGAACGATGAGGTAGAATGAAAAATCCTTCCAATGTCATCAAATAAGAAATGAATCCACTCTCTTCTCACAGATATGTTAACAGAGCCTTCCTTTAGAAGAATTTGAGCTAAAAGATACCATACCATGTGTTTATTTTATCTTCAGAAATAAACATTTCAACTCCTTTGGGAATCGGGGAGGCCAAGTACTTATTTTGTTTTTTGTATGCTTCTCTATAACCCTTGGAGTGCCCGACTTGAGAATTTGCAACCTCGGTATCCAAAGAGAGTACTGCATAACCAGTTCTGAACTTTGATTAAGAAGTGTCAGAAGATAATTCCAGTGGATTTCTTAGTTCTCAGAGAGGAAAGAGGAAAAGGCAGGCTGTTGAAGAAATGGAACAAAAGAGGAAATAAAGAACAAATGGCAGAGACTGATTCAAACGTACGGGTGGTTACTTGGAACAGGTCTGCCTCTATGACTATCATTACCAATAGTTGAATTGATCAAGCAATAATCAACACTGATTGCTACATTTTCAAAAGTGTTAGACGGATCACTATAGAGACTCAGGATCCAGTTGAGCATATTGAAGTACTGCTAGAAATAGCCTGTGTACAAAACAGATCCAGAGTTTGAAGTATTCCCCATCCCAATTTTTTTCTGTTGAGGAAATAAATTATTTGCAAAATTTCATTTTTTCTTGTAAACAATGGTTTAGGTATTTCTCCATCACCCCACGTTACAGAAGCAGTGGTTTTGGAATAGTTCTAATATGTCAATATTCTTTTCCTTTCATTAAGAGACACCAGGTAAAAGAAGAACTTACAGAATTCTGTAATACTGAGCGGGCATTACATAATGAGCCCAGGGATTTGTGAAAGGGACTCAATCAGGAAATTTTAAAACCTTGCTTTACAAGTTTCCTACAGTTTTCAAGTTTTAAAGTAGTCTGTAGGGCAGGAAAGGCCAACTTTTTAGTATTTATCACAGTGCTGGGAAGGAAAAAAGGATGCAATTGGAGGTTACATCATAGTAAAAAGTGAAATGATGCCAAGAAAGAAGCATTAACAATCTTAAAAATAACTGAAGTCAAATCTCCCTTTTCTGAAGATCAAACGAATAGTAAGATCTCACTTTCAAAGCATCTTCATTACGTTGGTGGTAAGGAGACCAATCAACATAAAATACTTGATACTGGCATAGTTAATCCATTATTCTCAAATTTTACATGGTTCAGTATTTGTCATTTAAAACTGGATACACACTGAGATGCATGTTATGCATAGCTAGGCTTCAGTATCAATATATCTCAATTTTTGTTTAATTGTTTTTGTTATTCTCATAGTGAATTTTGTCTTCCTTTTTTTGGTCATGGAAACAAGAAAAAGTAGAAAATGCTTGTAAGTTTAAATTGAAATTTAAATCTTTCCCTGATTCTGAACAGTCCTTTTATTTTAAATAAAGGTAAATGGATCAGAAAACAATAATAATTATGGGGCTGACTTTTCCATTTGTTTTTTGAAAGTTACACAGGTTAATTTTTTTCTAGTCACGCTAAAACAATATGGTTTATACGACTAAAACTTGGGGGTTTAATGCACACAAATAATACTATACACAAATAATAGTAATTGATAAAATGCACACAAATAATACAATTAATCATTCCTGATAGTTTTTAAAGGGGCTATCCTATGATGGAAGATGAGAAACACCAACCCTCACCAGGAGCTAAGTCACAAGGTTTAAGCGATGCTGTTGAGAGAAAAACAAAAACCAGCAAAACGAGAAAAGCTTAACAAAGATACTGCAATTATACACCTCAAGAGAAATTTACGTTTAAGAGAAAGCAAAATAAAAGAAGGATCGTGTTCAACTGACATCTTGTTTTTTCAGATTGAAGCGCTATGTTAACGCCATAGTTTCTGTATTTGAAACAAATGGCTCTCCTCCTCCACATCCTGTGAGGGGTCTTCAAAAGTCTCATCCGAGAAAATCACAAGCTGTACAAAAATATTTTAGCCACTGTAGAAAGTGGGTGGTTGGCCCATGTCAAGAAATTAATTTTGGAGTTAATAACCCAATGAAGAGAACAAGGAGGAATAAAATTCTCTGTGCTGTGAGCAATTGCTGACCCTTCCAGAACCTTCCCCGTTGATATGTTTTAGCACATCTTGGGAAGTTCCTGAATGCCATGTGGGCACGGTGGGTCTAGTGTCTAACTTATTCCTAGTGAATTACCATAAGTAGAAAGGCGAATACACTTCTCTTTTATTTTGGCTGTTATAACTACCAGCTGTGGTAGTATTTGAGGTTCTTTGTTTGTTTGTTTGTTTTTGTGGGGTTTTTTTGGCAATACGCGGGCCTCTCACTGTTGTGGCCTCTCCCGTTGCGGAGCACAGGCTCCGGACGCGCAGGCTCAGCGGCCATGGCTCAAGGCCTAGCCGCTCCACAGCACGTGGTATCTTTCCGGACCGGGGCACGAACCCGTGTCCCCTGCATCGGCAGGCAGACTCTCAACCACTGTGCCACCAGGGAAGCCCTTTGAGGTTCTTTACTATGAAGCAAGTCAATACTCTGAGCACTCTCTAGGTGCTATTTTAAAGGAATAAGTTAAATTCACAACTGTTTAATAACAGTCTGAGAGTCTTCTTAGAATAGGGAGTGTAAATAGAACTGGCAAGTAGAGAAAATGAGCCAAAAGACAGAGTCGTTCCAGAGGCTAAAAGCAAGGCTGTGTTTCTTAAGATACTGGGGGCGGGAGTCTGGTGGTAGTGGGAAGAACAGCCCTTTTGGAAATCTGATAAATTCTATGTTCTGTCTCACCAGAAAAATACTCTGATAACAGTCATATAATTTGGCATTGTATGTCTGGGGTTCGGACACCCCAGCACTTTAACCGTAAATATTCTCTAAAGCCGTGCTGTCTAATATAGTGGTGACAGGTGGTTACTGAGCACCTGGAATGGGGCTAGTCTGAATTAGAATGTGCTGTAGGTGGAAAATCACACCAGGTTTCAGACTTAGTACAATAAGTAAAAGAACGCAAAACATCTTATATTGATTACATAGTAAAATAATATTTTGGGTATGTTAGAATAAAATATAGTATCATATTATTAAAATTAATCGTACTTGTTTGTGTTTAACTTTTATGATGTGGCTACTAGAAAATTTAAAATTCCATACATAGTTTGCAATATACTTCTGTTGGACAGTGCTGCCCTAGAACCATAGAATCCCTGGAGTAGCAGAACAGGAAGTAGAAGGATGCCATGAAGATGATATTAAAGGGGAGAGGTGCAAGAAAAAAAAAAAAAGAAATAGAGGAACGGCTTTAGAATAAAAGGCCTGAATTTTTAGATTTAATCTACTATTTAAAAGACTTTAGTCAATCAAATATCTATCAATCATTTGCTCTCTCCACATTTTGGTTAGGAGCCCTGGTGTGGATGGGTCCAGAGGTGGCCGTGAACCCAAAGTGTCTGGGAGAGCAACTCCCATGCTGGCTTCACACAGAGAGAATGAGAAGGGACAGGTGGCTTTGCTGAAAAGATGGGGGCAATCCAAGACACAACAGCATTCTAACTACACTGGAGCTTATAGGGCAGGGGTATCGTGCTGCACTATTCTTAGGTTAAACCTAGGTCATTGGGAAGGCATTGGGTAGAGGCTCAATAAACACTAGGTGATTTATTTTGGCCCTAAGGAGATGGATCTATGATAGTGTTCATTAAATATTTTAAAATACTTTTTAAATACTTTTAAAACAGTGAAGAACGGTTTTAATAAATCACTTACAAGAAAAGTCAGATCTTGTTTTTCTTCACAGGCCTGTGTCTCAGAGACTATTTTTTTCCCGTAGATGTAGGCAGAGATAATTGCCACACTTTGAATTAACTACTTGCCCCACATATTGAAGCCCTGGATCTAAGACTCTCATCTCACTTGGATGGTTTTTTGTTTCCCATGGGTGAGCACCAAACCCATGGTGCATGCTGCAGTTTTTAATCTAGCTCCTTCCTTCTCCAAAGAGACTTTAGTAGGTTTGTTGTCTTTCTACCTGACCTTGCATCCAGCAACAGAGATGTTACCCAACTTCTCTTCCTAGGACAGGCAGAAAGAACCCAAGGTGAGGAGAAGGTAGCTAATGCTGGGCAACCACAAAACCCCAGCACCACAAACCCTCCATGCACACTTGCATGTCATCTAGAGATGGTGGTAATGACTCAGTAACTGCAAAACTCTTTCAGAGATTTGCTCTAGGTTGTGAATCAGCAGCCAGTTGTAATAAACATGACTTTCAGAAGGTAGGCACCAGTACATTGGAAATTAGCCAGAGAAATCCCCCGTAGTGTGGCGCTTTACTGACCTTAACTCAATTTGCCAATCCATTGACAAGCTTTCCATATAGTCACCAAAACCTTCAATACCATACCCCATCAGTTTCACCACATCCCCTCAGTTTTGTGTTAAAAAACCAACAGAAGAACAAAAAATATCTTGGTTGAGAAAGGTTGGAGGTGGGTGGGAACAGAGGGGTGAAAACTTATCAAAAGTGAAATTGGATTAAGAGTCAATCAAAATCCAACTGTGAATTTATCATTTCAATGAATTTCAATGAATGGTGTAAAATCTGTTTGAAATCGATTTGAAAATGAATATATAATAATATAGACACATCTCTTTTTCAAAGCTAGTATTGTCAGATGTATTCTAAGCATTATAATTCATGAACAGAGTAGATGACTATTTGAAAAGTATTAAAATGAGCTGACTTTTCAATACAAGTGTCTTCACAATAAATTTTTCTATTCTGGGCAATTCAGAAATGTAGACAATTGTGCTAGAAAAATAATATGTATTGTAATATTCATTGTACAGTAGTAGTGTAGTAAGTGGCAATTCTGGACATTACAAGAGACACAAGGATTATTTTCCGTGATTGCACAGAGAATACTTGGATTTCTTGTGAAGCTTTTGCATTGGAAATGAGATTCATCAGTCTGAACGGGGCAGGGTTAGAGCCCTTAGCAACATGCTTATTTTGTAGAAGGTCACTCAATAATAACTTCCTCTGCCCTCCAAGCTTATTAAGACTGACTGGCATATATTAATGAAAACACCTGATTCTCCAACCATAAAACCCAGACAAAGACTTTATTTTAATATTAAGGAAGGAACCCTTAATTAGCAGGGTTTCAAAAATGTCAGCTTCTTCTATTAGCTGTTCTGGTCCATCAAAGCCATAATCCCTACTGTCAAATTTCATCACATGATAGACAGTTTGCCGGCTGTCTTTTTATTTTTTTAATTTTTTTTATTTTACTGATCGTACTGACTGAAGCTTAAAATTTTTTTTTTATTTTGCCATCACATTTAACAACTCGTACATTTGCCTGTTACACTCTTGATTTTACTGCTTTCAGAGAGTCTTAGCACATGTCAACTCAAAAGGGTGGAGGGGACTCTGCAGAAACACAAGTATTACATGTCAATACATATGCATTCTTAGACATGTAATTAAGGATTCTTGGAAGACGTGGGCTTGCTTATATTGATTGCCTCGTATGTAAATGTGCTGTCCTGAAAACACAGACAAATAGTCTCATAGATAATTTCCCACTTTTGATGTATCAAGGAGAAGGGGGAAAATTCTGAGGAAGACCCTGAGATTTTTAAGATAAACATTCATCACTATTAACCCTTAACACACCTGCCTGTTTCAAAGAATTCATTAGAGCATCTATGGCTTTGCATTGCCCTTCAGAAACAAGAAGAAACGTACCGAGCAGGACAGAATAAATACATAGCTCTTAAAGTATTTGTGTATTAATCTGATTCAAAACATTTACTGTTGATTAAATCTTTTTGCAAATTGAAAAGTTCATGCCATCCATACCAAGAGGAATACAAATACACAAAAATCAAAACAAGGATGACCCAAGGATTTCATGGGCAACTTTTGTGTAGCGTCAACTGCGGCTCTTTTTTTATCCATTAAAAAAAAAAAAAAAAAAAAAAGAACGCCTCAAGGGTTTTAGTGTTTAGGAATGAGTTATGACAGATAAGAGCTGGAGATTGCTTGGACCTGGTAGACCTAACTGCTAGAGACTAGTAAGCTCCGAAGCATTCTTTTCAATGAGGATCAGGGATTTCATCAGAGAACGCAGTGTGTTTTCTTAGCTCACCCTTTTGGCATCACTGAAGCCATGGGCATACTGCATCCTTTTGGTTAGCACCCAGGTATTCATTTCCCTCCTTTTTGCTTTAACATTTTTTACTCTTAGACTCCAGGCCAGAAAGGCCACCTTCTTGTAATTTTGCACATTCTTTATTTATATCATCCATTTATTCAATGGAGAACAACCCAACTCTTCTCTGAGATCCAGGAGAGCTGCCTTGGGAGGAGCTGGAGTGATCTCATGTCCCCATGCACAATGCTCAGATGCTCTCGTTTAGTGACGTTCGCTTGCCTCCTTTACACATTGGAGGAAGTCTTTGTTTCTACCATTGACCATCCCTTTGATTTTCTCAGCATCTATTGTATTGTCTCAACAACGCTACATAACCACGGACACAAAACAAAGCCAGATAATCCCAATTTCAAGTCACTAATGAGTCTCTCCGGTAATAATGTTTTTCCAGTGATAAGGTATTACTCTCCAGTGATAATGTTTTCTTAGATGAAAGAGAGATTGTTTAAGGTGTGTTTTCTGGTTGAATTTACAGCTAGCCCTTCCACACTATGTAATAGCTGTGGGTGACTGTGCACAATTACTATTAAGTCTCTTGTTCTAATTTTAATTACACCACTTAGAAATGAAGTCCTACTGAGACTGATGAGTGCCTGCCTTTTCTGCTGAACATTTTAAAAGGCACCTCCCAGGATAGCCTGACAAACAAGGAACATTTCTTGGACTAGAAACATTTGGTTAGGTATTTGGATAGGCAGGTCCACTGTTATGGTTAAAGGTACAAGCAAAGTGGGCTATGTTCCGAAAGGTCTTCTAATATTTACTTTTACATGCTCCTAAAGGAGACTATTGGTTATAAATTCACAGTCTAGAGGCAGATGACCTGGAATCTAAATTACCACCCCGTTCAGCAAGTACTCTACTGTCTCCTTAACTAAAAATGTAAAGATAATAATGGTAACCTACCTTACTGTCATTAAAATTAAATGAGATAATACATGCAATGTGCCAAACGAATCATATAGCATCTATTGTGTGATCAGTGAATATAATTGTATATTAATTCACTGGACTGTAAGCTTCCTGAAGGCAGAAGCCATATCTGTCTAATTCACTGCTACAACCCCTGATAAATAGGGCTTCCATACATATTAATCGAATGAATAAATGAGCAAGTAAATACATGAATAACATTATAATTTTATTGAGAAATGAGGTGATTCGGAGGGGTTTGGTAAGTGTTGGAGGTTCCAGAGTAATACGGTGGCTTATTGAATAAGCTTATCCCTTCCTTCACTATATTAACAGAAATCCTTGTTTGGGCTATTAAATCCGATCCTCTGGAACTTACAGTCAAAAGTGTAGCACAGCCATTATGACCTCAACAAAACCACTGGGGTTTGATTCAGAAGCCCATTAATAAACTGCAACAAGTGGGGACGATCATGAGTCTCATGCTGAACAGAAAGGTAGGCGCCCTAGATCCTTCTGGGATCACGGATCCTTTGAGATGGATGGGAAGTGTGGTCTCCTTCCCCAACTTCTCCCTGACACTGCAGATAACTTGAGGGAATTCACAGATTCTCGAAGCCCGCTGGGGGCCCCAGATGAAGGAGTCCCTGGGATTCCTCTGAGATACCACACTATTACTTTCCGGCTAGAGCAGCTCATTGTGTGTTTTCATTGTTTTTGGTCTTTCAAGAAAGGTTAGCTTGAAAAACAATATTTTATTGTTAAAAGTTGTGTGAAAACCACCGTCCTAGTCTTGTTGCCATTCTACAGTACTCAGGGGGTATATGGAATCAGTTTTCAAAATAGAAGAAAAGGACAGAAAAAAAGGGTGATACTACTATCAATGTAAAAAGGGATTGTGAGGTTTAAGGCATTAGCCCGGGAAGCAAGTCTGTTTTTCTTACCCCCTCTGTTGTCACCACTGATTCTTGGAATGAGGGTAAACAAGTCACTGCACCTTTTTTGTCTCTCCATTTTTAACTTGTTATCTTGAAGAGACAATCTTTGCTTCTTATGATGATGATGGATTATGCATTAGAAAACATGCACCAAACAGTCTAAGTACATAAAAAATTCCCTTCAATTTATACAATGTCTGCTTCTATAAGAGTGGAAGCCTCAAAGGTGGGAAAAAAAAAAACAAACAGTGACAAAGGGAGCTCATGCAAGGCTTGCTGCCTTTATAGGCTGTGAAACAGGAAAGCAGTGTAGCTGGCATCCCAGAAATAGACACCTAAGATTTGTAGGAGCTGTGAGGAGTGTGCACTTGCAGTAAGAGGTAATAGTTGGTTGGAAAAGTCAGCATTTCTCTCACCTCCTGCAGTCAATTTGACATCTGGAACGGGATGTTATCCACTAAGATGCATGTTCCCCCTACCCCGCCCCCACTGTAAAGGTAACACTACTATCTTTTTATATAATGTGCACAATTAATGCTTGTGTATATGGACAATTCTATGTGAAAAATACATCTGTGGGGACTATTCTTGCCATTAGCAGCCAGATCAGCGTTGAGCCACCAGGAACTGGGTCCAGGGAGGTATTAATGTGGAGACAGATGAAATACATACTGACTCCCTCCTCCTTGCACCTTCTTTCTTAAAACAATTTAATGTGTGCCATAGAAAAATGGTCTCTAACCAATTTTCATCTTCACTCTTAAAAATGGCATACTAGGGCTTCCCTGGTGGCGCAGTGGTTGGGAGTCCGCCTGCCGATGCAGGGGACACGGGTTCGTGCCCCTGTCCGGGAAGATCCCACATGCCGCGGAGCGGCTGGGCCCGTGAGCCATGGCCGCTGAGCCTGCGCGTCCGGAGCCTGTGCTCCGCAACGGGAGAGGCCACAACAGTGAGAAGCCCGCGTACCGCATTAAAAAAAAAAAAAAAAAAAAAAAAAAAAAAGGCATACTAGTAGAGGAAATGGAAATGATGTTCCAGGAACTGAAGGAAGCTCACACTCTTCTATGTAGCTATTTGTAGACTTGTACTAAACCCTTTTTTAGAATGCAACCTTTTCCAAAATGCAGGCTTCTTTTTCTTAATTGAAATATAGTTGATTTACCATGTTGTGTTAATTTTTGCTGTGCAGCAAAATGATTCAGTTTTATATATATATTTAAAAATTCGTTTCCATTATGGTTTATCACAGGATATTGAATATAGTTCCCTGTGCTATACAGTAGGACCTTGTTGTTTATCCATACTATATATAATGGCTTGCATCTACCAACCCCAAACTCCCAGTCCATCCCTCTCCCTTCCCCCCTCCCCCTTGGCAACCACAAGTCTGTTCTCTATGTCTGTGAGTCTGTTTCCGTTTTGCAGAGAGGTTCATTTGTGTCATATTTTAAAGTCCACATGTAAGTGATATCATATGGTATTTGTCTTTCTCTGTCTGACTTCCTTCACTTAGTATGATAATCTCTAGGTCCATCCATGTTGCTGCAAATGGCATTATTTCATTCTTTTTTATGGCTGAGGACTATTCCATTGTATATATGTACCACATCTTTCTTTATCCATTCATCTGTTGATGGACATTTAGGTTGTTTCCACATCTTGGCTTTTG
This sequence comes from Orcinus orca, assembly GCF_937001465.1. Classification (NCBI taxonomy): domain Eukaryota; kingdom Metazoa; phylum Chordata; class Mammalia; order Artiodactyla; family Delphinidae; genus Orcinus; species Orcinus orca. The sequence goes on along the minus strand of NC_064560.1, from coordinate 136,875,896 downwards.
TGAAGAGTGCTGTTATGAACATCGGGATGCATGTATCTTTTCTAATTTTAGTTTTGTCTGGATATGTGCCCAGGAGGGATTGCTGGATCATATGGCAACTCTATTTTAGTTTTTTGAGGAACCTCCATACTGTTTTCCATAGTGGCTACAACAACTTACATTCCCAGCAACAGTGTAGGAGGGTTCCCTTTTCTTAGAATGCAGGCTTCTTGATGTCTGGGTGATATCTTACTCATTTTTAGAGTTCCCAAGATACCTATTGCTGTGCTCAATCAATATTTGTTGATTTGATTAAACGGATGATCTCAAAATGCTTTCTCTTTGTTTCCCTCTCTCCTCCCTGGAATCCTGGGTTGTGACTGGTAGGTCAGCCTGCACCCCAAGACGCAGAACCAGGGGGGCTGCAGCAGTTGCACAGTCAGGGCGAGAAAGTGGTTCTGCCTCACATGCCAGTGCTCTGCTTTGTTTGAGACGTTGCTTTCATGGGAAGCAGGGTTGCATTTTGACTTCGGAAAGGTCAAGGTTTGAGTCCCAGCTGTGTCAATTTCTGTGTGACTCTGAAGAGGTTTTTTAACCTTTTCTAGCCTCTATTTTCTCACCTGTAAAATGGCGATTTTACTACTTACTCTTTGGGTTGTTGAGATGAGTTGTGTGCTTAGCACATAATAAGCAGTTAATAAATGGTAGCTATAATAACAACAACAACAATTATGGTTACCCATATGTACTCTTTTGCCCTGAATCAGAATTGAAAAGAGAAGCCGATATTTGCCACATGGTTAGTACAGTATTTCACCAATTATTTAGAAATTCCCCAAACTGCTAATCTTACATTTTCAAGGTATCTCAACTGCAATCTCCTTCAAGTATATCTAGTTGTGAAAACAGTCTGATTAAACAGTGGGAAATTGATATGCTTATTTTTGGCCTCATTAGCACAACAGCATGAATTGGGATAGGGCAGGGGTCGGGGGCACCTCTGGGAATGCACTTGGGGCAGAACCATCCAGTGAGAACACTGCTGGCCTCAGAAGGTAGACTATATTCTCAGGAACTGGCCTCATAATTTATTCCTGCTCAGCGTGAAGGAAAAGAGGATGTAATATTTATTTTCAAACACCTAGAAAACTGGATGCAAACTGCATGCCTTTTATCCAAATCTGTGGGTTTTTTGAGACCATGGGGTGAAATATTGAGACTTGCTACCTTGGAGAGACACAGGGAGGATTAAATAGGGACCCTTTTGAAGCTTTGTGCTCTTCAAAAAGGCAGCTACAGGAAAAAGCAAAAGCAAACAACAGTAACGAAGCAAACAACAAAATGGAAAATGATTCTTCTGGCTTCCTGAGTCACCTGCATCCTTTGCAAGGCTGAGTTAATGTCTCCAGTCCTACTGGCATTTGTACAGTTTCTAGTAATATAAACAAAGCTCTTGGTCAATCACTGTCTTTTAGTCGTATCTTTTCATTTTCATATATGCAGACAGAATACTGTAATTGTGCGATTAAGTGTTTATATGAATTTCCTTCCACCGGGTGACAGGGTGCACATCGACCCTGTTGCTTAAAAGATTTCACAAAGCCACATGCACGCTTGGATTTATCTGGGGAAAGCAGAAGAGTTGAGTCAACTTTCTCTAAAACAGATAATGCAAAATGAACTAACAAAGGTATAGGGAAAAAGCTGTGTTCTTTTTTAGTTAATACTGTTTTTTTTTTTTTTTTTTTTAAGGCTGAACTGGTCTCAGGACGTATTTGGGAAAATTCAGACCCAGACCTGAGATAAGTTCAAAGAGTACTCTGCAGACAGCTAGGGGACCTGAGTTCCCGGCTGAGACTAACTCGCTGTGTGACTGTGGAGGGAGGGGTGGGTGGTATTAATTCCCTCTAGGTTCTGTATGTTCATGTGTAGAAAAAAGTGACTAAATGAAAAAAATGGTCTATCTAGGGCTTCCCTGGTGGCGCAGTGGTTGAGAGTCTGCCTGCCGATGCAAGGAACATGGGTTCCTGCCCCCGCCCGGGAGGATCCCACGTGCCGAGGAGCGGCTGGGCCCGTGAGCCGTGGCCGCTGGGCCTGTGCGTCCGGGGCCTATGCTCTGCGGTGGGAGGGGCCACGGCGGTGGGAGGGGCCACGGCGGTGGGAGGGGCCACGGCAGTGAGAGGCCTGCGTACGGCAAAAAAAAAAAAAGGTCTATCTACTCTGTCTCTTCGAACTTTATCTTCCTCCTCTTTGAAATGGAGCCGTCGTGTTGACCTTGTAAGGTGTTCTGTAGACTAAATATTGTGTGTGTAAATCACCCATGGCATGTCGAGCACAGCATATGTCCTCAGAAAGTACTAGTCTTCCTCCTTTCTCCCATTTTAAGTTTCCTTCATTTAGAACACTTTGGGGGAATCTGGAATGTGCCCTGCTCTTCATCAGCACAGTTATCAAATAAGGCTATGACTGCAACGGATACACCTGGCATTCATCCCCATGAGTGACGTGGCTCGTGATTTTTAGAATCGAGGGTCAAACTGACTCTCATCTTTCCAGTGCTGAAAGAAGCCCCATATAAATCATTCGAAATACAAATATTTATTCATCAACAGTTGGCGAGTGAGCAGCATGGTGTAGTCTGTACACATTTTGATAGCAGATGGTTTATATTTTTTCAGCTTAAAATAAGACTCAACAATAAAGACAGAGTTAATGTCTAAAAGTTTAAATGCCCTTTTATTGTTGGAATGTGCCTTCACTTAGAACTGCAAAGCCCAAATCTTTGGGAGTTAAAAAACAAAAACCTAACCATCCCCTTTTTTCACCATTAGAAAAGGTTATGACATAAAAGGTGTAGCTGGTACTCCCAGAGGGAGAAGGGACATCTGTCTAATATGCAAAGAAGACTTTAAAACTGGCAAACTCAGGGCCAGTGTAGCAGAATTAATATGATGTCGATTTTTCTTTGTGTCTGTAACAATTTCCTATTATCCTGATAAGTGGGTAGCCATTTCACTTCTTTTATTGATATAGCTGTGAAAAAGAATGAGATTTCAACACTTATGTAACTGAGATTAATTGATTGATTAGATTATTAATTAAATATTCCATTAAATTTGCTTTTGAAAAAAAATGGCATAGGATTCTGGATTCCCTAAGGTTTTTTTCCCCCTAACCCATGGAAGAATAAGCAAGGAAATGCATAACTAAACATCTTTTTTTTTATGTAGTAAATAAACTTTATTTATCTGTTCTTCTGAGATGACACTGCCAACAGTCGCAGATTTGCATACGATACAGTTATGTATTGACTATTTACAATTTACAGTAGTATTTTTTTCCTCTGAAAACACTGTATCTTATCTTGTGAGAGAGTATGGATCAAGCAGGTGTGTCGCTGTGTAGAAAATTTACTCACTGCCGGCCGTCTACAAGGCGGCTTTACACACCACCCCCCACCCCCCACCCCCAGTACAGGGCGAAGAGACTTTTCTCCTTTGTAAGCAACCCGCAGAAGTTGGTGAGCAGCTAGGAAAATTGTTTGGGTGTCACACAGCTAGGCACATCTATCTCTCCACAATAACCGCCTGTCTTAGTTGGGAATAAGATGGTTTACCTAAAACTTCCAATCGTGCAGTGTTTCAGGGATCTGTGGAAAAATAAAAACAGCAAGTGGCCTTTCAGGTAACCCATAATTAAAAGCAATTTTGAGCTGTCTTTTCAGGGAACCTACCCAGGGGAAGTATTTGCTACCTGTTTGACCTTCACGATCGAGAGTCCTTGGCAGTGTCAACGACCCTCTGAACTGAATTCAAAACTAATCTCTGACAGAAAAAGAGAAACAGAATTCATGCAAATCATATTAATTCCAACATTTCCCCAGTGAGCTGGGTATAAACTACAGCCTAATTAAATATTTTTTAACGATGTGAGTAATTTTTGCCAAGGGGCGGATTCAGGGGAAAATTTAATATGAGATCACAAAAGCTGTTCCCAGCGTTGATTCTGTAAATTAATGACTATCTGCCTTATGATAAAAACATGCTGCCAAGAATGAAAATGAAGTCGGCAAAGCTCGCTCTATTTGTCTAACAACCAAATATATAGAATGCAAAACTTTAAAGGCAATGGGAAATTTCCATTGTGTTTGTGTGATAGATTCAGGATAAAGATGCGCCATGCTGACAAGCCAATAACCAGCTTTAAGGCGCTGTCAGCAACGTGGGGCCGTTTGTAGGTAGTTATTGTCAAGGTCCAAGGACATATTTTAAAGCAGCTAGTTAGTTAAAAAACTGTATGCAACTTCTTTCCAAAAGAAATGTGAGGTGGGTCACAGTCAAGAGACATATACATGCCATGTTAAAGCCAAAAGGGAGGGTCAAAAATACATCAAGGGCAAGTGCTGAATTCTTCGGTACAAATGTGGCCAGCATCACAGCTCCATGGATTCCTTCCTCAGACTGACCATTTCCACACCCCATCTTGATCCTCGGGGCAGTTCATTCTGGAAACCTGAATTGGATTGCTGTCCAAGGTCATGGGGGTTAAAAGTGGCGGTGAATACAGCAGTCAAGGGGATGAAGTTAACACAGCCCCGGGCAGCTTACTGCACCTAAATCTATAAATTTAGATTTATAGATGGGCAAAAACTGGCCTGGTAGATAAGCCTTTTCTTGTCTGCTGAGGACCAATTTGAGAAGGGTGCTTCCCCTTGTGTTCAGACTCCTGTTTTAGGAAACAGTCTGACAAAAAAGCAACTTGGCATATGTTGCAGAAAAGTAAGGCATGGTGCCTGAATCGGAGCCAGGGAAAAGTCCCTCATCTCACTTTGCTTTGTGAGGGCAACGTGCTTCTAATGACTCCTGTAGTTAACACCCAGAAGTTGCCGGCGGTCCCCCGTGACAGATGACTTGGGCTCTGCTAGCCCCTGGTCATTAGGCCAGCCCATCACAAGGGTTTTAGGAGCTATATTTATTTAAATTTCTGTCGGGGCCCAGCGATGGAGATTGAATTTACAGTCTTTCAATTAGAAGGTCATCTGTGCTAACTAGAGCACCACTGCCTCATTATAATCATAAAATTAGTGAGAAAAGACTGGCATGAGTAATACGGAAAAGCCAGTTTCAAAGGTGAGTGGGTGCTGTTTCCTGGGGTTATAGCCAAAGGGAATACAACAGCACGTTCTCGATCGGTAAATATTCCGGTGGCGAGCAAAGAGGAGTCCTTGAATGTAAGGAATGTAAGATAATTTTATGAGACTATATCCAAATACAGTTAGTGACTATATTTACTGAAAGAGATGCTTCTCCTATTCACACACAAATTTCCCTTGCAGATGAAATACGAATAAAAGTCTCACAAAGATCTCCAAAGCTTAGCTTTTAATCTTTAACTATATTTGTCAAGAACCTGAGTTGATCAGTAGTAAACAATTCAAAATGAGACAAATGCAGCGTGGGCAGGGCTGAGACGCAGACTGCCTCGCGGCCGGTTGTCAGGGACAGGCTGCCACCATCAGCTTCATCACTTTAAACTTTAAAATAGCAGTTGTGAAGCGGATGGCATCAGCTGGGGGCTACCGACTGGGGGCTACTTAATTAGTATTCTTGTGCACTAGCAATGATATTTCAACACCTAAGAAAGGGAAATAAAATAAACCATCAAAGCCAGATTAATCCAAAAGTAGAAGAGGAGGGAAAAAAGCCAAACAAATACTTTTTGAGCATTCACATCTATCAGGTGCTTTTATATCAGTTTTCTCATCTAATTCTCATAAGGACCTTGCGAGAAGGGGGTATTATCATCCTTAACGTACAGACGAGGCAGCAGAGGTGTGGAGAAAAGGCACAATTCTCCTGACTGTCACTTGAGAATAAGTGACGGGGTTGGGCTAGAGACCCAGATCTGATCTCAAAGGCCATACTCATTTCCTGACAATCTGTGTTCTAATTCTGTTACATTAACTGAGCTGGTGCTGATTTTAAGTACATTTCAATTCCCCTAACCTGAGGAGAGAGTCTTGAGGGACTTTTTTTTTTTTTTTTTAATACAAAACTTAACAACTTAAGGGACTGGATCCAGGGAGAAAAGAATGCTTTAACTCTGAATTTAATAAATACCCATCGCCCGTCTAGTCCACGTGAGGTGTGGTCTGTCTGAGGTATTGTGGGCGTGCCAGGCTGACTAGGACATACCTCTGCTCCCTCGCTGAGGAGTGGCCACGTAGCCAACCACCGGAGGCAAAGCAGCCTGCAGCCAGCCCCATCGTGGAGGCTAAACGCGGCGCTCTGAGCAGAGACAGGAAGATGGCGCCGAGTGGGGCCCCGCGTTAGGGCAAAGAGAACAACAGCAAGGCACTACAGTGTACATTGTGGGAGGTGTGATGGTTTCTGCACAGGTGCAGGCCTTGTAAACAAAGTCAAAAGGAGGCAGAGAGATGGTTCCAGGCTAGCTGGCTTTGAAAGAAGAGGGTGTGGCCACAGTCCTGTCCAGCTCCTTGGGTCTCCTCCCTTTGCATTCCTCCAGCCTTTCTCCTGTTCCTTTCCCAAGCCTCACTCCCTCCCTTTCTTCCCCTCTTCTCGTTCCACAAGGCTGGGGCTGGCAGCCTCTGGCTTACAATGAGCATTGAGCATTGGAGTTGCTTAAAGGCTGTTGGCTACGGCCTGGGTACCACTCCCCAAGTCCTCTCCAGGGACAGGCTGGCGCTCCGGATACAGGCATGGGCCTGGCCCCAAGGAGTCAGCACAGAAAGAGGGAAGAAAGGGGAAGATTTTCTCCATCTTGAGTCCCCCCTGGAAGGGACATGCCATCTAGTAGCGGCAGCAGGAACAGTGTCAGGGGATTTCTTTTATTCTGCAGCCTGAGTGCAGGGGCCTTGCAGAGGGCTGTGCTCAGAGGAGGGGAAGATCAGAGGTGAAAGCGATGAATAATGTGCACGTGGAACGGTGACAGATCACTTGTAACAGATGCAGGATGACCCTCCGAAACTCGGAGTGCACCAGAGCCTCCCTCTAATTAAAGATAATCCAGAATTATCATGCTTAATTATTTTCAGAGGTTTCTCTGAGGTATTTTTTCGGTCTCATTTGGGATGAGGGGCATCTCTAGCCGAAAAGGGCAGAGGCTGATTTACATCCAGGAAACAAACTTACAGGATCCGGGCTCTATCTTGCCCAGCATCCCTGCATCATCTCTCCCGTCCTCTCTCTCTCTAGGCAGCTGTGATTCTAGGTCCATCTTCCATGTTTCCTGGTTGGGTTAACGTAGTATATTCCTTACCTGCAAGCACCTCTGTTCTCTTCTAATAAGTTGCTGCTGTTAAAATCTGTAATATTTTCTTTGCTTTGCTTGCAGAGGTTTCTTAAAGTGAGGTCTGAAGATCATCTATGTCTGTGTGAAAAATGCAGAATCGTATGGCCTTCTTAACAACACATCCCTGGTCCCATCCACAGAACTCAATCAGGATGTCTTGGGATGGAGACAAGGAATCTGCATTTAAAAAATGTTTTTTTCTCTTTTCTTAAATTGAAGTGTAGTTGCTGTACAATTACATGTTACACATAAGTTAGAGTGATTCACAATTTTTAAAGGTTATACTCCATTTATAGTTATCATAAAATATTGGCTATGTTCCTTGTGTTGTACAATATATCCTTGTAGCTTATCTTACAGCTAATAATTTGCACCTCTTTCCCACTACCCTTATATTGCCCCTCCCCCTTCCCCCCTTTCTCTGACTTATTCAGTTAGCATAATGCCCTCCAAGTCCATCCATGTTGCTGCAAATGGCAAAATTTCGTACATTTTTTATAGCTGAGTAGTATTCCACTGTGTGTGTGTGGGTGGGTGGGTGTGTATACACACACACACCCACACACACACACCCCCCACATCTTCTTTATCCGTTCATCTGTTGATGAACACATAGGTTGCTTCCGTATCTTGGCAATTGTAAATAATACTGCTATGAACATTGGGGTGCATCTATCTTTTGAATTAGTGTTTTTGTTTTTTTCAAATATATACCCAGAAGTAGAATTGCTGGGTCATATGGTAGTGCTATTTTTAGTGTTTTGAGAAACCTCCTACTGTTTTCCACAGTGGCTGCACCAATTTACACTCCCACCAACAGTGTCCAAGGGCTTCCTTTTCTCCACATCCTCGCCAACATTTGTTATTTCTTGTCTTTTTAATGATGGCCGTTCTGACAGGTGTGAGGTGATATCTCATGTGGTTTTGATTTGCATTTCCCTGATGATTAGCAATGTTGAGCATCTTTTCATGTGCCTGTTGGCCATCTGCATTTACTCTTTGGAAAAATGTCTATTCAGTTCTTCTGCCAATTTTTTAATCGGGTTGTTTGTTTTTTTGATGTTGAGTTGTATGAGCTGTTTATATATGTTGGCTATTAATCCCTCATTGGTCATATCATTTGCAAATATTTTCTCCCATCCAGTGGGTTGTCTTTTGTTTTGTCAGTGGTTTCCTTTGCTGTGCAAAAGCTTTTAAGTTTAATTAGGTCCCATTTGTTTATTTCATTTTAAACAAGAATTCCAGGGCGTTCATCTCCACATTAAAGTCTGAAAGACTTCGGTTGGGTGGCTTAAGCTTTGCCAGAGAATTCATTATTTAAAGACCCGTCCGTCCCTTGGCTTCTCCTGCCCTCCCCATGGCATCAACCCATTCAAACCTGGTTTCTTTCTCTGCCATCAGTCCACCTTGCACACCTCATCATTTCTATTATCGTCCTCATGCTCTATTTGTCATTTTCTTTGTTGCACACAATCTGTTTCTTCCACTCTTCTGACTGATTTTGGTTTCTTCCAAACCCTCTCCCCTCCCTCTGTTGGCCTTTCTTCCTGCCTCATAAACATTGACATTAGTATGTTTCCCCTGTCTTTGTTCTTAGTGCTTACCGCATGATTATTAAAATTTAGCTTATTTCTTCTACCTCATGAAGCTTTCCTTACACAGGGACTAACAAATAAGCTTCAAAGTATGTATGATACAATAACCAATATAATAACTTTCAACGATGTTTATAAAACAATTCTTTGGCCAAGACCTATAATAAAAATAACCGTGCCTATATCATCTCTATCTTGTTGCCTGACACAGGAAGGGCAGCCTTTATACATTTGCTATAGCACCATACTGTTGGCCTCCCAGACATATTAAATCAGATTATGAATGGTTTCCAGCCCTGTACAACTTTCTCTGGCATAACGCTGCTGGTTTTTCAATGTCATTTTCTCTTGAGCTAGTTCTGTTGGCTGGCAGGGTGAAATCACCTTTTTGAAGTGAGAACATCTGGCCAGCTGCTCTAAGGGCCATGTTTCTATTAAACAACCGTGTACATGGGTAATGGAGACCATAGGTTTGCTTTGTTCAGGTGTTAATTTTGCATAGGTATCTGCTACATCTAGGATGGGAGGAGTACGGAGAGAGATGTTCCCAGCATTTTGCATACTCCCTTAAGACAGCCAAATGTCTGTACAGTGGGACTGTCATTTCGATGACTACATTACCTACAAGCCATTGCCTGTTTCTCTGGGGGATGGAAACAAAGCAGGGACACTTTTGGTTGGAATTACCTCCAATTCGAGTTATTACCTGTATAGGGCGCCTCCCTCCACTGCCCAATTTTAACTTCTTGGGAACCCAGTACTTTTCCAGGATGAGCTTCTCAGCAGAGGGAAACTTCAAGGCACAGGCACTCCCAATTACCTCCTGTTCAGCTAGGATTCTGGGGGCAGCTCCAGTGCTGTGTGACACATTGGCGATGGCAACTGAGATTCCAGAGGGTTTAACTGATGATGATGGATGATGAGCTAAGTAAGAGTGGTTTGGTCCAATGACCACTTGAGGAACAAAGCAGGATAACTCTCTCCGCACGCACACAGGCGTGAGCTGAGGACGCCACTTCCCTTCTGAGCCTGGTCTCACATAAGTGCTGGGATGTGCTCAACTCTGTGCTAATCCAGGGGTAGAATCTCTTCGTGTTGCCCGCATGAACCAAACTATGGCATTTCGTCGGCATGTGCAAAATATATGATTGATATGCATTTGGAACTCTACCAATTGGGTCTTCAAAGACGATTTTTGTCACTTTTTACTAGATTTCCCCAAAGCCTTCCTTTCTAGGAGTTTAATATTAAGAAACGTGTTTTCATTGAAAAATGTTTTTAAACATTAAATAGGTTAGAGATGGTTCATGCAGAAGTTCCCTGGTGGTCCAGTGTTTAAGACTCTGAGCTTCCACTGCCGGGGGCGCAGATTCCATCCCTGGTCGGGGAGCTAAGATCCCGCATGCTGTACTGCACAGCCAACAAAAAGAAAAAAAAAGAAAAAAAAAGCCAGGCAGTTGGTAGAACGTATACTTTTTTGTGTATGCAGTATTCTTTGGACCCAAGTTTTCAATGGACCTAAAACTTGCTTTAGCAATTTAAAATTCGATGACTTACATTCACAACAGAAAGCTGGCCACGCCCATGATCTTTCAGCTTCAGCTGTTCTTGGAGTTGGCAGACAGCCCTCAGATAAATTTACCTCCGTAAGTGTGCTTCCTGGTGGGCTCAGCAAAAGGGTCCCACAGGCTGCTGCTAGTCTTGGTCTGTTCCTTTCCCTTCTCTAAAGACTCCTAAGCCTTTTTTGTAACCTGGGGCAACAGAAAACTGAGAGGGCTGAGGAAGAAAAAAGGGTGGCAGGGGAGGTTAAATAGGTTATCAACGGATGTTCTTCAGCGACTATAAATTAATGAACCCATCTTTCTTCTGAAGCTAGGAAATTATTTTTGAAGGTAATTTCAAAAGAGGACTTAGCAAAATATTTGTACAATGGGATTGTCATTTAAATGAATATCTATCTATGGGTTTAGACGTGGTTATCTCAGTACATGAGTTCTAGAACTTAAAAAAAAAAAAAGTTAATGGAAGGAAAAAGCAGCCGTGGCCAAAATTAATGATATATACTAGAACATGTAAGATAAGACCCAGGACGGAAAGGTGAGACTTTATGTTTCAGGACTGAGCTCACCCCTGAGTGCTTCTGAGTCTGGCTAAAACCACAACTTGAAGGCATCCTTGACACTGTGAAATAACAATGTGGTGCTGAGTCAGAATAGGAGTTGTTCCCCGCGTTTAAAATTAAATTGGTTCAAGGTGAAACAATTGGTGTTAATGAGATGGTAGTTCAGGGAAGAATAAAGACTTGGTCATTCAACGGAATGACCAACAACTCGATCTGGACTGCTTTCATTTGTTATAGGAGAAATGCAGCAAGAAACAAAAGGCAGCATAAATGTATCAACGAGTCATCAAGTGACCCTAGTACGCTTCAAAAATGTTGATCAAAAACTTGACTGAAGGAAATCTTCTTATTTTCATGACCCTGACTTGATACACGTATTCCTTTCACCATTTAGCCAGAAAAATATAATGTAGGAACTAAGAAGATATAATGCATTAAATGGAATGAATGCATGAATTTTCTTACTGTGCTGCTCCATTTGGTACATTTTAGAAGGATTTATGCTCTACAGGTACTTGGACTATTTAGTTCATTAAGCAAGTTAGTGCGTAGTCATTTATTCCACATAGTTGGGCATGAGGACATAAACATTGCTTCCAAGAGGAAATACTATGCCTACTTTTACATCATTTCGTTCAACAGCACTTTTTTTCCAAACGTACTAAAGACCATTACTGCAAGGACAGCTCAAACTGCGAGGACAGCTCGCCCTGCAAAACGCTGTCCCCTTGTTGATATCACAATGTATGCACAGGGACAGCAATAATCCTTTCTACACTGAACATGGAAGGGGTGTGTAAACAGCTAGTATAACTGCAGGATCTGCTGCTGCTGTTGAATCCACATCCCTGCTCGAGTCCCTGCATCCACAGAGGTCAAGTGACTGCCACAAACATACTAAAATGGTGATTTTATAAATAAGGCTATACTCACAGTTTTCTGTGGGTGACGAATTGCTAATGGCTGAGTGGCAGTGAGTATTGCCCTGCTAGCCCAAAGGCATCAGAGATCACAAACAAAGCCACTTTCCAAGTTGTTCTAGCAGATATTTGGTAAGGAGGGAATGTAGTTATCATGGAATCTTCAAGTTTTGACAATTTTAAAGTGGAAGAGCTAGAGCACCTCTGCAGTAAGAAATCTATATCTTATACAGGACCAAACCATGAATCACTATGAGCTCACATGATTACATACAACTTATTTCTATAGTTCAAGATGACGCAAACATGTTATGAAATATACAGACAGTAGAAAGCAGAACTATTACTGAATGCTTTTGATAACTTCAGCTAGATCAATCATCTACGCAGACGTCCACTTACTAGGCAAAATGAACGGCGAATATACAGAAATTCTGGGGTTGAATAGTGTGACTCAGGGTTATCGAGGGAATGTGTTGGAGATCCAGTCTTATTTAAACTAATTTAAGAAAAGTGAAAGCTAAGTTTAATGGAGGTATCCTGATAGATGCATTTCCCCTGCCTCTTTGTATATATGCGATTATGATATTTACCTACTGAATAAAACAATGCCCACGACGTAGGTAATTTTGTTTCCTCCCTCCCTTCCTTCTTGCCTTCCTTTTTAATAAATGGAAGAGCAGGATGGTTCTTCTGACCAGCTTTGCCTGGCTGAGTTCTACCTGTACTTTGGGTCTCAGCTTCGTTTTTTCAGAAAATCCGAAGACTAGATCAGCGCTTCCTGTTAGATGCCCTAATAGCATTTACCCCTTTCCTTCATGGCACTAAGCACATATATACTTAATTATTTTTTGATATCTAGCTCCCCTGAAAGCATATATATTTGGTCCATACACTTCATGAGGACAGGCAACGTCCCTTTCTTCTTCACCACCATGTTCCTAGCTCTCACGGTATGATGGCCTACCATAAAGGTCTGTTTGAATGAACTTGTGATGGGTCAACTG